>NW_023458557.1:3394100-3406007 GCF_013731165.1 Rhagoletis pomonella | reverse complement strand
ATTGTTATTGAGCTTTGTACCACGATTATGTTTATTAGGAAAAATTGGAAAAAGCAACAAAGTATAAGCGGTAGAAGTTATAGCAGCTATTCCGGAGATCACCACATTTCCTCATCAGACTTACTTTTCTATACTTCAGCAGGAATCGAACCCGCGTCATCGATGTGCAAGTCAGAAGCGTTAACCACTGAGCTATGCATACCCCGTAAACTCGTGTTGCTAATTCATTTTCCTTATTCAACCTACTGCTATCAAGTACAGCTGATTTGCCGCTATTTAGACTTGACAGCGTGGTTGTTGATGTCAATTCTATATATGCATTTGCTTTCTTGTGTAGTTTCAGGCAGGCTCTTCCGAAACTATGTATTTGTCAATTTTATTGTTGGCTTATTTACAGTTAATATTGTTATTGAGCTTTGTACCACGATTAAAACCAATTTCGAAAAGATTAAAGACGGTGTTTAAGGATGCCAAGCATAATGTGTATACCAAATTTAGTCAAGATCAGTCAAGTAGTTTTTGAGATACGCATATATCATATAAGTGGGCGGTGCGGGCCCCATTTTCCTAAAATTTCTTGCTAAAAAGCAATTGTATATATAAAGGGAGGGAAGGCTTTTAAATATACATATGTATGTGTGTATGAATAGTCCCTCCAGTACTACCCTCCAGTACTACTGGAGTCAATCGCTTCTTTTGAACGAACCGCTACTGCACCGACTCCTAGGTAAGTAGCTACTCTATTGACCCGTGGTAGTGCACATGGTAGTGCAGAGTCGAACCAGTCGGAAGCAGAATAGCGAAAAACTACGACAGAGGGCGCCCATAAATCACGCAAGTGACTACTTTAGTAACTCTCGGTAGTGCAGAGAGAGCCGATGGTGACTACCGCCTAGGACATTGCCTTGTAAAAGTAATCGATGAAATACACTGCAAGTAGTCGGTCGGTAATTGACGGTGTTTATCAGGTAGCTACCGATTCAGCAGTCCTGTAGTCACTCCCCAGTACTGCAGGGGTGGTATTCGCGCTTCTGTGTATTCGCTGTATCCTGTGTAAGTGTAACTGGACGAGCATGTGGTTGTTGCTGCATGTGTATTTGATGTACCGCTAGCAACAACAAATCACACGCTCATGCAGTTTAGATTACACAACATACAACGAATACACATAAGAGCGAATTTTCATAATGTATTTTATACTTTTTTCATACAAATTAGAAGTATGTAGTAGTAATGATTATAAAATAGAATTATTTAAACTTTAGTTGTTGAACGCTTCAGTAAACACAACATTTTGCGTTTCATTTCCATATCCGGGAATAAGAAAAGTTTGATTTTCTGATGAACCGATACGTGAAAGTGCCACATATAGTTGGCCATGCGTAAACACTTCGGTATGAAGATCAATGTCGACAACGTTGAAGGTTAGGTTTGCCCTTGGGACTTATTGATGGTAATGGCAAAGCATGTCTTAACTGGAAGCTGGTATCATCGTTATTTCTCCTGTTGCCGGACCAGTCACAATTTTTGCTTTATAAGATTGGAAAAATCGTATTATTGAAGACGTGTACCATTACACAACTCGGGTGGCTTAAGATGGCGTAAAAGGATTATGGGTGTCCCATCTTTAATTTGCAGCTTATGGGGAGGCATACCTGGCGGTTTAATGAGTTACACAGTTTACACATAAAATGTTTAAAATTTGCTCTAAATGTTTAGTGTTTCAATTACATACATATTAAGAGAGGTAACCAGTTTCCTCTCCTAATGTGTGCATATTTACACACCGTGTTAAGAAAATTAAACAGTGACTGTTAACTTTTACATACAAAATTTGTCGCGTAAAGCAAAATTACACATAAAATGTGCTTAATTTTTATTTTTAGTAGGAAATGTATGCGTTAAAAACGTTTGCAATTTTAAATATTTCATGTGTATATTTTAAACATCTCAAGTTAAAAATCCAAATGCGTATACTTACACAAATTTTGGTTGAAAATAAACACTTTTCAGTAGTAGTTTTATAGGGAGTTTTTAGAGTGTATAAAAAACTTACGGAACGAACACTGAAGCAGCACTGATGATAAAAAACGGCACTGTGCCGGACGTGTCTGAACAACTCTATTTGGAACTGAGGCAACGATATTATATTTTCAGTGACGTTGATGTGTGTAGATAGACTTTTATTGTAAAAATCACCTATGTATATTATTGATTTGAGGTCGATAAATAAAGGCAGATATAATTCCGTTTGAAGGTTGTTGTGGCAGATTGTGACCAGATAGAGACACAAACTAAACGGCATTATAAAGCACAAATACTAGTGCATACGGAAAAATTATTCAGGTTCTTCAAAAACAGTTTCTCGACCTTGAATTCGAAAGTCAAAGTTCAACTATCAAAAAAATTTTTATATAAAAGCAAATATCTAGCGTTCGAAATATAATAGAGACCTAAATGAAACAGTATTTCAAACTCCAAGTATTGCTGAAAAGAGCCAAACTGTTTCGATTCGTCAAAAATAAATTCCCTATCGTAAATTCCGGGGTCACTGGTCAACTAAAAAAAAAAATAATAATTTTCTGACTTAAACATAACTAATTGTTTTTTTTTTAATCGTTTTATGCGATATATATACACATAAATGCACAAATGTATGTGTGATGGGTCATATCTATATATTTTTACATACACAATATCACATCTATATACGTACACTGCCGGAACAAAGTATTGGCACTGCAAATTGTTCACAATATTTGAAAATATTCATAAAAATTTGCTGAATTTTCGCGAGCTTTGCACAAAGTTTAGGAATTATATTTTTATGTTGTTTGTTGTAGAATGAATTTTTATACGAAATTAGCGGAAATATATTAGAATGAAAATTGTTGCATATATTTGTTCCGACAGTGTATGTATATATAATAATAATATCCCAACGGTTTTTACCCTCCATTCCCGCCCATCCGCACGAGGGGCGCAGTCCGCATGACGTACGGAACCAGTATTTTCAATTTTTGCGCCGAGTCACGATAAGCAGGAGTTTGTTAAGTGCCGAGATCTAAAACTGTTCAGCTACAGAACTAAATTCATCAGCCGATTTTATGTCTTTATTTTAATGATTCATTTATTGAGAGAGGACAGTATCGATTTCTTAATGCTGAAAACCGGATCTGATATATCAAACGTCCTGGAATGAGAGTTAAAATCCTGGCATAAGCAATGGAGTGGGTCGTGCAATTCAAAATTAGTTTTACAAGCTTTCAGAAATAGGGGGCAAAAGTGTCTTGATACCCGGGAGGGAACATTAAGGCTAACTTCGCCAAGAAGAAGCGGACTTGAAATTGAGCCTGTTAGTAATTTAACTATAAAAATTGTACCAAACATTTGCCTGCGGCTGGAAAGTGTAGGAAGATTAATAAGTTTTAATCGGCTCGTATAAGGTGGAAGGTTATATTGAGAATCCCAACGGAAATTTCTTAAAGCACAAAGTAGGAATTGTTTTTGAATTGATTATATCTTGTCTGAGTAAATTTGATACCTTGGATTCCAAACCCCCGAACCGTATTCCAGAATTGGCCTAACTAATGTTGTAAAGAGGGTTTTAGTGATATAAGGGTCACAAAATTCTTTTGACCATCGTTACACAAATGCAAGTACACCTTTAGCCTTAATAAAAATTTATAAATAATATTAATATGAAGATTAAAATTAAGCTTGTGATACCAAGGTCCAAAAAATTGAATACCTGTTCCATGTTATGGTTACCTATTGTACAAAAAGTGGGATGAACAGCTCTTCGCGAGAAGCTCATTACTTTACATTTCTTAAGATTTAGAGCCATAAGATTTACTTGACACCAGTAAGCCATGCTGTCTAAGTCTGATTGTAGCAAAGACCTTTCTTTAATTGAAACGTACGATTTATAAAGCTTTACATCATTTGCATACATAAAAATTTTGGAAAATTGTATATCTGTAGAAATATCGTTTATAAAAAGCAAGAACAGAACCGGGCCTAGGTGGCTTGAGGGACTCCTGAAGTAACATCAATGACGTCAGAGATAGTATTTTTGAACATTACCCTTTGTGATCTATCATAGAGGTGTGAAGAGATCCAACGTAGAAAATTAGGTGGAAGACCAAGAAGATCAAGTTTGTAGATGAGCAACGAGTGGCAGTAGTAAATTTGTAGAAAATGATTTGCCCTTGCAAAATCCATGTTGACTATATGAAAAGCTAGAAGAGATAGAATGCGTCAACTGATTTGTTATAATTGCTTCAAATAATTTAGGAATTGCAAAAAAGCTTAGCTATTCCCCGGTAGTTCTCCACTGAAGATCTGCTACCGCTTTTATGTAACGGGGTTATGTACGATTCCTTCCATATAGTTGGAAAAACGCCCTCTTTAAGAGATAAATTAAATAACGCTGTTAACGGCTCATAGAGATAATCAGAATAATTTATAAGAATACAAGTATGGGTCAGGTCAGGACCATAACTGAAGGACCGCTTTAAGGATTTCAGATAAACTACTACATCATCGGAAGATATTACTGGAATATTTATTGAGTTCATTCTACATAGTTTAAAAGGATAGTCAATGTTAGCATGTGAGTTAATGGAATAATTGGATTTAAAAAACTAAGCGAACATGTTAGAAATTGTTTGATTATCACTAGAGACGGTATTTTGATACTTCATGGCGGGAGGAAACCCACGTACATTTCGCTTGGAGTTTACGAAGTCATAAAATAATTTGGGGTTATATATTATACGCCGTTTGATTTTACACAAGTAAGCTTTTTAACACTTTTTGTTTAATTCAAAAAACTTATGACGCAAAAGTGAGTATTTTACATAGTATGAGTGTAAACCGTTTTTTTTTTGTGTAATCTAAAATAACGCGACTTTCTGTTTTTCAAATTTCTCAGTTCTTTAGTGAACCATAACTGTGTTTGCTCTTCAGGAATATACATACGTTTAGGCACATGCTTTTCAAATAATTTATGTAAAGTAAATTTAAAACGTGCAACGCTTTGTTCAATATTTTCTTTAAATGCAGGCCACGACAATTTAGACAGTTCTTTGTTAAGATTTTAAAGTTGGCTTTCGAAAAATCGAAGCGAATATTTGGCTCGTATGCTTGACCATCACTTATAACTTCGTAAGATACCTCCATAGCAGGGTGGTAGACATCTTTGGGCAAAACTAGTGGATCACACTTATTTACAACGGACTTAGATGCATCATCAACATAAACAAGATCTAATACTTTACAAAACTTATTGTGAAGTACATTAACCTGAGTTAGGCAGAGTTCAGCCATCTAATCTAAAAATACGTTGTTGCACGCATTAGACGCGAAAGGTATGATATCATTGTCAATGATGTTCCATGATATGTGTTGCGCCAGATTTTCTAGTTTTGAATTCCTAATTGAAAATGAGTTATTAACATAAATATATTTCGAAATTAAATTATTATACTTACCTCACTTACGAAGTAAACCTATTGTCTAACATACTTACCACTTACAAACATACTTACCCGATTATATTCAACTACCTATTTGCTCTATACTTACCTTATTTACATATTTCTACATGCATACTTACATTATTATTGTACATAATTTCTTAAAGCCGTTAAACTCATATACTTGTTATGTACATATTAACAACTACCCTAAGCCGTTAGTTTTAAGTCGTAGCCTAAGTAAGATGAAATTGAAAATAAAGAAGTCACTTGTAAAGTATCATCGAGAAAGCGCGCATCGTTCGTTATTTCATACGAGGAACTAGGCATTGTTGTTGCTATCGCGCACTCCCCGACAACCACACAGTTTACGCAAGCTATTTTCTTAAAAAAGCTTAAGGATTTTTTTCATGGCGCCCAACGTGGGGCTCAGTGCGTGAATTCGTGAAAGTAAAAAAACAAAAAAAACTATAAACTAGAAACCCACTGAACTTCAAAGTTTCATATGGACTACTCATATGTGCTAATCCCGTCGTACGCAACAACAATTGCCCGCGCATTTTCGCAAGTCCGGTTTTGTGTCAAGTGCTGGTGACGTACACAAATACCATCTTAACATTTCGACATACAAATCAACATAAATAAAAAGTGGCGGTGACAAATTAAACAAAAAAAAAAACGCTATAAAAACATACAAAAAAGTGGTGGTTAAAAACCAAACTAAACTAAGAAAATAAAATCTAGATACATACATACATACATATGTAAGTGCAAGAGCACAACAACAAAACGTATGTACATACTTGTGCTAAGCGAGGTGGTTACTACTATTTGCAGTTGTAAACAGTTTAAATACCGCAAGTGCTACAGTTCTCAAATCAGAAGAACTAAAATAAAATATACAGTTTTAGACATTAACAATTTATTTAATAAACACATATATACTTACGTTGTGTATATAAGAAGTCACCGCTACTCACAACTACTTGAATCCTTTTCGTCGTCATGGTCGGTGAATTTTTTGCTGCCGTCACCGCTGCCTCATATATTGCTTCCTGTCAACGCTGCTGAGCCACTGTAGTTGCTGTTACTACCGCTGCCGCCTGGGATGAGCTGCAATTGCCTGATTTACCAGATGGAAGTGAAAGCAGGCAAAAAGCCTACGCATTCACATAAGGTAACGAGTGCGAACAATTGAAAGCTGTGTCTTAAACGAAATAAAATTTTATACAAATAAAAATAAAATAAATCAAAATTAAATTATTAATTATTTATCGCACTTTCAATTATTGGCATCTCCTTGGTCACTACATACGTATATAAGTAAACATACATATTTACCTACATACATAGGTGCAACTATACATGCGCATGTATATACAAGTACATACATACGTACTGTAAAAGTGAAACAAGGGTACAGTGGGATCTTGCGGATAAAGGGTGTGACAATATTTGACGCAAAATCGTAATTCCGAACTGCTATCGCAAATTTAAATTTCTTGTTCGATATTTAAAGTAAATAAACAAGATAAAAGTTTTCTATCAGAGAGGTAAGATGAGATCCATTGAAGAAGACTGGGCTGAAAGCCGATTAGGTCGAGTTTACGGATGAGTAACGAGTGACATACTTTTTCAAAAGCTTTTCTGAAATCGGTGTATATTACGTCGGTATGAGCATTTTCTCTAAAACCGTTTGAGACATGAGTTGTAAACTCCAATAAATTAGTCATAGTAGATTTTCCTTTAGAAAACCCGTGTTGAGATTGTGTAATTGAAGAAGATATAGAATATGTCAGCTGGTTAACAGTAATTGCTTCGAATGATTTGGGGATAGCGGAGAGTTTCGCTATGCCTCGATAGTTTTCTATAGAGGACCTGCTGCCGTTTTTGTGAAGTGGTATTATGAAAGACTCCTTCCAGGCTGACGGAAAAACGCCATGTTTAAGTGACAAATTGAATAGAGTTGTTAAAGGCTCGAAGATGTTCTCAGCGCAGTTTTTAAGAAAACAGGTCGGAATATGATCAGGTCCAGGCCTAAATGACGCTTTTAAGGTTTTTGAATAGTGTAAAACTTCATCGGGAGATATTACTGGAATATAAGCAGAGTTGATTGGACAAAGCTCGTACGGATAGTCTCCACTTATAGGGAAGTCTACAGAATAATTGGACCTAAAGAACCGAGCAAACATGTTGGCAATGAGTTGGCTGTCGCTAGATACAGTGTTGCGATAATAGAGGCCTTCGGAACATCATCAACGTAAACGAGGTCCAAGACCTTTCCAAACTTATTTGGACATATATTTATTTGTTTGAGGCAAAGTTCAGCCATTTCCTCCAGAAATACATTTTAACTATCTCTAGATGAAACTGGTACAACATCGGTGTCAATGATGTTCCATAAAATATGAGGCAGATTTAAATCGCCCAAAACAATCATAGAATCGGATGCCGTATGCATTGCATTTACGGTCTCAAGTAAAGAACCTAGCTCCATATATACTGATACGGCAGAATTAGGAGGGATGTAGCAAAGAGCTAAATAAATATAAGTCTTTCCAGCCTGTACACATATACATTTAAAATCGGTATACTCAATGACAGGAAGACTAACTTCTACGGATGGTATCGATGAATGCACCGCAAAAAGAACACCACCGCCGATTCTGCCTACGCGGTCACTCCTGTATATTTTATATTCATTTGGAATAATTTCAGAATTAAAAATATGAGGTTTGAGCCATGTTTCGGTCAAGGAAATAATATTATAATTGCAGTCAAAACCTTTTAAATATAAGTCAGTTAATTTGGTATTCAAACTTCTAACGTTTTGATAGTAAATACTTAAATTAGACTTGCGAGTTAGTTTTTTGAATCCGAATTAAGATTAGAAATTATAGCTACGTTGTTATTACTTTTATTAGGTTTATACTCAAACTCGCGAACAAACGCCCCGGTCGGCCAAAATGAACTACTTAGTAGTGAATCAAAATCTTCGGAAGCTACATCAATTTTAAAAGATGAAATATCGCGATCGTATTTAAAATTAAATTTACGAATAAGTACATCTTTAGTTCTAATTTTAGTCGATATGTATGACTTTATATCATCCGAAGAAGTATCTTTAGCAAATCTAGAGACAAAGATTGATCTTCTCGGAGGAATTACAACCAACTTTTTGGTAATGATGTCTGATGTGCGGGGCTCCGAATTATTTGGAGGAACTAAGTTAGACAGTGGAGCTTGAGATGTTGATGGCAACACTGTTAAATCAACGGTTTGACTATTTTTAGAAGTAGACCTAGTGGATATGGCTTTAGATATCGGAGGCTCCAATGCCTGAGGGCATGGAGAAGATAAATTCATAAGTTCCAAGGACTGGGATGGAGGATTTTTTTACTAGAATCCGTGGCTGTCTTTTTAGGTGGACTAATGACATGCCCACCTTTATTTTCTCGGCTATCCTCAGAGTGTGGAGGGTTGTCGAGACAAGTGAAAGATCTAAACCTTTTTTCGTAATGCTTAAATTTCTCAACAAGTGCCGACAGATCCTTCCCGATCTCAGAAAACCCATTTCTGGACTGCCTGAAGAATTTAAATAAATCAACTTCGGTTGATCTACATTTTTGACAAGACCAACGAAGACCCTTACCCTCGTTAATAGCGTCTAATACTCTACCGCTCAAACCAGCACATTTTATATGGGCAATCCCATCGCAGAGCCAGCATGACACATAGGAGTCACTTTTAATGTGGCAATTGGTGTAAATACACGACATGTTTAAAATTATATATATTTTTAGGTTTTAGAAGCAAAAAAGCAAAAACGGTTTTGAAAACGATGTACTAATCAGTGAACCAATCAGCTGGTAAATATCAGTTGGAAAGCTATGTAGCGAACAGTTTTAAATGCACTGTATATTTGACACCTAATAAACACAACGCAAACAGCTGTGACAAAGATGAAACAGCAGAAATGACAAAAAGAGTTAGTAGCACATTATGCCAAACTGAAGATGAATTATCGACAATAGATTCGGTGGTCCAAAGATTCTGGGCTTTAGAAGAATTACCTTCAGAAGCAAATTCCAGAAAACTTACACCTGAGCAAACAGAATGTGAAACATTTTTCGTAAGAACTACTCAAGTTCTGCCGTCAGGAAGGCTTCAAGTAAGATTGCCATTCAAAACTGACCTTAAGTTACTCGGTCATTCCTATGAAACCGCATCTCGGCGGTTTCAGGTCCTGGAGAGAAGAACCTTGAAAGATGCAGAACTTCGCAAAATGTATCTGGACTTCATGAATGAATATATAGAATTGGGTCATATGAGCCCAACAAATAATAAGATCCCGAGTGAGCCACACTACTTCATTCCGCATCAATGCGTCCTTCGGCCTGAAAGTACGACAACCAAATTACGAGTTCTGTTCGACGCGTCAAGTCGTACTTCATCTCAAATGCATTGAATGAAATTATGATGTTTGGGCCGAATATTGAAGAAGAGCTGTACTCGAAATTTCTTCGTTTTCGTTTGCATAAATATGCACTTACGGCGGACATTACTAAAATGTACCGTCAAATTCTCATGCACGAAGAAGACAGAAACTTTCAGCTCGTAGTGTGGAGACAGCATCCCTCTGAGCAACTTCAAATTTTTCGCCTCAACACCGTAACATACGGCACTGCGCCTGCTCCATTTCTCGCTACACGGTGTTTACAAATGCTCAGCGATGCTAATACGAGTAAGTATCCACTCGGTTCAAAGGCTATTAAAAGAGATTTATATGTAGATGACCTGCTTACAGGATCTGAAGGGTTTGAATCTCTAGATCTTATTAGAAGTGAGGTTATGAATATATTAAACTCGGCCGGATTCAAACTAGCGAAGTGGATTTGAAAATCCCCCATCATTTTTCGACAATGAGAGTTCTGAAAACTCATTAAGTTTCAATGACACAGATTCCAAAAAAACACTTGGAATCCATTGGTCGCCGAAAGAGGATTTATTTCGATTCGTCTTGGATGACAGTTTCTAAGATCTACGAGCCACAAAACGAAACATCTTATCAGTCTCGGCTCGCCTTTTCGATCCTCTTGGTTTACTTGCCCCACTAGTAACCAAAGCCAAAATCGTATTGCAAGAGCTTTGGATCCGAAAGCTAGATTGGGATGAGTCGATTCCGTTGCGCCTCGACACCAGCTGTCAAAATTTCAAAGCTAATTTACTGCAGCTCTCGTCGATAAGCATTCCTCGGTAGGTTAATACAGAGTCGAGTGCAAGCTGCCAAATTCATGGCTTTTCTGATGCCTCAATAAGGGCGTACGGCTGCTGCGTATATATACGCTCCACATCCGCTAGTGATACAAAATGCACGCTGCTTACTGCAAAGTCTAGAGTGGCTCCGCTGAAGACTAAATCTCTTCCGCGTTTAGAGCTCTCGGCAGCCCATCTTCTGGCCAAACTATGGTCGAAAATTGAGCCAAACAATTGGATCAAAACACATCCTTCTGCATTGCAGACCTTTATTGCAAATAGAGTGTCCGAAATCCAAGAGTTAACTGATAATGCTACTTGGCGACACGTGCCAATGAAACAAAATCCTGCGGATCAAGTGTCTCGGGGTTGTAACGTGGACGAATTGAATGATTTGATATGGTTTAGCGGTCCACAGTTCCTCCTAGAAGACCCCGCTTTATGGCCTACATACACCCACTTTCAACTTTCTCCAGAAAACGGAGCACTAGAGAAGAAGAAAAATGCAACTGTTTTGATTACTCAGACTGCTGAGCGCAATTCGATCATGGATCTTATCGAAAAGTTCTTTTCTCATAAAAAGCATAAAGAACCCAACATTAAAATTCACAAAAGAACTGACGGCGGAAGAATTAGACCTGAGTTTTCTCAAAATTGTTCAGGTGGTTCAACATACAGAATTTGGCGAACAAATTTCAAAACTCGCCAAAGGTACCACCTTACCCGCAAGCGTGCAGAAACTTAACCCATTTCTGCACGACTACTCGGAACTATCGCTTTCGTTTAACTTACTCCGAGTAGGAGGACGCCTATTGCATGCGCCTCTCCCATATGATGCCAAGTTCCCATTGCTCTTAAGCAAGAACTCGCACTTTGTTAAAGCATATCTACGGTGCCTACATTTTCGCAATCACCATGCTGGGGCAAAAGCATTGGTGGCACTTCTACGGGAAAGAATTTGGTTGATTAACGCTCGAGAAGCATGTAGTCGCACCGTTCGAAACTGCATACACTCCTTTCATTATAAGCCGAAGCTGCAGACGCAAATAATGGGAAATTTGCCTGCCGATAGACTTCGCGCTATACGACCCTTTCTTATATGTGGAGTAGATTTTTGTGGTCCAATATACACCACACTAAAAATACGCGGTCGACCGCCAGTAAAAACATA
>NW_023458557.1:3383211-3393700 GCF_013731165.1 Rhagoletis pomonella | reverse complement strand
CGTTCGTTATTTCATACGAGGAACTAGGCATTGTTGTTGCTATCGCGTACTCCCCGACAACCACACAGTTTACGCAAGTTATTTTCTTAAAAAAGCTTAAGGATTTTTTTCAATATGCTTGGTAAACTAAAATCACCCAACATAATCATTGAATCAGAAGGTTTAGTCAGTAAATTAACTGATTTCAGTAAAGAGATGAGTCGTGAATACACCAATGTGTCAGATCGGGGAGGGATATAGCACAGAGCTAAGTAAATAGACCATTTTCCAGCCTGTACACAAATGCACATGAACTCTACAGAATCAATGTGTGGAAGACTAACTTCTTCAGATGGTATTGAAGAGTCTACAGCGAAGAGTACGCCACCGCCGATTCTGGCCTCCCTATCTTGTCTATAGATATGATAATTATTTGGAAGAATCTCTGAATTGAAAATGTGAGGTTTCAGCCAAGTTTCAGTAAAAGAAAGAATATTATAATTACATTCAAGGCCTTTCAAGTATAAGTTCGTTAATTTAGTATTTAAGTCTCTTACATTTTGGTAATAAATACTTAAAGCAGATTTAATAATTAGTTTTTTGATTCAGTGTTATGACGGGGAATATTAGCTAAGTTATTTACTTTTTTGGGCCTATATTCGAATTCACGAACGAAAGCTCCGGGGGGCCAAAAAGAACTACTAAGCAGCGCATTAAAATTATCTAAATTTACGTCAATTTTAAATGAAGCAATATTTCTTTCGTAATTAAAATTATATTTTCTGATGCTTAAGTCGACAGTTGTAATTTTTGATGAGATGTATAGCTTTATATCGTCTTCGGTAGTGTCTCTCGAAAATGTAGAAACAAAGATTGACTTCTTTGGCGGATCCACAACTAGTTTCCTCGTATCAGACTGGACTACCGGTGGAGGGGGTTGAGTTTCTGCGTTAGTAGTTGAGGATAGGGAAGGCGGTGGAGGCTTTGAAGATGATGCCACCACTTCAATGGGGGAAGGGGAAGATACTTCCGGCTCTTTATTATCCGAAACAGATTTCGTTGCGCGGTCTTTTGAGGCTGAGGATTCTGATGCTGGAGGACACGGAGAGGATAAATTAATTAAGTCCGTCGGAAGATTATTCTGACGTGCAACGGCAGCAATTTCCTTAGATGGACTATGAAGACGCTTACGTTTAGACACACGGATATCCTTAACAGATTGCAAGGTATCTAAGCATTTGAATGATTTAAACATATTTTCATAATGCTTAAAATTTTCTGTCCGTATCGACAATTCTCTTCCTATTTCTGTAAAACCATTTCTGGTTTGCCTAAATAGCTTGAAAATATATATATGTGATATTGTGTATGTAAAATTATATAGATATGACCCATCACACATACATATATGCATTTATGTGTATATATATCGCATAAAACGATAAAAAAACAATTAGTTGTGTTTAAGTCAGAAAATTATTATTTTTTTTTTAGTTGACCAGTGACCCTGGAATTTACGATAGGGAATTAATTTTTGACGAATCGAAACAGTTTGGCTCTTTTCAGCAATATTTGGAGTTTAAAGTACTATTTCATTTAGGTCTCTATTATATTTCGATCGCTAGATATTTGCTTTTATATATAAATTTTTTCTTTAGTTGAACTTTGACCTTGAATTTCAAGGTCGATAAACTGTTTTTGAAGAACCTTTTCCCGTATGCACTAGTTTTGGGCTTTAAATGCCGTTTAGTTTGTGTCTCTATCTGGTTTGGATCGGGAGATATTTGATTTTGTCAATTTTTTCCCAAAACAGAACACAAAGCGCCGCTACTATTCTCCGATTGCGGGCCATTTCCCTTGCGGCTCTCGTTTGTCTTGTCAAATTTATTTTAGTTTTGGGCATTTTTAAACACTTCGCACTATTATGTTATTTTAAAGATTTTTTTTTTATATTTGTAACAAAATTCCGCCCTGCACAAGCCAAAAAACTCAGCCTTTAACACACTTGTTAATTTATCAACTCCACGAAAACAATGTGGCAAATTCCCACACAACTCGCACAACGGCAAACGAGCCGGTGACGCAATAAGCCACAGCAACGCCAGTGAGAATGGCCAGCCACGCAACAAGCCACAGCAGCACAAGTCATAGCAACACCCGACAACCTCTTCATTGTTATGACAACGCAACATCACACAGCCGAAGGAAAACCAGTCAGTCAGCACGAGACTGTGGTCGTGAGCAAACGGCTACTACCAGGAAGTGACGTGATCTGCTCCGGCTTAGTTGTCAGGCTGGACGCCACCTTTAACAGTAGCGGGGCCGCGTACGTTCGACAACCGCCATCAGCATAGCGATGACATCGGCGCGAACAGAGAGTTACTCACCGGCGTCACCAGAGCGCTACTCATTGTTGAAAACATGAGTGCGAGTCTCATCGACTTGGGAAAGACGACATCCACTAGTTGCAAACCCCAACATCTTTTTAATTGAATTTTAATATTGCCATACCAATTGTCATTTCCTGGATATGTATTAATTGCTTTGCTAATATTGCCATATGAATTGTAATTTTCTGGATATTCATTAACTGCTTTGCAACCCTGCATACATATGCTCGTATATCGTAGATTAGGGTGGCTTGTTACTTCAATTTGTTTTTTGTAACTTGCACGCGACGATACGGGGTCGCTCGATCGCGCAAATCTTAAGTTTTATTATTACGCTTCTGACCGCCATCGAGATCACCTCGACTGAATTTCCGCACTAGCCCCTCAGGCACCTTGAAATCGAAAAACATACCGTTGTAACTAATAATTAACTGAATAAAACTAAACATTTGTAGACTGTGAACATAAAAGGCACCCCTTTCTTTTATTCACGCATTTAAAGGCCTCCGTGGTTACAATAGTGCACTCTGCACGTACATAATCAGCGAACGTTAGTACTCGAACATGGTCCTTACGATCCGTTCGAAGGAATCGGCAACCCTCTACTTAACGAACCACGTTCACTGAATGCACCCTTTTCAAACATTCGTTTGGTAAAATATTGACAGTCGAATTATAAAAGCGGTCGAAGGCGGCAGAAGTCGGAAGCTGTGTAAAATATAAAAACTCGTTTATCGAGCGCAAAACAAAACTAATTTACCGAGCGTCATAAAAAGTGAAAAAAAAACATACAAATTGAAAGTGCAGTGCAAAAATCAAGCGAAACCTAAAGCAGTACGCGTTGTGAAAAACAACCACAAAATTGAGCAAGGTTTCGCATAAATAAACATGTATACATTCATGTGATCACACAAGTGGCTGGCAAATATTAGGCAAAACTACCAATAAATACTAAACAGTGTGCCTATATCTAAAAGGTGTAAAAAATGTGCCTAAAAACTAAACTAAAAAGTCAAAAGACGACAAAAAATAAATAAAAAAAAGTGTAAAAAAAACTAAATTTTAAATTTGTATGGTTCGTGGGCGATCGAAGCAGCCGTCGCACAATGGGCCATATGACGAGTTTAGCCGGAAAAAAATCAAAATAGAATTTTGATGTTTTGATAATTCCAACTTTTTAGGAAATGTCCAATTACATAGAAAAAAGTATCCTTTGGTGTTTGAAAGCCCACTTTGTTATTTTTTTTTTGTAGGTTAAATTTGAAGTTTTGAAACTTTGTTTTTTGAAAAGTACAAAAATCAAATAGACATTTTTAAAAAGTGGTCTGTTGTTCATCACAGTGGTGTACCGAGACGCTGGAAAAAATGTATTTGGCATAGAAAATGATGCTCTTTTTAATGAAATAAAAACAATTGATATATGATGAGGGACGTAGATAGAGTAATGTGTCAAAATTAGGCGTTTTTTAGTCCACAATTATCAACAAAGTCGAACTTTTTTGGACAATCTAAACACTGTATTGTCATGTATTTTTCTTAAATTTTTTTTGTGAAGCTCTTCATGATATCTTCTTTTAGATACTACTTAAGCCAGACCTTGCACGACCTTGCAACAATGATTAAACTCCACAATATATCAAGCAGAGTCTGTAATGAAATACGAAAAAAGGGTCATACCTACCCAAGATTTGCTTCTAAAGGGATCAAATGTACCACATACCCCCATTATTTTTCCTTCCCCAACAATATTTTCCTGGGAACATATCCATATATCCTCTCCTTGGGAACGCCCCATACAAAAATTACATTTTTTTATATAGCTGGCCAATCACATATTATATGTAAAGAATGTTTTCCAACCGGATTCATAGTTTAGGAGCTAACCATTGATACATATATAGAAAATTTTGCATAATAAAAAAAAAAAATGAAATGAAGCGAAAAATTCATGAAATTCATATTCGCAAAAGAAACTGAGGTTTTTACACTTGAAGAATTCAATTCAATTCGGAATGAAATTGAAAGCTTACAAGATTTTGAATGTTCTGTGGGACCTCACAATATTAAGGTTACATTTGAATTTGTATTGACGATGATCGATGGTAAGATTGCAAATTATTTGACAAGCCACAAATCAACTCAGTCGTGCTATATTTGCTGAGCCAAACCTAGCGAAAAGAATGCAATCGAACTCACAAAAGAGCCCAATGCTAAATATTATTCTTACGGGCTATCAACTTTACATGCATGGATCAAAACACTCGAATGTATGCTGCATATCGCTTACAGATTAGACGTCAAAATATATATTATCAGGCAAACTGCCGACAAGGACTCTGTAGGACTTCGCAAAAAATATATTCAGTCTCGTTTTAAAAGTGAAATGGGCTTAATAATTGATGGCGTAAAGCCTGGATATGGCACAACTAATGATGGCAACACTGCAAGGAGATTTTTTATGAACCACACCAAAAGTGCTGAAATAACAGGATTAGAAGAAGAAATTATAAAAAGGTTTTATATAATACTGAGTTGCTTATCATCAGGATTTGAGATTAGTATTGACGCTTTTCAAAAATTCATCCAGGAAACCAGACTAAGGTACCCAAATGCATACGAGTGGTATCCTATGCCAGTCAGTGTTCATAAGATAATATGCCATTCTACTGAAGTTATAAAAAATTGCATCGAGCCAATAGGGCAGCTATCTGAAGAAGCTCAGGAAGTACGCAACAAGGACTGCAGGCGATTCAGAGTGGCACATACCCGAAAATCTTCTAGAGTCAACACGAATAGGGATTTGCTTAATTATTTTGATAACGTCTGATCCGTTAATCAATACTTATCGCCAAAAGCCACTAAAAAACTTTCGATCTCTTCCGGCCGAAGTCATCAGCTTCTTAAAAGAACCGCATATAGATTTCGTAAGTCACCAGGATTCGGACAAAACTTACGCGACCGATGAAACAGATGAAAGTTCAGACTCCGACAGTGACATTTCGCAGACATAACTCAAAAAATATGTAGTTATAAGTTATATATTTATTAAAAAATAATTGAATATATTTAACAATTTACATTCAAACTTGAAATAGTGTTTTGTTTGGAGTGTAAAGCTGTACAATTAATTTAAAAGCTTTTGTCATACTAAATTAGGTTAAGATATCTCTAAAATAGCTACCAGTTAAATTATTTATACTAGTATCGCCCGTCAAGTATTCAAGGATTATCGTAACAATATATAGCTGTGGCAAATTTCAGGATGTAAGCTTAAGCGGTTCCAGAGATAAGCGATATGAAAATTTCAGTTCGTATGGGAAGTGCCACGCCCCCTTTTCCAATGCAAACCACTTTTCGCCGTGAGTGGGGTAATTAGAATCTATGCATCCGTGCCAAGTTTCAGTTCCCCAGCATAATTGGGTTTAGAGATATATCGGTTTTCATATTTTAGTATGTATATCAGATACCACGCCCCCTGTATAAAGGGGTGAACATTTATGGTTTGGAGGAAGCTACATCCTTTAAATCGGTATACGTTTCAGTGAAATCGAGCGAACGATGCCCTCAAAAAAGGGGGTTCAAAATTTTATTGTGGCGTATTTATATATATAAGATAACTTCAATATACCGTTTTTGCTACAAACCCTCCTCAAAGGACCTCTGGAGCTATCCAATCGATCCCGATCATGGTGAATTTCTTTATGGCCACATTTAACGACAAATCCAAGCATCAGAAGCAATAAAATAATTTTTTCCGGCTAACTTGTATGGGGTGGCCCACTGTGCGTCGCCAAAGTGTTGATAGCAGCAGAGTACAGTACTCGCACAGCCACTCCCAAAATTACCGGGACTCAATTTGGAGCACCAGCACCCTAGGCAATTGGCGTAGCGAGGGCAGCCAACGTAGCGGCAGCAAAGCAAGTCACAGCAAAGCGAGCAACAAGCGGCACAGTACAGTCAAGCAGGAGCACCATAAAAACAACAACATTTGTACACCGGAGACTGGAGGGAGCCAAGAAACCCAGGTGGCAGTTGCGGTACAGGACTGCAAAATGGTTACAGATGGTACTCGCAAAACTCGTAAGTGCGCACATATTTCCTTTTTATACACGTACCTATATGTACATACGTATGTAAAATTTATAGCGGTTTTCTCGTACGGTGAATGAAGGCATCGAACTTTAATTTATTGCAACTGACATACGTAGAGACAGACATACATATGTATCGAAATATATGTACTTTCATATACCCATAATCCCGCGCATTCTAAAATTTCCCCTATCCAAAAAATCGCTATAAAAATATGCACACGTAGCACACGTTACAAACATATGTACATATAAACTCATTTTATTATCCGCTCATATTTATACGCATAACTCCAAAAATTCCGAACCGGCTTCTTCGGTTTGGTCCCGCATGGTATTTTAACGTATGCTTGTATTCGCACATTTCATTTACCCCTTAATCTCTCAAAGTATTTGGCTCATAAAATTCGTACATACATATGTACATAGGTACATACGTTGAAGAAGCATATACTTATATAAATTTTTACATACCCGGCACTCGTTGCCAATTGCCCGTTATATTGTTTCCTCAGTCGCAAAGCAGAGACGCTTGTTTGCGATACTCTCAGTTCCATACACATATACCAGAGGTGGCCAAAACTCACACAATCATATATTTAAATTTTGCTAAACGAGGAGAGAATGAAGAGAATAACTCGCTCACGCGTCTGATGCAAACAGTTTCGTCAACGATTTCGAATGCAAGTGATAAAAAAAGGTATTTTTTTATTATGTAAATAGCGTATATAGGTATTAAAGAATTAACCTTTAATATAGTTCAATTTACTTTCATTGCTTGCTGAGATTTTGTGTTATAATTAAAATTAAAATTAGGGCAAATGGTTGAATTTATTTGTATCAATCTTCTTGTTTTGGAATAAAAGAAAAGGGATTTTTTAGCATCATTTTAAACACATCTTTTTATTTATGTGCATATGTGTGTAATAATTTATTAATTCAATATTTGGGAATAAGGGGAAATGGCGCTATAATGGCGCTTAACAAAAATATTTGGCGCCCGTGCGATTTCTTCATGTGCCCTCCCTTGCCATTACTAGTGGGAAAAAAATCTACATCGGAATCCATGTTAAACATTCTTACCGTGTCTTGCAGCGACTTGATTGCTTGAAAGTTTCGCATCGATTGAGCACGATCGCAGCGAAACCATAATCGTCGGCATCACTGGTTCATAGAGTATGCTCATGTATGTGTGAAAGCAGCGCAGTTTTTCTCGTGTACGTTTGAAAGCAGAAGAGAAAAATTTAGCTCGCGTGCCTATGAAATGGCCATCCTTGACATATACACACAAGCAACCACACGTCCTAACTATTGAACTTGGACGCGCTAATGCTGTACAGTTTTATGAAATTATACACACATTAGGATACGGCTAATAATAAAAAAAAAGAAAATATATTCATATTTATATATATATATATATATATATATATAAATTTTCTTAAATAAAGTAGCTTGCCCCACCCACTTTAAAAGATTTTTTATACACACGTTCACAATATTTCCCACTATAATAGATTTAATATACTATATACCCATTTCTCCATTTATTATCGCATACAAAGGTGACCCATACTAACGTTGTCTCAGTTAAGATCCAGCAACTGGACAGTTTGTGGGAATCCTCGTTACATCATTTAGAGCAGTATCCCTTTCCGGAGATCACGATGAGTCAAGTGGCTCAATCGAGCAAAAATATAAAAAATGCTCAGAGAGTTATGATAATTGTATGTCCCAGATTTTAGACGCTCTACAGATCTTGGCCCCAACTCCACAACCCAGAAATCCTCCGAATACTTGAAACGCCTCTGAAGTTTTTCTCAAAGTACCACCATGGAACACCGAAGTTTTTCATGGGGGGTACGAAGACTGGCCGGCCTTTAGGGATATGTTAACGGCAGTCTATGGAAATCACCCCAAGCTAGCACCAGCCCAGAAACTCTACCATTTCCACCAAAAAACGGGAGTCTAGGCAGAGCAATTGGTCAAGCAATACCTGCTGACGGACGAAAGCTATCAATTAGCCTGGGATGCACTGAAAGGGTGGTATGAAAACCGCGGAATATTGGTCGATAACCAATTAAAAACACTTTTCAATCTCCAATCGATTTATTCAGAGAACGGTGAGCAGATTCAGAAACTCCAAACCACTTTAAACAACTGTTTATCCACTTTGGCAGCACAAGGAATCACAACCTCTGACTGGGCCCCATCCTTATGGAAACAGTCGCTGAGTTCTCGAAAAGAACTGCCGCTGTGTGTTTATATGAATGAGTTCTTAACAAGTTGTAGAGAGACTCAGCACTTACCGCCCTGGCAAAGCCAGGTTTCACTCCCGAAGCAATAAGTCAGAACTCAACTTTCACACACTGAACTAAATCAGCAAGTATCATGCAAGTTATGTAATTCTAACCACCCCATGAAAACATGCGTGAAGTTCAAAGCGCTTTCTGTAACCGAGCGCCTCAAGCTCGTGAGAGACAATAAATATTGTGAGAATTGCCTCTCGTACCCCCACCTCAAAAGTGATTGTCAGAGCAAGTTCCTATGCGTATACTGCCAAAAAAGACATCACTCCCTCCTCCATTACTAACCACCATATCAAAGAACCGTAGCGCGAATATTGATCCAAAATAGAATAGACCAAGAACAGCCTTCGATATCCGAGCAGGCTGCTAAAAGGGCACTTATAAAAAGCCAATATGACAGTAATGCCCTAAAGGTTTCTTCCCATTTTTCAAGTAGCAGCACAACAACCCTACTCCCCACAGCAATAGTCCCAATATACTTCGCAGGAGAATATCATAAAATTCGTGCTCTAGTCGATCAAGAGTCACAGAAGATCTTTGTGGCGTCACGA
Organism: Rhagoletis pomonella; assembly: GCF_013731165.1. NCBI lineage: Eukaryota > Metazoa > Arthropoda > Insecta > Diptera > Tephritidae > Rhagoletis > Rhagoletis pomonella. The sequence goes on along the minus strand of NW_023458557.1, from coordinate 3,384,380 downwards.
ATTCAAAAACTCCTTGGCGTACCTAATAGAGAAACTCACTACCAAATCTCTGGAATGGGAGGAATGGTAGTACAAAATTCGAACAAAATTTGCGAAATAACGCTATGTTCTTCTGATTTGGGTCAGAAAATCACCACAAACGCCATCATTTTCCCTCAGCTCACCCACTTTCTGCCCACATTCAAAGTGTCAAATGTGCATAGAGACAAATTACGCTCCCTCCAGCTTGCTGACCCTAACTGTTTTACACCAGCGAAAATCGATATGGTGATAGGCAGCGATATAACTCCCCAAATACTCCTGGCTGGGCTACAACACAACATCGGCGGCACCTTAGTAGCCCAAAACACAATATTCGGTTGGATACTCAGTCGTCCAGTAAGAGAACATATCTCCACGCTCTCCACCGACGTCACAGAAGCAACAGAACCCGAACTCATCACGCTGCTCAAAAGGTTTTGGGAGCAGGAGGAGATAGAAACCGCTCAACCCAAGTCAGCAGAAGACGAATTCTGTGAGGAACTCTACAGGACCACGACCGCTAGACGAGAGGATGGACGCTACGTGGTGAGACTCCCCTTTAAACCCGTATTACCGGACTTGCCTTAGGCCCCTCCGCCCAGCAGCTCAGCAGCATAACATAAGCATAGAGAGGACTCTGGAGAAAAAGTCGGAGCTGCGCGAAAAGCACTCAGAAGTACTGAACGAGTACTTGCAAATGAGGCACATGGAACACGCTTCACCCCTTGAAATAATAAAAGACGGGAAATATTTTTCATTTTACTTACCCCATCATACTGTCTTAAAGCCCTACAGTAAAACGACAAAAGTGCGTTTCGTCTTCAACACATCTAAGATATCACATTCAGGAACTCCAGTACTCCAAACGACTTGACGTCCATTATCCTCAAATGGCGTCTTTATGAATTCGATTTCAATGACGACATAGAGAAAATGTATCGCCAAATACTCGTCCATAAAGATCAAAATTTCCAAAGGATTCTATTTAGGAAAGCCCCTCACCAGCCAATCGAAGACTTTAAGTTAAGAACCGTCACTTTCGGTGTTAACTGCGCTCCATATCTTGCAATTCGCACGCTCCACCAGTTAGCTCACGATTGACAAGAGAAATACCCCCTCGTCAAATTCGTAACGGTCCCACATGGCTC
>NW_023458557.1:3320289-3373211 GCF_013731165.1 Rhagoletis pomonella | reverse complement strand
AAACATAATTTGCAAGCAATATCGTTTTGAATTTCGTTGCTAATTAGTTGCACGCATCTGTATAAGTACATACGCATTAGAGTGATCCAAAAACAATAAAGTCGGCATCTTAATGCCGCCACACGGGTTGTTCTGAACCGAAAAAATATACCCCTATTTTTTTAATTTGAAATCAAAAAATAATTTGGCAGTGCACACAGCGCGCAAAGTTTTCCATGTGTTTTATGGGGGAAAAACAACTTTCCGTAGAAATGGTACAAAATTCTTGAAAATCAATATTTTTCGATAGGAAAACTGTGGTTCTCTTCAGGAGACTTCCAATATTAATATGAAATTAGTTTTTTAATCATTTTCTAATATTGTAATCTATGAAAATACGTAACTAATATAAAACAAGTATGGCAGTGCTATGCACTAGCAACGAGTGCACAGATCAGCCAATCAGATGATCGTCTCTAAAATTATATGTCAGGGCTACCGACTACCGGCAAAGTAGAATAAGTTGTAGTACAAAAAAATATAAGGATGGCAACACTATAAACAAGTAGCGAGTTAGTGCTAAGAGAATGTACGAAAAACAAGAACGAATAGAAATAGATATACTGGAGAAGCGTACGGACGTGCCTGCAACATGAACCCTCGTGTATTATTTAAAAGCCAAGTTTATAGCTCAGGTGTGTGCAAAAATCCCAATACAGCAAATAAAGATGCCCAACGCTGATGTACCGCTCGCTGGCAGTCTCACCGTAGCTGAAGGCGAGTTAGACCGCAAGATCGCCATGTTGCGCAAAGAGCAAGAGATCCTCATGCTAGAGTGCTCAGTTGCTGCACTCAGGCACGAACACCAGGAGGCCAAACTCGCAATAAACGCCAATTGGTCACCAATGTCGACTCAAGATGTGAATAGCCGCTTGGGATTTCGCGACATCGAACACACAATTCAGAAATTTGATGGCGAAAACCAAGCTTAGAGTGTCCACGATTTTTTACGGAATTTCGAACGGATGATGCAAATGGTAAAAGCCGACGAATTGTTCAAATACACGTGCCTATGCAACTCAATTAGCGGTGACGCCAAGTTGCTGTTGAGCCGAGACGTCTTGAGCTACGAGGATCTTAAGGCACTCCTGGTTAAGGAGTTCGGATTGGTGGTAAGTCGCAACGAGATCTACAAGGCCCTAGCCAGCCACAAGTGGGACAAAAGAGGTAGCATACGCCGGTATGTACTTGAGATGGAAAACATTGCTGCTCGTTGCGACCATGTTGATGAATTCGAGCTAGTCAGCTTTATCATCGACGGCCTACAGGATAGCTCACCCGAGGCATACATATTATTGAACGCACGCACTATGGACAAGTGTAAAGAGGCCCTAGACTTGTACGAACGGCGGCGCTCATGTCGGTCCTGTGCCGGCTCAGGTGCTACCAACGAACCGAAACTGCCAAAACAAACCACCCAAGCCAAGACCGACGAAACAGAGGCTGCTGAGGTGCGCTGTTACAACTGCACTCGTATGGGGCACTTCCAAAGCAAATGCCCATATGAGAAGAGACCCGACGGCAGTTGCTTCCGCTGCTGGAAACTGAGCCACGACCACCGCAGCTGTACATACCCGAAGAAAACCATGATACTGAAGAAGACTGTTGCCGCGGTCGATACGGGCGCCGAGTACGATGATTGCTACGACCGGATGTTTCGGATCCACAAACATGGTAAGTGTCGCCTATCTAGCAAAACAAGTTAAGCGCAAGAAATTTACAGATTGTCTGTCTCTTTTCGATACCGGCAGCCCAACTAGCTTTGTTCGAAAATCCGCTGTACCGTTTAACATTGAGATGCAACCTGTAGAGTCAAACTACCACGGGCTGGGAAAACAAAGATTACTAACTCATGGAAAAACTGAAGTGAAAATAAAATTCAGAAATGTAATTAAACATGTTGTTTTAAATATTATGCCAAATGAAACAATGGCGATTTCGTTAATCTTAGGCCGAGATATTCTTAACGGCTTTAACATACACTTATGTATGTTCAACAATACTAACGAAAATAAATTTAGACCATATTCGAACAAAAATTGTTCGCTAGATAAATACTCACATTTCTGTGCGCTTAACTCAAGTCATAGTTATCTAGCGACCGCGGTATGATGAGTTGTCTCAGGGGTATTGCGGTGAACATATATACTGTTTCGCCGAAACGTTTCGCGAAGATACGTCTGACAAACTATGCGCCTCCGCTGATGAGGCAATCATAAATCAGGGACTAGGAGAAAACAAAATCAGTGCCATTGGGAGATTACTGCAGCACAATCATCTGAAGGCAGAGGGTATTGAGTCAAAACCATATAACTACGAAATGCAAATTAGGTTAGCTAGCGACAAACCATTCCACGCGACACCTAGGCGGTTGTCCCACTATGAGAGAATGAGCTGCGGAAAATAACCGATGAAATGTTAGAGAAGAACATAATTAGGCCAAGCGACTCAGGAAGAAAAACGGTGAGATTCGCAAATGCGTCGACTACCGCCCATTAAACTAATTAACAGTCCGGGACAACTTCCCGCTACCTTTAATTGAATACTGCTTAGGTTATTTATGGGGAAAAACAGTTTTTTCGACATTAGATCTACGAAACTGTTTCCTCCACGTAAAAATGGCGGCTGACTCTGTTAAATACACGTAGTTCGTTACACCTTACGGCCAATTCGAGTACCTTCGTATGCCATTTGGCCTGAAAAATGATCCCGCTGTTTTTCAGCGGTACGTCCACAACATATTCAAAGACCTAATAGACGAAGGACTTATTATGGTATACATGGACGACATAATTGTGGCAGCGGTCGATCTTGACGCACATATGGAAGTGCTAGCTATAGTATTACGTAGGATTAGGGAGAGGGGCTTAGAGCTTAGGCTCAGTAAGTGCAAACTTTGCTTTAACACCACTGAATATTTAGGATACGCCGTTAGCTCTGAAGGGATACGCTAAAGCGGCGCACATGTCGATGCGATCGAGAGGTACCGCCTTCCACAAATCCAAAAAGAATTGAAGGCGAGCCTGGGATTATTCTCGTACTTTGGAAAGCTCATACCAAATTACGCCGAAATCGCAAGACCACTGCAGCAGCTAGTACGGGAAGGTGTCAACTTCGACCTAACCAAAGAATGTCTAGAGGCTTTCCGAGGCCTTAAAGAAAAACTGTTGTCTGCGACCGTACTCTCAATATATGACCCGAAGAAACAAACCGAACTCCATTGTGATGCGAGCTCAGCCGGTTTCGGGTCGGTCATTCTTCAAAAACAAACAGATGGGCGACTCACTCCGTTATGTACTTCTCAAAGTCGACAAAAGGTGCTGAGGCATACCATAGTTTCGAGATAGAAACCCTATCGATCATATACGCCCTATGACGCTTTAGAGTTTATCTGGAAGGGATTCCTTTTAGGATAGTAACGCACTGCAACTCACTCACTCTGACCCTAAGTAAGAAGCAACTCAACCCTAGAATAGCCCGGTGGGCACTCGAGCTAGAAAATTATAACTGTACAACAGAGGGGGGGGGGGGGGGGGGGGGGGGGGGGGGCAGCGTGAACATGGGATATGTTGACGCCCTTAGTCGCTACCCAGCACCCAGTGCCACTGATGCAACCGAATCCCTAACCGCCGCGGTCCACAATAAGCCCAGACAGAAGAAAACACCTTCCGAAGTAGTATTCGCCGTAGATGCCGACGAAACAGACTTTTACATCCAGGTCTCGTTTTCAAAAAAGCGGGGGAAGGGGTACTGCAGCTATATGTACCCGAGGAGATGGAAGATAACATCACTAGGCTAATTCACGAAAAGATCGGCCACCTAGGCACGGAAAAACCTGCGATCAGCTGAAGAAAAACTACTGGTTCCCCAAAATGAAAGACAAAGTCGAAAGATTCGTAAGAAACTGCACCCGGTGCATAATGTGCTCTGCTCGCGCTCGTTTGAATAAGCGTAATATGCATAACATCCCCAAGCAGCCACTCCCATTCGATACCATACATGTCGACCACTTTGGACCGCTACCCTGCGTAAACTCAAAACGAAGACACATCCTGGTAATCATCGACGCATTCACTAAATTCGTCCGCCTTTACCCCGTAAACTCCACCAGCACCAAGGAGGTCATAGCCTGTCTAGACAAGTACTTCAGTTACTACAGCACACCACGGCGCTTGGTATAAGAACGCGGCTCCTGCTTCACCTCTCTGGAGTTTGGCGCTTACCTGCTCAAACAAAACGTTTCCCATGTGAAAGTAGCCATGGCCTCCCGGCAGGCTAACGGGCAAGTAGAGAGGGTCAACAGAGTCATAAAAGCCATTCTGAGTAAGGTTTGTGAGCCAGTCAACCACGTCAACTGGCCCGCTATGCTAGGTCAAGTAGAATACAGCCTTAACAATACTGTCCATTCGACCACCACGAATCCTCCTAGCGTATTGTTGTTCGGCGTAGAGCAAAGAGGCACAAGAGTGGACGAACTGGCAGAACATCTCGAAGACAAACGTGAAATTAATACCGCCGCCGATCTAGTAGCCAATAGGGCGTATGCCCTGGACGCCATAGAAAGGTCACAAGAATTCGCCTCGAAGCACTTTGCCGAAAGAAGCAACCCCCCCCCCCCCGAGATATACTCCGAAGGCGATTTCGTGGTGATACGCAACACCGACACCGTTGTTGGTATCAATACAAAACTAATACCAAAATATCACGGTCCTTACGTGATCCACAAAGTCCTGACCGGTATGTCATTAGAGATGTAGAGAATTGCCAGCTAACCCAACTACCCTATGACGGTGTTGTAGAAGCGGCTCGTATAAAGCGATGGCTCACTTGGACATGACGGTTTTGCTAGGTGGGCGACACCTCCCTTATTCAACAGTACATACATACGATTAAGTTAAGAAGGCCAAATATTTGTATAGAATAAGTGCATCTGTAGTAGCATAATAGTTTATTGCCCAAATATAATCGAGGCGATTATAACTGTCAGGTTGGCGAAGCTGTAATCTACGAAAATACGTAACTAACATAAAACAAGTATGGCTGCGCTCTGCACAAGCAACGAGTGCACAGATCAGCCAATCAGATGATCGCCTCTAAAATTATATGTCAGGGCTGCCGACTACCGGCAAAGTAGAATAAGTTGTAGTACAAAAAAACATAAGGATGGCAACACTATAAACAAGTAGCGAGTTAGTGCTAAGAGAATGTACGAAAAACAAGAACGAATAGAAATAGATATACTGGAGAAGCGTACGGACGTGCCTGCAACCTGAACCCTCGTGTATTATTTAAAAGTCAAGTTTATAATATTAAAGATTTTTTATTGGCCCCTCCATTTCATTTTCTGGGGGTATGAAGGGCCTATAAAATATAGTTACCAAGAAAAAATGGTTAAAGGAATATTTGGGTATTATTACTAGGAAAATCCTTAATATAAGCAAAGTTTTCCGACCGCAAAAAATATTGATTTTCAATAATTCTACACTATTTCTACGAAAAGTTGTTTTTTTTCCGTATACAAAATACAGCGCTTTAAGCACTCCCAATTTTTTTTTTCATTTCAAAAAAAAAGAGGGGTATATTTTTTCTGTATAGAACAATCCTAGGGGTGGCGGCATTAAAAATGCGACCTTATTTTTTCACATACATTTTGGACCACTTTAATGTGCATGTCCGTAGCAAGCTAAACTATTTAGTCCCACTCAGAAAAGACGTAAGCACCTTACGAGGTAATCCATGTTTTCTTCCAGGTCTCAGTACAGAAATGGACATCATGACCAATGCCATCTATTAGTAAAGCACAAAACGAACACCTCCGATGACACCTTACATTGTTAGTTGCAAAGGCGAACACGTCTTTAATAAAGTAAGGGAGATTAAAGTAACGGTAGCGCTCGCATAGTGCTCGGTGATGTGAGAATTTTGATAGCAGTAACTTTCTCCGGATCGGTGTGGATGCCCACTTCGCTGATGACGTGATCCAGATACTTCAGACGCTTCTTGAAAAATTCGCTCTTCTCAGGGTTGATCCTGAGATTCGCCCGCCGTAGCCGCTGCAAGACCTCCGAAAGATTCTGAACGTGCTTTTGTAGTGTTTCGATTATAAAAATAATATCGTCCAAGTAGGCAAACGCATACGGCAATAGCCTTGGATCGATGACCTGACCAATGCTCGTTGAAATGTCGCGGGGCCGAATGTAGTCCACCCGGCATTACTCTCAACTGAAAAAGGTCACGTCCTGGCACTCTGAGAGCCATGTATTATTTGCTTCGCTCTTCCATCGGGATCTGCCAATAACCGTTTTTCAGATCAAGCCTGCTGATATAACTCGCGCTTCGCAGCCGGTTGAGGATGTGTTGAATCTTCGCCGGGCACTGAATGTTTGTTCAGGTGGCGAAAGTAAACGCAGAGCTTCCATTTGTCGGTATTCTTGATTGCCAATACTATTGGGGCACCGTGCGAGCTGCGTGAGGGATTATTACATCATTTCTATATGAGGTCGACGATCTTGGCGTTAATAATCGCCTGCATCTTCAGGTTCTTTGGACAACTCCTCTGCTTGGTCGACTGGACATTCATTACTATTCAGTGAGCGGTGATGCATCCCTACATCTTCTCGAATGCGCGCAACTCTTGCGTTAACAACTCTCTAACTTCTTCAGTTGTCAAGGCTTCTTCAGGCAAGGAATTTAATGGATGTTTGTCGCTTTTATCCGACCTCTCGGTAGCCCCTTCGCGTATTATCGTGAACGTGTCGTGTTCTTCAAGAGTGCAATGGGGTATTGTCGTTGTGCTGGGTTTCCAGTTACAGTTGCACGGCTATACTCAACCCGACTCTTGCGTCCCCGTTCGCACATTCTAGGCAACGTGAGCAACCCATGTGCGAGATGCGGTAACCAATCCGAGTGGAGCCTTGGGTCAAAGCAGAAAGAGAGGGAGCATCGGTGGGGCCACTCCGATTAATCGGCTTAAGGGCTCACTGAAGTCTGCAACGTCTGTTCACCAGTAGGTGGGGCTAAAAGCGGATGTCTGTCGTGAAGCACGCGTCCCAGCAATGGGTTGTGCGCTGGGTTTGGGACCCACCCCGCAAAAACCCCTTCCAGTGAAGAAGCGAAGTAAAGCCTCGGATGAGAGCCCCTTAGGATGACGACCACGGCAAACTTTTAAAGGACGACAATTTGAGGGCATGTGCCTCTGCCCGGCTGGTTGATTTCCTCGTAAGCACAAAAGCATCACCGCCATAAAAGAAACGCGTTGGACTAGGCAAGGCAAGCAATGTCTGGGGCCTTGCGATGTATACTACAACTGCTATGAAAAGGAGCGCAACTTCGGTGTGGGGTTTGTGGTGGGAGAGAGACCCCGTCGCCGAGTACTGCCGTTCATCCCGGTGGACGAGCGTCTAGTCGTAATCCGCATCAAAGCAACATTCTTCAACATCTTGCTTATCTACGCCCATCCCACGACGGAGAAGGATGAGGTATTTAAGAACCTCTTCTATGAGTGCTTGGAGCGCACGTAAGAGCGGTGCACCGCCAAGGTATCAAAATCGTGCTTGGTGACTTCAATGCCAAGGTGGGAAAGGAAGGGATCCTTGGAACCACCTCCTCCACGACGAAACATCCGACAATGGACTGATCGACTTCGCCGTGGCCCAAAACATGGTAGTTTGCAGTACCAGATTCAAACGTAAAAAGATTCATCAAGCTACGAGGGTGTCTCCGGATCGAAAAACGAGAAAGCACATCGACCATGTTGTGATAGACGGAAGGCGTGCTTCCAGTGTTGTAGACGTACGTGCACTCCGAGGCCCAAACATCGACTCGGAACACTATTTTTGCAGCCAAGGTACGCACCCGCCTCTGTGCAGCAAACAATGTGCGCCTAAATATGCAACAAAAGCTTAACGTCGAAAAGCTGCAATCAAAACAGATAGCCAATGCATTTGCTACTCGACTTTTACACCTGATCTCAGAGAGCAGTCTCAACAGACCGACAAATGCGAGTGCTGGAACCACATTTCCCGCTCATTAAGTACTGCCGCCGAAGAAGTAGTCGGATTTCAGCGAGCCCGAAAGAATAACTGGTACGGTGCGGAGTGTCAGGAAGCTGCAGAGAAAAGAGATGCCGCCTGCAGGGCCACGCCGAGATCCGCCGCAATGCGTGCTATTTGGGACCGATATAGGGATCTAAAGAGGGTAGCTAGGCGTGTTTGCTGCAATAAGAAGAGAGAGGCCGAAATACGTGAGTGCGACGAGCTTTAAATGCTGGCCGAATGGAAGAATGCCTGAAAATTTTACCAGAGAGTTAGGCGACTTACGGATGTTTTCAAGACCAGGGCGTACTCCTGTAAGAACAATAATGGCGACCTAGTTACCGATGTTCAGAACGTACTTGAATTATGGAGGGAACACTTTTCCACCCACTGAATGGTAGCAGCACGAAAATTGTGGAGAAGAAGAACCCGAGCCCCCAGTCGGAGTCCATTTTCCTCCGGCTGACTACGACGAATTACGAATAGCAATAGCGCCGCGGAAAAACAACAACGCTACTGGAGCCGACAGCCTGCCAGCTGAGATATTCAAGGACGGTGGCGAGGAGTTCATAAGGTGCATGCACCAGCTTTTATGTCAGATTAACGCGTGCCCGCCGTCTATAATTTAAATGTAAGCGCCAACTACCGCGGGATCGGCCTTCTAAGAGTGGGTTACCAGGTCTTATCGAGCGTATTGTGTGGATGGAAGACTGAAGCCCATGGTCAATGAACTGATTGGGCCATATCAGTGTGGATTTAGGCGTGGCAAATACTCCATAAACCAGGTATTCACAATACGCCAAATTTTGCAAAAGGCCCGCGATAAAAGGATCGACACTCACCACCTATTTGTCGATTCTAAGGCCGCTTTCGACAGCACTAAAAGGAGTTGCCTATACGCCGCTATGTCTGAATTCGGCATCCCCGCCAAACTGATACGGCTGTGTAAAATGACGTTGAGCAATACCACCAGCTCCGTCGGAATTGGAAAGACCTCTCCGAGCCGTTCGCTACCAAATGGGGTTTCAGACATGCGAAGTCTTTAATATGATATTGGAGAAGATAATAAGAGCTGCAGAACTGAACCGCTCAGGAACAATTTACTACAAGAGCGTGGAATTGCTGGCTTATGCCGGTGACATGTACATCATCGGTAACAAAAAACCGCGAAGTCTGTTCTGCCTTTTCCAGGTTGGATAAGGAAGCAAAGCGAATGGATCTGGTGGTAAAAGAGGACAAGAAGAAGTATATCCTGTCATCAAACAAACAGTCAGCACATTCGCGGCTTGGCACCCACGTCACTGTTGACAGTTCTAATTTTGAGAAAGTAGAGAATTTCATTTACTTGGGAACCAGCATTAACATCGATAATAATGTCAGTATGAATCGTTCTTGCCAACAAGTACTTTTTTGGTATGAGTAGGCACTTCAAATGTAAAGTCTTCTCTCGAAGTATTAAAACCACACTCTATAAGTCACTCATTATGCCTGTGATGGTATATGGCGCAGAAGCATGGACAATGACGACATCCGGTGAGGCTACTCTTGAAGTGTTCGAGGGAAAGATTTTGCGGAAGATTTACGGGCCTTCACCTGTTGGCGACGTTGAGTACCGCAGACGATGGAACGATGAGCTGTATGATCTTTACAACGACATGGACACAGTGCAGCTAGGGACACGATATCGAACCGAAAGTATCGATATTATACTCATTTAAAGTATCGCTGTAAAAATATCGGGTACTCATTAATATAGTAATAAAAAGACTCGATATTCCAAATATCGATACAAAATTCAAAAAATTAAGTCTGAATATTGGGCCCATCTTCTATAGCCCAGTAAAATTAGATAAATTTGGTAGAAAAAATGAAAAAAATTTGTAACAGGAATTTTTTGATGCAGTTTACTTCTATTTGACACGTAGATCATGGATCCACAGTCTTGCCCCTAAATTTCATTTGGCAACATTCCCCCATCTTGGATTTTTTTTTTTTGGGTCTGCGATTTGCAAGCTAATTTTGCATTTTTCATAAAAAATGGTTAAATACAAATATGTAGAGAACTTCATTTCCCACATTTGTCGTATAGAAGGTCTTGTAAAAATAACTTTTTTTATTGTAAAGAAATAGCAAAAACTGTGAAATAATATTACATTGTCACGGTTTTCGCCAGTTTTGACAATTTCTGTTGAAAATACATAGCATATTGAAATTCCAAGGTTGTAGAGAATTTTATTCCCCAAAACTTTTGTGCCAACATTTATTTTGTACGGCACTTAGATCACAGCCGGGAACGCGATACACATAGCGATGTATGGGATGCGCCGTATAACTTCATTTCCACACCTTCACCTGCTTTCATTAAAAAAAAAAAAACGTTGCCCGTGGATTGGGCCTACTGGAGAAACCACGTTAAAAAAAACGCGGCGAAAAACTCTACCTCAGCGCTGGTGTGGCAATGAGATTTACAGCGCATCCCGTACATTGCCAATGACAATGTAAAATGTTTTCGTAGTTTTTGCTAATTTTTTACAATAAAAAATGCTATTTTTAAAAAACCTTCTACATAACAAATGTGGAAAATTAAATTCTCTACATATGTATATGTATTTAACCATTTTTTATGAAAAATGCAAAATAGCTTGCAAATCGCAGACCCAAAAAAAAATAAAATCCAAGATGGGGGAATGTTGCCAAATGAAATTTAGGGGCGAGACTGTGGATCCATGATCTACGTGTTAAATAGAAAAAAAACTGCATCAAAAAATCGCCGTTACAGTTTTTTTTTTTTTAATTTTCATACCAAATTTAACTAATTTTTCTGGGTTAATCGCTATGTTTCGCACATTCCCGGCCGTGATCTAAGCGTCATACAAAACAAATGTAGGTATACAAGTTGTGAAGAATGAAATTCTCTACAACTTTTGAATTTCAATATGCTATGTATTTTCAACAGAAATTGTCAAAAAATGGCGAAAACCGTGGCAATGTAAATTTTTTTTGCAGTTTTTGCTAATTTTTTACAATAAAAAATGGTATTTTGAAAAACCGTTTATATAACAAATGTGGGAAATTAAATTCTCTACATATTTGTGTATACCCATTTTTTACGAAAAATGCAAAATAAGCTTGCAAATTGGAAAAAACCCAAAACAACTTAAATCCAAGATGGGGGAGTGTTGCCAAATGAAATTTAGGGGCAAGACTGTGGATCCATGATCTACGTGTCAAATAGAAGTAAACTGCATCAAAAAATTGCTGTTACAAATTCTTTTTAAGAAAAAGTCTAATTTCATTGGGCTACTAATAAAGAATTAACACTTTGTACTTTAATAAGTACATCAATGAAGTCGCGCCACATTGCAACCTAAGATAGTACACATTTCTGCGCATTAAAGCGCAAAATATATCCATATTGCTTTATATATAAATTCCAAAGTAAGTAAGAAGGTTATAGTACGACATAGATTTACAAGAAATGGAACCCTAGCTAAAAATTTAAAAATTTTTTTGTAAATAATATTAACAAGAAAACTTTCAATAGAAATTTTAGTAAGTTTACGTCACGTCAGATACTTCGGCTGATAAAAAAAGCAGGACAGATTTTTACATTTTGGAATTTGGAACACTAACCTTAAATATTTCAAATATTACTACAAAAAGTTTTATACAAATAGTTTTGCCAAATTCCGAGATTTTAAATTTTGACGTTTTCATTTTATTTTCTAACATTTTGTCATACAAATGGCATGCCACGCCAGATTGGAAATGCCCAATAAAATATATCATTATTCCCATTAACTTTGTAATTTACGTTTACGTTTCGATACGATACAAGAGTTCTGGTACTCGATTCCAAAAAAAAAAAAATCGTTTGAAAACTATCGAGTAAAAGTATCGTTATCGAATTGCAAAAATATCAATGTGGTATCGTATCGTATCGAAATTCGTGTTCCTAAGTGCAGCGAATACAGCGGCTCCGCTGGCTTGGCCATGTCGTTCGAATGAACACCGACGCTCCAGCTCTAAAAGTATGCAACTCGGAACCCGCTGGTGGTAGCAGAGGAAAAGGTAGGCCCCCACTGAGATGGAAAGACCAGGTGAAGAGGGACTTGGTTTCACTTGGCATTTCCAATTGGCATGAGTTGGCATAGAAGAGAAACGACTGGCGTCCTTTGTTGAACTCGGCCAAAATCGCTTAGCGCGGTTACAGCGCCAAATAAGAAGAAGAAGAAGTCGACTACTTCAGCGCACCACTCTTCTCATAGTGTCACGTCGTGCAGCCGGACTCCAACATTCGCTATCGCTAATTGTGGTAGCCAAACATGTCCAAACGAAAAGAAGGGACGTCTAAAATCAGGCAACATCTTGTTATATGGCGCTCATGCTGCCAGGTTTCTCTGATTACACATTAAATCTGTTACTTTTGCATGTTGTACACTTTTAGGCCCCACTTGACCCCTGCCTTCTTCGGGTAATCGGTTCCAAGGACTACGTCATCCATCAACGCAGGCAGTACCAAAAGATCAGGCAGATAAGTCTGATTCGCCAGCTCTACTCTCGCAGTTATTGAGTTCAGCACGATCTTGTGTCTGCTATCACCCATCACAACTCGCGTATTCACCTGCTTAAATCTTCCCGCTTCTAGCTTTGCAGACGTGGTTTCGCTCACGAAGTTTCTCTCGTCGCGCCTGCATCAATTGCAGCTACTACGCAGATCTTGTTTATTTTGATCGCGGCCATAATCCGCCAATCAGTTTGGCTCAAAACGCTTTCTAGTTTGGGCGAAACCGCTCTACTGGTGACCCCACTCTTCTCCGCGAATGCAGTTTTGGACTTTTCCCAGTGAATTACGGCAGCAATTTTGGGTTAAAATATTGCATCGGTCACAGGTCCAGCAAAGCTCCCTCAGGGTACCTCTGCATTCGCGTGCAAAATGGCCATCTTCTACACAATGCTTTCTTGCGGTCCACGGATTCACGTACTCTTGCTACTCTCGCCGTCTCATCACTCCTAGGCAGCTGACGCATGTGCTGGTACCTTTTTGTAGACCGCGGAGTCCTTCGCGCTACGGCCCTAGATGCCCCTCTAATCGGGGGTAAATTTTCCATGTGCTCCTGATCTTTACTATTTGAGATATTACGAAAAATTCTATAAAAAACCGAGAAAAAATTCGAAAATCTTCCTTTAAAGTTGATTATTTCTTAGAATATTTAAAGCCACAACTTTGAGACAAACAAAACGAGTCATCGCGGAAAATACTACGTTCATTTTATTTGGAGATACTACGAAAAACGCTTTAAAACAAGAGAAAAAAAATTAAAATTGCGCTATAAAAGGTGATTATTCCTTAGGAAAAGTTTGTTATTTTTATTACTACTACTCGTTAGGGCGGTTCAGAATTTAATTTTTTATTTTTTTTTCCTTCGGAACCATGCTTCGTTTAGACGCCAAAATAAATCTAAGAAAATATGAGCCCTTAATATTAATATTAAGAATGCCCGCATCGCAGTTTCGATTTCCCACAAGAATAACACAGGATTTTTTTTTAATTCTGATTTTTATATCTAATGAAAGATACATTGTAATATAAAGGTCTTAGAGTATTTTGGTAGAGAATTGAACACTACAAAAAAGGTCTGAGGTAATTTTTCGATAAGTCAACTCGGCCAAACGGTATTCGAGGTCAATTTCGAATTCCCCATTCTTTCAAATTTGATCTCGAATAACTCTTGACTAAGTTAACTTATCGATAAACGAAACCAGAGCGTTAAATTCTCTACTAAAATACTCCAAGACCTCCGTTAAATATAAAAATCAGAAGTAAAAAAGAAAACAATTTTACCTGTGTTATTCTTATGGGAAATCAAAAGTGCGAAGCGGACATTCTTAATAATAAGTATTATAAAGAGCTCATATTTTCTGAGACTTATTTTTGCGTCTATACGAAACTTTTGAGCATGGTTCCAAACTACTACTCGTGTTTATAGCCACATCATAGCGAACGAAATTAGTCGTCGTAGGGAATATTGCTTTCATTACTTTTCGTGATCTCGGTAAATTATTGATCCTTTATTTGGATGCGTGGCCATAACCTATAGTATTAATATGAGAAATATTTATATTTAATATAAATATTCTCTGCGACGACTCGTTTTGTTTTCCAAAGATGTGGCTAAAAATACGAGCAGTAGTGTTAAAAAATTTAAAATTTTTACTAAGGAATCTTCTTGTTCTTTATTGGCGATGTGACCGCCTACGTGATTTTAAACAACGCGTCAGTCATTTCTCTTCTGTGCTTATTGACGCCAATTGGAAATGCCAAGTGAAGTCAAGTCCTTCTCCACCTGGTCTTTCCAACGCAGAGGAGGCCTTCCTCTTCCTCTGTTACCAGCATCACGACCCGCTTTGAAAACTTTCAGAGCAGGAACGTTTCTGCCCATTCGAACGGCGTGGCTAAGCCAGCGGTGCCGCTGAATTTTAATTCTCTGCACTGTGTCTATATCGTTCTAAAGCTCATACGGCTCATCGTTAAATCGTCTGCGGTATTCGCCATCGCCAACGCGTAAAGGTCCGTAAATATTTCGCAGAATTTTTCTCTCGAAAACTCCAAGAGCCTTTTCTTGAGATGTTTTCATTGTCCATGTCTTCGCGCCATACACCAGCACAGGCATGGTGAGTGACTTGTAGAGCGCGATCTTTGTACGACGAGAGAGAACTTTACTTCTCAATTGCCTACTAATTCCAATGTAGCACTTGTTGGCAAGAGTAATTCTCCGTTGGATTTCAAGGCTGACATTATTATTGGTGTTAATGCTGGTTCCCCAATAAAAGAAGTCGTCTACTTTTTCAAACTTGTAACTGTCAACAGTGCCGTGTATGCCGTGTCCTCGTTTACCACCATACCCATTCACTTTGCTTCTCTATCTGTTGCTTTTTATGGGAGTAATAATGGCGCAGGGTGCGCCAAGTGCGGAGGATCCAAAGAAATAAAAAGCCGATTGGATTTTTGGATATAATTCAATTAGCAAAATGTATTTTATTGATGAAATATATGATATTCGTAGGAACCGGAATTAAACTTTTTGCCCGAGTGGCTTTTAAAGAAAATACAAAAATAGTACGTTAAGCGGTGCGGCTGCGGCGGTGGTTGGAACCATACTAAAAAAAATGAAAAAATGATCGTGGGCTCGGGCCACCCCGTGACCTCATTGCAACAACAACAAATTTACTTCAAATTAATTCACAATGGTGTTACAATGCTGCCAGCCGCCCGCAATTTACAACAATCTCAAAAATGTACTTATGGTTATAAAACTCGATAAGATTGTGGCTCATGTCCTCGACATGGCGGCCCGCCTGAACCTGTCAGAGGTGCAGCAGCTCTTGTAGCTTTTCGAGAGTCAGAACCGCTTTGCTGAAGAGCTCGCGAATGCGCCGCTGGACGTTGTTGCGACCGTGATCCGGTACGGATTTCTTGGCGACGCGGCTACCGTGCGTTGGTCGTCTACGGCTGACGTCATGGCGACGACGTTCAGGAGGTGGTGACGTGGAGCGGTGTAGCAAGGTATGGTGCGCCTTTCCACACCGGTGACAGCTATCTGCGGAGTCGCAAGCGCCGATTTTGTGCGGTGCCGCCAGAAAATTAATGCAAAAGCGGTGAACTCTTGCGGATTCGTAACGCTCGTCCGGTGTCATCGCTTTGAAGGCGTGGCAGAAACGGAGGGAGTGGAATCGACAGCACAGCCGGCATTGGTTGGGCTCCATCCTGTACCTGTGGATGAGAAAGTTCGAAAAATTCTATTAGTTATGGGGAATCGGTAACTTGTGGGGGAAGAAGATAGTGGTCGTGGCATCTGTCCAACAAACTGAGAGCGGGTTTATTACAAAGAGGGCAGTAGGCACAGTTTAGCGATGTTACGAGTGACGTTTCCTGCTTGGGTGCGAATGTCCGCCACGCGGACATTATTATCTGGACCAGGGTGGAGGTGGGTCACACGCCCGAGTCTCCACTCATTTGGTGGGAGAAGGTCGTCTTTTATTACAACTAAATCGCCTTCTTTGATATTGGGTTCCTGACGCTTCCACTTATGCCGTTTGTGGAGCTCTTTTAGATATTCATTTTTCCAGCGATTACTGAATTTCTGATGAATAACCTTCAATTTTTGCCATTTGTTCGTCAATAAGAGGGTTTCCGAGTGGGGTTCAGGCAAAGAGAGTAGTGGGGCACCACCTAAGAAATGTCCTGGCGTTAACGCCAACAGATCAGCGGGATCCTGAGACATTGGGGAGAGCGGCTTTGAATTCAACACCGCCTCAATTCGGATAAGGAGGGTGGTGAATCCTTCGAAGGTGAACTTGTGATTTTCTGCGACCTTCGTAAAATGAATTTTGAAGCTTTTTACTGCAGCTTCCCATAGCCCGCCCATGTGAGGAGCATATGGTGGGATGAACTGCCATGAGAATCCGTGGTTTGTGTACTTTTCAGCGATATCAGTAGCCGATTCTTTGAGAAATTGGGAGAATTCTCTTTGCAGCGTTCGCTGCGCACCTACAAAAATTTTTCCGTTGTCTGACATGATTTTATTGGGGATTCCACGGCGGCCGATAAATCGGGTGAAAGCTGCTTTGAACGCTTCAGTGGTCAGCCTTGAGCATAATTCTAAGTGTACTGCTTTGGTTGAGAAGCACACACATACGCCTTTGCGTGAGGAGCTCGTCGGAGGGTAGATGTTTTCACAAGAAATGGTCCAGCAAAGTCAACACCTGTGGTATGAAAGGGGAGTGTATAGGTTGATCGTTCAGGGGGGAGCGCGGCCATTATCTGTGAACGCATCCTTTGTTTATAGATTGTGCATACCTTGCACTGAAAAATACATTTTTTTAACTTTTGCTTCAATCTGGGGATATAATATTCTTGCTGCACCATTCGAATCATTAGTTGTTTTTCAGCGTGGAGAAGAGTGGTATGGAGGAAGTCGAGCAGCAGAGCACAGAGCTTGGAATTTTCTGGAATTATGATCGGGTGACGTTCATTGTAACTGAGAGCTGCGTAAACTAAACGTCCATTCACGCGCAGAATTCCAGCTCGATCCACCATCGTATTCAGAGTCAGTAAAGGGCTTTTTTTGCTAATAGATTTCCCTGCATTTAATGCGCCGATTTTGTTGATATAGTACTGGCTTTGGGTCTGACCGATAATTCGTAGTTTGGCTTCATTTATTTCCTCGTGCGTTAAGGGGAGAGAAGTGGGTATCGGCTGCTTTCTCGCTGCGTTTACAAACCGATACATAAACGCGATTACTCGCAACGCTCGAGCAAAGGAGGAAAAACGCTCAAGTATGTCCACCGATTCACTCGTGTGCAGGGATTCAATACGTCGTTGTTCTGGGGTTGACGAATGTGGAGATGGGTTTTTTGGCCACGAAGTGGGGAGTTTTTGGAGCCATTCTGGGCCATTCCACCATAATGCGCATGTCGCAAGATCTTGGGGATGGCATCCGTGGGTGCCTAGATCGGCAGGATTCTCTGCACCAGGTACATGCCGCCAAGTGGCATTGCTCACATTTTGGAGTATGAGCGAAATTCTATTGGCAACATAAGTTTTCCAAGTGTGTGGCGGTTTTTCTAACCACGCCAACACAATGGAAGAATCTGACCAGAGGTATAAATCATGAGCAGGCAAATCTAGTTGGGAGTGGAGTTGATTAACCAGCTTGGAGAGTAGGACGGCTCCACAGAGCTCAAGTCTGGGGAGGCTGACTGTTTGCAGGTGGGCTACCTTACTTTTAGCTGCGAGTATGTGTGACGAGAAGGAGTTTTCGTCAATTTGTACTCGGAGGTAGACACAGGCGCAATAAGCTTTTCCAGAGGCGTCTGAAAACCCGTGTACTTGTACACGGTGAGTAGGGGAGAATTGCACCCAGCGGGGAATAACAATTTCATTAATCGCGGGGAGAGTTTCGCGCAGAGTGTTCCACTTGTGGAAAGCGCCGGGTTTTACGTGCTAGTCACCTTCAGTTCCTTCCATCCATAGTTGTTGAAGGAGCATTTTAGCGGAAATCATGACTGGCGTTAGCCATCCTGCCGGGTCAAACAATTTCGCCACCGCTGATAATATTTGCCGTTTTGTCCTCGAGTTGGCAGCGGGAACAGGATCGTACGTGTAAGAGAAGGAGTCCGTTAGCGCGTTCCATTTAATGCCTAGCGTTTTTGTAGAGCTAGTGTCCTGAAACTGGAGAAAATCAACATCAAGGACCTCGGAATCTGGGACTGATTCCAGGATTTTTGTGTGATTTGAGGCGATTTTTCGTAGTGGAAAACCTGCAGATTTTAGGGTGTCTTTAACTTGGGCTAATGAGCTTATAGTGGACTGTATATTATGCCCGCCTGAGAGAATATCGTCCACGTATGTTTCTCGTAGGAGGATATTGCTGGCGAGCGGGATTTCGTCCTGACAATCCTGCGCTAACTGATGAAGCGTACGGATTGCCAGATAGGGAGCGCAATTGACGCCAAAGGTGACTGTTTTCAGCCTAAAATCTTCAATGGGCTTATTTGGGGACCTACGAAAGACGATTCTTTGGAAGTCTTGATCTTCCTTGTGGACGAGAATTTGGCGATACATTTTTTCGATGTCGCCATTAAAAACGAACTTGTAGAGGCGCCATCGAAGAATGATGAGCATCAAGTCGTTTTGAAGGGTTGGGCCAGTGTATAGCACGTCATTCAATGAGTGTCCAGAGTGCGATATTCTGGAAGCATTGAAGACTACGCGTACTTTTGTTGTTTTGCTGTCCGGTTTTATGACAGCGTGGTGCGGTAATTAAAAGGAGAAATATTTACCGCCATTGATGACTTCTTGGGATGAGGTGGGCTCCATGTGGTCCAGGGTGATGTATTCTTCCAGAACTTCTGAGTACCTTTTACAGATCAGGTTTTTTCTCCAGAGTCTTTTCGATGCTGATGTACTGCTGCTGCGCTGCTAGTCGAGAGTGTCCTAGAGCCATGATGTCTGGGAATTCGGGTTTGATGGGTAGTTTCACCATGTATCGTCCGTCTGTCTGCCGGATTGTTGTGCGTCGATACTGGTCCTCACAGAAGTCCTCTTCACTTGAATGGGGTTGCGTGACGGCTACTTCCTCCTGTTCCCAAAACTTCTTCAGCAGTGAGTTCAACGATTCCTCCTGGGGTTCGGTTACCTGGGTGGTAAAGGTGGAGATCCTCTCCTGGATTGGGCCGCTCAGAATCCATCCAAATATCGTGTTCTGCGATATGAGACTTCTGCTTATGTTTTGTTGCAGCCCTTGTAGGAGAATTCGGGGGATTAGGTCACTGCCGATTACCATATCTATTTTATTTGGGGTGAAACAGTTGGGATCGGCGAGCCTTAATCGTTTTATCTCTTCTAAGTTAATATGAGAGATATTGGTTGTAGGTAGAAAATGAGTCGATTGGGGCAAAATAATGGCTTGGGTCTTTATTTTCTGGGCTCGATCTGCTGAGCAGAGTGTGATTTCCCACATTTTCTTTGAATTTTGTACCACCATTCCACCCATTCCAGAAATCTCGAATAGAGCATCTGTCATAGGCAAGCGCAAGAGTTTCTGTATCTGGGATGATACAAACGTTTTTTGTGAGCCTTGATCCACCAGAGCGCGAATATTATGATATTCGCCATCACAATATATCGGTACTACCGCCGTTGGGAGGAGAGTTGTGACGTTAGTACTCGAAAAGTGAGATGACACTTTATTTACGTCGTTTTTCTCTGGTGGGTTATGTGTCGCATATGTCGAGCAAGTGGGCGCTTCAGTATCCGTACTACTCTGCGTCGACAGCTGACTCGTTGTTCGCTGTGGTTTTGAATTGGGTTTTGGTTGCTGGGTTTTTTGCGGGAAGTGTAAAGGAGAGTGATGTTTTCTTTGGCAGTATACACAAGTGAAGCTGCTTGAACAATCACTCTTTAAATGGGAGTAAGAGAGGCAATTTTCACAATAATTGTGCTCTCGTATGAATCTTAAACTGTCAGATACGGACAGTGCTTTAAATTTAACACATGTCTTCATGGGGTGCCTTGAGTTGCAGAGTTTGCATGAGATCGGCTGATTTAGATCTACATGAAAATTGAACTTTTTGGATTTGCTCACCACTTTCTGTGTATATGGGGGGGGGATATTGAATAACGCTTTTAATTGGTTATCTACCACTATCCTGCGATTCTCGCACCGTGACTTTAAGGCATCCCAGGCAAGTTCAAAATTATCGTCAGTGAGAGGGAATTTTTTAACTATTTGTCCTGCCTGACTTCGCGTTTTTTGCCTTAAATGGTATAGTTTCTGGGCTGGTGTTAATTTGGGGTGATTTTTATAGACTGCCGTGAACATATCTCTGAACGCCGGCCAGTCTTCGTACCCACCGTGGAAAATTTCTGTATCACACGGTGGTACCTTGAGGAATACTTCTTGGGAGTTCGAAGTTGGGGTGGAATTTGTGGTGGGAATGGTGCTTGTTTGGGACCGGGAATTTGCGCCGAGAAGTTGTAAGCCGTCTAAAATTTGCGTCTTACAATTCTCATAACTTTCTGAGCATTTATTATATTTTTGCTCAATCGATCCGCAAGATTCAGCGAATTGCTCAGAGCGGGATACTGCTCTATATGAGCTTATAAGAGCATCCCATAACTTGTCAAGTTGCTGTAACTTCACATTTAAAAGCGTTTGGGTGTGTTCGCTTATAAGGGTGCTGGACCATTTTGAATAAAATGACTCTAGCCTATTACTATCAAAAATGAAGTCCTGAAGGCTTAAGTCAGAACCAGTAGGAGATTTCTTTTCCATTTTGGGTTCTAGAGAGGTAGTTGGGGGAATTCGGGGTGAGACGGTAGTGAAAGAGTAAAAAGTGTAAAAATATCTTTATCTTGTCTTGAGATACCAAGATGCAGTTAACACCTTCTTATTTTCAAATTTAAAATATTTATTTTCGCTACTTTTTTAACGATTAAGAATTTTTTCCTCGTGTGGTGCTATTTTTATGAGCTCTACTGTATCTGCTTCGGGTGCTATTTTCTTGACCTCTACTGTATATTGTCTCAGCGCGTCTGAGCCCAATAGTATATATGTACGTGGGTACGTATGTGTATTTGCTGGCGTTGCAAATTTTGGAAGCGCAAAAGGTGGTTGGAGATCGAGAGAAGCGAAGTAAATAAATATGCAAGCCGTAATATGTACGTATCTTATTTTTTCACTTTGAAACGGCGTAAATCTCTAGGCATAAGTGGAAGAAGCAGACAAGAACAAAGCGATTTTAGTTTCTTTTCGGGTACCGCTAATTAAAACACAATTGCAAACACAATTTCGTGTGTTATGCTCCTGGGTCATGCGTATATGTGAGTATGTACATATGTATGTCAGAATCAAGTGGTTTTAGAGTAATAGCGGGGAATGAACAAAACTGTGTCCAGTATGTAACTATGTACTTGTTTAATATACGTGCCTGACTTGGGAATTTTTTCTACGTTCGTGTATATAAGTACATATGTAATTACGTGTATCGCACGGGACAAATGAGCTGATGTATATAAGGATGAATAAATATTTGTTTCGCGCGCAACACTAGAACTCACATATATATGTATATACTGTGCAGAAATTTCGGGACTTATGTGAATATGAGGGGGCAGTGAAACTGAGATTGGGTAAATAGGTATGTAAATTATATTACGTTTGTATATTTTATAGCGGTTTTTTTCGTTTTGAGAAAGGGGAAATGTGAAATTGCGCGGGATTATTTATTTATCTTTATGTACATACATATATGTCGGGATATGTATGTCTTGAGGAGATATGAGTCTAGTTACGGTAAATTAGAAGTTCAGCGGCTTCCACCTACCGTACTGGGGAACCGCTAACAAATTTACATACGTAATATATGTATCTTTTTATGTGCAAGTTTAGGGTAGTAGGTAGGGAATGGTGCACTTACTTGCTTATTTGGTACCACCTGTTCTTTTTTGTGTCGGGACTGTACCGCCTGAACTTTGCTGTATGCGGTTGTTGCCGTTACCCGTTTTGCGTCCGTCCAGCTAACGGTGTTCCTTTTGCTGCCTCCTCTCACGTCTTTTGCTGCTACTCTTGAATTCCGTTGTATTTAATTTTCGAAATTTAGGTTCACTTATATTTTTTTCGTATAACTTTCTAGACGATTTTTTTTGTATGGGAGTGATGCAGTCTAATGTACGTATGATCTTTTTTTTCGAAATTTTCTTTAGTTATATGTGTACGATAATTTTGTGGCTTTATTTCAGCACTTTCTTTGGGGTCACCCTCTTTTTACTTTACTTCTTTTTCTTTTTGTATAATTTGGTACTTTTCAGCACTTAAAATTTTGATTTAAATTTTTTTTTGCTTTTTCAGGTCGGTAAGTATTCACTTTTTTTTGGTTTATTTTCGTTTTCAGCACTTTCTCCTTCTTTCAGGTAAGTATTAAATTTTTTGGTATATACTTTCTTTTTTAAGCACTTTTTTATAATTTCTTCCTGTTTTACAGGTAAGTATTCACTTTTTTCGGTTTATTTTCTTCAATTAGCAAAATGTATTTTATTGATGAAATATATGATATTCGTAGGAACCGGAATTAACCTTTTTGCCCGAGTGGCTTTTAAAGAAAATACAAAAATAGTACGTTAAGCGGTGCGGCTGCGGCGGTCGTTGGAACCATACTAAAAAAAATGAAAAAATGATCGTGGGCTTGGGCCACCCCGTGACCTCATTACAACAAGAACAAATTTACTTCAAATTAATTCACAATGGTGTTACAATGCGGCCAGCCGCCCGCAATTTACAACAATCTCAAAAATGTATTTATGATTTTAAAACTCGATAGGATTGTGGCTCATGTCCTCGACACTATCTAATCCCAAGAAGATAGAACGGACGAAGACCTTGTTTTTACCAATAATATCGATGTCGTCTGCATACGCCAGCAATTGTACGCTCTTGTAAAGTATTGTGCCTGAGCGGTTCAGTTCTGCGGCTCTTATTATTTCTCCAAATTCAGATTAAAGAAATCACACGAAAGGGAGTCAGCTCGTTGGAAACCCCATTTGGTATCAAACGGCTCGGAGAGGTCCTTCCAAATTCTGACAGAGCTGATGGTATTACTCAACGCCATTTTACACAGCCGTATAAGTTTCGCGGGGATATCAAATGTAGACATCGCGGCATAAAGACAATTTATCTTCGTGCCGTCGAAAGTGGCTTTGAAATCGACAAATAGATGGTGTGTGTCTTTTACAAGATTTGGTGGATTTTCCCGGTCTAAGACCACAGTAATGAGATCCAATCAGTTCGTTGATTGTGGGCTTCAGTCTTTCACACAATACACTCGATAAGACCTTATAACCTATGCTTAGAAAGCTGATCCCGCAGAGTACACTAAAATTCCAGTGGTCGGGCATGCGTTCATCTGACCATATTCTGCATAAGAGCTGATGCATGCACCTCATCAGTTCCTCGCCGCCGTACTTGAATAGATCGGTCAGCTCCAGCAGCTTTGTTGTTTTTTAACCGCGTATTCAGTATTCTTACCTCGTCGTAGTCAGGCGGTGGGGCATCGACTCCATGGTCACCCACTCGGGGGCTCGGGTTTGTCTTCTCCACTACTTGCAGTGCTTCTGGACATTAGTCTCTAGGTCGCTATGGTTGTTCTTACAGGAGTTCGCCATGGTCTTGAAAACTTCCGTAAGTCGGCTAACTGTCTGATAAAATTTTCGGGCTTTTTTCCTGTCGGCCAGCATCTCCAGCTCTTCGCACTCACGTATTTCGGCCTCTCTTCGTATTGCGGCAAACACGTCTCGCTTCCCTCCATCCCTCTTTAGATCCCTATATCGGCCCCCCATAGCACGCCTTGCGGCCGATGGCAGCGTGGCCCTGTAGGCGACATCTTTTTTTCTCTGCAGCTTCATGACACTCCTCATCGTACCGGTTGTTCTTTCGGGCTCGCTGAACTCCAACTACTTCTTCGGCGGCGGTACTTAGCGAGCGGGAAATGTGGGTCCACTGCTCGCATTTGTCGGTTTGTTGAAGAGTGCTCTCTGAGAGAAGGTGTGTGAAGGTGTGGGTGCGTATCTTGGCTGCAACAATATAGTGGTCCGAGTCGATGTTTGGCCCTCGGAGTGTACGTACGTCTGAAACGCTGGAGGCATGCCTTCCGTCTATCACAACATGGTCGACTTGGTTTCTCGTTTTTCGATCTGGAGACATCCATGTAGCTTGGTGGATCTTCTTATGCTGGAACCTAGTACCCCATATTACCTTGTTTCGGGCCCCGGTGAAGTCGATCAGCCCCAGTCCGTTATCTGATGCTTCGTCGTGGTGGCTGACTTTTCCGACAGTGGCGCCAAAGATCCCTTTCTTGTCCACCCTGGCATTGAAGTCGCCAAGCACGACTTTGATATCGTGGCGGGGGCAGCGCTCGTACGTGCGCTCCAAGTGCTAATAGAAGAGATCTTTGGATACCTCATGCTTCTCTTCCGTCGGGGCATGGGCGCAGATTAGCGAGATTTTGAAGAACCTCGATTTGATGCGGGTTATGAGTAGAAGCTCGTCCACCGGGGTGAAGGACAGGACCACAAATCCAACACCGAATTTGCACTCCTTTATATGGTAGCTGTAGTATACGTCGCAAGGCTCCAGATATGGCTTGCCTTGCCCGTCCAACGCATTTTTTGGATGGCGGTGATGTTAGCTTTTGTTCTTACGAGGACATCAACCTGCTGGGCAGAGGAACCTTCCCCATTAAGGGTCCGGATGTTCCAGGTGCATGCCCTCAAATAGTTGTCCTTAAAACATTTGCTGTCTTCGTCATCAAAAAAAGGGTGTCTCACCCGAGGCTTTCTGGACTTTTTTATTGGGCGGGGTTTTAACGCGGCGGGATCCTAACCCAGCGCACGCGATGTTTTACGCTCTTTCACTTTAGCTCGCTCTAAAACTGAGGATACGTGGATTTAAATATCCGGCTGTTGTCAGCTGCGACTTGAACACGCACAAGAATCACTTCTGGCCATTCCCAGGTGAATGACAGTCAAAAGTTTTCCACTTATGCGCACGGAACCATCCTTCTAAGGATTTTTTTTCTCCTTTTTTAAGATTTTTCGGTATTATCTCCAAAAAAAGTGAACGTACTATTATCTGCGATGGCTACTTTTGTTTGTCAAAGTTGTGGCTATGTGACTAATGATAAAAAAGTCAAGAGCGTCAAAAAAAACGCGCTTTCATTTTTTTTGGTCTGTCTAATATATATTCAAATTATTATTATTAAAATCACAGTTTTATCGAGAAGTTACCAAGATATGAGTTTAGTTTTGATCGGAGCTGATTACTGAAAACCTTTGATACTCTGCATCAATATTGTGTGTGGTTTTCATGTTGAATTAAAAATTTTTCTACACTACCGTGTATCACTTGCGATCTCTTCACCTTTTGCACGTCACCCTCATTTATGTCTGTTTCTTGTAGGATCCCTGCTCGGGCGCAATTTGTAACGGAACGTGCTGGGTTTCCCTCTCGCTTGACCAGAGTTTCTGTAAAAAATTAAGACACTGTCTACTCAAAATCACAACATATCCGCGAATAGTCACAATCTTTATTCATTATTTTTCTCCCTTATATTACCTCTTTTAAACTTAAAACTAGAAAAGGTTTAAATCCTACAGCTAGCATTAGCCTCGATGGTTTAAACCCACCTCGCATATATATTAATAGTCTTGTAGGTTTGATCCCTCTTTAACTACCCGTGTGATCCACGCTGCGACGCGTCCCGCGTATACCTATCTAATGCACATTGTTTGTTAAGCAGATATCACACGGTTTGTACATTTGTACAGATTTGTAAAAATCCGGTTTTTTAGTTTCACTAGCGGGGGAAATGCAGCGGAATAAAAATAATAATCGGATGATTTTTTAATAATTAATGCTAATTAATTACGAAATACGAAAATTTCTCAACAATGCCGTTATCTCGTTAAACCCATGTCCTCTAGCGTAACAATTTCGCTAGCGAAATTGATCATAACACATGTTCTTATTATCAATAAAATTATAGTTAAAAAACTAAAAACACGCTTCTATTACAACAAGAACTAAAAAGTATAAAATAATTTATAGATATAGCGATTCCGTTTAAGAAGAATAGGAAGTTCCCTAACTTGATTTAATTTAACTTTTTTAAATTAGCTAAAAATGGTATTAAAGTGATTGGCCCGTAGTCATAGTCAAAATAAAGTCCACAGTAAAGTTAGTTGCAGCATATTGACATAATTTTCAATGCGATATCTGTAAAAAATTCTTGTTGTAATAGATTTTTTTAGTTTTTTAAGTTTTTTTATTTTTAGTTTTTTAACTATAATTATATTTTCTACTTTTTAGTTTTTTGAAATCTTGCAATTAATATTATACTGTCTGTATATTTCTCATTCTGTCCATTTCTTTCAATG
Organism: Rhagoletis pomonella; assembly: GCF_013731165.1. Classification (NCBI taxonomy): domain Eukaryota; kingdom Metazoa; phylum Arthropoda; class Insecta; order Diptera; family Tephritidae; genus Rhagoletis; species Rhagoletis pomonella. Next base: position 3,346,646 of record NW_023458557.1, on the reverse strand, counting down.
CGAAGAAAATTTTCCGCACCCTGCTTTTTAGCTACACTTTTTACCTAGCGTGCTAGATTTGACCTTAACAAAAAAATTTTCAATAATCAATCTGAATATAAACCAACTCGGAGCACAGATGCCGATTTTTTAATTATATAGACTCGCGCGCCACATAGCTGCCAAAATTTTTTGTGTAGTTATTTCTTTTCATGTAAGCAATATGCATTCGAAATGTGAACTTAATCGGATCATAAATACGGTTTTTCCAAATATCTCGACTCCTACGCCACCTATCAGCAAAATTTTTTGCGGATTTATTTCTTTTCACGCAAGTAATATATGTAAATATGAACCAGATCAGACTATAAATGTGGGTTTTACAAATATCTCGACTCCTGCGCCACCTAGCGGCAAATTTTTTTTTGGATTTATTTATTTTCATATAAGTAATATATGTTCCAAATACGAAGCAAATGAGACTATAAATGCGGGTTTTACAAATATCTCGACTCCTGCGCCACCTAGCGGATTAAGTCATCTTCCATATTGCATTGTCCTCGAGTACTGAGCTAAGTTTGAAGTTTCAAGTCTGTAGCTAATCGGGAAGTTTGTCAAATATTGACTGCAAAGTTCCAGAACATACAAAGATACATACATACATACATACAAGTGAAGTTAAATAAAAGCTTGTAATAAAAAAAATCGTTTTGGGCCAAAACTTTTGGCTCGGGGAATACTTTAATGTAGATGAATTCTAAAAAGTATAAAAAATTCTTCAAAATAAACAAAATTTTCACAAAAATTTAATTTGGTATGAAAAATACAAGATAAAAAATTCTTCAAAATAAACAAAATTTTCACAAAAATTTAATTTGGTATGAAAAATACGACAAGATAGTTTTTAACTAATTTTTTGTTAATTACCAAATCCAATAATTTCTAACCAATCCCGTTATCCCGGTAATCCTATGTCCGCTAGCGTAACGATTTCTCTAGCGGCATTGGTCACAACTAGGGAAACCAATCCCGCAAATCCGGGATCCCGCACCATTTTTGGGCTATCTGAAATGAGGGATTACACATGCGGGATCCGCGGGATTCGCGGGACTACAGAAAAAAATCGAATAGACGAATGCGAGTTGTGAACGGTCTCGCCAAAATGTTCGCCGTGCACGGCTGTATTCAATATACATCATTTTATAACCCAGTAGATAATTTCACGAGTTAAAAGCCCTTCCGAAAGACCTTCCTGAGAAACAAAAGGCCTTCCATCCTACATTCCTTTCTCCTTTCTTTTTTGTATGGCATAAATTGAAGGACATCTTCTTACGCTACTCAAGGCCTTCCAGAAAGACTTTTATAGGACGTACTTCAAAAGGCTTTTTGGAGGAGTTAAATCAAAGTTGGTTCTCTAATTTATAAAAATTACACATTTTTTAAGTATTTGCTTGAGGTTTATATCAAATATGTGTTTTGCAACTTAATATTTATATTGAAATTAATAATGCTAAATAATATGAATTTATGCATTCCCGTAAATTGTAAATGGATAAGCCTTTCTGCAGGGAAGCATTTTTCAGCGCTTCATGGGTAGGCCTTTTGGAATGGCTTCACTTAAGAAGGCCTACCTAAATTATGGAAATAATATGTTCAAACAAAGAAACGACAGGACTAGCTACGACGGGGGAAACTTTCGCAATGTGTTTTGAAGTTAGAAGAAAATCCTGACTTGATGGAGCAAAACGGCCTTCTGATTCGTACTGAGCGACCCCAAAAACATATAAAACACCTGGTCTGGAAAACTTTCGTCTTGATAACCCGCTTAAATTTTGTACACTTACCGATTTCTGAACACATTACAAATGCAAAACTATCGATGGCAATGTGATTCAGTATTTATTCTAGTTTCTTCTTTTCTTTTCATTTCTCTTAAGCATTCAAGTTGAACTAAACATTTGGTTGCTACTTTTTTAAAAAGAGAAAAAGGACGGAAAACCTTGCACCTTTTAAAATGCCGCTTACACTAAAGTAAAAACCTAAAACAAATTAATTTAGGGCCTGTGCCAATTGATAGAATTAGAAAATTTTTGATGGATCAAAGTAAAAATTTGACATTTCTCGTGGTGAATACGAACGTCAGAATTTTACCTAGCTCATGGGGCTAGGTAAAATGATGACAGCTTATAAATATGTATACACATTATATTGCTTGGCGGTAATAAAGAGAGAGCGTACGTTACTTGCAAGTTATAAAATATGTATAAGTTTTAAAAATTTCAGCAACACACATAAATAGAGCTTTCGCACTAGCGTTTGTTTGGTTTTTGGTATTTGGCACAGAAAAATTCCATTGATTTGTACACCACAGCAAATTTTTCCACCCGTCTCACCACGAAGAGAAAAGTTACCGATTGGCACAAATTTCAATATTATCTACTAACCACTATGTACTATTTAACAAAAGGTAAATAAAAACCATTACTTTTCAGATTTAAAAATGGTTTCTTGTTCTAAAGCTAAGCGTACACGGTAGAGAAATTTCTCTAGAGTTTTACTGAAATAAAAATCTAGGAGATATTGACTCTAGCTAGAGAAAAAATAGAGAAATCTCAACTTTTATCTATCACGTACTCTACAAGCTGTGTACACGGTAGACAATAGTTACCTCTAGCCTGGAGTTAGTTTTCTATCTCGAATTGTTGTCAACGCTTGTTGTTAGTATATACTAGCTTATACCCGCGGGTTTCACCCCGCGCTTTTATACAAATATGAAAAATAATTTAATGATGTTAGATTTTATTTCTGTGCCCATTTCGTTATAGCTCGTTATTTTTTAAGCGAGTTAAGGTATTTAGCCCGTTTAAAACTATGAAATTATAAAATCTCCTCTGCGCGCTAGGCATACGAAAGATATCAATCCCTCTAAGTTTACCTTAAAATGGTTCCAGGTATACGACGCGTGAACGTGTAACCTTCTTGGAGGTGCCACGGCGGGATCTAATATTTCCAACTCAAATTTAGTAACCAGGCCTTGATAAAATACCACTTGTCATTACTGTAGCAAATACCTAAAGAAAGCTCAAGATTATAAGGCGAACCCGGCTCTCCCTTTTCCATTTAATGAAATTTATTCTGTCAGTACGGCACTTATAAAATAAATCTCCATAACAAATTTAAAATACTTCGAGAGATTTTCTATCCTTCCAGAGATATGTATTAAGAAGTTTTTAGTATGTATGGGAGGCGACATGCCTTCTTTTTTAATAACTCACATTTTTGCCATGAGCAATTGATACATTTTGTATACACAACTCTATACCAAGCTCCAGTATTCTTCCACAAACACTTCCAGGGATATGTGGCAAGAAAAAGTAAATTTGAACTGGAAGTGTCACGCCCCTTTTTCTTATAACCCTAATCTTCTTCCATGAATTTAGAATAGATTTTACATACCCCAGTACCAAGCCCCAGTACTCTACCATGAACACCTCTAGAGATAAGCAGTATAAAACAGTAAATTTGTACGGGAGGAACCATGTCCCCTTTTCGAATAACGCAAATTTTTCTCCATGAGTATGGAATTAATTTTGTATACACATCTCGGTGCCAAGTTCCAGTCCTCTGCAATAAACACCTCCAGAGAGATGCAGCATAGAAAAATCAATTCGCATGGGAGTTGCCACACCACCTTTTCCAATAACTCTAATTTTTCTCCATGAGTATGGTACATACATACACACATATGTATTTCCGTACTAAGCTTGAGTGCTTTATCCCAAACATTTGAAGAGATATGCAATATGAAACTTTCAGTAAGTATGGGAGGTGCTACGCCTCTTTTCCAAAAACGTCCATTTTCTCCGTGAACATGAACATGATTTCACACAGTGTTGGCAAACTGTTAATCTGATTAAAATTAACGATTAAAACGTTAATCGCGTTTGACGATTAAAATTAATTAGTCGTAATCAACTGTACGATTAATGATAAAATTTTTTTTATCGTTAATCGCTGGCTGCGAATATGTTTAATTAATTTAAAACATTGATCGTTAATCCAATTAAAAATAAAATCTGATTAATTTGTATAGTATGTCCGAGTTTGAAACCAAACACCAGTTATAGTAAGTATTTTGTGTTTTACGCTTATAAAAAGCACATAATATATAAAAATTATAAATATTGTTTTTAGTAATACATAAACTGGGAACTTTTACAAACCAAGTTTGTAAAACGTTTGTTGGTATATTTCTTAATGAAAATGCACACCGAATTGCTTAGATTGATGAGGAAACCCGACTTAGCCATACCGGATTAACTTGCTTTGTGTGCACAGGGAAATTCCAGCATAACTTAATTAATCACCAAACCTACTTGATCAAATTAAGAGTTAATGATAAAAAATTAATTTTTTAACCGCGGTTACGATTAACTGTTTAGTCGGATTAAAATTAATCATGATTAGCTGTAATCAGATTGAATTTAATCGAATTAACTAACTGATTAAAACATCAATCGATTAATGCCAACATTGATTTCACATACATATCACTATAGCAAGTTTCAGTTCTCACCCACAAATACTTCCAGAGATATGTAGGTAATATGAAAATTCCAATTTGTATGGGAGGGGCCTTAAGTTACCGGACTTACTTTCAGTCTAAGACCATCCTTCCGAAATCCGTAGTAAGTGGACTAAATTTCGTTCTGATCGGAAAACCGGTTAAGGAAGTAGCCTATTTTTCAATCCAGGTCATAAACCATCTTTGAGCAAAATTTCATTTTCAAACAGGTGGCAATTCTTACAAAAGTAGCCTATTTTCCAGTCTAGGTCATAAGCTATCTGTGTGCAAACCTTCATGCAAATCAGTTCAGTCATTTACGCGTATTAATTTAATTAATCTTTCCTATTGCGTGATAACTCTTAAAATAGTAGCCCATTTTCCAACATACGTCATAAGCTATCTGTGCGAAATGTCATGCAAATCTGTTCAGTCGTTTCCGCGTATTAATTTAATTAAAACTTTTTTAACAGGTGGCAACTCTTCCAAAAAATTAGCCTATTTTCCACTGTAGGTCATAAGCTAGCCGCTTGCAAAATTTCATGCAAATCCGTTCAGACTTTTCCGCGCATTAATTTAATTAAACTTTTTTAGCAGGTGGTAACTCTTAAAAAAAGTAGCCTATTTTCCAACCTAGCTCATAAGCTATCTGTATGAAGACTTCCACGCAAATCAGTTCATTAATTTCCGCGTATTAATTAAATTAAACATTTCTAACAGGTGGCAACTCTTCCAAAATTATTATTATTATTAGCCTGTTTCCCACTGTAGGTCATAAGATATCTGCTTGCAAAATTTCATGCAAATCCATTCAGTCGTTTCCGCGTATTAATTTAATGAAACTTTTTTAACAGGTGGCAACTCTTAAGAAAAGTAGCCTATTTCCCAATCTAGGTCATAAGCTATGTGTGTGCAAATTTTCATGCAAATCCATTCTGTCGTTCCCGCATATTAAATAAATTAAACTTTTTTAACAGGTGGCAACTCATAAAAAAAAGCCTATTAACCAATCTGGCCCATAAGCTATCTGCGCACAAAATTTCATGCAAATCCGTTCAGTCGTTTCCGCGTGATGGTTTCCCAAACATCCAAACATACAAACATTCACATTTATGATATTAGTAAGATGCATTTATATAAAAACCACGATGTAGAAAATATAGTTGGCGCCATCAGCGGAGCGCTAACCCTTCGTCGATTTGACAGCATTCACTTATTTTCTGACTTCATAAAATACATTTTCGCAATATGGATAAGAATTAAATTTTCAAATTGTTCTTATTTGCCGAAAAAAATTGTACTTACAAGTAGACGAAGGTACCTCTCTCTTCGGTACTATGTGTACTTTTGGACTCGCAGCAAAGAACCGTTAATATTTAAAATTCCCTTGAGGGGAGTTTCTCCGAGTAGTTCCAGCCAAACAACTATATATCGCACACCGTCTTCAAAAGAGTCACAACTCAAAATTTGGCATTTTTGAAATTATGCGCTAAAAATGTACACAGACCTTTTATTTACCTTTCAGCAAAAGCTGGAGCAAATTTTTGTTATAATTTGTTAAAAAAAAACCTAAGGTAAAGTCGTCCTGGCCCATGTGAGTAACATGTGCTACGAAATAGTTTTTCGCATTTTCTGACGAACGTATTATTTTGAGTTGTGACTCTTTTGAAGACGGTGTGCGATATATGTATGTAGGTATTCACCGAGTTGAGCAAGTGGCCTGGCACTCTGACAAAACAGCAGATAACTCAGGCAACTACTGTTGCCAGAGTGTCAGACCACCTTTTCAATTTGTGAATATCGCTTATGTTTTAACCAATAATTATGCCCCTTTGCAAAGGGCGGAAGCTATTGGAAAAGACATTGAAATACCAATGAAAATAAGAGGATGATTCCCGGTACATTATTTGGCTACGCTCTAAATCAGAGCTGCTCACTCCATAAGCACTTGTAGCACATTTGTTTTTGTTTTGTCCTGAAGTATAGGCACATATACAAATTTACACTTTCAATATAAAAAAAAATGTATCGCCCTCCCGTATGCCCTGACATATAAACACAATTCATATTAGAGTTGCAAAACTACCGATAGTGGCACAATCGATAGTTTTTGATAGTTTAAAAAAACTATTGATAGTCTTCGATAGTCTCTAAAAAAATAAACCATCGATAGTACTATCGTATTTAAATGGTTCCTAGAAAGAATTTTTTAACTACCAATAAATTCATATTTATTTTTGTACTTATGTATGTACATTCAGAAACACATTCACATGTACACCTATGCCCAAAATATTAGAAACATGACATTTTTACCAGTACTTACTATTTTTCCTCGTTCGTTTTTTTTTGTATACGGTTCATTAATTTTTTATAAATGTATAGCTCGTTATATAACCAAAACCATATAAATCTAAATTTCAAACTATGTACGAAAATTTGAAAAATTTAAGAAAGCATCAAAATTTCAAACTTTTATAACCGGAAATTTTAGAATAATGATTCAGTTCATTTGCAAGCTTCGATGTCCCTAAAACAACCGATCGCAGTTTAAATTCGCCGTCTATGAAATGGCACGTAACGGTGATATAGCTTTCATTCGCTTGATGACCATCCATCTGTAGTTATTGCACAGCTATCGATATTATTAAGGTTAGCTTGCAATTTTTTCTCCAAATCATCAAATATTTTCTGTAAATGAACATTTTGAATATTAGGTCGGGATGGCAATTTATACCATGGGTCCAGACACTGCACGAACTCCCTAAACCCCTTGTCTTCAGCTATACGAAACGGTTGTATATCCGAAGCAATCATTCTTGCGAGAGCTGAATCCACTTCTGCTTTCCGCGAGGAATTGCTTTCATACGTGGAATTGGATTTTTTTGGAAAATACTCTTCTACTGTCTGGTCAGACTTTGTGGGTTCAATAAGCAAAGGGTGCGACCGCTTAAGATGATCCAAGAGGTTCGTAGTGTTTCCGCTCGTTTTTTACATTTTTTTACACGACAAACATTTGCCGTTCTTTTTGTCAGGGTGCAGCTTAAAATGTTTCCAAACATTTGAATTGCCCTTTCGTCGCTTTTTCCCAACAAGAATTTCTGTAATTATTTTTGATAATATATTAAGGGTACTCATTTAAAAGCACAAAACTCTCGCAAACTGGGCAAACTGTGCAATTTAAAATCCTCGCAAATGAAATGTAAAAATTTTTATGGAAAGCCATTTGCACAAAAAGGCGAAGGGCGCAATTTTACGCAGTGTACTGTGCAATCCTCAATCAACTATTTTGTTTACTTTCATTTTGATTTGTGCTCAACACTTTTTCGTAGGACTTAAATATTTACTTAAATTCAGGTTTCAATTATTTAACATTTTAAATTAAGCATTGTCAAATAATTAAATGTCTGAAATAATCAAATTCTCCGCATGAAACACACTGCGCAAAGTTGCCCAATCGCCCAAATATGAAACTTGCGCACATAGATGAGTACCCTTATTGTAATAAGCCTGCTCAAATTTTTATCGTATAAAGTTCTTTTGCTTGACGCGTTGCTTTCCGAGAAATATATATGACATTCAACAGACATACCTTCTGAATTATCATCGTCAATATCAATTTTTAAACAAAACAGGAACCGCCAATTATTTAGTCTACAAATGTATATTTTAAATAATTTGTACATATCTACGTAAATACAAAAAACTTGTAAAACTTACCAATAGCTGATGATCTGAATTCACAATCTGAAATAGTAATGTGCAACATTCTGCTTGATAGTTTTGAAAAAACTATCGATGGTCTTCGATAGTCTCCAAAAAAAATTAACTATCGATACTATCGATAGAGCCATCGATAGTTTTGCAACTCTAATTCATATGAAAGTGCCTAAGTTTTATATGGAAGGGCAAAGCAAACGCCCTCGCATATGAAGCTAAGGCACTCCAGTAAAATTTACACAAACAATTGTAGAATGAAAAAATAATAAAAAATATGTCAGCAATTAAAAAATGTATATTATAAATTGATTTAGTATTCGTATTTACTGAAAGTGAAAACGAAATTTATTGAAAAAAAACACATGGCGTCCATTAAAGTGTGGAAGCGCGAGATCTGTTTTGCAATTTTGAATGCAAAGCGTGTATGTTGTGCTTTGTAATTATGAAACGAATGACGAAATATTACTTGCAACGCCATTTTGCAAATTGCCATCAAAACTTTTTGGAAATTTTCAAAGGGGATATACAAAATTATTGATTTCCAATCTGAATTCACTGCAGATCTCTGGGAGCATCACACCGCGTAAAATTGATTGGATTGCAGATACTCTTCCAACGTCGGATTGCAAAAAAATAAATTTCGAGACTTTGACGGAAAATGCCAATAAATGTCCGGCAAACTTCGCGCAAAAAATAAAATAAAATTGTAAATTAATGTAGGAAAAACTCTTATCTTTTATATGCGAGGACGAATGAAAATGTAAAATTTGAGCTTGCAATATGTTGTAGATATGTGCAAGGATTTTGGGACTTTTCAGCCACTAGGTCGCTTTCATTTATTAAGTGTATTTTTCACAAATATGTATGTAAACACTGTCATTGCTAACAATTTTCATTCACTAATCGTACAATAAAAATAAACTTGTACTTTTTAGCTTAATTTAAATTATAAAAAAAAAATCTCTGTGTACACATAAATTTTGCAGATGTATTGTGATTTCACTTCAATATAAAAATTTTGAGCAGCACTGTTCTAAATGCACTTAAAATGGTGTGCTTGTATCGAATATACGATTTAATGTCGTAGCCATTTCAAAATTTAACAATCTGTAATGAAGTTCATTGTCAAGACTTTACTATACGTCTCCGTAGAGCAAAAAGTCTATTTAGCTTGCTAAATAGAGCGTAGAGTTGTCGTAGAGTTTTCGATCTAGCTTCGTTGAACTGTCTACATGGCGAAAAAGTCTCGCTAAATAACTCTCACATAGACTTTGTAGGTGAGTCTCTCGTAGAGCTCTGTTGAGTGTTTACACGTCTCTAGCGAGATTTTTGTCTAAATCTCGCGTTTTTTCTCTACCGTGTACACTTAGCTCAAAATTGAAATTTACTTGCTGAATGCCTTATATATGACCACAATATCTAAAACCACAAATAAAAATTTCAGAACGCCCAATTTTTTTAATTCAATTCGTTTCAAATTTTCAATAACTTTACTTCTAACTTAACGGTTAAACAATTAAAAAAACGTGTCCAATAGTTTACAAGGGTATCCAAACGTCATTTCCGAATATATTTCCAAAAAAAATCTTCATACCAAAATTGAGCGAAACCCATAAACGATACTATCGACGATATATCGATAGTTTTGAAAATAATATCGAATACTATCGACCAGGTATTTTTTTATTTCCACTTTTATTTCAACATATTTTGATTAAAAGGAAAATACTGATAAAAAAAATATTTCACACAAACAAAAAAAATATAATCGATAATCGCATGAGGCTATTGCCTGAAAATTTTAAAATTCACTTGGTGGCATTGTGTTACTATGATAGCACGGCCCAGTAATCATATGTACAGTAGACTGCATCACTCCCCATAAAAAAAATCGTTACTGTTTTTTTCACAGGAATTATAAAATTTTTTATATTTTAAGACTTCCACCAAAATATCTGGCAAAAATATTAAGATTTACGTGAGCCTAACCGATTTGAGAATACCTCCAAAAATTTAGTTTTTTACAATAAAAAGTTTTTTTTAAATAATTTTTGAAAAAATTACCTCAGATGACTTAACAGTTTATGCATAAAAATGTAAAAAAAATTCTACGGAATCATAATAATGAGATTTTTGATGCTGTTTTGCACTTTTTTCAAAGACTGGATTAAGAAATACTTGAATAACTCAGCCAAAACCTTACCAATTTAGACTTATGAGGTATCATTGGCAAGGTATTTTCTCACCCTTTTAATTTCTTTGCGCATGTCATTCCATGTTGAATTAAGATGTGTTGGTATTTGCTAAAGAAATAAGTGAAAGTTTTTTTTCCAAAGAAATAAAAAGAGTGAGAAAATACCTTTCCACTGATATCTCATAAGTCTATATCGGTAAATTTTTGGACCAGCTATTCAAGTTTTTCTTACACAAATCTTTGAAAAAAGTTAAAAAAAAACAGCATCAAAAGTCTCATTATTATGATTCCGTTGACATAATTTTTTAATATTTTAATGTAGATTTTTTAAGCTTTAACTGTTTTATCATCTGGGGGATTTTTTCCAAAAAATTCTTTAAGAAGTTTCTTCATAAAAACTACATTTTTAGAGGTATTTTCAAACCGGTTCAGCTCACGTAAATCTTAATATTTTTCCGAAACATTTTCATTTTAAAATATACAAGGTTTGGTAATCCCGCCGGAAAAACCGCAACTTTTTTTGGTGATGCAGTCTAATGTAGAGTAATCGAAAAAATTATAGCCGCACCAAATTTTCACAAGATTTAAAATATTATTTTTGTTGTTATTTAATTTTGGTTAGTTGTTTATAGTTCATTCTTTAACAACATCCGTATAAATACAGGTTTAAAGGCAGTGTATTTGCCAAAATTTGGTGCAAATCGTATTTATCCCAATCACGAAAATTAATTTGTCGAAATTTTTCAATAGAACATCGCTGTATTGAACCAATACTTTGACTACAAAAAAAATTTCCCATTTTTTCATTTTGTACCAATAGCCCGATATAAAAATGTACTAATCTGTACAAATGTAACAATTGAGTGCCACTGCCTTAAAAATTTATGCAATTAAACAAAAAAAAATCAACAAATTTTCGTAAAAATTTCGAGTTTTTAATTAGAGTCTAAGTATGCAGTTGTAGTAGAGTAAATAGAATAAAGTACAAGTTTCAAATGGCTTAAAACTACGGTTGATTTTTTAGAATTTTTAAACAACCTCGAAATTTGTACGAAAGTTTTGTGAGTTTTTTTAATATTGCACAAATTTGGAAACCTGGGTTTTGTTAAAGAATAACTATATTTTTATAAAAAAAAAACCAAAATTAAATAACAACGAAAATAATACGTTAAAACTTGGCAAAAAGTGGTTCGGCTATAATTTTTTGACCACTGTATGTATATTTTAATATATTTAATTGGACATGCACATTGTACATAACAAAATTAAAAAACATATGCCTTTCTTGCCTTTTTTCTAAGCTCATTTTGCCTTTTTTTAAGGTTTTAGTGCCTTAAAATCCGACACTTCTACATTTCGGGGGTGAGAACACCTTCAACCCAGTACGGTTGGGAGCACTGACAAATGAATGTATACACAAACATATATTCTGCCATTGCTTTTTTAACTGCTTCAAATAAATTTCCTTTACGCTAAATATTTGTTTACGTGAATATTATTTCGTTTAAATGTACTTTTCCCCATTTAGTGAGCTCATTTTTATAATTTCGTCTTCCTCGTGCTAGTAGTAAAAAATTAGTGCTGCCAACTCCAATAAGAATTATCCAGACAGTTTCCGTGAGAAATGATCGTGATACTGAGCTGGATCACCCAAATAAACACAACTATTATACAAGTGTCAACAATCCGTTCCTAGCATAAAACACCATCCACCTATCGATAAATAAGTTTACCAGCGGAAAAATTAATTTTTTCTTGAACTTCCCTTCAGATGCTAAGTTCCGAATACATACTCACAAAAAGTCAATCCAATTAAAAATAAACACATAGATTTTCGAAATCAACTCTTTTTTTAAATATGAATTTGGAATATAACTGTTTAGAGGAAATAACATGATTACTTTTGAGTCCCGCAAATCCCGCGGGTCCCGGCATCGATGACCTCGATCTCGAATGCTTGCGGGATTTCGATTTTCATGCGGGATTGGATTAAATAAAACTTTTAGGGTGCAAAATTTTTGGCTCGGGCAATACTTTCCAGAATATTCAAACTAATCAAAATTTTCACGAAAGTTTATTTTAGTATGAAAAATAAAATAAGATAATTTGAAACTATTTTTTTGCTAACTAATTACCGAATCGAACAATTTCTCACCAATCCCGTTATCCCGTCAGGGGGTTAGCCCACTGGCGCAACAATTTCGCTAGCCGAGTCACAACACATGTTCTAATTATCAAAAAAAAATTATAATTTAGGGCGCAAAATATTTTGGCTCAGGGTATACTTTCCAGCAGATAAATTAAAAAAAAAAATTAAAAATAAAAATTCTTCTAAATAAATTTATTTTGGTATGAAAAATACGATAAGGCAATTTTTAGCTAATTTTTTGCTAACTAATTACCGATTCCAATAATTTCTAATCAATGCCGTTATCCCGTTAACCCCATGTCCGCTAGCATAACAGTTTCGGTAGCGGAATTGGTCAAAACTAATGTGACCAACCGAACTTCTTTCGGAAGTACAGTGAATATTTTTGAACCGTTGTACTGCGTGCTTCGCAGTACAGTCAAATGTACTTCTTTTGGAATATTTTGTAAGTTGCGTTTTCTATAACAGATTCGAAATATTTTAAAAAGTTTCTCATTTCAGTTAGAAAAGGTACTCATAGATCAACACATAAATTATGACTGTCAAACACTTTACTTCCCTAGCTGACCAAATTCTTTGTGGAGGTCTAATGAATCAAGAAAAATTAAAAGGTGTTTAAAAGTTTTCCGGATGCGCTTAGCTCAGCGGTTGGCGACTTTGCAAGCGGGTTCGATCTCTGCTGAAGTATAGGCAAAGAAGTCTGGTGAGGAAATGTGGTGATCTACGAAATAACAGCTCTACCTTCTACCGCTTAGACTTTGTTGCTTTTTCCATTTCAATGCCGGAGCGCACTTGTGCACAAGTGTATTACAACTTTATTCACATAAAGGTTCTTTGTAACAGCGAAATCAGAGTCAATCTCAAGTCAAATTTTTGATCTCTTTGGTCATTGTCAAGTAAACTTTTTGATCTCTTTACTTCTTGACTTGATTTATATTTATATTATTAAATAAAACAACTCCTTTGGCATTATTTTAAACATATTAATTCACCAATATATTTCTTTTAGCTCATTACTTTTTCACTACTTGGCATGTAATATATCGTTATTATAGTATGGAAAGGGCTTAACTCACATCCAGGAGGCGTATGATTAGCAAAGCCAAATAACCAAATAATATCGCAGAAATACAAAACGCGTAACTAACTAAAAATCCAAAATTAAATTTTTGATTGATGATGATACATTTCCTCGAATCATAAGTCCCCACATCTTTTTAGGCAATACAAAAATTTAGTTAGTTGTAGTTTTTTGCATTTCAGCAACAATGTGAACTAGTATTAACGATACATATGTTGAAAATTTGCGTTCATTCGCCTCAAAAAAATATATCAAAATACATTGAGCGCATGGAATGGAACAACAAAATGGATTTGATGGCTTTTGGTACCGACAGCGGTGAGTAATTAATTGTGACTGCCTGCAACTAGGAAAAGCCGAGTTCAGCTAACTTATAAAAAAAAACTAATTACAAGGTATTCATTACAGGAGAACCTTTCCAAGAAGTCACCCGGGAACTAAGCAAATCTGAGACCTTTATCGTCCGTGATTCAATAATTCAAATTATTATAAAAAAAGCGGTACCTCTTAACAAAATAACAAGATTTTAAATTAATTCTGCTGGCAGCCACGACTTTCAAAACAGAATTTTCTTCGAAATTTGCATTCCTAGAAAATAACAAAAAATGCGGCTTATAGCCACAGGATTAAAAATGAATTACAAAAACTATAATCGAAAAACGCTAATGACGTAACAGGTTCTCCAAATTCTGAAACAACCAAAAGAATTGGTTCTCCAAATTGGAGCATAACAGTGTTTAAACAACGATCTTGCCATGATGCTAGATTGCGAAGATGAAAGTCAGGAGGATACATCCGACATTTGCAGCCCCGATGCAAATCCCAAAAAGGAATTATTGCACCACAATAAAAAAAGAAATATAGCTGAAAGTCCTCTCAACTGGTGCAGGGTCAATGGAAAAGAATTTACAATCTTGTGAAGTTTCAAGTTTGTCGCATCGAGCGAGTAGTTATTTAATGGCGCAGGTTTGATTGATCCGAAAAGGCAGCAAAATTACTCTTTCTTAAATACAATGTTCGGATTTTTTATTTGAAGTACTACATAAAAAAATATTCTTAAAAATTAATAACTTGTTTTTGTTATTTTTTTTTTTGGCCTTATAATAGTTATATTCAACAATTTATATTGAGCTTGAGGCCGTTTTTTTAAATGAAAATTTATTGTGGAAAAGCAACAATAATTTGAAAAAATGGTACAAGTGATAGCTATTTCGGAAATCACCACATTTCCTCATCAGACTTCTTTCAGTAGATTCGAACCAACGATCCCACTGACTCAGCCTGTTGCCTATGCACCGTGCTAAGTACGCCTTGTAAATTATCGTTTGCTTTTTTCCACTATTTTCATTCTTGTTATGCCAACACAATCAAGCGCAGCTATTCCGCTGCAATTCACTTGATCATGTGGTTGTTGGTATTGTTGGTTTTTGCTAATAATTCTATTTTTAGAATGTTTAACTTTTAGGTGTGCTCGTCCTTAAGTTATTTGTTTTCGTTATTTTTTTGGCCTTATAATAATTATATTCAACAATTTATATTGAGCCCGAGGCCGTTTTTTTTAATGAAAATTTATTGTGGAAAAGCAACAAGAATTTGAAAAATTGGTAGAAGTCATAGCTATTTCGGAAATCACCACATTTCCTCATCAGAATTCTTTCAGTAGGATTCGAACCGACGAGCGGAATAGCTGCGCTTGATTGTGTTGGCATAACAAAAATGAAAATAGTGGAAAAAAGCAAACGATAATTTACAAGGCGTACTTAGCACCGTGCATAGGCAACTGGCTGAGTCAGTGGGATCGTGGTTCGAATCCTACTGAAAGCAGTCTGATGAGGAAATGTGGTGATTTCCGAAATAGCTATCACTTCTACCATTTTTTCAAATTATTGTTGCTTTTCCACAATAAAAATTTTCATTTAAAACGCCCTCGAGCTCAATATAAATTGTTGAATATAATTGTTATAAACGGCCAAAAAAATAACAAAAACAAATAACTTAAGGACGAGCACACCTAAAGTTAAACATTCTAAAAAAAAATAGAATTATTAGCAAAAAACCAACAATACCAACTACCTCATGATCAAGTGAATTGCAGCGGAATAGCTGCGCTTGATTGTGTTGGCATAACAAAAATGAAAATAGTGGAAAAAAGCAAACGATAATTTACAAGGCGTACTTAGCACGGTGCAAAGGCAACTGGCCGAGTCAGTGGGATCGTCGGTTCGAATCCTACTGAAAGAAGTCTGATGAGGAAATGTGGTGATTTCCGAAATAGCTATCACTTCTACCATTTTTTTAAATTATTGTTGCTTTTCCACAATATATTTTCATTTAAAAAAACGGCCTCGAGCTCAATATAAATTGTTGAATATAATTATTATAAGGCCAAAAAAATAACAAAAACAAATAACTTAGGAACGAGCACGCCTAAAACTTAAACATTCTAAAAATTGAATTATTAGCAAAAACCAACAACCACATGATCAAGTGAATTGCAGCGGAATAGCTGCGCTTGATTGTGTTGGCATAACAAAAATGAAAATAGTGGAAAAAAGCAAACGATAATTTACAAGGCGTACTTAGCACGGTGCATAGGCAACTGGCTGAATCAATGGGATCGTCGGTTCGAATCCTACTGAAAGAAGTCTGATGAGGAAATGTGGTGATTTCCGAAATAGCTATCACTTCTACCATTTTTTCAAATTATTGTTGCTTTTCCACAATAAATTTTCATTTAAAAAAACGGCCTCGAGCTCAATATAATTTGTTGAATATAAAAATTAATAACTTTTCCTTTTTTTATTTACCTAAATCCCCTAATGTACCACCAAAATTATTTCTTAAAAATATTTGGCATCCGCATTCGCATTTCCATCCGCGGATGTTAGCTTTTAAATATCCGCATCCGCATTCGCATCCGCGGATGTCTAAAATTCCACATTCGCAACATCCCTAGTGTGAAATGACAAGTAACATAAATTTTTAACAAAATTTTAACAAGAATTTAAATACATAAAATCACATAAACCAAGAAAATTAATTAAACTGAGTGCTGCAAATTAAAATAAAACAAAGCAAGTGAATTCTAAATTTAATTGAAGTAAGACCAAATGAAATCGAGTAAAGAAAAACTGTGAGGCGATTAACTGAAAAAACCGAAGTAAACTGTAGTTGAAATAAATTAGGAATTAAATAAAAGGTAATGTAACCTAAAGTTGAAATAATTTTAAATTAAACTAAATAAAAATTAAACTAAATCTAAATTAAATTCAATAAGAAACAAATTAAATAAAAATTTAATCAAGTTAAAATTAAAACTAATTAAATCAAAATTAAATTTGATTAAGATTTAAATAAAACCAAATAATTAGCAAAACTAAGTAAAACTGAATATAAAGCTAAACGCGTTGTGTTGTATGTATGTCTGAATGTGTATGTTTGCTTCAAGCAGAAACTATACATATCCACATATATACACACCCGTGAACATACATACAGATATTAACCAAATCACGTACTGAAAAATTAAATAATGAAATAACATAATGATAAATGCTATACATACATATGAATGAACTATAGTGGGTCGAAACAATCAAGTAAATAAGGCAATAAATATTACAGATCCGTACTAGGAAGGATTGGCATTGGACCTCAAAATTGTGGATTTGGCACATGTAGCCTTTTTCATGCGAGCTCTGCAGCACATATGTGAACAAGTCAGCTGTAAACTGCATGTAGATAAATCGGAATGAGAATAGGATCAACAACCGAAATAGATGTACCGACACCTATATACATACATAAAGCGCAGAACATTCAAAAACAGGAGAATCTGAAATACATAAGGGAGAACTGGAAGTTGGAAGGAGCATATATCGTCACATAAACAAGTCGAGCAGGGAACTCAGCGCGGGAAGTGAGCGCCCTCGTCGCACACTCTCTCGTTTTGGCCACACTGATCAACCGTTTTCTTTTGCCTTTGCCTAAAGTTTTTGCTTTTGCCTTTGGATATTTTTTTAAATTTTTTTGTTGTGTTTGCTTATTTTGCCTACGAATGGTTCTTCTTTATTTTTGAGTCAATATTTTCCACAACTTAACTTTCGTTTATATACATTTGAGGTATAGATATCCATAATAGTTTCTTTAAGGGAATTTCATTCCCCTAGCTTAATTCGGTTAGTATATATGTAAATATTAGTGTGGACGGGTCACAACACCAAATGAATTTGAAGGTTAGGTTAGTTTTGTTTGTTTGTTAATTATAAGTTTTTTTTGTCGCTTTCTTATTAGCCTGAATTAACAATCTACAATTTCGATTTTTTTTATTTTTTCCTTAGTTGATCCATAGATTTCCGAATTGAAGTGTAATTCTCAGTTTTTTGCGTTTGATGAATTTAGTACACCTTTGGTACTGTCACTATCGCACGCTTGGAATTAATTTGACCATATGGAAGCGACACTGTAAAATAATGTGCCCAATGGCCCCACTCGGATCATTTTGAATATTTGAAGGCAAGGCAGATTGTATGTATACACTTTTTTGCTTTCAGCTACACCTATCACCGTAGAGCTTTTCGCCTTCATCCCGGGAGAGGGAGGTGTAAGTGAAATATCTACCTTGTTACACACACGTTCCGAATTTGATTCTGTTCTATGCGCGTTGTAAGAGTGGCGAAATTGATAGTACATAACGCACAGTCATGTCCAAAGTAAAAATTGTAATAATAATTCATTCCCATTTTTTTGTTTTGCTTCGTATAAGTATCTAAGTACATGTCGATAAAAAAACATACCCTTTGTATGCTTATGCCAGGCCATAGATACAGATAATGGCAATTTAGTGAATTTTCTTTTGAATTGATAATTACTTATTTTCGTTGCTTAGAATAATTAATTTAATTAGAGTGTTAGATTCTACTCAGTAACATTGTTATAACTCTCACGGGAAATATATGTAAAGAGTAACTGATAATGAAATGAATATCTGTTGGTCTTGAATTAGGTTGCATTATGAGTGGCTATATTTTCCAGGTTGGTGTGGGTGTTGCACTAGAGCTGCAAGGGGGGAAGAGGATATGAATACGTTATGACGAACTGACCCGGACCAGTGCAAACGTAAACACGACGGAGGTATGTCAGGAATAGGGGACTTTGCGAATAGTGGGAGTCACAGCAAGTAGAGGGGAAAGGTTTGACTCCACCTGACTGGGTAGTTCTTCTATGACTATGCTATTTCACTTGGTACTCTATTCTAGCAGGTAATACGACTTTTTTCTCCTACACAGGCATGAGTAAATTTTGTGTTTGCCACCGCACCTTGCCCCAACAGTCAGAGATATAACAAGGTGGAATAAGGAAAATGAATAAGCAACACGAGTTTACGGGGTCTTCATAACGCTGTGGTTAACGCTTCTGACTTGCACATCGATGACGCGGGTTCGATCTCTGCTGAAGTCTAGAAAAAAGAAGTCTGATGAGGAGATGTGGTGATCTCCGAAATAGCTGCTATAACTTCTACCGTTTAGACTTTGTTATTTTTTCCATTTTTCCTAATAAAATAATCGTGGTACAAAGCTCATTAAAAATATTAAAAAATTAAATGTTAATAAGCCACAATAACATTGACAAATACATAGTTTAGGAAGAGCCTGCCTGAAACTATACAGGAAAATAAATGCATGTATAGAATTGATAACAACAACCATGCTGTCAAGTTTAAATAGCGGCAAATCAGCTGCACTTGATAGCAGTAGGTTGAATAAGGAAAATGAATTAGCAACAAGAGTTTACGGGGTGTGCATAGCTCAGTGGTTAACGCTGGTTCGATCCCTGCTGAAGTCTAGAAAAAAGAAGTTTGATGAGGAGATGTGGTGATCTCCGAAATAGCTGCTATAACTTCTACCGCTTAGACTTTGCTATTAAAAAATTAAATGTTAATAAGCCACAATAACATTGACAAAACTAATTTGTCTTAAAATAAAAACTTAAAGATTGACAATTCAGATAGCTATCGAATTCAATATTTGTTCTGCTTACAGATTAAAACATTTTGTATTTCGATTTTTATGAGGGTTGTTCGACTTCACTAGAAAGTCGACTTTCGACTTTTCGATCGACTTTGTTCGACTTTTTTAATAAAAAGAAAATGTATGAAGTATAATCTGCATTTAACTCATATATTAGCTATAAATATAGGAGTCACAATACGCCAAAAATATCTTGATTTGCCAGTGGTCTTTAGAATAATCTATAATTTAGTGAAATTCAAGCTAGGTAAAAAAAGACACTAAAGGATTTTAAAAAATTTTGAAAATTCTTCGAGTTACACAGCATGAAAATTAAAAAAACATTAATTCTCACAAAAAAAAATTCTAAAAATTTTTTGAATCTATATTTGGTAATTACGGACAACTTTTTGAAAAATGTGGCCTTTCCGATGGAGCAGAATTGGCGGGTATTGGTAGAAATATAAGTGCCACTTTATAAGCATGGATAAATATGTGAGTAGCCCAGACAGCTAGTGGATTGGGACTATCCACACGACTAATGTCGCATATTAACTGGAATCCTCTAGCAAGGTTTTTAGCGGTATTTAAAATTTTGCACCTTACGGATTGGTCAAATTCGAACCAAAGACTCTCTGTAAAAACTTACATAAGCTCAAGCAGAAAAACTTTCTTGCATGAAATTGTTAAAATAAATATAATAATAATATAATATGTTTATCTTACCTCATTATTAACTGACGATTGTGGAGACAAACGATTAACAAATTTGAGGAATTCGTTTTCGTATAATAATTTTATGCGCTGCTCTTAAATGATTTGTACTGTTGTGCTGTCATTAAAATTCATTTCGCTACCACACTTTTCACATTTCACTTCAGTTTTATTGACAATTTTTTTTTTTAAATACGACCAAACAGCACTCCGCGAGCTTGTCGGAAGACCAGTTTTTTTGGCAAATAAATTAAACAAAAGTCGAGAGTCGAAAGTGAAAAGTCGGCTTCAGTCGACTTCCATAAACTGAAAGTCGATCACTAAAAGTCGACTTTCAGGAGTAAAAAGTCGATTTTGGTCGAAAGTCGAAGTCGACTTTGCCATCCCTAATTTTTATCAGTTTGTGAAAAAACGCATATAAAATATTTCTATTATACTATATATATCTTTTACAAATTTTTAAAGAAATTGTGACCGGTAATCAGTGTGCGTTTACTATGAAAATCATCTATTCACACACAGTGGTTTTACTTAACAAAAGTAATTTCCATAAATTTCTATACAATACAATATTTTAACTTTGCTATGCGCTAGGTATTCGTGTAATCCGAACAAATTTTTGTTTGCATTTTCGTAATTTTTGACTTTGGTACATGCACTGCGTATATGTATGTACGTGTCTATATTATAATAATAATTAAGTTGCACATTTTTGATTTAGGTATATACAAATTTACAATATACGTACAATATACGTACAATATTTCTGAAAATCTTATTTTGTTATTTCTATGTATTTTTCTATTACGCAAATACTTGATATGAATACTACGCAAACGTTTTATAAACTAGTTTCAAGCTTTTACTTAACTAACGAATATTGTGTTTATGTATTTTTTTATCGTTATTTAGCAATACTGTTGTGCCAAAATCCTTTTGAACCATATTTTCAATGTATACCTTATTCAGTTTATTCCCTAAACGTTTATTTCTACGAACAAAAACTATTTCGTCAGTAATGCTTTTTTCCATTGTTAAGCACCTTGCGATTTCGATTATTGTAGAGTGAAGTCGTTCTACCTGTCCATTACTCTTACTATGAAGAGGTGGTATGAAAAACTGGTCTATTGCGAAATGATCTATTCACATATTGGCTATTGTATTCGACTGGAATGGTTTGAGCCAAGTTGGCAGCCCTGTGTACGATGTGTTTCTTCTAAATACTCTTAAGGCGATGTGGATAATGCTGCATATTCGTGTGCCATGGGATGGTAAAGGTAAACGGAAAATAATTGTCTATAATTAACATACCGAAGTGGTCAAAAATTTCAGATGGCCTACTTAAGTAGAGATTGTTGATTAACTTTCACTATTCATTTTCCGATCATACATTTAATCTGAACTTAAATGGCCAATATTGGCTAATTAAATATGAGATATGCAACCCTGGGATTGTACCAAACAACCAAGATTGATTCAGCACAAAATGTAAACAAACAAGCAAATGCAACAACAATTTCAAGGAAAAAGCAGCAGTGCTGCCAATTGATTGGCATATTTAAATAAAGTTGATCTGAAACCCAACGAAAGCTAAATGGAATTTAAACAGCAATCCACAATTAAACTTAAGTTCCGTTTAAATATTCATATGAAATTGGCTCTTAGGGCCCGTTGTTCAATGCCTGATTAACACAAATCGGAAGCTCCGGTTAAATACAACAACTGCTTTATCGATCACATGTTATATGCATGATGTCGAAATCTTCAATAATGATGTACTGGTAATAAATAGCCATACATTGAACAACGGGCCTTAACTTATATGAAAATGCTTCAGTTTAAGATAGACTTTAAAGTTCATTTAAAGAATTTTTCTATTTAAAGCAACTAAATATAATCGTTATAAGAGCTGTTTTCATTACATAAATAATAATAAAATATATAATGTAAAAAAAAATATTTATTAAAAACAAGCTTTTATTTAACATGCACAATCAAAGGAATAAAATAAAATAGTGCAACAAAAGTTTTTTTAGCAAACGAGTTTTAAAACTGCACTAAAATTAATAAAATAAAGTAAGTTAAGCTCTCGTCAAAGTTACTAGACGTCATTATGGACATTTTACCTCCGGTTTGTGTTAACTGGATATTGAACGGCCCTTAAGGCAGTATCACACGATTGGTACATTTGTACAGATTTGTAGATTTCGTCAGTTACAGAGTAGTGTTCTTTGGAAATTCTTTTATTAATTTCTAAAGAACGCCAATATGTACAAATCTGTACAAATGTACCAATCGTGTGACATTGCCTTTAGTCAATTGATGTCGCTTGACCGCGTGAAGCTCTCGGCAGTGCGTTTGCGATTCTGTTTCAGCGTTCTACGCAAAAATTTGTTAATCAAATAATTTGGTGTTAAAGACATAAATCTGAAAAGTGCTCTAGCAACGTTAAAAAAATTTTAATGTCCGGTGCATTCGTTTTAAGAGCGTACATATGTATATGTACGGATGTACAAATCGGCGATGTTTTGGCAAACCGCCCATCGACCAATTGCAAAACCGCCTATTTTAGTCACTCAAATTTTTTATTAGAGCGAAAAAACGATTTTTCTTTGAATGCATTGCCTTAATAGGCGGTAGTTTCTCTAGCTATTATTTTACAAATCTGTTGTTCTAGTAACAATTTTACGATTCTGATGCATGAACCTCAATGCCTGAAGTTCAGGGTTACCCAATCTCGTTTTTATCACAATGGCTATTTAGGCGGTTTTGCAGCTGGTCGATGGGCAGTTTTGCAAAAACATCGACGACAGGTATGTATGCTATGCACTTAAGTTAGCTTTAAATTTTAACGATTTCGCAACTCCCTGTTTGTCTTCATCTTAAGCAGGGATCACGCGATTTGTACATTTTGGCAGGTACAGAGTGGTGTTGTTCGGAAATTCTTTTATTGAGCTGAACTCAAATTTCTAAACAACACCACTCTTTCACTGCCAAAATGTACAAATCCGTACAAATGTACAAATCGTGTGATCTTCACTTAACAGCTTTTTACAGCGCTTTTTACAACGCTTTTCTCAACTTGCTATGTTGTATTTCCAGACCACCATTTATACTATAATTGTAGCAAAACTATTTATGGTCAATTCTAGATATCAACCTAGTCTAGATATGAACCTGACTGTAGGCATCATATCAAGGAGATACAATAAGAAGGCTCTAGATGTCGCCCCGCCAGAAGAAGTTAAATATTGCGCCTAAATATATGCACTATTTACATACGCTATAGCGGAAATGGACGACACGCCATTTCTTTAAATGAAATTAACTGCTGCTATATGTATGTATGTACATATGTATATTTATACTAAACGTGAGCAAACAGCATTTTGCTTGCATAGTCTTCTGTTCTCTTTCACTGCAAGTTGAATTATTTTAATATCTATTGCAAAATTTTGTACAGACAAGACTAAAACGTAAAATATAAATAAAATAAAATAAAACTTTTTAATATACAACGCTTTTATAAATGGACTAAAAATTAGAAAATAATGTTTCTTAGTCCGGTAGAATTTGTATAGATAACTTTTAATTTTGAAATTTTAGCTGAAGTCATAATAAACAATTCATGAGATTGAAAATGAAAAGCGTGGGGCGCAAGTAATATACCTGAATTGATATGAACGGTAATATATGTATGAATGTGGATATATGAATAACGACCGCTTAAAATCGATCTCAAATTTGTACTTTCTCTGTAGAAATTTTAGGTCTATGTTATGTAGTTTGACTATTGTCAATTAAAACTAATGCTTTGTATTGCATGCGCTCCACGTTTTTAGTTTTCAATCTCATAAATGGTTTATAATGACTTTTGCTAAAATTTCAAAATCAACAACGGACCCTTAGCTTAGATGAAAATGCTTCAGTTTAAGATATACTTTACATATAAAGAACTTTTCTATTGAAAGCAACAAAATAAAATCTTTATAAGAGCTGTTTTCATTATAAAGGTTTGCTCAAGCAGCAGCGGTATGGTACTGCGCGGTATAACTCCGTATGGCATGTTTGCTCATGTATGGATATGTATATTTTTTATGTAATGTAAAGTTATAGCTCAGTACATTTTTTTTTCACCCGAGATAGTCAAAGTTGGGGAAGAAAATATCAAAAAGTTAAAAATCCAGAAATAGTCCTAATTTTATGATGGCTCCTTAATATATTTTAACTACATTGCATTTGAGTATGGAGAAGCAACTATCTGGAAGTATTTTACATACAAAATTTACTAAGTATTGCCCGGTTTGTAGTTGCAGTTAAAGAAAACACATGAAAAGGCACGATTTTTTTTAAATTCGAAAAAATGTAAATATTTTAGAAACGGTGACACTTCTACCTGAAAATTTTTTATTTATCAGGGAGCTCACCCCCCACCTACCTTCCCCTAAAGTTTGGCACGTTACTTCTGGGACACCCTGTATACATTTGTATGTAGTTAACTTACATACCTAGTAAAAATTCTATGCATACGACATCGCTGTTGGTGGCATCGCCAGTATAAATGAACCTTCATTTCTATTTAACACGTGTGGTTTCTCAGAGCGTATGCGTACTCTCCCTGTTGTAGGATCTCGGAATAGACTTAGAGCACACCACAAACTAGACTGCAAGTGTTTGTAAGTAGTCCAAAGTTTGGTCCAATAACATGTAAAATTCTATTTACATTTGAGATTGAATGTCCTAGGCTCGGACCAATTCTCCGCTTTTGCATTACAATGTAACCAAAAATCAAACTTGCGCCAGCTGCGATTCGAATCGGGGTTCTCAGATTTTCTAAGCGGATACTCTCTCTGCATGCCAACGTCGCACAAGAAAATTTGTTGACTAAGTGCCTACATATCAGCAAGTCGTTAATTGTACCCGTTGTCCGCTACTGCATGACATTGTAACCAGTTTTAGATCAAAACTCATATCTTATGCATTACATTCAGACCACTTTTAGCACAATTCACTTCTTTTACATTACATTGCTTTATATTTTTGGACTATCTTTGGTCTAGATAATATACTATACCTATGACTATATTTTTCGAGCAATTGGACCAATCTTTCCTTCAGGGCTACCTTACATTTGTACTGCTGCTGTATGCATATGGCTGTATTCATGTTTCAAACATACAAAAATGTATTAATGGAACAGTATTAAAGCATTCCTGCACGATATGTATCCCCATATGGAAATGCTACTTTCTGATAGATTTTAATATATGGTACGTAAGGGTAAATTCAAAAAAGTAGCATTTACATATGCAAATGCATATCTTGTAAAAGCCCGTTGGTGTTGAAAATATTATCGCACAACACGTCCGTTCACTAAAATTTGTGTGCAAGACTGAAAATATTACGATAAGTCCACTGCTGTATAGTAGTCAAATTTATCACGAAACGTACTTAAAACAACAACAACGTACGCTCGCTTGCAGTTCGCTGGAATTTGAATTTGTTTGTGGAAATTCATGACTACGCATGAATTGTTCACACTATTTCACTCACACAGCATGCATACTTCATGAATGCATACAACCGATGTCTACTGGGTACATACCCAGTAGAAATTCTATACATACGACATCGCTGTTGGTGGCATGAGCTTGCTGTGTGTATACAAGTGTGTGTATAAATTTCAAAATAATTTGCAAGAATCTCCACATACACAACAAACATACAACCTAAATTTATAAGCAACATGCATAAGTATCTGCGTGTAGGTAATTGCAGAGACTAAGGACTTGCATACATCTTGTACGTCGAGACCAGTGTAGCCGTTTTAGCCCTCTGGTGGCTAAAGTTAGCTACCACATACTTTTTTTGGCCACATAAATTTAAAATTGCCCCTAGCCCTTTTTTAGCCCTTTTTAGAATTTATTCATACTTGGCATGAAAACGTT
>NW_023458557.1:3314499-3320189 GCF_013731165.1 Rhagoletis pomonella | reverse complement strand
GTCGGTTCGAATCCTACTGAAAGAAGTCTGATGAGGAAATGTGGTGATTTCCGAAATAGCTATCACTTCTACCATTTTTTGAAATTATTGTTGCTTTTCCACAATAAGAATTTTCATTTAAAACGGCCTCGAGCTCAATATAAATTGTTGAATATAATTGTTATAAAAGGCAAAAAAAAATAGCAAAAACAAATGAAAAAAAAATCAAAAAATATCGTCTATTTACCACAAATTTTTAGCTGAATGTCTGAAATTTCGCAGATACCATTGCTAAAGACCATAAAATCGAATAAAGTGAAATTTAATTTAAAACGTTTTTCAGGTTGATATATAATGAATGGTTAATTATCGAAAACTAGTTAGTTGATAACTATTGATACCAATAACTTTTTGAGCTCACAATTGAGAAGAGCCTTTAGCACACCTTCAGAAACCATAATTCAACAAAAAAACCCCATAATAATTTATTAGAGTTAAACAACTTATTTACCTTCAGGGGTTAGGTGGGTTAAAATCTGTTCCACCTTCTGCTTAGATTTTTACGCATGGTGGAATATACGTATTTTAATCCAGATCGAAAAGTGGAATAATCATTTATGCTATATAAGGGAAATAACTGTTAATATATCGATTTTATATCAATTGTATAATTTTTTATTGCTATGATCCCTATAACCCATAAAAAGTATACATGCAATGTTTAAAAAACAGACATACATCATTTTTAAAAGCTCACAGCAATCATACTTTCTATAATTTTCAGTGAAACGAATGTGTATTTATAGTATCGGTTTATATGTTTGGATGGTACACCATTTGTAATTCAAGTACCCAAAAAGATTTGATATTTCTGAAAATATTAAATAGAAGAGGTAAAAAAGCGGACGAAAATATAGCAAAGTCGGCGATTACGAAACTAACTTCATTATGAATTTTGAACGAAATAATCTATTGCAAAAATGTTGAAGGTAACCTACGACAGAGGGTATGTGGACGGCTTTGAAAGAAAAGTGGGAATGGTAAGAGCAAAAATCAATATTGAAAAAGTCAAAGGCCTTCAACTGGAGAATTTTGTGACAGTAAACAGTTGCAATTTTTTTTTATACTTGGCTTTGAAGATGTTTCATACTTGCAATAAACGGAATGCCTGAGAATGGGCAAGTAATCTATATATTATTCTCAAACAAAGCGCTTTTTCCCAGCGATCTACAAGTCGTACAGAGACAAGTTATACATCAAATTAAAGCGCTCGATATGACTTTGCAAAAACTTTTCAGATTTAAGATTCATTGAAATATTTTCGAAATATTTGCGTCGATAGATTTGAATTTTTTTTACATTTGGCAAAGCATTGCTACGTTCATTTCGATAAGCAGCGTCTCAGTGGGACATAAGAGAATGAAAAATTGTTCCATTTATTCGCTTTCGTTACTGTTTTTGTTTCACATCGTTCTAAGTATTGCTACGTTGGTGTGCATCAGAGAACAGCTTTGAGTATGATCGAGCCTTTTTGATCACACTCACTAAAAATCAAGCACAAGCGAACGCCACACTCGGCTACTATGTGTTCGATCGAGATGCATACCCGACAGCTGCTTTGGTTACGAACGAGTCTGTTCGATTACCCTCGCTATAAATTGAGCACAAGCGAACACCACACTCGGACACCCGCAGCTAACCCGAAAATTTGTGTAACAATGAAACGGACACCCGAACATTGCGATAAAATGCAGGACAACAAAGAAATTTACGCTGAAGGTAACTGGCGCCAATATGTTCCCACAAAGCATACGAAAATGTTGTTGCTTTGTGCTTGTGCATACGCAATGAAAAAATTAGAAGCGAAGTAGACAAAAATGTTTTTGCATCTATTTCGTATAGTTTCGCGTGGAAAGCTGTGTGAGTATATACTAGAACACACAGCCTAAAACTATGTACATCTACATAGTACATAAGTACTTTTACAAAAAATAAATGTGCACCGAGTGTATAGGGCTTGGGCATTGCCGATCTACTCACAATTATACCTAAATGGATGTAGGCGTCGTGATGTCGCATTTTGTATGAGCAAAAATATAAGAAATGGTTAAATGTACACTTAAACAAACTACTGAAAAATTCAACGTTCTCTTTGCCCTCTACGCACAAAAACTAAGAACACCGCGATGAGAAGGCAACATTTTTTGTAGAAACAAAAACGTCATAAGCCAATCAAGAAAATTTTGTGCACACTCGGGTTGAAACTCGAACACCCGGGTATATTGAGCTGCAAAGCACCCGAACCCAATCAAGTATGTATGAAAAGCAGTCGGGTGTTGTGGGCAACATGTTCGTCTTGAGCTCAGTCGATAACGAACAATACTTCTGCTCGTATACAGAGAACGATGCAAAACGGGTTTTGTTAGATGATCGAGTATACACGAAAATCATGCACCCGCTGCAGATGTCTGGTGTGCATGTAGGCAGCGATACAGCGGAAGATCTGCAAAGAAATTGTTCCTTTTGGCTCTGTACATATGTAACTACATACACAACATTGTTGCATGTCCATACATTTATACACAGTATCAGCAACAACATCGCAGCAGCACTGGGCCCTTTATTTTGATTTAAGCATTGTTATGTTCCATTTATTCGTTTTCGTCACTGTTTTTTTTCGTATCGAGCAAGGCATTACTATGTTCTTGCGAATGTGATACAGGAAGATCTGCAAAACAAAAATGTTGGCTTTGCCTCTGTACAGATACCCATATATAAAGCTTACATGGTTTATTTCGATGCTTTTTTCTGAGGGAAATATGGTTCCATTTGTATTATAAATCTATATATGTATCTATATATAATCGTACAGAGGCAATTTCCTTTCAAATTAAGGTGCTCGATCTGAAACTTTGCACAAACATTTCAGATTTAAGAATCATTCGATATATGTACATACATACATACATATTTGCACGGAAAGGTTTTTAAAAATTTTACATTGAGCAATTTTAAAATGTAAAGCTGAACCTCACACACGCATTCTCATTTTCAATTTCCAACAACAACAATTTTGAACAATTTCATTTCTTGTTTTTTAACTTGGTATAATTTTAAAATGCTGGAAAACTTAGAAAAAATCCTGGCCGACGAACACTCTCGATAAATATGCGTTTCAGAGAATCTGATTATTTTAGTATTATTTTGTGGGTTAGAGAAGGGCGAGAACTCTCGCCTGACTCAAAAATTAAGATAAGTGCCGCAAGAGATTAATCAAAACTACTTGAAGGATCGATCAATTTCGTGTCCAAAAAATAAGCACTGTACGGTAGTTAATAAAGAAATAGTTAATATGTCGTCCGGAGAAGAAAATGTTTACTATGGCGTCGATATATACTGCCGTTTCTGAATATCCACAGGAGCAAGTGGAGTAGGGGAGTTGCACCTTATGACTTGATACTTAAAGTTAGAGCAGTTGTGATGTTAATCCCCGACCTAAATATGTATTTATGTATATATGAAGGGTTAGTTAAAGAACTACAATATAATGGCTTGGATGACGCAATACCAATATGTATATATAAAGGGTTAGTTAATGGTCTTAAAACATGTGATTCACAAGGGAAACGAATTTTACTACCCCATATAAATTAATAGTCCAGCGAATCAATACTTCCGTTTGTATTTAAACGTGGCCAATTAAACATTATTGTAGCGTCCACAATAAAAATTATTATTTGTATACGTATTGAGTAGAGTATGATCTCGGCAAAATAACAAAGTTAAAGTTAAATACCAAAATCAATGCATGTGGTTTATTGAATAACGAAATATCCAGATTTTTAGACCACGAGCACCCCAATTTCCGGGGATTATTTCTAGTGATAATTATATATAAGCAACTGAAGATACTTATTGCAAAAATCATTTCCATATCTTCATAACTGTGTTTTTTGAACTTTTCTCGGTGCTCGCTAACTATTAAAAATAAAGCTTGTTGTTGATTTTCGTTTCGGGTTAAGAGATTGTTGTACTCTTGAATAAGAGTCACTCCACTTTCTGCCATGTCAAAGAAAAATCTCTTTTGATGGCTTTGACCGTTTTCAGCTAATCCCTATACTTCTTCTTTTAGTTTCTCTTCATTTTGATGTGAGCGTCCCATCCAAGTTGCTTTGTGTTATTTCCTTCAGTGATTCATGGTACAGTGATAGCCATTCCTACACGTAAATTGGAACGATTTTAACCCACCCACATAGCACCAAAAGTTAAAAAAGCTGTTTGAGTGCGGATGTTTTTGTCGGTGTATTATAGCAATCCTTAAACGACTACCGATTTCTCTCAAAATTTCAGCGAACAAGCTTTTTCTTGATGCTTTCAAAGTCTTTGATGCATCGCACACAAATTTGGAAAATTCGATTTTTTTGAATCAGCCTAGTGTATACCAGACAACAGCATGAGTTTACTCACTTCCATCTAAATAGTATGAACTGTATACGGGTAGTGAGAAACACCGTACAAACAGTGAGATTTGATTTCAAATATGGCATTGATATACTCTTTCCAAATCAAGTCATGAGAGTGAAAAACGGTGTTATGAAAAGCAAGTCGAGCAATCGAATGACACTCGTTGACTTCAAACAATTAGTAGAGAACACAATTTTGAAAAAAATGGATATTGATGAAGTATTTTTTTAAATATATTAGTTTTATTAAATTATTTAATTGTCATCCTGACGTACATTTATATAACCAGTTTACAAAACAAAAACACTGTTACCTCAGAAGACATGGGTTTTATAAGAGACTAAGTTGCTTTATTATTTAAAACAGATGCTGTTGAAAACTTAACAGATTTGTACAAAATTGCGCTTTTTTTATACCCGCCAGCAAAAGAGCTCAAGAACTTTACCGAATCTGAGCAAAGGTACACAAAAGACAAATGTTTACAAATTATGAGAACGTTAACTGAGAATTTTGACAGTACAACGGAACCACAAATTGCGTATACACCTTTGTTACCTTCAGACAACTTTGAGCTGTTTTCAGGTCTTCTTAAACAACCTACCTTTGTGAGCAGGACTGATAAAGCTACTGCAGAGCTGCGGCGATATATTGAGACAATTTTTCATACGGACTTCGATATAATTAATTGGTGGGAGGTACACAAATGCGAAATGCCGCTGCTGGATAAACTCAGTCGTAGAGTAATAGCCACTCCTTCAGCTAGCACATCATCAGAAAGAGTTTTTTCTTCTGCTGGAAATGTTATTTCTGACAAAAGATGCCACCTTTTGTCAAATGATGATGCCCTTAGTCAGTTGATATTTTTGCATTTTAATATGCAGTTAGAAAACCAATAAAATTAACAAATATTGTCTTTACAAATTGTTTTTCTTTGATACTTTCATTACAGCAGTTATGGCATGCACTTGCTTTTCCAATCAAGCACTTGTTATTTGAATCGAGCACTTGATAGTGTGAATTACTCACTCAATTTACAATGTTTTTTCAATGCTATCGCACGTTATGTTTGGAAATAAATGGGTGCGAGTGTGTGCAGATGTGAAAAGAAAGCTAGTGACTTAAAATGTATTTTGAGTGTATCCATGCAACTCTCTGGTGTATATACAGATGCGTGCAGCTAATTAGCAACGAAATTCAAAACGATATTGCTTGCAAATTATGTTTATTTATTTATTTTTAATAATTTT
>NW_023458557.1:3303981-3314399 GCF_013731165.1 Rhagoletis pomonella | reverse complement strand
AACGTTTTCATGCCAAGTATGAATAAATTCTAAAAAGGGCTAAAAAAAGGGCTAGGGGCAATTTTAAATTTATGTAGCGAAAAAAAGTATGTGGTAGCTAAATTTAGCCACCAAAGGGCTAAAACGGCAACACTGCACCAGACACAGCGGGAATAACCTCCACTTGCTCACTCAGCACTCTTCTGCGCGCCACATAAATTCCAGTGCGCTCACTGGATTCTGGGCACCTGCTGGGAGAGCGGAACATACACGAGGTGACCCTAACCTAAAAATCTGCCTTACATGTATATAGTTACGTATTTTACATTAGTTTTTTGGTTTTTTTATTTGAATTTTTGCTGCTTTTGAATTCACCAATTTCCTTGCACACAAAGTAGTTGTTGCATTCGGTTTTTTTCTTCATACCAATTTTTTTTGTTTGCTTCGGAAGCTGCTATTTAGCTAGAGTGAGCTTTTTACCTCACGCGATTTCGTATAGAATTTTCTTTTGGGTTTCTTGCATTTAAATTTATATACGTACGTTTTTTTTAGGTTTTGAAGTCCTAAATCTATAAATAATTCTAGTTAAAAATTCGCACCTATTTCTTTTCTTCATTACCACAAATTAATTATGTAGAGCTTTAGTTTAATATTTGTTAATGTTTTTTTTTAATAATTTTTCACACCAATTGAAGTATTTAGCTGCTTAAATTAGTGTAGATCCCAGCTTTTTTTTTTTGACCCATCGATCTGGGTTTCAGGTTAATTCTCGGTATATTTTAATATCATATGTTATCGTTTTTTTATTATTATTAGAAATTAACTTCAACCGCACTTAGCACTAGCGTTCTATTTTAAGCGTGGATTGCCAAATGAATACACACGGCCAATGTATAACCATTGAAAAGCGAGTTTATGCGTATGTAAATGTATTTCTTTGCAGCTCACCCATCTCCTTCATGCAGGCGCCTCCATCGAAAGAGAGATCGGTAAGTGCTAGAGCATAAGCATATTTACAAAAAAAAAAACAACCAAAACAAAAAACAAACCATTGCTTGAATATTTGGAGCTAGTGAGAGGGGCTCTATTCATAGACATGTAAGATATGATAGGCACAATTTGGAATATTTGTAACTAGTGTCTGCATACTTATGTTTTATTTTGTTACGAATTTACAGATAATTGAAACATAGGTAAATACATACTCCTATTATATACACATATTTAGATATATATATATATATATATATATATACTTTGTATAGATACAGATGCGATAGTGATAGGTAGATAAATACACTCAACTCACATGTATGCATTAGATAGACGCCAGTAGGAAATTGTAAATGCTCTTGTGAATAAATATATATATGTATAGCAAGTTTGAAAATGAATTCCTGGTCTTGAATTAATTTTTTTTGGTATTAGGGCAGAAATGAGTAGCTAAACGTACATAGCTTGCACTGTTGCAACAGAGGGGACATGAGTGTGGCGACATGTTGACGGTATTGGCATAAAACTAGACGGACAGTAGACATACGGGTAGTTGTCAGGTCTAGGGGACCTTGGGGAGAAGATGGAGTCGTGGCAAGGTCCATGGTTGCTCAAGCAGATAGGGAGGGATGACTCCGCCTGACTGGACTGTTTTCTTTCTTTCCACTTTCTTTTCTTTCTGGAACTTTTCTCAGCAAGGCATGAATAAATTCGCTTATGTGGTTGTAGACGAGACTGGTGGTAACGACCTTCCTCCCCCCCACCCCTCCCTTTTCGGGGTGGGGGCGGGGGGGGGGGAACCCCCTCCCCCCCCCCCCCCCCCCCCAACGACGAGCTAGCCTGGGATCGCGAGCATGCCTTAATGCCACCGTACCTCGCCCTGGAAACTAGCTACATAAAAATGGCGCCCAACGGAGCAATAGCCCAGTAATCATTTCCTTTTTTTTGTTGTTACATATCTTTCCTCTATCCTATCATTCATGCCTACTTCCCTCTTTAAGTATTTTAAATTTTCTTTCGGACAGTTTAGAATCAGACAGTTTAGATGACTTTTACCATGGACAGTGGACCAACGGACTAATGCACACCCATAATGACCTCACCGAGGTGCAACACCAAACATACACACTAACTCAATACACAATAGCTTAAACGAAGAAAAGTTTACATATATACGCAGTTTGCTAAATTTTTATTTCTTTTGCTGTATTTTTTTTTAAATTTTAAGAGGCGAAATACTACTACTTTAGATAAGAAACTGAATTTTATCCCTGAATAGATTTTTTTTTATTGCTATTCTTTTATAACCTTTATTTTTATTTTTTGTTGTCGTAAACCCCTATTTTAAGTGGCGAATTCAAGTTATTATTTGATTCTACCTTAACAAATCGATTAGAAGAGCAAGAAATATAATAGGTTGAAGTTTGTAGTAACAATTTTTGAAAATTGTTTTTTTACGATCTCTGCTTGGTTATTTGAGATCTGCATTGGCTCACAAGACAAATTTCCTCACTGGTGTGATAGTGCGAGTGAATGGGGGAGCGAGATAATCGTGAAAGGGTTATTGGTGGACTGGGATAATTTGGAGGAGACAGACCTTGTAACAAAGAAGCCTTGCCAGAGCATTGGAAAATCAGGTGGTTGGTTCCATATTCAACCAAATAGACACTGGTATGTATCGTTCCTACTGATTTTTTTAATGGGTGCGCTACTCGGGTCTTCAATACATCTTTAATACCGCCAAGCGTATCTATTAGAAGGGAAGAAGCAAACACTGAACCAAACGACAGCTTAAGTTTGTCGAGAAGAATATACGCGATCCCTGAAATGCCCGAATCATAATCAATAGGTGCCGGGTGCAGTGCAAGTCAGGGGGAAAACAACCATGACGGTAACTCGGAAGCGGGACGCCCTAAGCCTCCGCAGAGCGGACCGACTTCATCTGCGACCAATATCGAGCAGCTGAGCCGTTTAATGGCTATGATGGCACAACAAAATGATATGATGGCGCAGTGTATGAACGAGGTCCGCCACATGAGGACTAACGTCTCGAATCTGAGTCACCGAGTAACCGAAATGGAACCATCGGTTGAGGCAATAGGTACCAACCCAGCATCAGCATCGACACCAGGCGCCAGAGAATAGGTAGACGAGACGAATTGACGAGGTAACGATTCAGCACGCGAGCCACCCAAATGGAAGAAAATTGACCTTGACAAATGGCACGTTAAGTTTGATGGATCAGGGAAGGGCATCACCGTCGAAAGCTTCGTATTTAGAATTGAGAAAATGAGAGCACAATATGAAATATCATATTAGCAGTTGTTTACGGACTTCCAATGTCTCGTGATGGGCTCCGCGCTGAAATGGTATTGGCAAGTACTGGAGGACCATGCAGAGGATGCATCGTTTCACTATTTGGAGCTGAAGAAGGAGTTGTTGGCCCCGTTCAAAAGCGCGGAGTCCGATTACGCGATAATCCGGGAGATAATGGAACGTAAACAACTTCCACAGGAATCTTTCGACGACTTCTACGGGGAAGTTCATAACTTGACGTTCAGGCTAAGAAAAAAGATTCCATACATTGGCCGTGCTTAGGACAGAATGCAAGCATGCGGAGCGAGTAATTAAAGAAAATCGAGGTAGAGCCAGGGCAGTAAATGAGTTAGAGTATCCAGGTACACCAGTGTCAGATGAGGAGCCATCTAAAAATTTTGTTGAAGCTATTGGAAACACACACAAGTCGAAGTTCAGCCAACCACCCAGCTTCAGTAATAGGCCAAGCGTAGTCGAACACGATAGACCGGTCGTAACCTCGGTGAATAACTCCAAACCCACTATTAGCTCATTTTGTCCGTCGCCTTTCCATTTAATGTTGTGTTTTTCTTGTGTTATGCCTGTCGATTTTTATGTTAAAAACCCAGCTGAGTCAAAGAAAGAAAGTCGGTGTAAGTCGTCGTTTCATAGTATGGTCTGTTTTGCTTGTGGAGGTGATATGTCCTTTTGTGTGTATAAGCCGGAGAAGGGAAACTCCTCACTGGCGAAGATAACCGGGAGCTCCAGCCAGGTGAAGGAAAGCCCGGAGAACAACCGCAGCACAGAGTCCTAAAAAGATTAATCAATAATGATGATGATAATAATGAAGTACCTGATAATAACGAAAAACCTGAATTAAAATGTTTGCACCAGAGAAAACAGTAATACGAAGTTGCTCGAAGAAGAATATTTGGTGAGGAGATAATGAAGAAGAAAAGTACTAGAAATTACCAGAAAATTAGGAACATGAGAGAAAAGAAAAGGTATTATAAAAGAATACATCAGAAAATCATTGCGACGACAGTAAAAATGAATGGCGATAATAGATTCTTTGCACAGACTAAAATCGGGGGAAAAGAAGTGTTGGCACTGTTAGATTCTGGGGCAGGTGCGTGTTGCTTGGGTAAAAATTCCGGTGAAATATTGAGAGGTAAAGAAAGTAATGACATAGTGCAGTGAATTAAAATTCAGTGGCTCCGCTGGCTTGGCCATGTCGTTCGAATGGACAGAAACGCTCCTGCTCTGAAAATAATCAACTCGGGCCGCGATGCTGGTAACAGAGGAAGAGGAAGGCCTCCTCTGCGTTGGAAAGACCAGGTGGAGAAGGACTTGGCTTCACTTGGCATTTCCAATTGGCGTCAGTTAGCACAGAAGGGAAATGACTGGCGTGCTGTTTTGGACTCGGCCAAAATAGCTTAGGCGGTTACAGCGCCAATAAAGAAGAAGAAGAGAAAGAAAGTAATGTCGTTTCTATATCAGGCCAAAGTATACGGACGGCAAATGGCGGGGAAATGGAAATTGTAGGCGTGATACACTACCGGTGGTTTGGGACGGCATAACCAAAGACCTCGAGTTCTTTATCATTCCTAGGTTGCAACAAGAGGTATATCTAGGAGTAGACTTTTGGCTCACTTTTAATTTAAATGTTGTTATTTGTAGTTCGAGTTTTTGACCCACCCGCGCTGGCGTTGCAGAGCTGGTACCTGCCGATGTGCGATCTTTCTTTTGATGCCGTACAACATGTGTTGACATCGGAGCAGAGCGTAGCGTTAGAAAGAGTTGAGGCGCAATGCCCTTCTTTCTCTGTCTTGGGATTAGGCCGCACAGATATGGAGGAGCATGTTATAGATGTGATTGATGAGAACGTCCCAGTGGAACAGCGGCACTACCCCATCTCACCATCCATACAAAAATTGATTTACGCAGATCTAGATAGGATGCTAGCTATGGGGCTGATAGATTAAAGTAACTCTAGTTGGAATTCACCTGTTTCACTAGTGGTTAAAGGCACAAAGAGCCGACTGTGTTTGGACGCAAGGAAAGTTAACGAACGGACGATAAAAGACGCATATCCCCTACCACATGTTGACGGAATTCTCAGCCGCTTAAAAAACATGCGATTCATCTCGGTCATAGACCTAAAGGATGAGTTTTGGAAAATCCCATTAGAAAGAAAATCTAGGGAAAATACTGCTTTCACCGTACCCGGTAGGGCTCTCTATCACTTTACGGTGATGCCGTTTGGTCTATGTAAGGCGGCTCAGAGAATGTGTAGGTTAATGGACAAGGTGATACCCGCGGCTTTACGTGAATGTGTCTTTGTGTATTTAGATGATTTATTGGTGTGTTCGGAAAATTTCTCGTCTCATCTATGTTTACTTGAAAAGGTCGCTCGTTGTCTACGTGAAGCAAAGTTAACTATTAATGTTGAAAAGAGTAAATTTTGTTATAGAGAAGTACGTTACCTCGGATATGTAGTTGGCGATGGTTGCATACGAACAGATGCCAATAAGGTGGCGGCCGTGAGGAATTTCCCCGAACCAAAAACTCCGAAGCAGTTACGCCGGTTTTTAGGCATGTCAGGCTGGTACTGTCGATTTATTCAAGACTCCGCGACTATTGCAGCTCCGCTGCACGACTGCCTCACAAAGGACAGCATCAAACGGTTTACAATGACAGAGGACGCGAAAACATCTTTTGAGAAACTAAACCAGAGCCTAATTCCTGCACCGGTGCTAGTACATCCTGACTTTGACCGACACTTTTACATAGAGTGTGAGGCATCAGCTGACGGAGTGGGAGGGGTTTTATTTCAGTTGGATGACGAAAATAATGAAAGACCGATCGCATGCATATCCGCAAAGCTGAACAAGGCGCAAAAGAATTATAGTATCACGGAGTTGGAGTGCTATGCCGCCGTGATTAGCGTAAAAAGGTTCCGGCCATATATTGAGGGTCTGCCGTTTACGATTATAACGGACCACGCGAGCCTCAAATGGCTCATGAACCAGAAGGGCCTCTCAGGCAGATTAGCACGGTGTAGTTTGCAGCTTCAAGGATACAATTTTAATATTCAGCACAGAAAAGGAGCACAGAATGTCGTTCCTGATGCCCTATCACGTGCGAACATTGAAGAATTTAATCCCAGTGAAAGAATGTTGGATATTTGTATAGATTCACCTTATTTTAATTCGGACGAATATGTTTAATTAAGAAAGACAGTGACCGAAAATCAAGACAGGCTTCCAGACGTATGTGTGTCAGACGGATACGTGTATCAACGAACGAAATTTAATAGGGGGGGCGAGCTTCAAGAGGACCAGTCCTGGAAGCTCTGAGTTCCGTCAGAGCTACGCAGAGGGTTGGTGGAATCCTCTCACGACTCGCCATCCGCAGGGCATTGGGGCATCCATAAAACCCTAGCACGCATCCGAAAAAAGTATTACTGGCCAGGAATGGTTACCGAAGTACAAGCCTACGTGAAAAATTGTGAGGTCTGCAAGGGAAACAAAGCCCAGAACGCTTTCCAAAAACCCATCATGGGGAAACAACACGTGACCGAACGACCTTTTCAACGTCTGTATGTCGATTTTATGGGTCCGTACCCCCGTTCGTGTGATGGTAACGTTTTTGTGTTTGTATGTCTCGACCATTTTTCTAAGTTTGTGTTCTTAAAACCAATGAAAAAAGCCACGTCCAGTGAAGTAATCAAGTTTGTAGAGAGGGAGGTTTTTCATACTTTTGGTGTGCCAGAGTACATCCATTCTGACAATGGAAGGCAGTTTGCATCTGACCTGTTTGCCAATTTCCTCTACAAATATGGAACCAGACACAGAGAGTAAATCGGTCAGTATTGCAAATGATCAGATCATATATAAAGGACAATCACAAAGATTGGGATAGACACCTGAGCGATGCAGCCTTTGCGCTGCGCAGCGTATCCATACTGCAATCGGTTGTTCACCATATTTTGCCGTTTTCGGCATGCCGATGATGCAACATGGTGCATCATATGAGATATGCCAAAAGCTCAGCACCATTAAGGACACCGACTGCCAGCTGGGCTCCCAAGCTGACCGAATGCAACTCATTAGAAATAACACAATGAAGGAGTGGAAACTGGCACACGAGAGAAGCATGAAGACTTATAATACCAGAAGTAAGGAAGTTACTTTCAAAATTGGACAGGTTGTGTATCGAAAGAACTTTAAACAAAGTTCACAGCCAGAAGCGTACAATGCCAAATTAGGACCGAATCAAATTAAATGTATTGTCCTTAAGCCCATAGGCAATACGATGTACGAACGTGGGGACACTAGCGGCAAAAAGGTCGGAGTGTATCATGCCAAAGACATTTTCTTGGCATAACATGTTGTCTAATATTTCATTAAATGTATTGTTTTGCGTGTTTAGATGTATATGCCCGTGAAGTTGGTATTTCTATGTTTCGTATATGGTCTATTTATTTACTTGTTCATTTAGTTAACTATTTATTTATTCATTCACTTAGTTATTTAATTTTTATTGTTTTTACTTATTGACTTGACTTTTCGCCAATTATTTATTGATTGTATCCATCTATTGACTCACATGACCACATATATCGTGTGTGATCCAAATCTGTGATATCGTAGTATAAGGTAAAAAATTCGACGTATAATTGTATCTGTGATTTTTTTTTTGCTCTTAATCTGTGATAGAACTAGTTCGAAGTATATTTATCTGTGATATTTTGATACTAGTATATAATGGGTATATGAATATTTGTGATCCGAAAGATAAAGGGACCGAAACCAAATAAGCAAAGTCCCGGCTATAGGTTGTGGGTCGAAGCCACACGTAAGGCGAAACGATAGATACAGCAGACAGTTCGCGTTCTGAATTTTTTTACGCACACGCTCCATGTGGCAGGCAACATCGGCGGTTGCGAGCCTGTAACGCTAGTCTGTCACGTTGCAAGTAGCATCCACCAACAACCAAGCAACAGAAGCGCAACACTTCAGCAACATCCTGGAAACAACCAACAATTTAAGGCTAGCAACATGCATATGTATCTGCGTATAGGTACCCTGCGAAAAATGGGACTAATCCGGGATGACTCCGGGAGCAATCGCGAAGGAGCATGCGACTAATACCACTTTTGATCTCTTTATATGGAATGAACTGATCGCTTTTGTTCGAGCATGTCCTATGAAGAGACTAATTGTTCACCTTTATACCCAAATGGGTATAAAAAGCGACTAGCCACTTTTAAACAATAAAAATAAAAATTTGAGCTAGCTGAGAATTTTGTTAGGCGAATACTCTCTCTGTGTGCCACCGCCGCACATGAAATTTCATTAAGTGCGTACATATCATTAAATCGTTAATAGTACCCGTTAGAGATGAGTTGGGGACTAATTGGTATCCAATTATACCCATAAGAGATGAGTCGAGACTAATTGACCTCCATTAGTACCCGTATGAGACTAGTTGGGACTAATTAATGCCCAATTGTACCCGATTGAGAGTAACCTCGGAATACTCTCTTTAGAGATTAGTCGCCCAATTTTTTGCAGGTTAATTGCAGAGACTAAGTACTTGCATACGTGTTGTACGTCGAGACTATGAATTTTTGTGTTGTGTGTGTACATGTGGGCTATGTGTGTGTATGAATGAGTGGAGTGAAAGTTGGGGTCTGATTGAATGCGCGTGCATGGGTGGTCGGTAATCGTCGTGAGTCAAAGTGCGTCGTGAAGGAAAATTGCAAAAGGCGGCCGATGCAGCAGGGTGCTATCACTAAGCAGAGATTAACTCTGGTCAGACAGGAGATTGTATTGGCAGTACAAAGTTTAAGTGCGGAAGCATACAGCAAAGAGAAAAAAACCGAAAAGAAAGAATATTTAATATATAAGAAAGTGTACGTTTTTGTGCAAACCGTTAAAGCGGAGCAAAGCCGTTTGCCTTATTTTTTTTCAACCGCTTGAAACCTGCTGAATAGAGGTCTTCGCCGGGCAGGGGCAAAACTAGGGCCTCTAATCGCCAAAGCGCCTTATAATACATATGCATGCACAGAAGCGCCTTGTAACCCATATGTATGCAAATAACCGTATCTAGGCCAAGACTAAAGTACATAAGGAGGAGTTCTATGACCTGAAACAGCTGGACTTGTGGAACACGTATGTACATAACACGAAACCGTAGATGAGAATGCAAGGTAAATAAAGGGTGAGACAGTTCAGCACAAATAAAGAGAGAATGGGGATATTGGAACATACATACATACACGAGGAGCACCAGACCAGTGTTGCCGCGCATAACCTTTAGTGGTAGCCAAATTCCTTTAAAAAAAGGGCTAAAAAAAACGTTGTGGCTAAAAATGGTAGCTAAAATTTTTTACTTACATATACATATATAAGTATATACGTAAACATTTTCAATAAGTAATGGTATATAAATAAATGAACTCTGGAAAAAAAGCTAATATTTTATCCAACCAAAAACCTTTTTGTATAAAAGGGGAAA
Source organism: Rhagoletis pomonella (assembly GCF_013731165.1). Classification (NCBI taxonomy): domain Eukaryota; kingdom Metazoa; phylum Arthropoda; class Insecta; order Diptera; family Tephritidae; genus Rhagoletis; species Rhagoletis pomonella. The sequence goes on along the minus strand of NW_023458557.1, from coordinate 3,304,607 downwards.
TATACGACACCAGCTTGGTGGTTCCATCAAGTGATTGTACCATCAGGCTCGAAGCATATAACTTACCAGCATGCTGGTACAATATTTATTTCTTTAAAAATGAGGTTGAGGAAAGATCGAAATGATTAGAGCCGAAATTTCATAATTTTTCTAGCATCTTGTTAAGCATTGTTTTTTTTTTGTAATTCACAACTGCAATATCGTGAACGTAATCTTCCACAAACACGGCTTTGACTCATATAGGGCAAGAAATTTCCGCCAAAATACTTTTTACTTAGAAAATTGAGCTAATTTCACCACTCACGACACCATACTGGTACAATCACACCACAAGGACATACACGGTCAATCGACTTGATGGGTCGTTTAACAAATTTGGCATATTAAGTTCCGTGAACTTATCTATTTTAAACTATAGTTAAATCGTTAACAGATAAGTTAACAGCCCCACACTTTTACAGTATGTATGGATGAAAGCGTAAGGAGCATACGATACATATATGTATATATATCAGTCTTTCTTAGTTTAAAAATTCATCCCTTACATGACTGCAAAAAAAAAACAAATTAAGCATATACAACGTTTTCATGCCAAGTATGAATAAATTCTAAAAAGGGCTAAAAAA
>NW_023458557.1:3300128-3303881 GCF_013731165.1 Rhagoletis pomonella | reverse complement strand
AGGTATTCCAAAAGTATAACATTAATACAGCATTTAGAACGAAAGACAATGTGGGGAGGATACTACGAAATAGTGCAAACGAGGAAGACCCACTAGACAAGCAATGTGTATATAAGTTGACTTGCGAATGTCAACATAGTTACATAGGACAAACAGGGCGCAGGATAAAAACAAGATATCGTGAACATATAAGGGACTACAACAAAAAAATGCTAAAACCTTCTACCACCCCGGAATCGAACTTAGCAAACCATATGGCAGAAAACCATTGTACGCCAATGGAAATAGGAAAGACAGCCAAAGTTCTCCATGTACAGCACAAAGGACAACGCCTAAACGTATTAGAGAATATGGAGATATACAAACAAAAGACGTTCGTCGGAAAAATAATAAATGAGCAAATAAACGCCGCATCTGATATATTATTCGAACCACTCAGGCTACTATACGCAAAACAAAACAGAAACCCTGCAACTACCATAAACAATGAAATGCAGGTCCAAACTACAGAAACAAAGAGAGAGAGAAAGAAAATAACTGATTTTTACCTACCTGCGAATCCATGCAACAATTAATCAAAAAAGAGGAGAGCAGCTAATTTCTACCTGAGGATGTACACACAGAACTGAAACTACTGGTTAAACGAAAGAATATAATCAGCTGAGACGTACCTAACTATGAACCAACGACGATTTAACACGGCTATAAATAGTGACAGACAAACAGAAACTATTCAGAACGAAAAATGAGGTGACAGGTAATAAGATCAACGGAAATAAGGTCAATTGACTTTATTTCCCACCCTGGTGCGAAATAAAGTCAATTGACATTATTACCTTTTTAAAAACGAAATAAAATCCAGTGACATTATTTCTCTTTCAAACATTAAATTTGTTTAGCTTCGCGGCGGCCCGCGTCAGCGCGCCACACAGCGCACGCGCGCATGGAACACGCTTCACCCCTTGAAATAATAAAAGACGGGAAATATTTTTCATTTTACTTACCCCATCATACTGTCTTAAAGCCCTACAGTAAAACGACAAAAGTGCGTTTCGTCTTCAACACATCTAAGATATCACATTCAGGAACTCCAGTACTCCAAACGACTTGACGTCCATTATCCTCAAATGGCGTCTTTATGAATTCGATTTCAATGACGACATAGAGAAAATGTATCGCCAAATACTCGTCCATAAAGATCAAAATTTCCAAAGGATTCTATTTAGGAAAGCCCCTCACCTGCCAATCGAAGACTTTAAGTTAAGAACCGTCACTTTCGGTGTTAACTGCGCTCCATATCTTGCAATTCGCACGCTCCACCAGTTAGCTCACGATTGACAAGAGAAATACCCCCTCGTCAAATTCGTAACGGTCCCACATGGCTCGCGTTGCGCCCGATCGCTGCGTAGCCCTGTAGGCGGCATCTTTTCTTCTGTAGCTTCTTGACATTCTTCATCGTACCAGTTGCTCTTTCGGGCTCGCCAAAATCCAACTACCTCTTTTTTGCGGTTACACTGCTCTCATATTTCGGTCTGTTGAAGAGTGCTCCCTGAGAGCAGGTGTGAGAGTCGAGTAGCGAATGCATTGGCCGCCTATTGTGACTCCTGTTTCTCGACGTTAAGATTTTCTAGCATTTTTGGGCGCACAGTTTTTGTTGCACAGAGGCGTGTCTTGGCTGCATTAAGAAATTGGTCCGAGTCGATGTGCGTTTTCAATCCGGAGGCAGCCACGTAGTTTGGTGGATGTTCTTATGCTGGAACCTAGTACTGCATACTACCATGTTTCGAGCACCGGCGAAGTCGATCAGCCTCAGTGCATTGTCGGGCGTTTCGTCTTGGAGGCCGATTTTTTCGACAGTGGTTCCAAAGATTCTTCCTTGCCCAGCTCGGCATTGAAGCCACAAAGAACGATTTTAATAGCATGGCAGAGGCAGCACTCGCATATGCGCTCCAAGCGCTCACAGAAGAGCTCCTTAGACGCCTTCCATCGGGAATTGGGCGCAGATGAACGAGATGTTGAAGAACCTACCTTTAATGCGGATTGTGGCTAGACGTCTTGTAACGGGAGACAAGGAAGAACAAGTTCTAGGCTACCTCAACGACCAACACTCGAATATAAATTTCACTGTGGATAAGGAAAACGAAGGCAAAATAAACTATTTGGACATAACAATTAAAATAAATAAGGTTACCAACAAATCGAATTCGGGATACATAGAAAGCCCACGGCCACAGACACGATAATACACAATACTTCAAACCACCCTCAACAGCACAAAAATGCAGCCTTTAGACATCTAATAACCAGGCTTGAACGAACCCCATTGGAAAAATAAGCTTACAGCAAAGAACTTAATACGATATACGCAATCGCGGAAAATAACGGATACAGAAAGGGCCTAGTAAACAAGATAAGAAGAGAAACAAAAGCGAAGAAATGAAATAAGAAGGAAAATAATGAAAATGCTTGGGCAGTCTTGACTTATACGTGCAAAACTTCATATAAATTGGCTAAGGTATTCCAAAAGTATAACATTAATACAGCATTTAGAACGAAAGACAATGTGGGGAGGATACTACGAAATAGTGCAAACGAGGAAGACCCACTAGACAAGCAATGTGTATATAAGTTGACTTGCGAATGTCAACATAGTTACATAGGACAAACAGGGCGCAGGATAAAAACAAGATATCGTGAACATATAAGGGACTACAACAAAAAAATGCTAAAACCTTCTACCACCCCGGAATCGAACTTAGCAAACCATATGGCAGAAAACCATTGTACGCCAATGGAAATAGGAAAGACAGCCAAAGTTCTCCATGTACAGCACAAAGGACAACGCCTAAACGTATTAGAGAATATGGAGATATACAAACAAAAGACGTTCGTCGGAAAAATAATAAATGAGCAAATAAACGCCGCATCTGATATATTATTCGAACCACTCAGGCTACTATACGCAAAACAAAACAGAAACCCTGCAACTACCATAAACAATGAAATGCAGGTCCAAACTACAGAAACAAAGAGAGAGAGAAAGAAAATAACTGATTTTTACCTACCTGCGAATCCATGCAACAATTAATCAAAAAAGAGGAGAGCAGCTAATTTCTACCTGAGGATGTACACACAGAACTGAAACTACTGGTTAAACGAAAGAATATAATCAGCTGAGACGTACCTAACTATGAACCAACGACGATTTAACACGGCTATAAATAGTGACAGACAAACAGAAACTATTCAGAACGAAAAATGAGGTGACAGGTAATAAGATCAACGGAAATAAGGTCAATTGACTTTATTTCCCACCCTGGTGCGAAATAAAGTCAATTGACATTATTACCTTTTTAAAAACGAAATAAAATCCAGTGACATTATTTCTCTTTCAAACATTAAATTTGTTTAGCTTCGCGGCGGCCCGCGTCAGCGCGCCACACAGCGCACGCGCGCATGGAACACGCTTCACCCCTTGAAATAATAAAAGACGGGAAATATTTTTCATTTTACTTACCCCATCATACTGTCTTAAAGCCCTACAGTAAAACGACAAAAGTGCGTTTCGTCTTCAACACATCTAAGATATCACATTCAGGAACTCCAGTACTCCAAACGACTTGACGTCCATTATCCTCAAATGGCGTCTTTATGAATTCGATTTCAATGACGACATAGAGAAAATGTATCGCCAAATACTCGTCCATAAAGATCAAAATTTCCAAAGGATTCTATTTAGGAAAGCCCCTCACC
>NW_023458557.1:3291907-3300028 GCF_013731165.1 Rhagoletis pomonella | reverse complement strand
CAGGTAACCAGTTGGAGAGGACTTCTCTTGAGAATGTGGTTGCTGATGATTACGGTCACTTGCATAGGAAGACGAAGTGGCCGTCTTTGTGTCGAGTTGTTTCGAGGTTGTCGCTTTGCTTGATGTTGGGGGTTGCAAGTTTGATGGGGTTCAATCACAAAGTAGGTTGTGAGCATCGGCAAGCAGTTTCGAGCGAGCCGCAGATGTCATTGCTGGTGGCAGTGTTGATGAGGCCGGAGCTGGGAACGGTGAATACACTTCTTTCTGGAACTTTATAAGTCGATGTGAAAGATTCTTAGGAGATGGAGAGTCTCGCACGCTGGTTGCCGCAAAGAAATCGATACCTAGCTGCTTGGGATCGCGAAGAGTACCGACGTCCTTATTTGAATTGTGCCAATCCGGAGAAAGTGATGGCATTGTGGATCGTTTTGGTTGCTGCTGAGATCGAAAGTGGATTGTAGTGGAGGGCCGTGATGTGAAAGGAAATGTCGGCAATGGGGACCTACACCTGGGAGCTGGCGTATTTGTGGGTTTGCCGAACTTTGAGTATCTTTCAACATCTTAGGGATCGAGAGTTGAATTTATGCTTTCTTGTGGGGTTTCCCTTTCATTTATAATTCCGTTCGATGGTTTCGGCTGAGCTTTCATCGGCGGTAGAGGCCCTGCCGGACCGCATCCGCATCCGCATCTGATGATTCTTGGGGTAGATATGGGGTGGGAGTGTAGTTATTTTGAGAGTATTTAAGGAAATCATCGGAGGATTCTATGCTGTATTGTTTCATTGGAGTAGAACTTAGAGTGTCGGATACTCGGGTTGTATCTATGGGGGCAGACACCTGGTTAGTGGACTGTATAGTTGGGGTTCCTTCATTGGGGGCTGAAGATTTTGTTGGCATGGTGGTAAAATTTGGAATTCGAGGGCCTGCTGAGTTGGCAGAGAGGAGCTCTAAGGCTTTCTCCATTTCAGCTTTGCATTTATAATATTGAGTCGAGCAGTTTGCAAAAGTTGTGGTTACTGAACTACGTACTAATGTAAAACGGTGTGAATGGGAAAGTTGTTGAAATGAGGTCACGACGCTTTCCCAGTTTTGGTCCAAGAGTTGCATTTTTACTTTTAACAGCGACACTGAGAGGTTCGATGTTGAGGTGGAAGACCATCTTTGGCACAGTAAATCGAATTTGTGGCTTTCGAACTTAAAATCCTGATGGCATGCATTTGTTGCGTGCGTGCACTGAGAAAATTTGGGAATTATTTCCATTTTTACTTTATATTTTATATGGGCTTAGGAAATTACACTATAAAATGAAAGTTCTTTTGGTTACTAAAATTTTTTCCTTTGTATTAATTTACGTTGATGTAATTTTATTTATGTAAGTTTATTTATTTTGTCCCACTGTGAGGTGTTCTCATAGTTTGACCAACTTTAGCCACTGTATTATCTTCGCGCATTCGAGGACAGTGCTTATGTGTGTACAAGTGTATGTGCATGTATCGTATATGAGTTACGTGTTAAACGGAGTGATGAGAAGGGGAATAGGGAAGTGTAAATATAGACGTACATATGTATTCGCTTTAATGCAATAGCTACTGCGCGTGTACATATGTATTTATACCTTGCGCGCCAGCAAAGCTACAGGAACCTGTACAGATATACATATACATATAGTTCTATACGTACATACATATTTGTTTATAACGCGATAAAAATTTTGTTTCATGTGCCCTCTAGGAAATGCAGATCAAATAAAGTTCACTTATGGACCTTGTGTACATGCGCACGTACTCACATATCTATCGCATGAAACTTAATATTCACAGCGAGTTAGATTTAATTTTTTTAGGGTGGCTCGATTCGAATTTTATATGGGTAATGTTGATATTTAAGTTTAGTAGTTAGGGACTTTAATTTATTATAGAATTTAGCAAATATATTACTATAACGCTTTAACTAGTTTATACATGCATATGTACATGTTCATGCATATATGCGTATGCTTTGTATACAAGTATGTCCTAGTGAGCCCTCGCTAGGGCAGGCACCTTGCCGTTGGTGCGGGGGCTTAGCTGAATCTCCAACCGGTCTTCTTCTGGTCTGAGGTAACGTGGATGTGGCAGCCTCCGCGCTACCTTGCCACCAGATTTAGGCCGCTGGAGAACAGTGACCAAGAACTGCCACCTCCTAATCCAGTTTGTTAAGCGACACCGTGCCTATTGGACGGTTTGCAGCCAGGAGGGAATAATCCGGCTGTATTAGAACGGCGCATTTCCGACACCGGGCCGCATCGGGGAGTAACGGTGGCCTTACCGCGACAAGGGGCGCTGTCGCGGCGGACTTTGAAGATCCCCTTCAAAACATTAGACTGCTGAGCTCGCCTCGGCGAGCAGGCGGTCGTACGAAAAAGATGAGCACAACTACAAACAAAAAAACAACAAAAAACAAAAAAAAAAACAAAACAACAACAGCAACTACAGCTACAACAACAGCAACAACAACAACATCTACCACAGCACCCGCGCCACCAGCGGCGGTGGGCATAACGGCATCAGCCGTAATAGCAAAAGCTACAGGTACACCAGCAACGCCAAGCAGCAGCACGCTAGAAGGCTCTAAGAGCGCCATGCGCAAGAGCAGCTTCTTGGACAAGCTGACAGCAGAAGAAGCATCGCTGTTCATCGAGCATGCGAGGGATGATGAACGTCCAGGCACTAGTGGAGAGGCGTCCTGTAGCAAGGCACGGGGCAAAAAAGGTACTTTCGCAAATCAAGATGTGTTAGATTTGTATGATTCATCTGCCAAATTAGATCGGCCGCAACACCGGTCCGGCAGTTCTCTTTACAGGCACACAGAAACAGCGAGATCAGAAAGCAGCCACCGTACCGAGGGCAGTCACCGCTCCAACAGTCGGCATCGCTCAAGCAGTCGGCGCCGCTCTAGGAGTCGTCACCGCTCAAAGAGCCAGGAGCGCTCAAAGAGTCGTCACCGCTCAAAAAGCCGGGAGCGCTCAAAGAGTCGGCGCCGCTCTGACAGCGGTAACCGGAAAGGGAAAGGTAGACACAGGTCCCCCAGCAGCAACGCCTCCGCTATATCTGACGAGTCTGGTTGGCAGAAGCAGAGGAGGAAGAAAAACCGCAGGGCCAAACCTCCTCCGATGCCTCTGCCAGGTCAGCCAGGGGCTCTGGACGACCGAGCGGCTCCGGGGTCAAGTGGTACCTCCGGTACCTGGAACAGGGCAAGCCCCCAGTTGAGGCCAGAGCCATGGCCAGCGTCAGAATGGAGGTGGAGAATGAGCGTAGCAGCAAAGGCAACAAACCCGCACCTGCCGATAGGTGGAAGAGCGGGCCCAATAAACAGGTACACTTACCCGCGCCTGCTGCAAAGCAGAGAAGCGGGCCACAGCAACAACAGCAGCACAGACCCGCGCCCGCCGGATGGCGGAGAAGCGGGGAACACCCTGGCCATAAAGGGGACACGGTCAAGATAGGGAGCAACCAAATCACTCCGCCTGAGACACCTAGAACCAAACGGCAGCGGGATCAGCCACCTACTCCGACTTCATGGCCTAAGAGCCTGGCTGGGCCGGCCGGGCAGGGACAGGTGCAGGAGAGCGCCACTCAGCAGCCCAGTTACTCGGAGACCCTCAAAGGCATCCGGGTAGCGGTGCTACCGTGTGAGTACCCTGCTGCTGCCTTGAGCCCAGAGGACCTAACCAGACTCCAAGATGCCATCATGGAGGAGGTATTCAAAGGTTGGTCGCACCCGCTGGTTTTCTGCGGGGTGTATTTCAGGTCCCGTATGCTTCTCGTTGATTGCAGGGACGAGAAAACAGCAACCTAGCTGGCTGAGAAGGCACCAGCACTTGAGGGCTGGAAGGGACCCGGGATGTGCCCGAAGAGAGGGGACGATATCCCTCCGGTGCACAACATCACGGTGTTCCTCCCAAGGAGCGCCGACAAATCTGCCGAGTTTGCGCTGGGGCTACTGAAAGCGCAGAACGAGGGTATCCACACTTCTGCGTGGAAAGTAGTGTCCAGCACCACTGAGGAAAACGGGCTCAGGCTGTTTCTAGGTATTGATGAGGAGTCCTACGTCAGTACTAAGAGGGCTGGCTTCAACCTAAACTGCAGGTTCAGCTTCGTCACGGTGAGACCATGGAGACAAAAGGCGACAGGCAGCAAGGAGTCGGCGGCGCAGGAGACTCAAATCGACGTGGTCGCCGGTTCCTCTGCTGCCCAGACGGCCGAGTCGACCTCGGGCTTACCGGCGGAGCAGCCACTACCTGCAGAAACACCAGCTCCTGCAAGCACGCTCGGGCATACCGCTACCACCACCTCAGCGGAACACGTGCCCTCAATGCAGGAGCTGCTATCAGGTTTGGACTTGAGGCGACTAGAGCTTGATAAGCGGAACGAGAGCGAACTACAGCTCTCCGACCTTGACGAGCTCCACCTATGAATCCCCGACTCTTGGCAGTAGCCCAGGTCAACCTGCATCACGCGGTGGCTGCTTCGGCGGTCATCACCAGCAGGTTTGCCACGGATGGCCTGGGCATCCTACTGATCCAAGAGCCGTGGACCTACAGAGGCCAGGTGAGGGGCCTCAACCATAAAAGGAACAAGGTAATTTGGGACCTCTCCTGTGAGAGGCCCAGAGCGTGTGTAGTGCTTAAAGAAAATATTGATTACTTTTGCATTACAGAATTTTTAACACAGGACCTAGTCGCAGTGCAGACGTCGCTGACCATTTGCGATAGCAACGTAGAGGTGGTGTTCGCTGCGGCCTACTTTCCGGCGGACAGCAGCTTTGCCCCACCACAAGAAGTACAGAGGTTAGGAGAGTACTGCAGGAGGAGACGGCTCCATCTTATAGTGGGGTGCGATGCGAACGCCCATAATGTTGAATGGGGCAGCACGGACACAAATCGCAGAGGTGAGTGTCTCTTAGAGTACATTTTAAGCAAGGAACTTAGCATCCACAATGTTGGCCAAACACCGACATTTGTTACGAGGGCTAGGAAAGAAGTACTGGACGTTACGCTCAGCAACAGATTGGCTAGCCCTCTGGTCACCCAATGGAGGGTCTCGTCGGAACCTTCATTATCGGACCACAGGATTATCCAATTTGTGTTGGGAGCGGAGGCGAGAACAAACCAAGCAACTAGAAACCCCAGGAAAACTGACTGGGAGCGATACAGCGAAAATTTAAAATCAAACTTGACTGAAATACAGTCCAAGAACAGGCACGTCGATCATATGAGGTTAGAGAACACCGTTAACGAACTGAATGGCGCCATAATGGATGCCTTTCACTCCAGCTGCCCTGAGGCGAAACCAAAAGGGAAGGCTCAGCCCAGCTGGTGGTCTCGGGAGCTATCGGTGCTCAGAAAGCAGGTACGAAATCTTTTTAACAGGGCAAAGCGTACAGGGCTTTGGGCGGAGTATTCAGCCAGTTTAACTAAGTACAGTAAAGAGATCAGGAAGGGCAAACGGGGCAGCTTCAGGAAGTTCTGTGAGGACATCACATCGACTCCTGCGGCCGCTAGACTACATAAGGCCCTGGCGAGGGATCATACTGACACCAAACTAGCAATACGGCTAGCTAATGGTACCTACTCAGGGAACGAAAAAGAGAGGGCGCTTGCCCTGCTCTCGGCCCACTTCCCGGATGCCACTCCGACCACGAGGGAGGTACCATACCAAAGAACTAGGCCATCCCCTGGAGACTGGAAGCTGGCCAGAAGACTAATCACCCACCGATCGGACTCCTTTGATCGGTACAAATCCCCTGGGGTCGAGGGCATCTGTCCAGTGTTGCTGAAGCAAGGTAAGGAGTTCCTACTGCCACACCTCGCCAACATCATGCGGGCGAGCTTAGCGCTTGCCCATATCCCCGAGGCGTGGCAAAGAGCTCGGGTTATATTTATCCCGAAGATAGGTAAGAGAGACTACTCTCTCGCTAAGTCCTTCAGGCCGATAAGTCTTACCTCCTTTCTGCTAAAAGCAATGGAGAAGGTCATCGACCATGAAATTAGGAACAACACCCTTAAGGTAGCGCCTTTGCACCCCAACCAACATGCCTACAGAGTGGGCAGGTCCACGGACACTGCACTATACGCCCTGTCCACGGATATACAAGGTGCTCTTGAGTGTGGGGAGATAGTACTCTGTGCCTTCATCGACATTGAGGGGGCGTTTGACAACACCTCTCACGGTAGTGTCGACCGGGCGCTTGAAAAACGTAACGTACAGACAACCATCCGTAGGTGGATAGTCAGGTTACTCAACACAAGGATAGCTGAAACCGACAGCGGGGACGGCGTAGTACAGCTACAAACTACAAGAGGTTGCCCACAGGGAGGAGTTTTATCCCCTCTTCTGTGGAGATTAGTTGTGGACGAACTTCTACAGATCCTCACTGAAAATGGCATCCGTTGTCAAGGTTATGCGGATGACATTGTGATTATTGCCAGGGGGAAGTTCGTGAGCACTCTATGCGATATAGTTCAAAGGGGACTAAACCTTGCGAGAGGCTGGTGCTTGAGTATGGGCCTGAGCATCAACCCCTCCAAATCCGTTATCGTCCCCTTTTCTAGAAGAAGAACACTCCCAGGTATGAGGAACATCACTTTGAATGGGGTCGCCGTCAACGTCGCCACCGAAGTCAAGTACCTAGGACTAACACTAGATTCCAGGCTTCTGTGGAAGGCGCATGTCGACGCGACCACATCCAAAGCCACGAGGGCACTAATGGTTTGTAAACGTCTGGCTGGGAAGTCTTGGGGCTGCAGTCCCAAGATCCTAAGATGGATGTATACCATGATAGTTAGACCAATAGTTACTTATGGGGCAGTGGAGTGGGTATCGAGGACCACCCTTGCAACGGTGAGACAATCCCTCGCTAAGCTTCAACGTCTGGCGTGTGTATGCATTACGAGCCACTGCACCTTACCATTGAACAGGCAGCAAGACGAACTCTATTGAACTTCGCAAGAGAAGGCTTTGGTAAAGGTAAAATCCTACCATCGAGGTACAGGGACAAGCTAGGCTCCCAAATTCCATTAGCTCTGTTCCCCAGAGACGACAGGCCCAAACTAGTTAGCTTTGACAGAAGATTCAAAATAGCGCTTTGCACCAAGTCGACTTGGAGCACCTCTTTTTTGGAGAGGCTCCAAAACCATCGAAGGTATTGGGGCAGGCGTTCACGGGCCAAGGCTAAAGCTTTCGGTACGCATGGGCGTATACCCAGCATCTTTCAAGCGGAAGTCTATGCCATAAGTCTGTGTGCAGAGATTAACCTGCGTAGGAACTATCGTAATGAAAGTATTTTGATCATGAGCGACAGCCAGGCAGCACTCAAGGCCCTATTATCATTTGAGGTCAAGTCCTCTCTGGTTCTTGAGTGTATTGATAAGCTCAACGCCCTGGCGGAGTACAACGACATCCAATTAACTTGGGTGCCAGGTCACGTAGGAGTTGTCGGCAATGAGGAAGCAGACCGACTAGCTAGGAAGGCAGCCGCCTCGTTGCCTATAGGGTCTGAGCCCTTCATAGCGATTGGACCTATTACAATCAAGGAAGTGCTCAGGAAGGAGAGGAACACAGTAAGGAATCGGCACTGGCGTAACACGGCAGGCCAACGCCAGGCTAAAAGCCTACTGGGAGGTTACAACCATACAAGGTATAGAGCAATTATAAACCTTCCCAAAGAAAGGGTAAGGATATTGACAGGCTTTCTGACGGGTCACTGCAGACTGAGAGGTCACCTGCACAGGTTGGGGATCTGGTCTAACGACCTATGTCGGTTCTGCGATGTGACTGAGGAGACCCCTCTGCATCTGCTTCGCGAATGCGAGGCAGTTGCGAGAAGACGGGAGAGACACCTAGGCCAACTCTGGCCAAGCGATGAAGTCTTACAATCGCTAGCCCCCGGAGATCTCCTTAAATTTTTGGGTTCTCTGGGACTAGATGAGGTACTCTAAACAGTCGAGGGCACAATAGATCATTTGGTCGCAGCGCATACCTCTACTTAATCTATCTATCCATCTATGTCCTAGTGAGAGCATGCAGGTATTTACATATATGGGGCATTTCACCTCAAGTGACCCAACTTTTGAAATCTATGT
>NW_023458557.1:3289284-3291807 GCF_013731165.1 Rhagoletis pomonella | reverse complement strand
ACATAGATTTCAAAAGTTGGGTCACTTGAGGTGAAATGCCCCATATACATAAAGAGTACATACATATGTATGTATGCGCGGAAACATGAAACAAACAGAGAGTTTTGATGATCTGTCGCGACTTGCCGAACGAAAAAGTAAATGTGCGGAGCCCGTTAGGAACTTCGGGACGTTGCGTTGCAGAAATTGGTAAACGTATGAATTATTGAACGGTTATCTGCACATACACATATGTATATATGTATGTAAATAGATATGTGGAGGTTATGTATGGAAATTGCGTATATATATGTATTAACGAATTCTTAATTAGAAAGATTTGAGAGAGAAATTTTGCGGGGAATTTTTAAATAAAAAATTGTATGTCAAAACAAATATGTGTATGTATGTATGACAGCCTTAAAAGGGAGAGTGGGAAACTTTATTTTTTTTTTTAAAGGCTTTTTGCTTTTTGTATATAGCCGCACCCTAATGTGTACTTAATTTGGTTGGCGACTTGTATGTATGCATGTATGTATGCGCTTGAATATATGAGTATGTAAATGCAGTACGCAAATACATATGTAGGTATGTCGCAAACGTTTTTGTTCGCGACTGAGAAATAGCGGCACTTGGCTGAGTGGTACAGGGATAGGAATGTAGGTATGTAGATATTATGTGAAATTGCACACTTGCTGAAAACTAGTTACATACATAAATATACTGCGCGCGAATCTTTGTTGCTTTTAGCTTCGGAGTTTTGCAATGTTTTGAGGATATGAGCCAATGCGTATATATGTACATACATATATACATATGTACATATGTCCATATATAAATGTACTGTAAGGGGCGGAAGGAACTGTATTTCGCGCGCGAATTTGTTGGTTACCAGGAGATTCTAGAGTTAGAGGCAAGTGAATATATGTAAGCACACAGGCGTGTAAATACTTGCATTAGGGTTCAGTGACAACGTACAAATTACAAAATACCCGTTTGGAAATTCGCGACTTATGCGAATATGAGGGGGCCGTGAAACTGAGATTGGGTAAATAGGTATGTAAATTATATTACGTTTGTATATTTTATAGCAGTTTTTTCGTTTTGAGAATGGGAAATGTGAAATTGCGCGGGATTATTTATTTATCTTTATATACATACATATATGTCGAGAAATGTATGTCTTGAGGAGATATGAGTCTAGTTACGGTAAATTAGAAGTTCAGCGGCTTCCATCTACCGTACTGGGGAACCGCTAACAAATTTACATACGTAATATATGTGTATATTTTTATGTGCAAGTTTAGGGTAGTGAAATGGTGCACTTACCTGCTTATTGGGTACCACCTGTTTTTTTTTTTGCCGCGCCTGTACCGCCTGAAATGGCCTGTATCCTGTCGCTGCCGTTGCTGCTATCCGCTTTTGTTGTTGGTGCTGGGGTCTTCACTGCCGCTAAGCCGGTTTGCAATTCGCTTTTTCCCTTTTTTTTCTTATTGTAGGGCCTTTACTTTTATTTCAACCGGTACCGCTTTTTTTTTATATGTAGCTCTTTTTTTTCTTTTTCAGAAATTATTGCTGGTAAGTAGGTACGCACTTTTTTTCTCAGTACACTATTCAGCCTTTAGTTTTACTTTCTTCTTTAAGTACATATACCTTTTCTACAGTGCTATTATTTAATTTTAATAATTTTTTTGTATGACGAACCACCCTAATGCTCGCTTTGAGGTGCCGCTATATCAGAGTTGGCTGTTATTTTTGTTTTTGTTTCACAGTATATATATATGTTAATTTCTCAATAGATTTAGGTATCAATTTTAAAACTTTTGGTTCACTTCACTTTATACTTGCGTTTAAATTTGGTTTTTCTGTAATTTTTATTAGTTTTTCCGCTATTTCTTTATATTTGACTAGCAGACCCGGCGAACGTCGTCCCGCCCAAAATTAGATTTTTAATTTAACCATTTTGATCCAACATTTTCTCCAACAGTCCACGCTTACGATTTCCATTAGCACATTCATCGGCTAAGATTATGGTTTGGTGGTCGTTTGCCGCCTTAAATAACCTGACGAAGGTGTTATGTCCATGAAGAAGTTCCCTGGCGGCAACAATGATCCGGATCTATACTGAATCTGTCCTAGAAACTTTATAGCTCGTGGCAATTTCAAAATCTTATGCGTATCCTTGTTCAACAGAAATACAATATACATACATAGACTGAGATGAAGTACCTTAAAAACCAGTTTCACGAAAGCAATTTAAGTGAAAAATTGTGTTTCTATCAGGTTCTATATTAAATTCAATTAAAAAAATATATTTCGACAGGTGGTGATTTGAGATTTGCCACTGCACAACTTAACCCTGGTGTGTCGGAATGAAGCTTTAACGCATAATAATATTGGCAAATCACATCCATTGGGCCAATCGTAACACACGAGAGTTCGATATACTCAATGGTGCAACAGGTCGATTTAGACTGACATTCTCGGCACCTTTTCTCACGTATCGATTTTAGTAATAACTCGACCTCAGCATCACCTCACCGC
>NW_023458557.1:3277363-3289184 GCF_013731165.1 Rhagoletis pomonella | reverse complement strand
TTTTTGCCCGAGTGGCTTTTAAAGAAAAATACAAGTAATTAAGCGGTGCGGCTGCGGCGGTGGTTGGAACCATACTAACTTTAGGCTGGCGAGATCGGGTCGCCCGAACCATCGCTTACAATGTTTGAAAATCGAAATAGTACAGTACGAATTCGAAGATGAGATGTTACCAGATGTAAATATAATCTAAGTTACAATAATGTTTAAGTTTTAAAAGTAAAAGTATAAAAGCTACGTGTAAACTATTAAAACCAAAATTAAATGATGAAATTTCTGCCCATGTCTTCAACATTTATATATATACACTTTGTATAGATACAGATGCGATAGTGATAGGCAGATAAATACACTCAACTCACATGTATGCATTAGATAGACGCCAGTAGGAAATTGTAAATGCTCTAGTGATTAAATATATATGTATATGTATAGCAAGTTTGAAAATGAATTCTTGGTCTTGAATTTATTTTTTTTTTGGGATTAGGGCAGAAATGAGTAGCTAAACGTACATAGCTTTCCGGCGAGGCAATACTCCGGCGAGGCAATACTAGTTATAAGCGGAACGGTTCCCATTGACCTGCTAGCAGCCGAACGCAAGAAAATGTGGGAGTTTAAGGCGCAAACGAATCCAAGTGCCAACGAAAGGGAAAGAGTAAGAGACGAGACAATAAGACTATGGCAAGATAGGTTTCAAAACGAAAGCCGCGGCAGATGGACGGCTAGGCTAATAAAAGACCTAAACCTGTGGACCCAAAGAGAACATGGCGAAATAAACTATTACGTCACACAAATGCTGTCTGGGCATGGTTACTTTCGCAAATACCTGTATAGAATGGGAAAAGCCGAAGAGCCGTCATGCATATACAGCGACGCAGAAGAAGACGATGCCGAGCACACTTTTTTCAGATGCAAAAGATGGGAAACCGAGCGGAATAATCTGCAAGACCTTGTAGGACCAATTAATCCAGATAACGTCATCCAAGCCATGCTACATAGCGAAACTAACTGCAAGAACATAGTTAAATATGCAGAATACTTACTTAGAGTCAAGAAGCGGGACCTGGACTCAGGTGCACCGAGGGAACTTTAGTTAATGAGAAATATGGAACGCCACCCTGAAGCAATGCGATTAGTGGTCCCAGGGTGGGCGACGGTTCCAATCCGGGGGGAGTGTTTTAGTCTCCGGACATACCATTGTTGTGACGACAGCTTTGATGATGCAATGGGCATTTTCGACCCCCTGCCCGCGAAAAAAAACGTACATAGCTTGCACTGGTGCAACAGAGGGGACATGAGTGTGGCGACATGTTGACGGTATTGGCATAAAACTAGACGGACAGTAGACATACGGAGAAGATGGAGTCGTGGCAAGGTCCATGGTTGCTCAAGCAGAGAGGGAGGGATGACTCCGCCTGACTGGAGTCTTTCCGCTTTCTTTTCTTTCTGGTACTTTTCTCAACAAGGCATGAATAAATTTGCTTATGTGGTTCTAGACGAGACAGGTGGTAACGACCCCCCCAACGACGAGCTAGCCCGGGATCGCGAGCATGCCTTAATGTCACCGTACCTCGCCCTGAAAACTAGCCACATAACACTTTATAATTTTCAAAAGGGACATTTCGCTATGAGCTGTATCTCCACTCATAGACTCTTCAATATTATGAAGATATTGCCGGGATAAAACGTCAGCTACCGTTTTTTCCTTTCCAGGTTTATAAAAGTATTTCGGACCATAATGAATGCTGTCCATCTCTTGATATTTGAATTTGGGGTTTTGTCAGAAAAGCAAACGTCAGGGGTTGATGATCGGTTTAGATGTGAATTTGTTTGATGCCGTAGAGATAATGTCGCAACTTTTGGAATGCCCAAACTATCGCAAGGAGTTCTCGCTCATTGGTTGCATAGTTTTCTTCGGTTTTCGAGAGAGTACGTGAAATCATTGTGATAGGCTTACCATTTTGCGAACGGACAGCACCTAATGCGACGGAGGAGGCATCAGTTGTGATCCCAAATGGCTATGTATAATCAGGATGCTGTGGGAGTACGTCCTCGGAAGATAACATTGATTTTAGTTTATTAAATGCATCTTTTTAGGTCCGCGACGTAAATATATTGCACCACCGTAATACACGTTTCGTCACTTAATGTACGAGCACACAAACACATATACAAATAAGTTACGGCTAACTTTCCAGCCGCTAACAATAAGCCCCACTGTACGGTAATGGCCCCGTCAGATTGGGTACTTTGCGTACGTTCCGCTCAAGGATGAAACTGACAGTTAAGTAGACTGTGTGTGTTTGCATAGAGAGCGTCAGATTGGCAACCCTTGCGTCGACGGACCCAACGAACGTTGGCCAACACTCAACTTTTGACGCACGTAAGTCCGTTACTGCTGACAGTTGTATAACCCCGCGTTCACACCAGACAAGACCAATGAGAATATGCACATAATTTACACATTGTTTGAGTAAAGTAGGCATCCAGACAATAAACTGTCTTCGAAAAGCCAGAGACAGTGATGAAGACATAAAGAGAAGTGGGAATATATTAGTAAAAAAAGTGAATGTTTTGATGATGTATCTGAAAATTGACTTGTGTAAACCCCAAGTACGCAGCCATAAGGAACAGCTGATTTTTGTTTACAGACGCAACACCTTCATTGTGGCGTATCTCTACGGTACGTCACTTCCTTCGCATACTTTTCCGTTATTGACGTGCAAGTACCCATTCTGACGGGCCTATAATTTAGTTGAGGGAAAACTTAACGAAAGTTACTGCGCGGTGGGCTACATCCCTTTTCGTTTATCGGGACTTTCTTCACTTCTTAGAAGGCTGTCTTGAAGGAGATATCGCAGCTGTCACACCTCGTTTGGTAAGCCAATTCTTGCGTATCGAAATATTATAACGCATAGATAACTACAAATAAAACGACCTTTGGCTTCAATGTACTAAAACCACTGTGTATTTGACTTACTCTTATTTTTCATAACACTAACTTTACGCTGGTGCGCTCCATCTTCGCGCGACGCCACCTGCGTATATATTGGTCTTCGAGCCTAAAAAGTAACCACATTATACAGCCTACATTGCATCACATCTGAGTTTTTCAGCTGCCTCACCCGATTGCCACATTTTCCACATTGGTCACAATTGCATCACGTTCGTCTACATCTACGACAACCTGAGTTGCTTCGCACCACAACCAACGTACCACAAGAGCTACATCAAGCGTTTTTCTTTGGTTTGCTATACAAGCAGCGATTTTTGGTTCATCGCTTAACCGGTTGTTCAACAAATCTACGTTTTGTTTTGCATCATAGTTGCCACAGCAGCGCCAGATTTGCATCACAGCATCACGTTCGCAACACAGCACAACTAGTTTCAACAACACATTTTTTCAACAAATCAGCATTTCGCGCCACATGGCATATAACAACACATTAAGGTACGTGGTTGAATTTCATTGCACTTGTGTGTGTACAAATCTTCGAAACAAAAACTGTGTAGATATACAGATATTGGAAAAAAACGCGCGAGATTATTTTGTAAAAATAATAAGAGGAGAAAACTCAGTACTTAATATTTTTTTAATAAAAAATAGAACACTTTTCACGTTTATTGGGATATCGGCTATTATTAACGAATTTCGCGAACGTCCATTTTGATTCTTGACACGGCGTTGTTTGCATTTACCGAAGTGCAAGTGTGATAAAATTTATTCTTTACAATTTAGTTTTTTCTTATTTTACTGGCTTTCACTTTTTATTTAGTTTTATTAACCGTGTTACTTCAGGTATATTTTGCGAAACTCCTTTGGTTTCTTTTCACATTGCACTTGTCTATTATTAGTGGCGCGCTTGTGCATATTGCTGATCACTTCACTGGGTTGTTTCCCCCATTTATTTGTTGGCTTGAACAAACGCAATTTTGTCACCAGAAATTTTTAAATAAATTGCATATTGTGAATTTCAATTATTTACACACGTACATCACATTTTTTGGATAAGTGGGTAGCACATTTTTTACATATACGCACATTAGGGTGTCCCTCATATGGACGAAATTGTTTGTTTTGTAATTATCGAAATGCATACCCTCTAATTCTGTTAAGCATACTCACCTGTACTCAAATATAAAATTTTTCATTTTCTATGTATATTTTAACCCGTGCCGACAGGGGCTCAAAGTTTTAACAAATAGTTTTTTTACTACATCTAGCAGCTAGATCAACGCAAATATTCGTATGTTTGTTTAATATTGATGAAAATACACATTTAGGTAATGACTTTCTTTAATGAAAAAAATGATTATTTAGGACATTTTATTTTCTCTTTTTTACAATCTGGATACATCTTTCTATGTTCTTGCACACAGCGTAATAGGAACTGCTTTTGTTCTTCGTCTGCGGTTATCGAACCATGAAAGCCTTGCATTAGTTTAACAGATTTTTCAGCTGTGTCATTTACTGCTTTTAAGCTCAAAAACTTCTTTTTAGCTTCCACATAGGCGTAATTTTCTTCCCACGAAGGCACATTTGCCTGAAGGAAACTGCTGTCAACTTTAAATCTCGAAAATATATTTTTGCTCTTAACAGATATGAAATCACTCAACGATTTTTCTAAAACAAGAAAAAAAAAGTTACAGTATTAATTAAATTAAATAAGCAAAGTTTAAAATAATAAATTAATTACCACTTACCATATAAAAAGACTCTTTGTAAGTTTGCCACAATGTTCCGCTTGGTTTGTTTATCAACTTCGTCGTCAAAAATTGATAGGAAGGTTACTTCCTCTGATAAATACCATAGGTGTTGAGTGAATTCGCTCAAAGGGGCTTTGGAAATCAAATTGTCAACTCTTTCGTAACCTTTCAGGGTCTTTAAAAAACGCAAATTTTGATTCGGCGCTTTTACTGCTAAACAGCATCTAAGCCAGGGCTTTACATAAACTGTCACAATGAATAAACAAACATCTTTAAGCGCTTGTTCGTCCTTGACATTCATTTTAAACTGAGACTGCAGCAAACAAATCTTCTGCTCTCTCTAATATCTTGGTCATCGTCATCATCAAGAGAAAGGTCTATAATTTCGTCCAACAGATATTCTGGAATTTCATCTTTGTCTTCCCCTTCTTTCTCTTTTTCCTCGTCTTCCTCTTCTTCAAAGGTGTTTTTATACCACCAACAAATTTCAGCGAACAGGTACAGAGGAAAGAAATCTCCAGATGCAATACTAAATCAATTATTTTTTTTTAATTTTAATTGTTGCACATGTCTCTAGCAATAATTTGGCTTTAACATATTGAAAAATATCAATTAGTCGACGAGTTACAGCCAAAAACCATATAAACAATATGCTGAAAATCGGCATTTGACTGCAAAGTTCGAAGGTCGATTAAAAAAAAAATCGAACAAACATAAACAAACGCCGCGATACGGGTCTTCTAATTTAGCCTCTATTTTCACCCCTCTCTCTCAGGATCGACCTAACTTTTGCTAACCTGAATTTGTTCCACAGTGTTATATAAACTGAATCTCTAATGTTGAGTTGACATCTGTCTAAAGTTGCCACCAATTTAGACGTGATAAAATCTTTCCTTCCTCTTTTTGTCGTCGTAGATAATAAACGAAGAGATTGAGATGTGGTAGGCAGCGGTTCGTTTCAGGCTTTTCGTAACGCACATATACATACGTTATTACGTATTCGACAGTCTTACTTGGCTGGAAAATAAATAAATCGTTATTTAAATACACAAGTTATCCTTTGTTGCTCTTATAAGTAGAGTTGTCAAACTATCGATGGCACTATCGATAGTATCGATAGATTCAATTTTTCTAGACTATCAATACTCATTGATAGTTTTTTCTTATACTATCGAAAATATCGATAGTTTAGTAGGACTATCGATCATCTCTACCAATTATTTTGAAATTATTTGAATTTTTTAATTTGAATTAAAAATTTTGGTTTTTAGTGTGATGCCGACGTCATATTCAAATATGCACGCATTTAGGCCAAAATACATACCTGTTAATCGTAAATCCTGTTTTGTTTGTATAACTTGTGTTTGTTTTTGAACTTTCTAAAAATGGAAGTATTTTGGCTAAGTATTTGCTTAATTTTGAATGATTATAACTTTTATAAGATAATATTTATTTCACTATGATCCTGTAAAAACAAAGCAACCTAACTGATTTAGCGCTATCGAAAGTGCTATCGATAGTTTTGTTTTTTTCGAGACTATCGTGAATATTGATAGTTTTTCTGAAAACTATCAAAACTATCGATGGTGTGACTATCGATAGTTTGACACCTACTTATAAGAACTAGGCTTATTTCGGGCTAAGCGTTTTTAGTGGCAATCTTTTTCTACAAATCGGCGACTCATACAAACAAATCTTTTGTCTTGCGTCCACTTCAGTTGCCTTTGGTTAAAAATGGATACCTTTATTCGTCAGGCAGATTCAGTAGCAGAATTTGAATCTGACTACAACTCTATGCAGCCATCAAAGCACACAAAGCACTAATTAGCTTTCCAAAAGGATGAATTAAAGACCCTGTGGAAAAGGGTAAAGGGGTCTTATGACGAACTTTGCGCATCTAAAGAGCTCAAGACCAAAGACCTGACATCAATTAAAAAGAAGTATAAAAGCACCTACTTCAGTTTTTTGCAATGGCTGATCTTTCAGAGCAACTCGCAAAGACTGAAAAGGAAAGCGAATACAAGTCAGGTCGCGAGCTTAATATTCATCTCCCTCCGTTTGACACAGACGTTTTTAAAGGAGATTATCTTTCGTGGCCATCGTTTAGGGACATGTTTACGCCCATATATATTCAAATAAGCGCCTTACTCCAGTTGAGAAGCAGTATTACCCACGGCAAAAAAGTCAAGGGAAGGCCAAGGAAATAGTGCAGAGATCTCCATTAAGCAACGATGGCTTTGGTGCAGCCTGGAAAAATCTTTGTGACAGGTACGAAAATTAACGTATTCTTGTCAACGCTCAGTTAAAGGTAATATTTAATTTAAACGCAGTTGAGACTGAATGCGGTAGCTCCATCAAGAAACTGTAACGCGACATAAACAATTGCATCTCATCGCTTCAGTGTCATCAGATTGGTGTTTCTTGGATGCCATATTGTGTTCGACAAAACTGCCAGAAACGACACTGGCACTATGGGAGCAAACTATAGAAAATAAAACTGAGATTTCTAAGTGGGTAGATATAAATAAATTCCTATCCAATCGGTTTCAAATACTGGAAATGGTCACAGGTCTTAGGGAATTTAAGAATTCAAAACCTAAACCACCAAGCTCTCGGACTTCTGCAGAAGCGACTGCAAAAAAGTTAGTCACTTTTCAAGCCAATATAGCAAAGGCAACTTGTGAAATGTGCAAAAGTTTTTCTAAGGGTCCAGACTGAGGATAAAGTTTTCGTCAATCTGCTTATGGCAAAAATAAGGGTAGCGCCGGTCAAAACAATATCCTTGCCCCGATTGGAACTGTGTAGTGCAGTGTTACTGGCCGAAACAATTGAAACTGTCGTTAAAAACCTTTGCCTTGCTCATTTGAAAGTGAATTTGTAGACAGATTCAACGATAGTTTTAGCTTGGATTCGACAACCTCCGTGTGCGTGGTCAACATTTGTTGCCCACAGGATAACAAAGCTAGTAGACAAGGTAGAAAACTAAAATTGGCGCCACGTGGATTCGGCCTCAAACCCAGTGGATCTAGCTAGCAGAGGACTCTCGGCTAGTGATCTAGTCAACCACTCCTTGTGGTGGCAGGGTCCTTCTTGGTTACAAGAAGACAATTCGAAATGGCCAGCACAAGAATCGGACTATGGCACAATCATTGAAGGAAAAAGGGTGCACGCTCATGCAACAACAAAACTATACGACTCTTTTCACGGGCTTTGAGAGTTCTATCTTATATTATGAGATTTTCTCAAAGAACATACCCAAAAACAAGATATACATTTAAAGCGTAGTCTTGCTTAATTTCGGCCCACGAAATGAAGGCAACGACTCAACGCTTAATAACAGTTTGTCAAAAATAATATTAAAGCGAATTATATATAAGGTTAAAATCTGAAAAATCCATCGACGTAAAAATCGAAATCCTGTCTCTTAACTCGTTCATCGACAAATCGACAATGTTGAGATTCTGAGGGCTGGTGGTCGTCTGAGCGCATCTTACGATCTGTCCTACAATGAACGTCATCCTATCATTCTTCCGTATGGTTTTAGGTTGTCCCGTCTCTTTGTTCAGTTTATTCATCCAATTTCCTTGCACGGGGTAATCTGATGTTGCGTCTCATCCGATCGCAGTATCGGATTCCCAGGGTGAAAAACTTGATACGGTTCATCATACATAATTGTAAGACCTGTACGATCCAAAAAAAAAGGTCACAAACCCAACCTATGAGAGTTCCTCCCAAAGAACGCACAACCTCTTCCCGTGCGTTCACAAACACGGGTGTGGATTTCGCCGGCCCGTTCGATATCAAGTCCTACCGGGGCAGAGGATATCGCATGTCAAAAGGCTATGTTTGTCTTTTCGTCTGCTTTTCGACGAAAGCCATCCATCTTGAAGCCACCAGCGACCTTAGCTAACGTCCTTTCTAGCCGCTTTCGCAAGATTCGTTGCTAGACGCGGATGTCCAAAACACGTTTACTAACTTTGTCGGAGCCTCACGGTCTTTACGATCGGAAGTTAAAGCATTTTTATCTGAGGCATGCAACAGCACCCTCAATGAATAATATCATCAAGCCTTAGAATGGCATTTCATACCCGCTGCGGCCCCTCGCATGGGCGGTTTGTGGGAAGCAGGGGTGAAAAGTTTCAAAACCCACTTTAAAAAGGTCGCGTCCGACCACAAATATACTTTTGACTCTTTCAGCACTCTTTTATTCCGTATTGAGTCTTGTCTCAACTCACGACCACTAAGCCCCTCTTCAAGCGAACCGTCTGTCCTGGAGCCGCTTACCCCAGGCCACTTCCTAGTAGGCGGACATCTTCTTGCCCCACCCGAAATT
The DNA here is from genome assembly GCF_013731165.1 of Rhagoletis pomonella. Lineage (NCBI taxonomy): Eukaryota > Metazoa > Arthropoda > Insecta > Diptera > Tephritidae > Rhagoletis > Rhagoletis pomonella. The sequence goes on along the minus strand of NW_023458557.1, from coordinate 3,280,147 downwards.
GATGTAAACGAAAGTCCTGTCTCGATCGTTAATCGATGGCAAAAACTGAAGGCCTTACATCAAATATTTTGTACCTCACCGAAATGCAGAAACGCATCAAGTGGAAACATCCACAAACCAACTTAAGGAAAAGGGGCCTGGTCGTCGTTAAAGAGGAAAATCTGCCACCTCACGAATGGAGATTGGGGAGAATCAGCAACTATATCCAGGTTCCGAGAACCGGGTAAGAGTAGTCGACATCGATAAAGCTAAGGAGAAATCACAAGACCAATTGCAAAATTGGTCCTACTTCCGCCCTGCAACGAAAACAGCACAATCTCTCAATAAACTCCACTACTACTCATTTCACTTCACAAAACCCAGCTATTCCACTTCTTACTCCCTACGCAATCCCACATCTAAAATGTCAAATATTCCAGCTACAGAATAAGCGCTATAAATTAACAATTTTGAATTTGTGTAAGAAGAAATTAAAAATATTTGAAGAAAACCTATGCAAGACGTATAATGAGCATACGCAAGGCGAATTCATACAAGGTGGTGTTGTAAAATTAGCTTTTTTCTTCGCCTTAAATGTAGTTTGTTTTTGCTTTTACTGATTTGACAGCACACCCATCAAAAGCGAAACAAAATACATGTAACTTTGGAGCGAATTGAGATTTGACATAACACCCGCAATACAAAATACATGCGGTTGTCGTTGTTGTAATCTAAATTCGCCAGTAACACCACCTTGGGTAATTCTCTAGTATAGGGTAACAACCCCTAAAAAAGGTCCGGAAAAGTCGGGAGGGGTACCAAACGACGCGTTTCGGTCCCTCTATTAACAATCCGGAGGGGGAGGGCTAATATTATTGATTTAGTGATTTTTTGTCGGGGTAATTGCCCATACAAAACAACGAAATTTAACAAAAGTTTTTTGTTTATAACTTTTAAATGGTTAATAATATTAGCCCTCCCCCTCCGGATTGTTAATAGGAAGACCGGGTTGTTACCCTATACTAGAGAATTACCCCACCTTGTATAAATTCGCCTTGCAAAATACGATTAAATTAGATTATAGCGAATTTACATGATTCAACTTTCACAGGCGATTAGTTGAACCAAAGGTTGAACGCGAGTGGGCAGCTGACCAATTTCATTGAATGCGATTAGTTGAAAGGCAATTTGAACCACTCAATGGCTGCATTCAACTAAAAGTTGCCTGTGAGATCGTCTCATGTATATTCCCTATCAGATTGAATTGCGGGGGTGAATCGGCATCGAATATCTCCATACCGCCTCATAGTAAATTATTCATTCAACCACTCAGTTGAACAAGCCACAAGCTCACATCCAATATTGCGGTACTCAGCCGCAGTTATACATTGTTTCGATTCTAATCTCTATATTTTTTAACACTTTCATTTTGTTAGAAAATTAACACCCCAATTCTAAACTGCCCAGCCCAGAGCAGTCATATATGAGTTTGGGGTAATTTGTAAGAGGCTGGAATGTGGTAATACACTAAATAAATAATTAAGCACCACGTAGCTTCCAACTTTCGTTAATATTTGTTGTCAATAGTGGGCGTTAGTGCCCCACATAACAATTCTCACCGTATCATATTCTCATTAACATTTATACATAGGTGCTTAGAAATTTCATCAGTTGAAAACGATAAAAGAGTCTAGAAGTCTTCGGTCTTCGTTTTGGGAATTATACGACGTGCTGAATGCAATATGATTATAAAGAGATGTAAACATGCATATGATATCGCAGGTATAGAGACCGAAGTAAAATTTACGATTTCGGAGCCTTCATAAAGCTATACTCCTGATTGGTAAAATACATCTATTCAGTCTGAACAGACTCCCAAAATGGCGAAGTTAAGTTCCTTACCATCTGTTTGCGTTCAGCACGATCTTCGACACCCTTTGTATAATAGTATCGAAATATCAGATTATTGATACAGGCAGTTCGCGATAGGCTTTCTATATTCTACATAAGGAGTGTGAATAAAAGAGAAGCAAAATATAAAATAACTATTTCAGTATACCGTCACCATTGGGAAAGTTCGCTGCCCAGCTCTTTTCACCTACAGAGCCACAATCGTGCATTTCACAACCTCCAAAACCATGTCATTCATGAAGGTCCTTTCATTCTAGTTACTTACAGACTTAATAAAAATCCCATATGTATGTAGGTATTGCGGTGATAAATAAAACATATCGCTTAATGTATGTGCTACATATGCATATGCATTTGGTTTGATAGTAGTCTAGGTAGGTTTTTTTAACTAATCGATGTTGTTGCCGATCGTCGTTTTTTCGCAGATTTGGCTCCGGAAAATCCTTATTTCGCAAAGTAAACGGTTGCCTTAGCCGCTACTTTAATCAGGGGCATGCTTCAAGGATCACCTTTTGTAGCATTTTTCCGATATCGTAGACCCAAGTGCTTCATGGAATTCGAACCCTGATCGTCTGGGGATCCAGGCAGGCAGGTTTTGGACACTCAGTTGACCTAACGAAACTTTGGCAATAAAAAAAAAAAAAACCCCACTCCCCAATCTGTGCTTGCAAGGCGTCGTTTCACCTGTAAAAAGGAGAAAAAACCCAAGCGAATACATGAATTGCAAACTAACCGATGTAGTAAAATACAAAATACGGCAAATACGAATAATACCGCCGCAGTTACCTCGTGGTTAAAAAATGAATGCCAGCTCAGCCATTGAGGAAGATCCCAAAGTTTGTTCCTATTCCTATTTTTTATTCCATTAGAGGTGCTACTTTTTCGGTTATACTG
>NW_023458557.1:3277228-3277353 GCF_013731165.1 Rhagoletis pomonella | reverse complement strand
ATTATAATATTTTACAAAAGAAAAAGTGAATATTTGTGTTTTCTTATGTTCTATGTACATATAGTATATAAAAAACAATATGGATGATGATGATGATTTTTTTTTTTTTTTTTTTTTTTTTTTAA
>NW_023458557.1:3271223-3277128 GCF_013731165.1 Rhagoletis pomonella | reverse complement strand
TTTTTTTTTTTTTTTTTTTTTTTTTTTTTTTTAAATTGGTACGGGCACGTTCTACGTGTATGGTTGCTTTTACTTATATTATATACATACATGGGGAAAAAAATGATAAATTGCTTAAATCTATTAATATTTCAAATATATGATAATAGGAACAAAATCGGTCAGATCCAATGTGGGTAGAGCGCGTTGGAGCGGGCTGGCTGGTTGTGTGCGCCTTTTAATCGACGAACTTCATCCTGTATTTTATGCCTTGGTATTTAACAATGGCGTGGTCTGCCCCTTTTTGCGTGATGAGGACCGGTTTGTGCTTGTATTTCTGCATCCAGGACGTCCTTTTCTTCGTGGGGCGCTTCAATTTAAAATGCTCCTGAAAGTCCTTCATCTCGGCTTCGAGCAGTTGCGCGCCTGTGGGATGCTCTCCCCTGGCGGTCTCGCTTCGGCTGTTTTCACGCGTTTCATTTTCGGCCGTGTCTTCTCCGCGTGGTGGGCTGACGGTCGCCGTGTTTTCGCGTTTGGTGTCGCTGGCGGTGGGCGGACGCAAGCTGACTGGGGTAGATGGTCCGTTTTTGACGGTGACCAATTCCCGTACGGCCAATAGCGGCTGGGATGTTGTCACGGTGGCTGGTATCAGCGGTAGCCCGTGAAAAATCTGAATCCGCTGAATCCGTGGTTTGTTTGGTGGCCACGGCGTGCTCTCAAATGGCGGTCGCCACGGTCGGATGCGTTGTGGCTCGTCTGGCGGAGCTGGATGGGGTTTCCGGCGGCTCATCACTGCGGTGTGTCTGAAGCGACTAATTCTAAAAACCTGTAGCGAGAAGATGGAGAGTGGTTTTGGTTTTGTCGCTGCGGCCGCGGTAGTCGGTTGTTTATGCGGTGAATGGTTTTAGGTCCTGCAGGTGTGCATGCGCTTGTTGTTTGTCGGGCCGCTCGGGGTTGCTGAGTTTCACCGTGTTGGTAGATATGTACTTCGCAATTATGTATGGGCCTGAGAATTTTGGAGCAAGCTTCTGTGCATAGTTGTCGGCAGCAGAGGAGAGTGGGTGATCTCGCTTCATAACCTTCTCTCCCACCTTAGGTTTCCACGGCCGTCTGCGCAGGTCGTAATATTTTTTCTGCTGCTTGGCTGCTGCGGTGAGGTGCCCCTTTATCTCTGTCCATAACTCGGTGATGGCTGGAGGTGTTGCGGGGTGCTCTTCAGGTACTGCCCCTTCGGAGCGTATCTGCTGTGGCGCTGCTGGATTGCGCCCGAAGTTTATCTCTGCGGCGGAAGCTTGCGTGGATTCGTGCTGAGCCGTGTTCATAGCGAAGGCGATCTGGGGGAGCTCCTGGTCCCAGGTGCGGTGATCCGCCTTTGAGCGCTGGGCTATCATGGTTTTTATTACTCGATTGGCTCGCTCGGTCGGGTTTTCGTGGGGGGCGTATGCTGCGGTGAACTTATGTTCTATGCGATGTTCGCTGAGGAATGCTGCTAGCGCTTTGCCCACGAATTGTTTCCCGTTGTCGCTGAGAAAGACGGCGGGGCAGCCGAACCTGTAGATGACTCTCTCCTGGAGTGCTTTGATGACGTTTGCGGTGGTTGCTTGGCGTACGGGGACTAGTTCAACCCATTTGGAGAACTTGTCGACCAGGACGAGGAGGCACGTGTTTCCTTGTTTGGAGCGTGGCAGCGGTCCGACGAAGTCGGCCGTGACGATCTCCCATGGGCGTGAGCACTGCATGGTGGCCATCAATCCTGCTGGGCGTCTTTGTTCCACCTTATACTCGGCGCAGGGCAGGCATCTTTTCACGTGCTTGAGTACGTCGCGGTACATCCCAGGCCAATAGTAATTCTGCTGCGCTCGTTTGAGAGTTTTCTTGACACCTAAGTGGCCGGCCGCTGCGGCGTCATGCACTTCTTGCAGGATGTCTGGTCTACGACTGGTGGGAATGCAGAGCTTCCATTGAGGTGCGCGGGAGAGCTTGTTGCGCGGCGCGATGTGGCGGAACAGTCTATTGTCAATGATTTGGTAGTCCGGGTTGCGGCTAGATTGTTGCTGTACCAACTTCAGTTTCCTCTCGTACCAATCGCTGGCGCTGGTTTCCACGGTGTGGAGCGTGTCTGCTCCGTCATTGGTAGTTGCTAGTGGGCATCGCGAGAGTGCGTCCGCTACTATGTTCAGTGCTCCCTTACGGTATTCGATGTCAAAATTATACTGCTGGAGTTCGAGCGCCCATCGTGCCAGTCGTCCGGATGGGTTCTGCAGCGAGTGTAGCCACTTCAGCGAGTGGTGGTCGGTGATTACGGTGAAGTGGTATCCTTCCAGGTACGGTCTCATCTTGCGTATCCCCCATAGCACAGCGAGGCACTCTTGTTCGGTGGCTGAGTAACGCTTCTCCAGGTCGTTTAGGCTTCGGCTGGCGTACGCCACGACTCTCTCTTGGTCGGAGTGGCGTTGGAACAAGACTACTCCGAGCCCTTGTCCGCAGGCGTCGGTTTGGAGGAAGAAGGGGCGGTTGAAGTCGGGGCAGCAGAGTACTGGCGCGTTCGTGAGCTTCTCTTTTAATGTCAGGAATGCATTTGATTGTGGTGTGCCCCATACCCAAGCCTGGCCTTTCTTCAGCAGTTGGTTGAGTGGTGCTGAAATCGTGGAAAAATCGGCGACGAAGCGGCGGTACCATGATGCGAGGCCGCGAAATCTACGAAGCTCTCGGATGTTCTGAGGCGCTGGCATTTCTCGTACGGCGGATATTTTTGCAGGATCAGTGTGTATGCCCGCGGAGCTGACGATGTGGCCGAGGTAGAGGAGCTTCTGTTGCACAAAACTACATTTGTCGAAATTCACCTGCATCCTCTTCCTCTGTAGGCGTTCGAACACTTCTCGTAGGTTGCTCATGTGCTCGTCGAAGGTGTCTCCTAGGACGATGATGTCGTCTAGATACGCGAATACCTTCGGCTGGAGTTCCGGGCCGAGAATCGCGTCGAGAGCGCGCTGGAATGTCGCTGGCGCGGAGTGTAATCCGAACGGCATGACTTTCCACTGGAACAGCCCCCTCCCTGGGACGGTGATGGCGGTATATGGCCGAGATCCTTTGGCTAGGGGTATCTGCCAGTAGCCGTTTTTCAAATCAATGGTGGATATGTACTTCGCTTCTCTGAGTTGGTCGAGGATTGCTCCAATCTGGGGCAGTGGGTATGCGTCTGGTTCGCTGGCAGCGTTGAGTTGGCGGTAGTCTATGCACATCCTCCAGCTTCCTTGCTTCTTCCGAACTAGGACAATCGGTGAGCTGTACGCGCTCTTTGATGGTTCGATCCGCTTAGCTGCCAGCAGCTCATCGACTTCAGCGCTGATCACCTGCTGCATAGCCGGGTTGCGGGGGTAGTAGCGCTGCTTCAGCGGCCGGTTATGTTTGAGAGTGATCACATGCTCGGCGGCGGTACTGGGTCCGGTGATTCCGCTGAAGGTCTTCTTGTGGTGTGTCAGGAATTCGGCCAGCTGGTTATTCTGCTCCTTGCTCAGGTGTTCTCTCTCGATCAGGGCGCACAGCTGGGATGGTGCATCTGTCGTTCGCGGGAAGGCTGCGGGCAGTAGTTGTCCGTCTAGCGTAAGGACAATTCCTCTGTCTCTGAGGAAGTCCATCCCCAAGATCATGCGTTCTGCGAGATTTGGGAGTGCCGAAGCAAGTGTTGTTGTCGCTCGCTCGTTAAACTTTATTCTTACTGGATAAGTGTACAAGCTGGAGACGCATGTTTGATCGGCCAGTTGTACGTTTCGGTGAGTAGGTTGATGTTGGATTTTCCTCTCTTCTAGGTGTTGACGTATAGATTCGTCGATGTAGGTGAGCGTTGCGCCGGTGTCTAGTAGCGCTCGTACGCGCATACCTTCGACGCTCACATCGATATAGTAGCGACCGTCTACTTTTCCTCCTGGTTGAGTGTTAGTATCCACAGGGGCGGCGGCTATCGGAACTGTTCCGGTGCCGCGTATTTTGCGGGGCGGCTTCACGGTGGCAGTGTTGCACGAACAATCTCTGGGGAGGACATTGTCTCGGCCGCACCTAGAGCAGAACAGCCTTTTCGTCCTTCAGCATCGGAAGCGGAGGTGGCCGCGTCCCTTGCACCGCCAGCAGGATTCCTCTCTGTTGTACCTCTCTTCTAGGGGAGCTAGGCTGTTAGCTGCCTGTCTGGCATTCCTGGCCTCCTCGCCTTTCAGAAGCTCAAATTCATCAGTGAGATCCATCAGCTCCTCGATCGTCTTGAACTCTCCCCGTTTGACAAAAAGGCGGTATTCCACGCGCAAGTCATCGTATATGCGCTCCAGGTGATCATCTCCGCACGTAGTCGGGTGTTGGCGTATCAGCGTTTGCAGGGCCAAGATATAATCTTTGGCTTTCTCTCGGCTCTGTTGACGTCGCTGCCGGATGGCATCTTCAAGCTGGCTCATGTGTCGCCTGGGGAGGAAGAACCGCTCAACTTCTGCACGGAATGCTGCCCACGAGTGGATTTGTAGCTTTCGCACGCGGAACCATTGGAGGGCCTTCCCGCGCAGTACTTCAGGTAGGGTTGGGAGGAGGTTGTCCAGTGGGATGCGGTAGCACTCGGCTAGTTCTTCGATTCTCTCCAGGAAGTCGTGTAGCGTGTCGCCTCCTGCAAAGTGTACGTCCCATCGACGGACAGTATTCATCAGCTCGGCGTCGCCGATCTCATTACGCTTTGATGCTGTGCGCTTCATTTCCCCTGGCTGTGGACTACAGTTGTCGATCCGGATGGTGGGAATAGTGCTGGGTTGCAACTTTACTGGCCTGTCCTCTTCTGCTTTGACCTCTTCTTCTAGGTCTCTCAGTAAATCCTCTGTTGACTTGCGGTTGCGCTTTGCTTTTATATATGCGCTAAGCGCGTTGCGCAGGTCGGCGACTGTGTATCCCTCTACGAAAATCCGATGTCGCTTGCACTCTTCTATCAACTTCTCCTTCTTTAGGAGGTATATCCAGCTGAGGGAGTCGACGTTCAGCGTATTGGTTTTGCTCTCGCTGGCGCGTGTGTCATCGGCGAGCCCGCTTCCGCAGTGTTGGTGCTTGTAAAATTTTTTGCACATGCGCCTGCAGAGCTGGGTCCCTGCTCGGGCGCCATTTATGAGGTGGGTTTTGTCAAAGGCTGAGGTGAACTCAGCCGATCCAGAGTCCGGCGAAGGTCCCACAAACCCCCACCAAATAAAACACACTATTTTCGTGTATTTACTTCGAACACACACACGGCGCTACGACTAGAGTGCTAGCAACCTTATGTCCAAAGAGAGGGATAGCGAGAGAGAGGCGACGTTCGTTGTGGTCGTGCGGTCGGGTCGGAGCGGATGATGGCGAGAGTGCTAGCAGCACGGCGGTTGACTCTCAGGAGTAGCGCAGCAACGGTGGGATCGCTAGCGGCACGGCGGGTGACTCTCGGCAACAGCGAGGCAACGCTTGAGCAACGGTGGGAGCGCTAGCAGCACGGCGGGTGATTCTCGGCAACAGCGGAGTAACGGTGGAGCAGCGGCGGCGGCACAGCGGGTGACTCTCGGCAACAGCGGAGCAACGGTTGAGCAGCGGCGGCGGCACAGCGGGTGACTCTCGGCAACAGCGGAGCACGGTTGAGCAGCGGCGGCGGCACAGCGGGTGACTCTCGGCAACAGCGGAGCAACGGTTGAGCAGCGGCGGCGGCACAGCGGGTGATTCTCGGCAACAGCGGAGCAACGGTTGAGCAGCGGCGGCGGCACAGCGGGTGACTCTCGGCAACAGCGGAGCAACGGTTGAGCAACGGTGGGAGCGCTAGCAGCACGGCGGGTGATTCTCGGCAACAGCGGAGCAACGGTTGAGCAGCGGCGGCGGCACAGCGGGTGACTCTAGGCAACAGCGGAGCAACGGTTGAGCAGCGGTGGGAGCGCTACGACGG
>NW_023458557.1:3241791-3271213 GCF_013731165.1 Rhagoletis pomonella | reverse complement strand
GTACGATGCTGTATGTTATTGTATCGTAGCGGATATGCTACGTTACAATATGCTGGAATGAAAATGTCATTACAGTTTTCTTCAGGCGACTCACAAAAGTTGGTTTATCAATCATATTTATTTTGAATCTATCCCAGAATTTAATGAGTTCCCTATGAACTGACTTCCCGGCCTGCTCGGACCATAATCCTAAACCATCGTTATTCAAGAATGAAATAGATTGCTTTAAATGTTTTAGGATAAAATGGGTTTTGACAGTTTGAGAAATTCCAGTACTTTTCAAAGCTGTGCGGAGTTCGTTAAGATTTTTATCAAAATTACTAAGATCCGCTTGTTATGCGGAAAACCATGTATTCACGATTTTGCTCATGTCTTTGAACGAGGCAATATATTTGGTATTGTTTTTACTGAGAGTTTCTTCCATACAAACTATGTTCGACATTTTTTTGTATGTGGAAGACACTGTCAGAAAAAATAAATAATTGCAAAAAATTAACGAAATTTTCTGGTAACTTCAGACTTGCACTTTACTAATTGGCTCAAAAGCTACATTTTAAACATTTTTCTAAAAGATCTGATTAGAAATTGTGATCAGATGAAAGTGTCTCCGAGCCAATAATTTTGTACGGCACGGTACTTATAAGTAATCTAGGTTTCACGAAAAAAAAATAAATAAATACAAGGTAACATTAAAATATCAGTCATTTGTTTCGTTGCTGTGAGCTTGTTTCAAGCCTTCTGGCTTTTGCTATAATTGTAAAACTCTGTGCATGTCATTTTAACGTATTTAGGTACATACTTATATTAATCATCAACTATTGCTTATACAAAACGTGCTACATTTAAAAAAAAAATCGCATATGAAAGAGCACCAACCCAACTCGTAATAATTTAAGTACACAAATTTTAGTATTTAGTATAGAAATATTCAATTGAAATACCCCAATATTAAAATGAAGCGCTTTGCACTTAACGGATGCTTTTTCATAATTAAGTTAAAAAAAAATTTATTTAAATTCCATGCTGTCTGTAATGGGATTTGAACCCTGACGCTCTGGAAATTAGCAAATTGTGGCAAGCATCTTCGTGCACTCAGCTACAGCCAGACATGTAAATGTGTATTCAAATGTTCAGTTTGATTCAACACCACGTGTGCGTGGTATGAAAGTATTGTTTTTAAGTACGAACATTTCAAAACGATAATCAAATAAAACATATTCATGTTTACTATGCGTTATTTCCCCCAGTAAATTCATAAAATTTTTCTTAATATTACAACGCCTTTTTTCTCTCAGCGTAGTCATTTTTAAGCAAAATTTGTGAAATCAAATCGAAAACCGGGACACTTAAATGAAACCCGGGACATTTTAAGGTTGGATCGGGACACCGGGACAAATAGTCTAAAACCGGGACATGTCCGGGAAAACCGGGACGTCTGGCAGCCCTATACACAAAGCGCATACTTTCATGCGATTTTCTTTATGATCGCATTTGTGTTCTGGATGTACAATAGTAATTATTTCCTGACAGAAGAGTACATAAATACCAAAATAAATCTCATACAAGCTTTGAATTTATTTACTTATTATGCGGAGTACCGTTGGCCTAAGTTAGAGCATTTTTATTTCTTGCACAAGCGCAGTGCGACTTGCCTGCGCTACTTGCTTATAGCAACAAACCTTTAATAAAAAATTACTACCGTATTATATAGCATACAATATTGTATACATACATACATATATTGCGATATTGAAAGTGTTTGTAATGAGAAAGTTCACGCTACAGAAAAAGGTAATTGTGGTGTTTTATCTAAGTGGTATACCGGTAGCGCCCAATAAATCTCGATCAATTATTCTTTCGGTAGGAAAAAATTAAAATGTTTCACATTGATTTGATCCGTTTTAGTGAGTTAAAAAAGGGGAACAGATTTGTATGAGATTTCTTTTCGTATAAATATGCTCTAATTATCGAGAAGTACGCCTTCCTCTTTTGCAAATATATCCTATCAGAAGTATATAAAATGTGGATATCTTTAAAACAGGAGCAGCTAGGATTTCAATTTAAGCGGATTCTTAACCTTAAGATATCAACAAATACAACCCTGCTTTCAGATTTTGTCGACATTTTTATGCAACCTATCTTCGCTTCCTGCCCACCGTGTGCCCTCTGAAATATGCTTGGAGCGTTCTTCAACCCAAAGGGTAGTCGACAAAATTCATACTTTCCGTTGTTCACGCTGAAGCAGTTTTATATCTATGCTTTTCTGAAAGGCAAATTTGGTGGAAGCCTTATTTGAGATCCAAGGAGGTAAAAAATTTTGGTTTTCCCAAATTCGCTAGAATAACAGAAGTATCTGGAATAGGGTATTTATCTAAGGTATTATGTTCATTTTACTTTCGGAAAGTGATTATCATTCTTAATTTTTGGTTACCGTCGTCATCTAATCCTGTTTTTTATGACAACGTGTATTGGCAAGCTATATGGTGAATACGATTTTTGAATGATCCCATCTCTAAGCAAATCCTCTATTTCTTTGTTGACGAAGCTGGCAGCAGATATAGGGTACGGGTAGGACCTCAAGTAATTTGGCTCTTATGTTGTTGTATCTATTGTTGCTACAACCCTAGTATTATAGGGGATGGCCCTATTAGGGTTAGCAAACGCATTGAGTTGTGTTCAATTAATTCTCGAATTTTATAAGAGAAATCCGAAAAGCATGTTTTTAGAGAATTAACTTGTTGGTATTCGAAATGATGGATCTTTTATTTTCCTAATTTTTGGACAAGAAAGCCATCTTAGTTACTTATTTGTGCTTCGATTTCTCTTAGGCAATCGTACCCAATGATTCCGTCGAAGGTTTGGAGCTGTGGTAAAATAAAAATTTTAGTCGGCGGCCTCTGCGGTGTAGTGGTAAGCAGTGCGCGCTTCCACACCGCAGCGCCTGGGTTCAATCCCTGGTCAAAGCAACATTGCAAAAAAAAATTTAGAACAAGGTTTTTTCTTAACAGCGGTCGCCCCTCGGCAGGCAATGGCAAATTTCCGAGTGCATTTCTGCCATGAAAAACAGCTTCTCATAAAAATACAATCACCTTTCGGAGTCGGCGTAAAACTAAAGGTCTCTCCCCTTTGTGTGACAACATCAAGGTGCACACCACAAACGGGAGGAGAAGCCCTGCCAAAGACTAACATATGAGAAGCGTCAATCTAATACTATTATTTGTCGTCTGTCCTAGCATTTTTCGAAGATATTATTAATTCCATTTATTGACTCAATTGGGAAAGGTTTTTCTACTTGTTTTATTCCTTTTAAAAATTCATATTTGTTTACGTAATTTTTTGATGTTCCTGTGTCAATGAGAATTCTTAAAACTTGACCATTCTAAAGAGTTCTCGTAATGAATGGCAAGTTTGACTTTTGCCTAAAAAACTAACCTCTTGATTTTTTGATCTTTATGAAGAGGCCACTGTGTAGACGCGTTGACCGCAAAAGTTCTTTTTAATAATAATAATAATAATCCCAACGGTTCTTACCCTCCATTCCCGCCCATTTGCACGAGGGGCGCAGTCCGCATGACGTACGGAACCAATATTTTCAATTTTTGCGCCGAGTGACGATAGGCAGGAGTATGTTAAGTGTCGAGATCTAAAAGTGTTCAGCAATAGAACTAAATTCATCAGCTGATTTTATGTCTTTATGATAATAATTCATTTATTGAGGGAGGAGAGTACCGCTTTCTTAATACTGAAAAGCGGATCTGATATATCAAACGTCCTGGAATGAGAGGTAAAATCCTGGCATAAGCAACAGAGCGGGTCGTGCAATTCAAAATTAGTTTAACAAGCTTTCAGAAATAGGAGACAAGAGTGTCTTGATACCCACGAGGGAACATTAAGGCTAACTTCACCCAAAAGAAGCGGACTTGAAATTGAGCCTATCAGTAATTTAACTATAAAAATTGTACCAAGCATTTGCCTGCGACTGGCAAGTGTACGAAGATTAATAAATTTTAATCAGCTCGTACAAGGCGGAAGGTTATATTGCGAATCCCAACAGAAATTTCTTAAAGCAAAAAGTAGGAATTGTTTTTGAATTGATTCTGTCTTGTCTGAGTAAATTTGATACTTTGAATTCCAAACCACCGAACTGCATTTCAGAATTGGCCTAACTAATGTTGTAAACAGGGTTTTAGTGATATAAGGGTCACAAAACTCTTTTGACCATCGTTTCACAAATGCAAGTACACCTTCAGCTTTGTTGACTGTCACATTGATGTGAAGATTAAAATTAAGCTCAGGATCCATTGTGATACCAAGGTCCACAAAATTGTATACCTGTTCCTGGTTATGGTTACCTATTGTATAAGAAGAGGAATGAACAGCTCCTCGCGAGAGGCACATCACTTTACATTTCTTAAGATTTAGAGGCATAAGATTTACTTTACACCAGCAAGCCATGCTGCTTAAGTCTGATTGTAGCAAAGACTTTTCTTTAATTGAAACGTACGATTTATAAAGCTTTACATCATCTGCATACATTAAAATTTTTGAAAATTGTATATCTGTTGAAATATCGTTTATAAAAAGCAGAAGCAGAGGCGGGCCTAGGTGGCTACCTTGAGGGACTCCTGAAGTAACATCAACGAGGTCAGGGATAGTATTTTTAAACATTACCCTTTGTGATCTATCATTGAGGTATGAAGAGATCCAAGGTAGAAAATTAGGTGGAAGACCAAGAAGATCAAGTTTATAGATGAGCAACGAGTGGCACACTTTGTCAAATGCTTTACTGAAGCCAGTATACATAACATCAACAGTTTTGCTTTCACTAAATGCTTTTTTAATTCAAGTAAATTTGTAGAAGTTGATTTGCCCTTGCAAAATCCCTTTGACTGTATGAAATGCTAGAAGAGATAGAATGCGTCAACTGATCTGTTATAATTGCTTCAAATAATTTAGGAATTGCAGAAAGCTTAGCTATTCCTGATAGTTCTCCACTGAAGATCTGCTACTGCTTTAATGTAACGGGGTTATGACCGATTCCTTACATATAGTTGGAAATACGCCCTCTTTAAGAGACAAATTAATTAACGCCGTTAACGGCTCATAGAGATAATCAGCACAAATTTTAAGAATACAAGTAGGGATCTGGTCAGGACCATAACTGAAGGACTGCTTTAAGGATTTCAGATAAACTACTACATCATCATTCATTGAGTTAATTGGACATAGTTTAAAAGGATAGTCAATGTTAGCATGTGAGTTAATGAAATAATTGGACTTGAAAAACTGAGCGAACATGTTAAAAATTGTTTGATTATCACTAGAGACGGTATTTTGATACTTCATGGTGGAAGGAAACCCTCGTACATTTCACTTGGAGTTTACGAAGTCATAAAATCATTTGGGTTATATATAATACGCCGTTTGATTTTAAACAAAACTGTGTTTGTTCTTCAGGCGCATAAATGCGTTTAGGCATATGCTTTTCAAATAATTTATTTAAAGTAATATTAAAAAGTGCAACGCTTTGTTCAATATTTTTTTATATGCAGGCCACGACAATTAAGATAGTTCTTTGTTAAGCTTTTTAAAGTTGGATCTCGAAAAATCATAGCGAATATTTCGTTCGTATGCTTGGGTACCGAAATTCTGACCATCACTTATAACTTCGTAAGATATCATCATAGCAGGGTGGTAGACATCTTCGGGCTAAACTAGTGGATCACACTTATTTACAACAGACTTAGATGCATCATCAACATAAACAAGATCTAATACCTTACCAAACTTATTGTGAAGTACATTAACCTGAGTTAGGCAGAGTTCGGCCATCTCCTCTAAAAATACGTTGTTGCACCACATCAGAGGGTTTTGTCAATAAATTAACTGACTTCAGTAAAGAGATGAGTCGTGAATACACAAATATGTCAGATCGGGGAGGGATATAGCATGGAGCTAAGTAAATATACCCTTTTCCAACCTGTACACGAATGCATATGAATTCTACTGAATCAATGTGTGGAAGACTAACCTCTTCAGAGTCTACAGCGAAGAGTACGCCACCGTCGATTCTGTCCTCCCTATCTTGTCTATAGATATGATAATTATTTGGAAGAATCTCTGAATTGAAAATGTGAGGTTTGAGCCAAGTTTCAGTGAAAGAAAGAATATTATAATTACATCCAAGGCCTTTAAGGTATAAGTTCGTTAATTTAGTATTTAAGCCTCTTACATTTTGGTAATAAATACTTAAAGCGGATTTAATAAATGAAGCAATATTTCTTTCGCGTTTAAAATTAAATATTCTGATGCTTAAGTCGACAGTTATAAGTTTTGATGAGATATAAAACTTTATATCGTCTTCGGAAGTGTCTATAGAAAACCTAGAGATAAAGATTGACTTCTTTGCCGGAACCACAACTAGTTTCCTTGTATCAGACTGGAGTACCGGCGGAAGGGGTTGAGTTACTGCGTTACTAGTTGAGGATATTGAAGGCGGTGGAGGCTTTGAAGACGATGCCCCGACTTCAATGGGGGAAGGGGAAGATACTTCAGGCTCGTTATTATTCACAGCAGATTTCGTTACACGCTCTTTTGAGCCTGAGGATTCTGACGCTGGACGACATGGTGAAGACAGATTAATTAAGTCAGTCGGAAGATTATTCTGACTTGGAACGGTAATAATTTCCTTAGATGGACTATGAAGACGTTTACGCTTAGACACACGGATACCATTAACAGATTGCAAGGTATCTAAGCAGTTGAATGACTTAAATGTTATTAATGTTTTGCTGAGTTGGAGTGAATCTGAAAGGATGTTGATTGCCTACCTGTGGTTGATTTTGACAATTTTCGTAATTTGTTGCGGGCTGAGGATTCTCGCGGTTGTTCAAGGGCTTATTTTTTAAATCGGTGCGTCGTTTGGGAGCGAGCTGAAGTGAGAAGGCGTTAAACTTCGCGTGAGCTGGGTTTGGGTCCCGCCACGTTAAAACCCCGCACAATGAAAAAGAACAAACAGCCTCGGATGAAACCGCCCTTTTTGATAACGACCACATCAAACGTATAAAGGACTATGATCAGGCATGGGCAGAGATGTAGCAGGTGCTGCGAGATACTGCGTGCACGTATACAAAAATAGAGAGTAACGAGTTTAGCGAGAAAAGAATTAAGTTTGCTTGCAACAGTCAAACAAGTAGGTTGACGCCGCATATTTATGCATGAAACAGTGGGCAAAATTGATGTGTATGAATCTTTTGATAATGTTTCAGACTGGGTGGGAAATTGAATTTTTTTATTTTAAGCAGTGCTGAGAGTCCACAATGCTTCATTTGCTCAAAAGCACTAAATTTGATTAAAGAGCACAGTTTAAAACGGCATTTTTTAGTCTTCCACCCGAGTATAAATGATTTGAGCCCGGAAGACCGAATGATAAAGTTTTTCGAACCCAAACTTGCTTATATGGAAAGTATATAAGAAAATGTACCTTTTGCGATTGTTGATTGAATAAAACGCGGATCTTGAAATTCAGTTTTGATATTTATTGAATTAACAATAGTATAAGTAGAATAACTTTGTGATCGCTAAATCTTAGAGCCGGAAGTCCAAACCCGAGCCAAAAAAAGGGACAGAAGGAAGGACAGGCGAGAAAAAGGATATTATGAATAAAATGTACAGAGAAAATTTAGTAAAGTATAACAGGGCTGCCATATTAATTTATACGTATGCAGAACTTAATAAAGCGATTTCTTCAACACTCCCTCTCGCTTTCTTCAGTTACGATGTTGCCTGTTAAACCGTATTGCTTCATAAAGCTTTCGAACTTATCTCTGCTGAGAGCCTTGGTGAGAGCATCCGCCAGCTGTTTGCTACTGTCCACAAACTGAACGTAAATTTCACCTATTGTTTGCATATCACATGAATAAAAATATTGTATATCTACATGCTTAGTACGTTTAGATGATTCCGGAGTTTTCACTAACTCAATTGCCTTTTGATTATCGCACTTTAAAGACGTAGCACCTATTTGCTCACAGTTAATTGCTTTCGCTAATTTTCGGAGCCATACAACTGCTTTCGTTGCTGCACATATAGCAATAAACTCTGCTTCAGTGGTAGACGTTGCAGTCACGCTTTGTCTTCGTGAGCTTCAGGCAACAGGACCATCGTTAATGAAAGCTATATGAAAGGGTTATGAATGATTTATAGACTGTTTTCTATGTTTGGAACAACATATGTTTGCGAATCAGCATTTTCATCGATGGTATTCATCAAGAATTCACATCGTAGCAGACTTACTGATGAGCATTTAGGATAAAAACTACAGATTTGGAATTAAATTACGACGAAATCGTTAAACACGTTACATTGTAAACAATTAGTTTTAAATTGAATCATGAATTGAATTATATAATTTATTTTTATTTCTTTTCCTGAATTAATATCTTGAATTTATTTATTTTTTCATGAATTAGAAAATTATGCATAAACGGAACCAATTTTCGAATTTACGAAATGCGGGATTTATGAATTCTGTCGCATAAACGTAGTAATAGATATTATTTTTCAAATAGGTGACAACCCCAATAAAAAATATTTTCAAACTACGATTTAAGGGTATGCACCTGGAATATCCGGACCCTTAAGGCAAGGTGCCTCTGCTGGTTAATGTCCTCGGGAAGACAAAGGCTGACATCTCCGCCATCCAAGAAATGCGATGGACGGGGCAAGGAAAAGTAAGCGTGAAGCCTTGCGACGTGTACTACAGTTGCCACGTAAAGGAGCGCAAATTCGGTGTTGGATTCGCGGTAGGAGAGAGACTCTATCGACGGGTACTGGAGTTCACCCCGGGGGACGTACGCCTAGCCACAATGCGCATAAAAGCTATGTTCTCAACACGTCGCTCATCTGCGCCCATGCACCGACGGAAGATAAGGATGAGGCGTCCATAAATGTCTTCTATGAGCGGACATATGATCGCTGCACCCGACACGATATGAAAATCGTGCTTGGCGATTTGAATGCCAAGGTGGGCAAGGAAGGGATCTGTGGCGCCACTGTCGGAAAATTCAGCCTCCACGACGTAACGTCCGACTGAGGCTTATAGACTTCGCCGGGGCCCGAAACATTGTAATGTGTAGTACTAGGTTCCAGCATAAGAACATCCACCAAGCTACATCGCTTTCTCCAGATCGAAAAACGAGAAACCAAATCGATTAAGTTGTGATGGACGGAAGGTATGCTTCAAGAATTATGGAGGTACGTACACTCCGAGGGCCAAACATCCACTCGGACCACTACCTTTTTGTAGCCAAAATACGCACCCGCCTCTGTGCAGCGAAAAATGTGCGCCCAACAATGCAAGGAAATCTTAACGTCGAAAAGCTTCAATCACAACAGACGGCCAACTTATTCGCCACTCGACTCACCCACTTGCTCTCAGAGAGCACTCTTCAAGAATCCGATATACGTGAGCAGTGGAACCGATCGCCGAAGAAGTAGTTGCATTTCAGATAGCCCGAAAGAACAACTGGTACGATGAGGAATTAAGAAGCCCCAGAGAAAAAAGACGCCGCCTATAAGCCACGCTGCGATCGGGCATAACGCGAGCCATGTGGGACCGTTATAGGGTACTGAAGAAGGAAGAGAGACGTATTTGCCGCAATAAGAAGAGAGAGGCCGAAATACGTGAGTGCGAAGAGCTTGACATGCTGGCCGACAGGAAGAACGCCCGAAAATTCTACCAGAGGGTTAGGCGACTTACGTAAGGATTCAAGACCGGGGCGAGCTCCTGTAAGAACAACTATGCCAGCCTGGTGACCGATGTCCAGAATATATAATTAAAACTGCGGAGGGAACACTTTTACAACCTACTGAATGGTAGCAGCGCTGAAAGTAGTGAAGAAGACGAGCCCGAGTACCAGTCGATGATGATGGAGTAGCTGTCCCATCGCCTGACTATGACGAGGTACGAATAGCGATTACGCGGCTGAAAAACAACAAAGCTGCTGGAGCTGACGGCCTGCCATCCGAGCTATTCAAGTACAGGGCGAGGAGCTGATGAGGTGCATGCATCACCTCGTATGCAGAATATGGGTAGATGAACGCATACCCGACGACTGAAATTTAAGTGTGCTCTGCGCAATCCACAAGAAAGGCGACCTCGCCATACGCCCCAACAACCACGGAATCAGCCTTCTAAGCATAGGTTATGAGGTCTTATCGAGTGTGTTTTGCAAAAGACGGAAGCCCACCGTCAGCGAACTGATTGGACCTTACCAGTGTGGCTTTAGGCCTGGAAAACCCACCATAGATCAATATTCAAAATACACCAAATCTTTGAGAAGACGTGCGATAATAGGAGCGACACACACCATCAATTTGTCGATTTCAAAGCCGCTTTCGACAGCACGGAGTGAAGTTGCCTCTATGCCGCGATGTCTGAATTTGGTATCCCCGCGAAACTAATACGGCTGTGTAAAATGACATTGAGCAATACCACCAGCTCCGTCAGAATAGGGAAGGACCTCTCCGAGCCGTTTGGTACCAAACGAGGCTTCAGACAAAGGGACTCCCTTTCGTGTGATTTCTTTAATCTGATTTTGGAGAAGATAATAAGAGCCGCCGAACTGAACCGCTCAGGCACAATACTTTACAAGAGCGTACAATTGCTGGCGCATGCCGAGGAAATCGATATTATCGGTAAAAACAAAGGCTAAGTCTATTCTGCCTTCTCGGGATTGGATAGAGAAGCAAAGCGAATGGGTCTGGAGGTGAACGAGGACAAAACAAAGTATCTCCTATCATCACACAAACAGTCAGAGCATACGCGTCTTGGCACCCACGTCACTGTTGACAGTTACAAGTTTGAAAAACTAGACGACTTCGTTTATTTGCGAACCAGCATTAACACCAATAATAATGTCAGCCTTGAAATCCAACGGCGAAACACTCTTGCCAACAAGTGCTACTTCGGGCTAAGTAGGCAATTGAGAAGGAAAGTCCTCTGTCGTCGTACAAAGATCACACTCTATAAGTCACATGGCTGTGCTGGTGTATGGCGCGAAAGCAATCGATGTGGTGGCTCTTGGAGTTTTCGAGAGAAAGATTCTGCGAAAGATGTACGGACCTTTGCGCGTTGGTGATGGCGAATATCGCAGACGATTTAACGATGAGCTGTATATGGGCTTTACAACGATGTAGACATAGTGGAGCGAATTGAAATTCAGCGGCTCCGCTGCCATGTCGTTCGAATGGACAGAAACGCTCTTGCTCTGAAAATATTCAACGTGGGCCGCTATGCTGGTAACAGAGGAAAAGGAAGGCCTCCTCTGCGTTGGAAAGACAAGGTGGAGAAGGACTTGGCTTTACTTGGCATTTCCAATTGGCGTCAGTTAGCACAGAATAGAAATGACTGGCTGCTGTTTTGGACTCGGCCAAAATCGCTTATGCAATTACAGCGCCAATAAAAAAGAGGAGAAGATTGAAGGAACTAAAATTTTCATTAGCTGCGGCTGAAATCTTATTTCGAAGTATGCCCATTGCAACATAATAAGCTTCTTAGCCGCCATTATGATAATTGATGACAAACTTTGCCGCTTCTCTCCAGGCAGGATACTCTACATTAATTCCCTTGAATTCCGGCAAAGACTTTATGAGGTTAAGGTCAGTCCTGGAATTATGAAAATAGGTGTATGCACTTCTGCTTTTGAAGGACTTATGCTTTGATGAGCTTGAGCCAACCCTTAAATTAGAGCTTTTAATTCATCTTTAGCTATTTCCAAAACGGATTCTACTAAGCTAAGCACAGAATTTCGGTCCACCATTTTGGAAAAAGGGCACAAAGATATTGCTTCACAAATATATGTAGGATTTATTAGAAATATTTAGTTTACATATTTAATGTATTTTTAAATAATGATTAATTCAAATAATGGTGTGCACGTCCGTTTCGGTCAAATTTAATACTGCGACTGGTCGTCTCGTCAAATGTCGTCTTTCTTTTTCTTCTCAGAGTCAGGGTTGTATGTCGACATCAGTCAGGGTTGCATGTCACCGTAAGTCAGCGTTGCATGTCACCGTAAGTACGTCGACTTCTGGTTCGTCCTTTCTGCGTTCCTACAATCGGCCGTCCTGACATTCGTTCGTCCCTGAACGACGCCTTCCATTTTTTCATAAATTCCGCTACCGTTGTCGTCCTGTTCGGTCCTTCATGTTCCCCTACCTTCTCCACGTCATATCGACCATGCTTTAACTTCCTAACTATTTTATATGGCCCCAAATATTTTCTCTTAAGTTTAAGTGCAGGCCCATACTGAGTCCTTTTTATGGCTACTAATTCATTTTCCTCGTATGACTGTTCAGCTTTTCTTTTTGCGTTGAAGCCCTTCCTGTTTTCTTCTTGAATCGCCCTAATACTATCCCTTGCTGTTTCTCTAATCTTCTCGCGCTCTGACTCCAACTCTCGAATTACATCTTCTTCAATACACTTGTTTAAATCTAATTCTTTACCCAAACGTATGCTTAACCCCGTTAATAGCTTAAAGGGTGAAACCTTTGTGCTACGGCTGGGACAATTGTTCAAAAATTGCTGTACTGATTCTACGTATCTATACCACTGGTCCGGATTTTCCAAAGTTAGTTTCGTCAACATCGGGATCACTACTCTATGGATACGTTCCACCTGCCCATTGCCTCGCGGAACTCCTGTTGCTATAACCAGGTGCTGTATTCCCTGTTCCCTACAACATTCTTTGAAAACTTGAGAGATAAAAGCTGCGCCGCTGTCTGTGATTACCCTCTTTGGGTTTCCAAAAACGGCTGCTTGCTTTTTTAGTCTATCAACTACTGCTGAAGCACCTGTATCCTTTGTCGGATACAACCAAGTAAATTTTGAAAAACCGTCAACAACTGATAAATTGTGGTTATAACGTTTTGGCGTGGCTGTCAAAGGGCCTAAATGGTCAAGATGAAAAGTACTTAAAGGATAATCATCTTTCGGAATAGGTGTAAGAAATCCTTCCTTTTTCCCCATTTTCGCGTTTGCTACAATGCACTCGACGCAGTTATTCACTACGTTTACGACTTTCCGCCCTACGTGCGGTATGTGATACGATTTGTCAACGAGCTCTTGTGTTTTACGCGCAGCAAAGTGACCCTGTCTATGTACAGTCTTTTTTATGTCATTTTCCATTTGCGAAGGGATAACGACTAGTTCCTTTGAAGGGTCTTTACATAGTATGCCATGTGATATATAAAAATCCTCGTAAGTTCCCTTTTCGAAAATCACCCTAATTGCTTTCGTCCACTCGTCGGTTTTTTGTGCTTGCAATAGGCGATGCTGTAATGTTTCCTCCATTTGTAAACAATACATTCTGCTTAATGCATCTACGTGCATCATCTTAGTCGCAGGTCTATGGATAATTTGGTAATCAAACTCCTGCAAAAACAAAGCCCATCTTGCTACACGAGGAGGTATGTCATCTTTCCGCATGGTCAATGCAAAAGCATTACAGTCAGTAACAATAGTAAATCTAACTCCCTTTAAATAAGTTCTCCACTTCTTTAAAGCCACAATCACCGCCAACACCTCTAACTCATATGAGCTATACTTCTCTTCGGATTTGCTCGTTTTCCTGCTCAAAAATTCAACCGGATGAAGTGTTTGGTCTTCACTCCACATCTGCAAAAATATCGCGCCATAACCAAATTTTGACGCATCGGTGTGAATCTCTGTTTCAGCACTGGGATTAAACAAACGTAATACAGGTGGCGCTGTAAGTGCGTTTTTCAACTTCCGAAAAGATGCTGACTGCTCCTCCCCCCTTTCAAAAGTGCTGTTCTTTTTCAAAATAAATCTGATAAAGGTTTGGCCAGTATAGCATAGTTATTAACAAACCGCCTAAAATATGAGGTCAGACCGAGGAATCTCTCAACACCTTTCCTGTCCTTCGGCATTGGGTAACGTTGAATCGCTTGCAACTTCTCTTCTGATGGTCTAATTGTACCTTGCTCAATGGCGTATCCCAGGAAGCTAACTTTTCGTTCTAAGAACTGGAATTTTTTCCATTTAATACGAACACCATATTTTGGCCCTACATCTAAAACTCGTTTTAGTTTCCGTACACATTCACTGATATCTTTAGATGGAATGATAATATCATCCATATAAATAGCGATTGTACCGTCCTTTATAAGATCCCTGAACACAAAATTTACAAATCTACAAAAGACAGCTGGCGAATTACATATCCCAAACGGAACATACTTGAATTCGTACTGGCCGTCTGGAGTTACGAAAGCAGTATATTTTCTGGACTCTTCGGCCATAGGTACGTGGAAGAATCCATCTTCTAAGTCTAGTGTAGTGAACACGTTCGCTCCCTGTAACCTATCCAGCACGTCATCAATGCGCGCCATCGGAAAATTATTCCGAATGATTTTCTTATTTAACAGCCGATAGTCGCAGCACAGGTGCTTTGACCCATCTTTTTTGCTAACTATTACAATCGGTGATGCATAATTTGAGAAGCTTGGCTGGATGATGTCAGCTTTCAACCAATCCTCTACCTGTTGATCTACGAACTTCTTGTCTTCCCAAGACAATCTTCTTGGGCGCTGGTATACTGGTATTTCATCGCTTAAAATTATCTTCATTTCTGTTGGGCAGTTTTGGTTTCACTGAGGCTTATAACTTTTTATAATCTCCTGAATAGCTACGTCTTCGCAGTCATTTACTGCATTCAAACACAAAATATTAAACTCATCTATTAATTCTATTCTTTCTGTCTGATTACTTTCTTTGCCTTGCGACTTTTTATCTACTCTCTTAACAAATTCTGCGCCTTCTAGCTTCACATTAATGTTAACTTCTCGCTTGTGATATGAAAAGTTTGAGCAAACTTCAACCCATCTACTTCTCTTTCTGCGACGAAGCTACCGTAAGTTGTAAACCCTTTTTCACATCCACCGTACAAAGTTCGTATATCTTCTGCTACTTTACCTTCGAACTTTATTTGGTTGAATGTATCACGTCTCATCAAACAATTACAGCATCCAGTATCAACTAAAGCATTAATTTCAAACCCCCCTATCTTTACTACCTTAACGGGCAAGTTGTATGTCTTTTTTTTCAATGTTAACATTATTTACATTTTCAGTCTCTTTCTTGATTTTAGTACCTTCAGCGCCCCTGCACTCAAATGATTTGTGACCAACACCATTGCATTTAAAACAGTTAATTTGCTTACTTTTACAGTCACGAATTAAATGTGTTGTACTACGACATTTGAAACAAGTCTTTGAAACCTTTTGAGCACTAGAGGAGTTTGCCATATTTTGTTGGTGAACTGTCTTAGAACTAATAGTGGCTGCTTTGCCATGAATTTTTTCATAAACCTTAATTTTCTCCTTAAGCTCACTTATTGTCCTGGCGTCATATAATACCGCTTTGTTAACCCTAGTGTCTGGTATACCCTCGATAAAATATGATATTACACTCTCTACGTCAGTATCCAAAGGTTTGCCTATTTCTCTTAGTGCGTACAAATACTCGCGAAATGTTTCGGTTGCCTTCTTTTTGCGATACCTCAACTGTGTGTGGATTTCAGATGACGATAACTTTTTCCTAAATTCATTAATCAGTTCTTGTTTAAGTAACTCCCAGCTGACTAACCCGCGTTGGCTTCTAATAAATAATTTAGCTGCCCCTTCTAATAATTGTTTCCCATAAATGAATTTTGGACACTATTCCAACCTACCACTAAAGCATTTTCTTCGAATTCATTTACCCATTGTTGAACATCAACGTTGTCATCCCCACTAAACTGCGTCAAACTTTCCTGTATATCTTTCAACGTAAACAATGATCTACGAGTCGGAGCGATACCCACAGCGGAACTGTGATTTTCGTTTCCTGGTGCGTCTTCATAAGATGAACTAACTGAGTCATCATTACTTGTTTACGCCCAGTGGTGGATATATTAAGTTCACGTAGTGTTTGTTGCAACTGTCTTAAATTGAACGTCAATATTGTCTGTCTGTCCATTATGTGCTTTACACCACTTTACACTTGGGAAAATATAGCAAAATCTTAACTCTAAACAAATGTAAGTGTTTTCAAATATATTCTAGACTATTTATACGTATAAATGCAAGTACGACTAAAAGAAATCAAAATACACAGTTTCTTATTGGACTTATCTGCTAACGCCTTTCCCCTTCTCTAGCTCAGTTCGTTAACCCGTCGATTTGCAAAAATGTGTAAATATAGTTTCCGTCGCTTTTCGCTTATTTCAGTTGAATGCTTGGTTAATTATCCAAATTGTTTCTCACCGTCCCTTTTCAACAACTCGTCGCTTGGAAGATGTTCCTTTTAGTTTTATTTCAACTCTATTCGTTTCTGTACGCTGTTTCTCACTCTCTTTTCACCACCATTCGTCGCTTGGTAGATGATCTTCGTTGCTTTCGCTTTACACACTTTCAACACACTCAGTACTTCGTAAATACTTTGTTGCTTGATGCCTGCTGTGTGTCTCTTCATACTTCCTCGACTCAACGATTCCACGACTTTCTCGTTTAACGCTTGGTAAGAGCACACCGTCGTTTGTTGCTTTTTTTCCCCTTCACTTGTTGCTTGATTACTGCTGTGTGTATCTTCTTTCTTATGTATTCGTCTCAACTCGCCTTTTCTTTAATAATCTTAGTCTCTTTCTTACTTAATCTTCGTCTCCGGTCGTCACTCGGCAAAATTTGTCCGACGTTATTTTCAAACACGTAGCGACGCTTTGCTTCTTAGCCAAATTTCAATTTGGTACAGCGCTCCATGATGCTTATAGTTTTTGGGTTTGATGACGCTTGATGCTTAATTTGTATAGCGATTGAGGACGCTTGTCTTTACCCGAACGGCACACACAATTTAAATGTACGTATTTTTGCGTTTAACGACGCTTACACTTCATGAGTCTGCGTATGGTTTGTGGATGTTCATGCACGGCACAACATTGCGTTTTAAACGTTTAACGACGTTTTTGTTTATTATTTTGCGAAGCGTTTATAAACGCTCGTATGTTTGCAAACGGCACAAATTAGCTTTCTAAACGTTTGACGACGTTTAGTGATCGTTTTTTCGTGCAGCGTTTGCGTGCGCTTACGCTGTACACCGACACACACTGCAATTTTCAGCGTTTAACGACGCTTGTCTTTCCACGCACTTACACAAATTCTTTTATATTCGTCACAATCCCGGTTGAGCCTCCAAATTTCTGTAGGATTTATTAGAAATATTTAGTTTACATATTTAATGTATTTTTTAATAATGATTAATTCAAATAATGGTGTGCACGTCCGTTTTGGTCAAGTTTAATACTTCGACTGGTCGTCTCGTCAAATGTCGTCTATCTTTTTCTTTTCAGAGTCAGGATTGTATGTCGACATCAGTCAGGGTTGCATGTCACCGTAAGTCAGCGTTGCATGTCACCGTAAGTACGTCCACTTCTGGTTCGTCCTTTCTGCGTTCCTACATTTATGTGTCTCAATATATTCGAAGTAAAATAACTAAATAAAATATTGGTTCCAAAACTGATTATTTCTTAAAATATTTTAAGTATGACAACTATACCTTAGTAAAACTAAATACAATACTTAACTTTAGTGTGTTGAACTTTTTGGTAGCTGCGGTATCCCTCGTAGATCGATGGTTCTGTCCCGTAGTTTCGCGTGTTTATTCACCTGGATACTTTTATCTTCGCACGGTTATGGATCTTTGTTTGTATTTAAGTGATTCACTTTAATATTTTTTGTGAAATGGCGCTTATGTTTTTTTTAGCGAAAAACTTCGAGTCAAATTTCTGGTCACATTCATTAATTTATTATATTTTCCTTTATTTATACTTAACTTTTTATTTTGAACAATTTCTGCTTGTTTATAATTGTGTAAACGCTCTTCTTCTTCTTCTCCTTTTTTGGCGCTGTACCGCCTAAGCGATTTTGGCCGAGTTCACTAAAACACGCCAGTCGTTTCTCCTCTGTGCCAACTGACGCCAATTGGAAATACCAAGTGAAGCCAGAATACTTTCAGAGCGCCGGTGTCCATTCGAACGACATTGTCAAGCCAGTGGAGCCGCTGTACTATATCCATGTCGTTGTAAAGCTCATACAGCCTATCGTTCTGCGGTACTCGCCGTCGCCAACGCGTAAAGGCCCGTAAATCCTCCCCAAAATCTTTCTCTCGAACACTCCAAGAGCCGCCTCATCGGATGTTGTCATTGTCCATGCTTCTGCGCCATATACCAGCACGGGCATTATGAGTGACTTATAGAGCGTGGTTTTCGTACGTAGTGAGAGGACTTTACTCCTGAATTGCCTACTCAGTCCAAAGTAGCACTTGTTGGCAAGGGTGATTCGGCGTTGGATTTCAATGCTGACATTATCGGTTTTAATGCTGGTTCCCAAGTAAACGAAATTCTCTATTTTCTCGAAATTGTAACTGTCAACATTGACGTGGGTGCCAAGGCGCGAATGTGCTGACTGTTTGTTTGATGACAGGAGACACTTCGTCGCCCATTCGCTTTGCTTCCTTATCCAACTTGGAAAATGCAGAACAGATTTCGCGGTTTTTAATACCAATAATATCGATGTCATCGGCATAAGCCAGCAATTGCACGCTCTTGTAGTAAATTGTTCCTGAGCGATTGAGTTTTCCAGCTCTTATTATCTTCTCCAACATCAGATTAAAGATGTCACATGAAAGGGAGTCGCCCGTTTGGTGACGAACAGCTCGGAGAGGTCTTTCCCAATTCTGACGGAGCTGGTGGTATTGCTCAACGTCATTTTACACAACCGTATGGGTTTTGAGGAGATGCCAAATTCAGACATAGCGGCGTATAGGCAACTCCTTTTAGTGCTGTCAAAAGCGGCTTTAAAGTCGACAAATAGGTGGTGAGTGTCAACCTTTTCTCGCGTGTCTTTTGCAAGATTTGGCGTATTGTGAATACCTGGCATATGGTGGATTTTCCAGGTCTAAAGCCACACTGATAAGGCCCAGTCAGTTCATTAACGGTGGGCTTCAGTCTTTCACACAATACGCTCCATAAGACCTTGTAAACCGTGCATAGAAGACTGATCCCGCGGTAGTTGGCGCGAATGGCGGGGTCACTTTCCTTGTAGATTGGGTAGAGCACACTTAAATTCCAGCCGTCGGGCATGCGTTCATCTGACCATATTCTGCACAAGAGTTGATGCATGCACCTTATCAACTCCTCGCCGACGTACTTGAATAGCTCAGCTGGCAGGCTGTCAGCTCCAGCATCTTTGTTGTTTTGCAGCTCCGTTATTGTTATTCGTACTTCGTCGTAGTCAGCCGGAGGAAAATGGACTCCGTCATAATCGACTGGGGGCTCGGGTTCTTCTTCTCCACAACTCTCCTTGCTGCTACCATTCAGTGGGTGGAAAAGTGTTCCCTCCATAATTCAAGTACGTTCTGTACATCGGTAACTAGGTCGCCATTATTGTTCTTACAGGAGTACGCCCTTGTCTTGAAACCTTCCGTAGGTCGCCTAAATCTTTGGTAAGATTTTCGGGCATTCTTCCTGTCGGCCAGCATTTCAAGCTCTTTGAGCTCACGTATTTCGGCCTCTCTCTTCTTATTGCGGCAAATACGTCTCGCTTCCCTCTTCATATCCCTATAACGGTCCCACATAGCGCGCGTTGCGCACGATCGCAACGTGGCCCTGTAGGCGGCATCTTTTTTCTCTGCAGCTTTCTGACACTCCTCATCGTACCAGTTGTTCTTTCGGGCTCGCTGAAAGCCGACTACTTCGTCGGCGGCGATACTTAATGAGCAGGAAATGTGGTTCCACTGCTCGCATATGTCGGCTTATTGAAGAGTGCTCTCTGAGAGCAGGTGTGTGAGTCGAGTATCGAAAGCGCCGGCTGTCTGTTGTGATTGCAGCTTTTCGACGTTAAGCTTTCCTTGCATTGTTGGGCGCACATTTTTTGCTGCACAGAGGCGGGTGCGTATCTTGGCCACAAAAAGATAGTGGTCCGAGTCGATGCTTGGGCTTCGGAGTGTGCGTACGTCTAAAACACTGGAAGCGTGCCTTCCGTCTATCACGAGACAGCCGCGTAGCTTGATGGATCTTTTTATGCTTGAACCTAGTACTGCATACTACCATGTTGCGGGCCCGGCGAAGTCGATCAGCCTCAATCCGTTGTCGGACGTTTCGTCGTGGGGGCTGAATTTTCCGACGGTGGATCCAAAGATCCCTTCCTTTCCCACCCTGGCATTGAAGTCGCCAAGCACGATTTTGATATCATGACGGGGGCAGCGCTCGTACGTGCGCTCCAAGCGCTAATAGAAGAGGTCCTTGGATGCCTCATCCTTCTCTTCTGCCGGGGCATGGGCGCAGATTAGCGAGATTTTGAAGAATCTCGCTTTGATGCGGATTGTGGCTAGACGCTCGTCCACCGGGCTGAACGACAATACTCGGTGACGGAGTCTCTCTCCCACCACAAATCCAACTCCGAATTTGCGCTCCTTTACATGGCAGCTGTAGTAGGCGTCGCAAGGCCCCAGATATTGCTTGCCTTGCCCCGTCCAACGCATTTCTTGGATGGCGGTTATGTCAGCTTTTGTCCTTACCAGGACGTCAACCAGCCGGGCAGAGGCACCTTCCCCATTAAGGTTCCGGACATTCCATGTGCATTCCCTCAAATCGCAGTTCTTTAAACATTTGCCGTGATCGTCATCATAAGGGGGGTCTCATCCGAGACTTCACTGGAAGTGGTTTTTACTTGGCGGGTTCCAAACCCAGTGCACAACCCATTGCTGGGACGGGGGTGGTTTCACAACCAAATACACGTTTATATAGCGAGCCGCTTTTTCCAAGCAGACACCCGATTGCAGCCGCAACTACTGGTAAACAGATGCTGCAGGCGCTCAAGTATATTTAATTCTTTCTCTTCACGAAAAGGGTTCACAGTTCAGCTTATATTATTTGTCTGTTTGTTTTTTTATTTTCACAAACTGTCACAATTTAGTTTCTTGTATTCATTTTTATTAATAATTTTATTAACATACATGTGAAAATTAACGAGTTCAATTTATTACTTATTTAAGTGTGACAATTTTAAACTGTGAAGGCAAAAATACAAAAAATGATATATAATTCGAAAATTATCAAAACGGCTGCTGCTGCTCACTGCTTAACTGCTACTGACTACTTGTCTATTTGTTCGTGCCGGGTTGCTATTCACTCGGTACAAGGATACCTTACATTCGGTCATCCTGATCATCATCTGTCTCACATGACTCATCAAAATCATCTTAACCACATCCCATGTAAGACCATAGTTTCGTATGATACGCGCTGACCGACGTCTGCTGTGGCCCTTGAAATCTGCTGCCTTTTTAACATCATATCTGCCATGTGCTTTAACCTTAACAACTTCATATAGCCCAATGAATTTACTGCTCAGTTTTCTGCCTGTTACAAATTGTTTAACTTTTATCGCTACCAAGTCAGATAACTGATACCCATGTTCACCTTTGCGTTTCTTATCGTAATTTAATTTGTAGATCTCTTGTGCTTTTTGTATTTGTCTACGAGCTTCTTGACGAATCGGATTTCGTTCATCTTGTACGCTTACTAGTAACTATTCTTGTAATATCTTCAAAAGCTCGACATCTGATTCATTACGCATCTTCACACCGAACATGATCCCGAACGGTGTAAACCTTGTAGTTGAATGAACGTGAGAATTGATTGCTCGTTGTACTTGCGACGTATAATTATACCGCTTATGCGGCTCTGCTGCTGACATCTTCGCTAAGACCGATATTATGACGCGATTCACCCTCTTAATCTGGCCATTACCCCTCGGTACCCCTGTTGTCGTCTACACTTGTTCGATTTTATACTTTGTGCAGAACTCTTTAAAAAGCTTCGACGTAAATGTCGGACCCCTATCGCTGATTATACGACGAAGCCTGCCGAAAATTGTCACCCAAGAATCAAGATGTTTTACAACTTCTTGTGCATCTGTAGTTTTGGTGGGGTGTATCCAAACACACTTTGAAAACCCGTCGACAATAGCAAAAATGTATTTGTAACATTTCAAAGTTGTGTCCAGTGAGCCCAAATGATCTATATGTAATGTTGAGAGTGGTCTATCGCCTTTATCGATGCAGTGTAGGAAATCCTTCTTTCTACCCAGTTTATGGTTATGTACAATGCACTCGATACAATTCGTGTACCTTTTTTCCCAGATGTGGAATAAAGTAATCCTACCGTATGACATGCATAGCCTTCTGACAGTCCATGTGCCCAAAGTTATGAGCGTTTTCTATTATTTCCTTTTCCATGCTTCTAGGAATTGCCAAAAGTTATTGTCCATTGACTTGCTTGTATAAGTTGTAAGTTTGTTTTTTTTATCGTATAATTATCGTACTGCTTTTCTTTTAAGATTTCTGCGATCACTGCCAAATGTTCATCCTTTTCTTGTGCTCTTCAAATCTCAGCTTGTACCCCTGACGTCACAGTCATCACGGGAAAGCGACTTAAGCTATCCACGTGTTTCATACTGCTACCAGCGCGATGTTGTATGTTGAAAGAAAAATCTTGAAGATACATCAGCCATTGCACCACTTCACGCGGAACGTCTTTCTTAGCATTCGTCTCCTTGAAAGCTGCACAATCTGTCACCGGATCGAACTGGATACCCATAGAATAGTGGCGTAGCTTTTTCGTAAGTAAATACGCTGGCTTTACTTCTAAAAAATAACTGTGCAACTTTTCTTCTTGTGGAGATGTCTTTTTGCTCCAATAAAAAACTGGGCGCCACTTTCCTTCATGCTGCTGCATAAGCGTTGTTCTGAAACCGTGCTTTGATGCATCTACATGTAACTGTATTTTAGCATTCTGCTTATATATTTGTAGAACCGGCTCTGAAATAAGTGCCGACTTCAAATTTTCTACTGCCTTAATTTGAGGTTCTTTAATCTTGATCTCCGAGTCTTTCTTAAGCAACTGTGTAAGCGGTCTGGCAAGTATAGCGTAGTCTCTAATAAATTTGCGAAAGTAACCGGTTAAACCGAGAAACGCCTGCACACCTCGAATGTTTTTAAGTAACGGAAAATTTTTGACTGCTTTTACTTCATCTCATCCTGGCCAGATACACCCATTCTCGATTGCGTGCCCAAAAAAATCAATTCTTGTTTTTAAGAACTGGCACTTCGCCTACTTTATTTCTAAGCCGTACTGCTGGGCTTGTTTCAACACTGTTTGCATATTTTGTAAGCAATGTTCTGCTGAATGACCAAAAAGAACTATGTCGTCGACATATATTTCCATTAAGCCTTTATTTATTAGCTGCCGGAAAATATAAGTAATGAAACGCACAAACACAGCTGGAGAGTTGCAAAAGCCAAATGGTGTTTTATTTAACTCGTAAAGACCTTCATTTGTGAAAATAGCCAAGTACTTTCGACACTGCTCCTCAACTTCAACATGAAAAAACGCGTTCTTTAGGTCCATGACAGTAAAATATTTAGCGCCTTGCATCTTTTCGAGAACCTCTTCAACAATTGGTGCTGGGAATCTACCTCTTAAAACCAACGAACAAAATTGTTTCCGAAAATCCACTCATAGTATGTGGCAACCATCTTTCTCCTTCACCAGCACAACTTTACTAGCAAACTCAGAGCATGATTCACGTATAATATCTTCTTTCAACCATTCATCCACCTGCTTACGTACAAATTCGTTTTCTACCATCGACATACGACTAGGATTCTCACGAAAAGCAATACGATTTTCTTTTTGTACAACCTTTAACTTAATAGGACAGTTTGCATTCACACAACTCGGCTTATAGATATCAATCATTAGCTTTATTGCTTTATTATATTTAGGTTTTACATCCACCTCGTCGTTGCAGCTTAGGACACTATAAATGTTATACTCTGCCTTTTCCATATCTGTGTTGTATGTTAAAACCATCAACTGTAACGTTGCCTAAACCATAAAGTCTAGCGTAACTTTTTGTAACTTGCAATCGCTAAATTTGTTTGCGTATACACCTTTGCGAATTAGTGAGACATCCTCCCCAGTATCCACTAAACATAACAATTTACTATTATTAATTGCTAGTTATTTCATTCGCTCTTCGCTGAGTACAACATTTACGTTCCGCTTCGAAACAGTACACTGCTTCGCCATGTGATCAGTGCCATTGAACTTAAAACACTTAGTATCTTCTTTGCACTCGGCCCTCTTATGCTGCGTTGAACCACAATTAAAGCAATGGTGCGGCTGGCGTTCAACGTCACTGCTGCTTTTTTCAGCGTCACTTTGTCCACGACTGTTTGCTGCATATCGACGCTTACTATTCTCACCACGGTTAATCAAAGGTTCAATCAACTCAAATGCTTTGATTAACTCTTTAAAATTTCGAGCGCTGTAAAGGGAAAAC
The DNA here is from genome assembly GCF_013731165.1 of Rhagoletis pomonella. NCBI lineage: Eukaryota > Metazoa > Arthropoda > Insecta > Diptera > Tephritidae > Rhagoletis > Rhagoletis pomonella. Next base: position 3,246,748 of record NW_023458557.1, on the reverse strand, counting down.
TTTTGATCGTCGCGTATATCTACCCCATCCGCTATGTAAGTGATGACCGACTCTTCATCCACCTTACATAATGCTGTTATCTTCCGCATCTGGAGTACATACTCGTGAAAGCTTTCTGTTGCTTGCTTTCGTCGTTGTCGCAGTTGCTTGTGCATAGCGCTGCTATGTTTTTTATCGAACTTTTCTAATAACGCTGCACATAAAGATTCGTAATTGGTAACAGTGACAGTTTCCAAAAACAATGCTGCCGCACCCCTCATTTTATTCCGTGCATTCACATACTTTTGTCTACTCGACAACTCGTAGGCCTCTGCGTTGTCATTAAAAGTTTCGATCAATTGTCGACTCGGAATGGATACCCCATCAAAATACGGCACTACCTTCGCGAAGTGACTAATTGACTGTCAACCTGTGCGGACGTGTTTTTTAATCGCTCCGCCGAGAAATTGTTAATAATTCACGTAAAGCAAAGAAAAAAAAAACAGAACCAACGCGAAAAGACAATACTAGGCATAAATAAGCTTTCTGCTTATTTGCCTATAATTATAAATTACTTTTTCAGAATTTTCGCAATGCCGCGAGAAATTCAAATAAATGTGCCAACATACAATAAAATAAAGGCAGCTCCGGCCCCACCGCGCTTACCGAATAGTAGTGAAACAAGCACCAAGTGCAGTGAAATAAACCTTGCCGTAACAGAAGCTGACCAAAAGCATTCAGCTGATCGACGAAATGCTTACTTTTCGTTCGTTTCCCCCACAAACAATGCTGATCGCGATAAATCGTTCTCTCCCTCCCCCCAAACACCTTGGCATGCACAGTTGCCAATGTCCCTGGTAGACCAAGTTGTTCTAACGCAACAACAAAGCACTAGCTTAGCAACAAGCACAGTAACAACGGTAAGCGCAGCTCTCACAACAACGACTACAACCACGACTTCAGCAATGACAGCGGTTTCACAACGCAGTTCACCCACACCTGCACAAACGGAAGTTTTGGCACCAGCCCAAGCCAAGCAACGCAGCTCAGCGCAAGTTGACCTACTTAATCCAACAACCCGTACATTGACTCAAACGGGTATTGATAGGTATATACAAGTTAAACGAAAATTAAGCCCACAGCATCAAAAAATTGCAAACACATCAAAAAGTGCAAAAACGAAAACCACTGACATCAACCCTCTACTGGGAAATAAGTTTGCGATTCTGGACAATGAATGTGACAAAGAGCCGAATAAAGTTTCTAAAGCCAAACCCAAACCGCCCCCAATTTATTTACGAGAGCAAAACTATAGTGAGCTCGTGAATAAATTAACTCAGCTTATTGGAGACAATACGTTCCACGTAACATCAGTTACCAAGGGAAATATTAAAGAGACCAAACTTCAGATTCTAACTGAAGAAAATTACCGGTTGGTAACCAAACACCTTAATGAAGATAAGAAAAGCTTCTATACGTACCAGCTCAAAAGCAGCAAAGGACTGCAAGTAGTAATAAAAGGTATAGAATCAAGTGTACCCATTGCTGATATTGCTCATGCCCTAGAGAAGGCAGGATTTTCTGTTAAAAATGTTGTCAATATTATCAACAGAGCAAAAATCGCTCAGCCTATGTTTAAGGTAGAACTTAAGCCAGAAACAAAGCCAATGAATAAAAACGCAGTGCACCCAATCTACAATATACGATACCTTCTACACCGAAGAATAACAGTGGAGGAGCCGCACAAGCGAAACGGTCCCGTACAGTGCACAAATCTTCAAGAATTTGGGCACACCAGAACATACTGTACCTTGCGCCCAGTGTGTGTTGCCTGTGGCGGCCTTCACGCTTCCGCTTCTTGCAAGGCTATCAAAGATGACATGGCTGTAAAGAAATGCAGTAATTGCGGAGGACACCACACCGCCAATTATAGCCCTGTATACAAAGACTTAAAGTCTCGCATGAATCAGCGCAACACAGCCGTACGCTCTTCCACCACTCCAACTAGCTCTTATACATACCAACACCTCACGCCATCAACCACTACACCAGGAGCCTTTTTTGCCAATGCTCAGCGAGTTCCCAACGTTTCTTTTGCCGACGCGTTAAAACTATAAATGCAGCCAAGCACGGCGAAATCAAACTCCAATCAAGAACCATTTGCAAATATTCAAAGGAATAATACTGAGCAAATGCAGCCGAACCCCCCTACTTGTGGCATAGAAGGAATGATATTGAATCTTACTCATTGTATGACTCAATTCATGTCTACTATGCAAAATATGATTCAAGAACTCATAAGGGCTCAAAAACAATTGTTGCAAATTTTAGTGAATAAAAAATGAGTGAATTGAAAATTTGCTTATGGAATGCTAACGGTGTAAACCAGCGTAGATTAGAACTCAGTCAATTTCTTACTGAATACAACATTGATGTTATGCTACTGTCCGAGACACATTTAACAAATAAATATAATTTCTCCATACCTGGATACAAATTCTATGCCACAAATCACCCAGATGGTAAAGCTCATGGTGGCACAGCGGTGCTGATTAGAAATAGTCTAAAGCACAATATTCTAGAGTCAAAAGCAACAGCCTGTCTGCAAGCAACTACCTCTCTCACTGCACTGCACTCAAACGAGCAGAGGATCGCAACTTGCAAAGGTACATTAAGAAGCTTTCACCACCAGTGGCTACAGAAATGCCAATTAGGAACCAATGTGGAACCTGGGCTCGTAGTGAGCAGGAGAGAGCCGAGTGTTTTTCACACCATTTAAAGAATGTGTTTCAGCCAAACTGTCCAACGAACAACTTCAGGCTGCCACGGCTAACCAAAAATACAAATGAGCTATACACACCTAGCAAAACGAACTCTTTAGAAGTAAAAGCTATAGTAAAGCAGCTTAATCCAAAGAAATCGCCGGGTGCTGATTTTATAACTCCGAAAATGCTAATAGAGCTACTGAATGTTGCACTAGCAATTCTTTCTGACCTTTTCAACGCTATCCTCAAATTCGGTTACTTTCCGAAATCATGGAAAAGGTCGAAGATAATCATGATAACCAAACCTGGAAAAGACGCAACACAGCCGTCCTTATACAGACCAATAAGCTTACTGCCCTGTCTTTCCAAAGTATTCGAAAAAGTACTCCTATCAAAGATATCTCCCTTTCTCCATGAACGCAATTTAATACCAGAACACCAATTTGGCTTCCGAGAAAAACATGGTACAATTGAACAAGTTAATCGATTTACAAATGAAATCAGAAGGGCATTTGAGCTCAGAGAGAACTGCTCTGCAATTTTTCTCGATGTGGCACAAGCATTCGACAAAGTGTGGCACGACGGTCTTATATATAAAATTAAAAAATTGTTGCCGCCGGAATTCCACAAAATATTTGAATCATACATAACTAACAGAAAATTTGCTGTTAAAGTATCTAATTTCACTTCAGAAGACATGTCGATAACGACTGGCGTTCCTCAAGGTAGTGTACTCGGGCCTATGCTGTATACCATCTACACTTCAGATATTCCAACTAGCAAGAATATACTCACATCCACCTTCGCTGATGATACCGCCTTAGTAAGTCGTAATAAATGTCCCAACAGAGCTTCAAGAGTACTAGAGAAACATTTACTACGCATAGAAGAATGGCTGGCAAACTGGCGCATAAAAGTCAACGAACAGAAGAGTAAACATACAACATTTTCACTCAGACCGCAAGTATTCCCCCCAATCAAATTAAATAATGTCCATATTCCACAAGCCAATGAGGTGACATATCTAGGAATACACTTGGATAGGAGACTAACTTGGCGCAAACACATATCAACCAAGATTACACAAATGAAGCTAAAGTCAGCTAGCGTGAACTGGCTTATAAATAGTAAATCAAAACTGAAACTAGATTATAAAGTACTTGTATATAATACAGTGATTAAGCCTATATGGATGTATGGTATTCAACTGTGGGGTACGACCAACATTGACAGGATCCAAAGATTCCAATCTAAAACGCTAAGGGCCTTAACGGGAGCACCGTGGTATGTCCGCAATGAAAATATACATAGAGATCTTGGTATACCGATAGTTAAATCTGTAATCGACAGCAGCAGAGAAAAATACAAAATAAAACTACGTAACCACCCAAATCCACTGGCAAGTGGCCTGTGCAACACAACAAATATAACACGCCTGCGAAGAAGAGATCTACCAGCCTTTAATTGAGCGACGTTAAACCAACAGGGCTCAACCCCAGGGTTTGAACCACATTATTGTAAAATTAGATGTAAGATTTTTAAACTTGTTGTTAGGCTTAATAGAAGTAAAATAAGCAGATCCAACAAATAAATGCAAGTATAATTAAAAAAAAAACCTTCGCGAATGCATCAACTGATACCATACACTTACCTGGGTCATTCATTTTTTCCATATGTGCTTTTATTAATTCGCTAACGTCATGTAATGGTCGACTGGATTTTAAATAAGAAACTGTTTTCTTATTGCAAAAAAAAAATATATATATGGGGCATTTCACCTCAAGTGACCCAACTTATGAAATCTATGTCTTCCGATCGGGATGAAATTTGCACCAAGGTTAGTCCTAAAAAATAGTAGTTATGACACAAAATTTCAATGGGATCGGTCAAACACACTCCGAGTTGGAGGGTCTAGAATTTTGACATTTTGGTCAAACGGCCATTTTTTCGGATCCATATAACTAATTACCTATTGTATTTAGAAAATTTTTTCAGGAATGTTTTCGATAGATTTCTCTTCAGTCTTTACAAATTTTATTTTTTTAATTAAAATGAATTTTTTTAAATAAAAAATAATTTTTATGTTTTTTTTCAAAAAGGGGTATTTTTTTTTTTTTTTTGCTCAAAAGAAAGCTTAGGTATTTTTCTTTAAGAGCTTTGTGGTCTCTTAGTGGGATGCAACTTGTGTATCAATCAAAATTAGCGTTTAGTAA
>NW_023458557.1:3187826-3236791 GCF_013731165.1 Rhagoletis pomonella | reverse complement strand
TTACTAAACGCTAATTTTGATTGATACACAAGTTGCATCCCACTAAGCGACCACAAAGCTCTTAAAGAAAAATACCTAAGCTATCTTTTGAGCAAAAAAAAATTTAAAAACACCCCTTTTTGAAAAAAAACATAAAAATTATTTTTTATTAAAAAAAAAATAAAAAAAATTGTAAAGACTGAAGAGAAATCTATCGAAAACATTCCTGAAAAAATTTTCTAAATACAATAGGTAATTAGTTATATGGATCCGAAAAAATGGCCGTTTGACCAAAATGTCAAAATTCTAGACCCTCCAACTCGGAGTGTGTTTGACCGATCTCATTGAAATTTTGTGTCATAACTACTATTTTTTAGGACTAACCTTGGTGCAAATTTCATCCCGATCGGAAGACATAGATTTCAAAATTGGGTCACTTGAGGTGAAATGCCCCATATATGCATATTACTGGCAAGTTTCCGGCATTATTGCCGCAACATGTTGCTAAGGTCGAACTTCTACTTCTGGTGAATGCATACATATTTCGCTGTTCGAATGTTAAAACTAATAGAAAAAAATGCACTGAACAATAAGACAAAGTTCTCGAAAATCGAAATACATATAAGTAGGTTTTTGGGTTTAAAGCGGTATTTTCAACCGAACCACCACCTTGACCAGATTACCAGAGGAAAAATCGTAAGTTAAAAATTTTACCAGCTAAAGCAAACCATTCCCACCAAGAATATAGAAAAATACTTTTAAATTTGGGTAGGTTTTCGAAATCAAAATTCTCGGGTTCTTCCGTCAGTTGGATGGCTTATCTAGTCCATTTTGTTTTGTTTCTTTCCGAAAAAGTTCCAAGTTTCCTAAATCAAGGTTAATAGAACTTCCACAGATATTTTCTTATATATATATGTATGTACCAAAACTTATACGATGTTAAAAACAATCGTATGTACATACGTAACCGCCCAACATTTTAATTTTCATATGTACTTATACATTTGTATGTACCACTTTTAGACGCGGTAGGTTACCGTACTTAACCGTGCCTGGGCGCACAGAAAACCAAAGTGGCCAGCAAGGGTCGCCATCGGCTAGCTTCAATACAAATTGAATACCCTGCGTCAGTCACCTATAATCATCTGCACCGCGCGGTTTAATTAACAAAAAAACTCCAACTCCAGAAAATTGCGAGGAGCCTCATGGCCGGCCGTCCGAAAAGTGCTAAAAAAATAAGTGAACAGAAAAATAAAATAAGAATTTTTGGAAAAAACGCGTACAATTGAGTAGAGCCATAATTTAAAAACAAAATAACATATAAAACAATTGAAAAAAAAAAACAAAATTTGGAAAAGTTGCGTAGAGAAGTGAGTATAGCTGATAAGGAAAAATAAAAAAAAATAAAAAATAAATAAAAAAAATTTAATAATTAAATTAGTTGTCTGAAATTGTCCAAAAAAGCGGCAAAAAAATATCTGTGTAAACTGTACCTATGAAGGGCAGGTAAATACAGTGATTAGGTACATATGTAAGTACATAAAAATCTGAACACCATAAAACAAAACCAAGAGAAAAACAAAAAAAAAGTAGAATACATTCACATAAGTAACTAAGTAGGGTGTGGTATAGTGGAAAATTGTACGAATGTGAATCAATATGGACTGGTTTTGGAAAAAAAAACAAAGTTATTTTGAGCAACTGGTCATAGTGAAAAATGAGGTAAACGCTGAGTTCTAGCAAAGAAAAAAAAAACTATAGCAAAGTTATCAAAAAAAAATATACATATAAAAATAAAAATAAAAAAATTTAAATTCAAATTAAAAAAAATAAAAAATTTTGAATAATGCATAAATTCTTAGTAACCGAACGACATACACACTTAAGTACATATATGAAAAAAAAAAACCAAAATAAGCATTAAAACCCTTCCACCATAGCAGAATTTCACCAACACCACCTGGAAATCCTCGAAAGGCCTTTCAGCGATTCCGGATGGGTGGGTAAGTCAACTCATTTCATATGTGCCAAATATATATGTGTATGTGTGTCTATTTTAATTTTCTGCCAACCGGAGCGCAGAAATATTAACTAATTATGCATAATGCTAATACGCATCATATTGTTGTTCTCCGTCTGCTTTGCATTGCGTGTTGTTACATTTTGGCTGGGCTTAGGCAAATTTAAGCAATAGTTGCGATCGCGTACGAGTACGGACTAGTCAGAATCAGTCAGGTTAGGTTAGGTTAGGTTGGAGTGGCAGCCCCGCGCAAAGCGCGGAGCACACGTTGGCTGGAAAAGCCCGTTGTGATACCATTGGCCGAAGCCATTTGTTTTTTTCCCTTCCTTAGTAATTGAACCACCGAGTGCGTTTTATATAGCACAAAAAGTCGAGGACGTTCGCCGAGTTCAAATCGGCTTAACAATCTAGAAAGTGCTTGTTGAAGAATGGGTTGCGCGTGTTGGCCAGGGCGGGACAATGGCAGAGATAGTGTTCGACGGTCTCCACCTCTTCCTCGTCTCTGCAACTGCGACAAAAATCGTTGGTGGGGTATCCTAGCCTTTTTCCGTGTGTACCCATCAGGCAGTGTCCGGTTATTTATAACCCCGACTACTAATCTGAGAGGGGAGTGGTCCAGCCGGGTAAGAGCTATGGATCGCTTTACATCAATCTTTGGCCAAATTTGTCTGGTAGTATGGCAGGTGGTTTCCACAGCCCACCTGAAATTTACCTCCTCGACGAGTTCCGTCTTTAGTATGTGTTTGCAGGAGGTTAGAGGTATGCCCGCATTCTGAGCAGAATTGACTTCAGATAATTCCGTCCCTCTCCTTGCCAGCTCGTCGGCTAGGCAGTTGCCAGGAATGTCCCTATGTCCAGGGACCCATACAACAGTCAAGGAGCATTTTGATGCCAGCAGGTTAAGAATCTTCCTGCATTCTATGGCTACTTTGCACGTTGTTCCATTAGAATTGAGAGATTTGATAGCAGCCTGGCTGTCAGAATAGATAGCAATAGGCCGTCCTGGAGGGGCGGAGGTTGTAACCCACCGTGCCACCTCCATTATGGCGTTTAATTCTGCTTGAAAGACACTACAATGGTCCGGTATTCGAAACCTGAGGTTTAGCGAGAGTTCGACAGAGTAGATCCCGCTACCCACTCTTTTGTTAAGCTTGGAACCATCTGTATATATGGCCGTAGACCCTGGGTTCAGGTCTGTGGCCCTTCCCATTCGTTCCTCTCTGGGATCCTTGTGGAGAATTTGTTGTCTAAGCAGAGTAGAGGAGTGGTATAATCTATCTGTCGTAGATTATTCGGTAGAGTTTTAAGTACTTTTGCGTGTCCGAACCTGAGGTCTCTCCACGGCTGGATTGTATTTAACCTGACCGCACTGCAGCCGGCACGAAATTTTCCGTAGAGATCCACAGGTGGAAGATCTAACATTATTTCCAGAGATTTGGTAGGTGTAGTGGGCAGTGCTCCCGTGACTAGCATGGCAGCCGTCCTCTGCACCCGTTCCACCTTGGCTCTGGACAAAGTGTTGCTTAGCGCAGGCCACCATACGGTGACCCCGTAGAAAAGGATGAGTCTTATCACAGCTGTGTACATCCAGTGTACTATGTGTGGTTTTATTCCCCATTTTTTGCCTATTGCCGTCTTAGTGGTATAAAGGGCGGTATTGGCCTTTCTGGAGCGGTCTTCAATGTTTCGCTTCCAGTCAAGTTTTTTATCTAGAATAATTCCAAGGTATTAACCTCGGTTGAGAGAGTAAGTGCCACTCCGTTTGGGGTGGGAGGTGTAAATAAGGGAGTTTTATACTTCCTTCTGAAAAGTACCATTTCCGTTTTGGTAGGGTTGACGCTAAGTCCACATTCCTTGTACCAGATGTTTACCAGACCGAGTGCGTTTTGCAATAACTCACTCAGGACCTGAAGATGTTTGCCCGTTGCCACGATTGCTATGTCATCAGCGTACGCTATGGCTTGACAACCGGTGCCCTTTAGGCTTAGAAGTATGGTGTTCACTGTTAGATTCCAGAGCTCTGGTCACATACTTTGTGATGGAACCATCCCCCAGTTCTGATAGCATAGTTCTCTTCTCAAGAAGGAGCCCAACAAAATCTACCAGACCCCGCTGCACTCCCGCCATGAGAAGGGAGTTAACAACAGACTTCGGGTAGACATTGTTGAAAGCACCCTCGATATCGAGAAAAACTCCGAGCGTGTATTCCTTTAAGGCCAATCCTTTTTCAATCGTCGATACGATTTTATGGAGTGCGGTATCCACGGATTTTCCTTTGGAATATGCATGTTGGTTCGGGGAGAGGCTGTAATTTTTTATATTCCGTCGAATATATTCGTCGATGAGCCTCTCTAGAGTTTTAAAGAAGAATGAAGTAAGGCTTATAGGCCTGAAATCCTTCGGTTTCACATGTGCGGCCTTGCCTACTTTTGGTAAGAATACAGCATTTGCCTTTGTTCACTCATGTGGTATGTGAGCCAGGGTTAGGCAGGATGTAAAAATCTGATAAAGCAGGGGGCACAGTATGGCCTTAGCTTCCTGTAGTTGAGCGGGAAAAATTCCGTCAAGGCCCGGAGATTTGTAGGGCTGGAAGGACATTAAAGCCCATTCCACCCTCTCCTCACTTAGGACGTCCCTAACGGTACCACCCAGAGACAAGTAGGTCCTAGGACCGGGCGAAAAGCCGAAGGTGTCGTCCGAGCAGCCCGGGAAGTGAGTGCTTATAAGGACCTCCAGCATTTCGTTACATGATGTCGTCCAGTCACCGTTAGGCTTCGTTAGGCTGAAATCTCAGGATTCCACCACTGGGGTTTCTTTTTGCCCTTCGGGAGGGTGCTTGGGCAGGAGGCTTTGAAAGCAGCATTACAGGCATTTGTCACAAAGTTTACTGCTTCATCAATTTTCGACGATGAGTCCAGCTCACCGAGAGAAACACCCTTTGTATTCGAGAGACTCGCTTCATCAGGTCTTAACTATAAGCAGGACTTATCGTGAGAAGCGTATCTGCGTAGAGAGGCCGACAGCGTATTCCTATACTTTGCCCAGTCGGTTCGCTTTCTGTTCCTGTATGCTGTTAAAGGAGCAGGATCAAAATTAAGATTGAAACTAATGTAGAGGTGGTCAGAAAAAGAGTGTTCCTTGGACACCTGCCAGTCCCTTATCGGACAAACCGCTCGACACAAGGGTGGTGTCCAGCACTTCCCTTCTAACAGAGGTCACAAAGGTGGGATCGTTACCACGGTTACTTACAGAAAAATTGTGTAAAAGAATAATAGTAAACACTCACCCCGTGAGTTGGTGACACTTGAGCGCCAGATCGTGTTATGTGAATTAGAGTCAGCCCCTATTATGATCGGGAGCTTACTGCGATTTGCTTCCTTCACCGCTTCTTCCAGTCTATAGGGTGGGTCCTTCAGCTGTACGCTGATGCACACAGTGTCCCCGTCGCTGTATTGGGAGAGTAAAAAATGAGAATATACTTTTTTAATTAGAATGCAAGCTCTGATCCTACCTATTACTGGAGCTGTTACGACCTGGTAGGCATCAGAGTTCAGTCCGCAAACCTTGTTTCTGACGATCCAAGGTTCTTGGACTAGAATCAAGTCCTCAGCTTTATCGCTGAGGCGAAGAAGGAGAGCAGCCGAGGCTGCCTTGGAGTGGTGCAGATTAATTTGTAGGATCTGCACCATCCTCAGAATCGGTTATGTCCATTGCTTCTAGCTCCCTCCGTTCGGCGGTGGCAATGACTGTGATGTCATTGTCCTCCTCCTCCGGTTCGGATACCAGAAGCTGGTCCTCGTCCAGCGTTGCCCATCGACTGTAGACCGACCTTACGTAGGCAGATACTGAGCCCGTGTCGCTCTCAGTATCTATCGCGGTATCGGATACACTCGTTGGTGGGTCCACAGGTTCACTCGTGGTGTTTCCTGTGTACCCCGCGCTGCCCGCCACCGCTCGAGGCGTTGCCTGTTTTGTTGTTCGTCGGGAAGAATATCTGAGGGAGAGGGTCCGCTCGGGGCGTTGCCCGTTTCCCCCTCTTGCTGATCCGCTCTCTGGTGGATTTTTACTGTGATTGAGTAAAAGCCGTAGCTTATTACCCCGCCACAATCCTCGAGAACTGGGACAGAAGCATCGTTGATGACAAAGCCAACAAAACGCTGCTTCCCCTTGGTCTCGCCAACTCGGACTATCCTCTAATCGCTGGTGGACAGTCCTTCGTTGCCCATGCGGATGAGCTCGAGTATCTCCTCCGGTTTTGACGACTCAGCTGGTACCCAGGCCCAGGCTCGCAGCCTGTTAGGGATTTCATCCCTATGGACGGCAACTAAGCCTGCCCCGGGCCACAGCTGTCCAACCGTGGAGATAGCTTCTTTTTAGAGCCGGACCGCGCGCTCATCGGCGCACGCTACCAGCTTAACTCGCCCTTGATGCCATCCGGCATTACGGACGACTGGTGCAGGGCCGGGGTACTTCTGGAGTATCCCTTTATATACCTTGCATAAACCCATCAGGACGGACTTCCAGTTGTCCGTGATAATGTGGCCGTCCGGATGCCCCTTGTCCAACACCGCCAGCGTGAGGTGCTCTTTGGCGGCTTCACTGAACGGCTTCGTGTTGGATACGGCCATCGACGGACGGTTAGATGGGGAGGCATCCCTATACCTTTTGGACTCACTCGAGGTGTCGTCTTGAGATCGCTGTCTCTTGGAAGTAAGGTCCTTCCTTGGGTTTTCCCGAGTGGGTGGTTTGTCCTTCAGACTTTACTGGAAATCGATCCCGTACTCGGTTCTCTGACTATTGAGAGGACAAAAAAGAGAGTAAATACGGTTTTCTCTCTGTCAGAAGTTACCAGTTTTAGTCCGAGAATTTTTTGCTGGTAAATTCTGGTAAATGTGTCAAACGATCAGCTGTAGTGTGTTTGGTAACCAAATTGTAAACAAAAGAAAAGTGCACTCTGCTAATTCATGTTGAAAAGTATTTAATTACTTGTTTAAGTGGATTCTAATGAATTTGAAAGTATTTTTGGTTATTTACATGTGTGAAGTGAGTGTGTTTACATACAAAATAAGCAAAAATTTACAACCAAAATCTGGAGGATATGTTGAAGTTGACAGAAGTTACCATTTTTTACTAGAAAGCGATACCGTACTTTTCAATGTTACTCTCTCGGTCCGAGCAAATTTTTATTTTTTGACAGTTTCACTAGTCCGAGTCCGAGGAATACGGGATTCACCTAATGGTATAACACTTAGTTCATGTATATAACAGTCGACCGCTGGCTACGTTGTTGTTGCGGTTTATACAATTGCTTTGACTCTGCTTAAGCCTTCCTATTGCTGTCCTCACAGTGAGTTTGACAAACACACGTATGTGCACACATAAGTTTGCTTTTATGTTTTTTTTTCGCCAACGGGACGAAGTTCCAAAAACCAGTTTTGTTGATATCATAAGTGGAAACTCACGCTGAATTATGTTAATATGAATTTATTTTTCATTGAGAGCGTGTTAACAAATAGAAAAACTGTGACTAGGTTGATGTAGACAAAAAAGTGTCATGATATATAGATTACTTGCGAAAAATTTTGGTGCGATTTGAATTAAAGGCAAATTTCCGATAGAAGAATAAGCAGAAATTTCTGAAGTTAATTTACACTAGAAAGGAAAAGCTCATAACTACTTGAAATTAAAGTTTGTTTCCAGGTTTAAAAATTTTCCGCTCCTATTCATAGTATAGCTTTGTAAAATCTATAAAACTATAAGATATAGAGTATAAGATTTAATTGTAGCGGAATAGATAATATAAGTTAATACATATGTACATCAGAATGTGCTAATTGCCTCTTTTATTCCTTGGTAACGTGGGTCGTTTAAAGTATGTTCGGGCTTTTGGGTATATATTGGTGCAACCAAAAGCATAGGTAGGGAGGGTAATGAAAAGCACGCAGTATCTCGCCTACATCTTGAGGTACTCCTGGCCTTTTAAATGACTTTCCATTAGTACCGGTTATTGTAAAAATTTTGTTCTTCCCGTCTTTTATCATTTCTAGATTTTTTTTTTAAGAAAAGGGTTTAAAACGGAGTCTGATAATAAAATGTTTTGTAATGCGCTGGTTCATGGAATGCCAAGAATCTCCCCGCCCGACTGTTAGCTAGTTTCATGAATGGGTCCCGACCGGCATACACTTTTCCAGCAACAAAGTTATAGGTTTTGAGAGACAAGCTTTCTTCCGTGATTTCTTAAAACGACAGTAGGTAGAAGGTGCGGTTCTCCCTCTGCAAATTACCTATTGCATACCCACTCCATCCATGGATACATTACAGTCATTGCTGATACACATGGTGGGTGTTTCACTTCTAATTTCTGTTTGTCTGTCGCCTTCTCCGGTAAACTCTACAATACTCTTTATTTGCTCGTACGTACCAACTCTACTATTTTCTGCTTCGTCCTCACTGCTGTACTCTTCCCCGAGTTTTCTGCTGACTATCACTGTTACACCTCGTTTGGACGTATTTTCGGTTTTTTCTTTTTGCGTATTTCTGCTTTTCGCGGCTTTATTTTTCCTCTTACTTGAATGTATCATCTCAAGTTAATTTTCGCCCTTCGGTTGAGCCCCCATGTGAACATTAACGAGTTCAATTTATTAATTATTTAAGTGTGACAATTTTAAATTGTGAAGGCAAAAATACAAAAAATTATCAAACCGACTGCTGCTGCTCACTGCGTAACTGCTACTGACTACTTGTCTATTCGTTCGTGCCGGGTTGCTATTCACTCGGTACAAGGATACAACCTTACATACATATGTAATTTTTCCTTCAAAGTTCAAGTATTTCACATTTATTCAGTGGCAAAGATTATATTGATTCAAGAACGTAGAATCTGTAGCACTTGGCCCACTTCTTTTTGCATTTCGTTTGTTCCTAAGGCTTATTTTGATTCGGTTCTGTCGAAAATATAGTGCACTTTTACTTTATGCTTTTTCCGATTTAAACTTGGTTTTCTTCTTGTTTTAATAATTTTGTTAATTTTCTTATGAAAAAATTCTTTTAATTTATAATCCTTGTATGAGGATTTATTTTTGGTTCATTACCATCAGTTGGGCGCCGGTCAATCTCAAGTCAAATTTTTGATCTCTTTGGTCATTGTCAAGTAATATTTTTGATCTCTTTACTTCTTGACTTGATTTATATTATTAAATAAAGCAACCCCTTTGACATTATTATAAACGCATTTATTCACCAATATATTTCTTTTAGCTCACTACTTATTCACTATTTTACTTTTACTATAAACTGAATGAAAAAATTTTCATTCATTTTTTTTCTGCTCTTACTGAAAACTGACATCGCTTAAGTACTTTCGAGTTTTGTTGTTGTATTGCATTAGCAAAGCTAATAGCGCTTTGGCAAGTGGCGATTTTTCAGGCAACTTTAACGTTCAACTCACGCAGGGTTGCACGAAAAAAAATTGAATGGCTAAGAATATCAAAATATAAAGAAATATCAAAAGACTAGCAATAAAAATGCGTTTGCATTCTACTTTGGCTTGAACGGCCTTTCAACTAATCGCTTTCATCAAAGTTGGTCGCCAGTCAACATCTAGCCATTCAGTTTTCTTTTTCGTGCAACCCTGCGTGAGTTGAACACAAAAGTTGAACGCAAAATCGCGTCGTGCGAACACCTTTTAAAGTACTTTTTTAGTGACAACACTTTCGAGTTTTGTTGTTGCTTTCACATGAGCAAGATCATGTGAAGCTGTTGTTGGTCTGCAACCTAAGAACTCATATGCGCATGTTGTTGGCAAGTTGTTTGGGGAACTAATATGTTAGACTATGTTCAAACAGGCCAATTAGTTGAGGCAATTAAGCTTTAAATTGCGGCATTGAGTTTGGTGTTCACACGCTCGTCAGCTGCGCAATTAGCGATACGAAATCAGCTCCTGGATTACTACAGTGATGGAAAAGTTGGTACAATCGTACCTTTATTTAGTTTGAAAGTACATTCGGTACGAACACACAATTTTAGGTACATTTGGAATATAGCCAAATAAATTCTCAGAAAATCAGTTCTTATTTTTATTGACATTTCAATGCATTTTCTAGTGCGGGGATCTGGTCTAATACTCTACCTCCTTTTAACGCAACTGTAGTTGATTTCGCCAGGTAGACTGAAAATATTTCTTTTTAAAACATCAGATCGAAGAACTGGGAGGAAAGTGATTCACCTTTTCTACAACATAGTTGTGTCTCGCGCTACTCGAAGAGATTCTTTTCATAGCCAAAACTTGTTTAATGTTAGTACAGAAGTTGATATGGTATCGATGTGAATTGTTATCTTCCTATTTTCTTTATATAGAAATCAATATTTAGGTATATCTATCTACTTTTAGATAAAGTTTTCCCTAAATTGGGTACAATTTTATAATTCAGTTTTCCATCCCTGATGGAGTATCAGCTGCAAAAGAGGGCCAGACACAAACAGCTGATTTCCCTTTGTTCAATAAACATACCTCCAAGTCCAAATTAAACATACCTAGCAGGGTTGCATAGAGAATCTTACACAAGTTAATTGCCAATCAATTATTAATTGGCAATCAATAATTTGAATTTTTGAGTGATAAATTGGGTAACAATTAAGGCCTAAATTGGTGAAAAGGTTCTTAATTGCCAATTAGGTGCCTGTTTGAACATAGTCTTAACTTATACATATGTAAATGCTCAGAATGAAAAGAGAGATTGATTAGGCCATGATTGTCTGTCCTTCCGTCCATCTGACTGTGTAAATTGAGATATCTTAACGAGACTTGGCACGTGTATTTATTTTGGGCAAAAGATAAACGGTATAGAAAATGGGCAAAATCGGACAACAACCACGCCTACCTCCTATGTAATGGTAGTTGGCAGAAATACGAAAACTGCGATATTTTAGTAAATAATTTATTCAAATTTTATGTTTGCAATGACCTTTTAGCAGGAAATATGTTTATAACAAATCTTTGGAAAATGGGCGTGACACCGACCACTTATGATATTTATGCATAATGCACTCGATACAATTCGTGATGATCTGCTGTACCTTTTTTTCCAGATGTGGAATAAAGTAATTCTGCCGTATAACATGCATAGACAGCCCATGTGCCCAAAATTATGAGCGTTTTTTATTATTTCCTTTTCCATGCTTCTCGGAACTGCCAAAAGTTCTTGTCCATTGACTTGCTTGTATATAAGTTTTTTTTTTTATCGTATAATTATCGTACTGCTTTTCTTTTAAGATTTCTGCGATCGCTGCCAAGTGTTCATCCTTTTTTTGTACTCTTCAAATCTGAGCTTGTACCCCTGACGTTACAGTCATCACGGGAAAGCGACTTAAGCTATCCACGTGTTTCATATTGCTACCAGCGCGATGTTGTATGTTGAAAGAAAAATCTTGCAGATACATCAGCCATTGCACCACTTCACGCGGAACGTCTTTCTTAGCACTCGTCTGCTTGAAAGCTGCACAATCTGTCACCGGATCAAACTACATACCCATCAAATAGTGTCGTACACACAGAAAAAAGTCAGCTAAATAAATTTCTCACAACACATCATTTGGTAACTATAACCAAATAATGTAATTATAACTAAATCATGTGTTGAAGAAAACATATTTAGTTGACGTAACTAAACTCTTTTCTCAGTGTAGCTTTTTCGTAGCCACAGTTCTAACAGTTCTATCACTTTGTACCAAACTCAACAAAATTATAGTAGTACAATTGTTCTATTTTCATACTTTTTCGAATCAAAAGTTACATTCGGTACACTGAGCTTAATACAATTAGACGATAGCCAAATAAATATCCATATGGCCCAAATCGCCGAAAACGAAACCAAGGATAACAATTTTTTTTCAGGTTTCGCAAATTTTTGATTATATATGGGTCATACGAATCTCCTTCCCTCAAACATGAAAATTCTCTTAATCCTGGGGCACCTTTCAATTAATGAAAATTAAAAAAGCCCAACATGAAACTAAAGGGTAGTTTATGTTTAAGGACTACAATTTTTTGCATTATACTATCTTCGCTTGCCTTTTATTACTTTGAAGTTAATAAAAAAAGTATTAGACAAAAAAATCAGTAGTTGGCTTTCTACATATATGAAAATAAAGGCGCCAGTATTTTTTAATGTAATGTAATAGTCCAATATATCAAAAAATTTGTGGCGCCGATTTTTTTTTTAATTTTTTGAATTCTTATACTGGAAAGTATCACCCGAGCCAAAAATTTTCACCCTAAAAGTTTTTTTTTTTTAATAATTAGAACATGTGTTGTGGCCAATTCCGCTAGCGAAATTGTTACGCTAGCGGCCATCGGGTTGACGGGATAACGGAATTGGTTAGAAATTATTGGATTCGGTAATTAATTATAAAAAAATAGCTTAAAGAATCATATTTTCCATACCGAAATAAATTTTCGTAAAACTTTTTGATTATTTTGAAGAATTTAATTTTTTTAAATTTATCTACTAGAAATTATACCCCGAGCCAAAAATTTTGAGACCTAAAAGGTTTTTTTTTTATAATTAGAACATGTGTTGTGACCAATTCCGATGGCGGACATAGGTTTAACGGGATAACGGCATTGGTTAAAAATTATTGGATTCGGTAATTAGTTAGCATAAAATTAGCTAAAAATTATTTTATCGTATATTTCAGGGGTGGGCAAGGCCGAGGCCGAAAAGAGCCACATGTAAATTATAAATGCTAGAAACAGCCACAAAAAAAGCAAAAACAAAAATTTTACTTGCAAATAAAATTATTATTAGAAATGAAAAACATTAATTTTATTATTATTCTGAAGTATGTATGATTGATATTAAAGAAAATTCAAAAGATCCCTTTAACCAAATTTTCAAAATGTGGTTTTACGTCAGTTATAGCCGTTCGTAGCAGTACTGTTAAATGTTGGTAGTCAATAGGTGCGTTCGTTTAAAATCTCCAGTAAAAAATGTCCAACAGCGAAATTCCGGCGAAATGTCATTTGTTCTCTCACAAGATAAGAATATCCAAAACAGTATGCGATCAGAAAATTTGCAGAGATTTGCATGCTAGACGAACAGCTGATAGAGATTTTGTTTACATTCAAAAGTATAAAATTGACAACGTAAGAAAACAAATTCCGAAGTCTTATCCTGACACAGTTCAATAACTAAACGAATAATTAATTACTTCTTACAAATTTAATTAATCGCATTTTACTATTTTAACTTCCCAACCATCAAATTCAATTTAGGGATTTACGTACATTCCAACCAGCTGTTTTTGATCAGCTGTTTTCTTGTTGGCGAATTGCTATTGGCCAAAATTTTTCCAGCAGAAACTAGCAGCTTTCCCTCAAAATGAAATGTCAGTTTGCTCTCTCAATTTCCCCTACTTTGTAAATTTTTTGGAGTACGCGAATACAAAAAGCTTGTAGTTTTTATAACTTTCAATAATTATCAGGAACGCGAATGCAACTAATGTGAACGGTATTCTGACTTTACGAATTTCATTGTAGAGTACAAAGACTCACAGTTATACGTTGTACCAAAAATTGAAAATATACGTCACGCAGCTGTTTTCACCAGCGGATATTTCAAATCTGGTACTTGTTGCCGGAATGCAAGCAATCTTCTTTTAATTCCAAAAACTCCAACTCTTCTTCGCTTTTCTTAACAAGGAGTTTTTCGGACATTGCAAATTCATCCTCAATTATCTTACATAAAAAAGGATTTATGAAGTATGCAAACGTACATTTAAATAATTTCAAACCGGCAAATGTTTTATCAAAATCTACTTTTAAATCATGTGCAATAAAAAGACGTAGTTTAGCTTCAAAACTTAAAATAATTTGCGACCAATCAAAAACATTTTTATTCACCCCTTGTAGAGACAAATTCAAGTTTTGCAAATGTTCCACCATATCTACGGTGACCATAATTATGGCAGCCGATTACAGGACTAAAAATAATTTTGCAA
The DNA here is from genome assembly GCF_013731165.1 of Rhagoletis pomonella. Lineage (NCBI taxonomy): Eukaryota > Metazoa > Arthropoda > Insecta > Diptera > Tephritidae > Rhagoletis > Rhagoletis pomonella. Next base: position 3,222,795 of record NW_023458557.1, on the reverse strand, counting down.
ATTTTTTCCACAAAAGCTAGAGGATTTTAAAAACCTTTTCAATGATTCTAGATTTATTAGCTTTGAAAAAAGCATTTTATTTGGCATATATTTTTCGATATTTTGTGAAAGCAGAACATAAATATTCAGTTATAACATCACATATTACTAGAATATTTTTCCATACCTTTGTACTCTGTGCTCGGGATTTTTACCCCGCAAAATTTTTTTCAAACATTCCTAGACAGGGAAACATGATGAAAATATGCGACTATTTTAGAGTGGTATTCAACGGATTATTTTCAGACTCGGATTTCGACCAAGCGCAATCTAGTAAATATCATCCGGAACGCGCTGAATGTAAAACGTACCCTTCCATCTTTGAGAACTTCTTGCGTTGAAAAAAATCTTTGAAAAGCTAAATACTAGTGAAATTTCTTTTACAAATTTTCAAAAATAATCATTAACGACTATATTCGATTCATACTCACAAATACCCAGTTTTTCTCCGCAAAATTAAAACTTCAGCAACCATCTACATATGTATGTGCTCCTTGATTCGAATCGCAAGCGTCCAGACTTCAAAATAAAAACTCGTTCATAGACATGTGATTTTGAACGCATAGACATGCCATTTTAACGCAAAGGCGCCAAAATATCGAAAACGGGACAAATACCGGACATTAGAAGAAATACAGAACATTTGGCGTACCGGATGACATAAATAAATTACCAGGACCAAGGATGAAAAAAGAGGACTGTTCCGTATAATACAGGACGAATGATCAACGTTATCATATCGGTAAAGAAGGGCCGTTTTCAAATGTAAGCATTAAAGTTGCCTTTACTAACATTTCCTCATTCCTCACTTTACCGGTAAAAATAAATTTGTTATTCCAAAATTACAGCAACGCGCAAGTGAAAGTCGACAACATTCGTCATAAAATTTCAAAGGTAGGCAATACAAAATAAACAAACAAAGAGCAAGAGCCACTGTTAGCGAAAACCCAAAACCTTGGTTGAAATATCTAATATATCTGACCCACGAACCAAAACCAAACCAAAATTTAAAGATGGTTACAAATTTTTATAGGCTACATCGGGTGAGCAACTTTTTATCGATTCGAGAAATTAATGCGCTGATGAGGAAACGAAAACTCGTATATCGAGGCGATAAAGTTGCCGGTAATCTAAAGGCTATATGAGAAAAGACAGAAAGCCAATTTTCATTCTCCAATTGCGGGTAATGTTCCGATCTCAATTTGCGTATGAGTATATAAAAAGAACAAAATAAGAAAACAATACAATGGAAAAGAATGTCCAGTAAAGAAATATGTATTTTAAAAAGTAAAAAGAGCCAAAATGTTCTAAGCAAAGAGAAAGTAAAAAGAGCCGCACTTTGCTAAACAAAGAGCCGCATTTGGCTCAAAGAGCCGCGATTGCCCACCGTTGGTATATTTCATACCGAAATAAATTTTCGTGAAAATTTTTGATTATTTTGAAGAATTTTATTATTTTGTGAACTATCTACTGGAAAGTATTCCTCCGAGCCAAAAATTTTGCGCCCTAAAAGGTTTTTTTTATATTTAAAACATGTGTTATGACCAATTTCGCTAGCGAAATTGTTACGCTAGCGGACATAGGGTTAACGAAATAACGGCATTGGTTAGAAATTTTTGTATTTGGTAACTAATTAGCAAAAAATAAGCTTAAAATTATCGGATTATTATTTTTAATTCCGCTGCATTTGCCCCGCTAGTGAAGCGGACCCTCAAAAATAGCCAACCCATAAAAGTATCGATGCCAAAGAACTCGATCCTCAAAAGTACCCGATATTTCCCAACATTAATATTTACGTTCAAAATGTGTATAACTTTTAACATTTCGTGTTTATATTTATGTGGATATTTAAAACATCTCGAAAAACAAACCCTGAGCACCTTATGCAGATATTTACACAGATTCTGGTGGAAAAATAAGAACCTTTCAGTAGTAGTTTTACATGCACTTTTTATAGTGTGCATATGTATGCATGTATTTCTATTTTCGAAAATACTATTTAAAACATGAATAAATATCTAATTTAAAAATACATTATATAGTAACAAAATCTCTTACCTGCACACCCGATCTTCGTGCCATCGACAAGCGATTGCTCTCCCCTCGCAGTAATGAAGTAGTGTAGTCTGCATCATGTTTGTTACAATCTTTTTTTAAATTATTTTTGGTGGTTGAAATACAATGTGAAGGGCAAACACAGAATAAGATTCGCAGCATGCAGCACACCAATCCTATTCCTGAAAAGTATAATATATTTCTCATTGAAAAATAGTATTGCCTTTGTTAGATCAGATTAGGGATGTTTCGAATGTCATATTTTTCACATTCGCGAATGAGAATACGAATTTTCTGAATTCGAATGTGCGAATGCGAATGCGAATGTTAGGAATAACATTAAAAAAAGCTATAATCAACTTAAGTCATCGTTTTTATTACTTTAAAATTTTGTAAATTATTAGAGCATTGAACGAGTGCTTAACCTATGCAGTGTTTTAATATAGTAGTCAAAGTTGAAAGGGGGTATATTATATTAAAAAAAAAGTAATTTTGCTGCCTTTTCTCCCATAAGGCGATTTCTTAGAGGCTCGTATATAAGGCCGGCTGCACTGAACAATTACTCAGTTGGAACGCTGGCAGGTGGAGCGCTCAAATATTTGCTGGCCAGATCTGTCGTATTTTAGTTTAGTTTTCCTCCAGTCGAGAGGATTTTCACCGAGATGAGCTCGTTTTTCTTTAAGATAGGCCCTCTATTAAGCTTTAAGTTCATATTTTTTAATGTCTCCAGATTCTACATACGAGCGTTCGCTTTCGCAGGAGGAATCTAGAATTATTTCTAAGTTGCTTATAAGATTCTCATTTTCATTGTTGGTGTTTCCGACAGGGTAGGAGTGTGATGTAATGTGGAACGATTTTCCGTCATCCCTTGTCAAATTTGGTTTGGAGACAAACCGGTTTCGGCGTTGTGCCATATTCAGTGTCATTTTTCGTTGCATTGTTGCAACTGTAAAACAGGATACTTCAGATGGGTTGTCCTTATCACAGGACTTTATTAATATTATAAATAGATGTAATATCTACAGCCAGCCCCTTGTGATGGTCACATCATATGAAAAATGTAAAAAAAACGTAATTTTCAGTGGTGCGGGCGCGTCGGGGAAAACGTATTTCGTTCATTTGCCGTCTGAACATAGTGTTGCTAAAATGAAAAGAATAAAATGGGGCTTCTGCATATAAAGACTGCAGCTAGAGGGTTTTTCCTTGATTAAAAATTTAAATATGGGATAACACTTGGTTGCGAAAATATGTTTGCAAATATTACCCCCACCCCCGCCCCTACGTTGAAAGCTTATTTCGAGAGGATTTTAAGCTCATAAAAACTTTCGTCCCTGGCGAGTCCAAAAAATGGCCAAAATTAATTTTCTTCGTAACTCTTGTATTTATTACTAAATTCCAATGTGTGATACATGGTGAAAAGCCAATTTCGATTCCTGTGTATCTTTCTCAGATCCTCTTACCCTAGAACGCCACATTAGCCTACAAAGTTCAAATAACTCAATTTATACCCAATTAAACACAAGTTTACTCTTTTTTAATTTAACCATTTTAGTTAGCTATTCATTTTTTGATAGGAAGCGTAAAAAGAAATAAATGCATCGCTAACTAAAATGTTTAACTTAATAAAGAGTAAAGTTGTATTTAATTGGGTATAAATGGAGTTATTTGAACTTAGTACGTTAATGAGGCATTCTAGGGTAAAAGGATCTGAGAAAGATATACAGTACTCAAAATCAACCTAACAAAAAAAACAAAAAACAACAAAAAACGACACCGTTATATTTAAATGAAACCGATTGCGAATATCCAACACTTCCCGCCACTTTTTTAAAGTATTTACAGTAAAAGAAACCACTTTATTGTCTCTTCTTTTATCATTACAAAAAAAGCATTCTATTGAAGATTCCATTTTTATAAATTAGCGAGAAAATCTGTAAAAAATTTTAAAATTCTGACAGATAGGGACTGATTAATCATGACTCATGTGACAATCTACCCCATTTACTGGCAATTGTCAGTCTCGCTCACTCTCACGGGAATGACATTTTTTACATTTTTCATATGATGTGACCATCAGAATGGGCTGGCTGTAGATATTTCATCTATTTATAGTATTAATAATGTCCTGTGATAAGGACAGCCCATCTGAAGTATGTTGAGTTATGGTTGCAACAATGCACTTTCAACATGGGCTGGCAATACTTAAAGACCATCAGATTGGGCTGGCTGTAGATATTTCATCTATTTATAATATTAATAAGGTCCTGTGAAAAGGACAGCCCATCTGAACTATGTTGAGCTATGGTTGCAACAATGCACTTTCAACATGGGCTGGCAATATTTAAAGAACATCAGATTGGGCTGGCTGTAGATATTTCATCTATTTATAATATTTATAATGTCCTGTGATATGGACAGCCCATCTGAAGTATGTTGACTTATAGTTGCAACAATGCACTTTCAACATGGGCTGGCAATACTTTAAGACCATCAGATTGGGCTGGCTGTAGATATTTCATCTGTTTATAATATTAATAATGTCCTGTGATAAGGACAGCCCATCTGAAGTATGTTGTTTTACAGTTGCAACAATGCAATTTCAACATGAACTGGCAGTACTTTAAGACCATCAGAATTGGCTGGCAACCTTGAATTCATTTTGTATACATTGTAAATAAAATTCTACCTAAATCTCAAGTCATCTGAAGTATGTTGAGTAATCGGTTTTTATTGACATCTTTAGTCGTTAAAAACGCATAATCAAGACCCCTGTTCAGCAGCCAGCCCTCCGGATCTCAATTTGTATATTAACAAGCTAAGCTCACAAAAAATTTCAATAGATCTGAAGTATGGTGCGTTTTTTTGGTCATGAGCTCTTGGTCTATAATGCTAATGCTATTATGCTAGACTTATCACCGTTTAACTTCCAGTTATCTATATTTGTTTTACGCCCTATTGTAAAATTATAACCGGAACACATATAGACAAATTTTAACAAACTTTTTGTTTGGTATTTATTTTATATTACTTGTTTTTAATAGTATATTCTGCAATATTTAAACAAAATTCAACAAACTTTCCTAAAACTTCAAGTTTTTAATCAAAATAATAAAAAATATGTATGCAGTTTTGTAGCCCATTAAATTTTAATACAATAAAGTGCAAGTTTAATGTTGTTGAAAAATCCATACGAAACAATTGTAGAACGTACTTTTTATATTTATTAACAACACCAATCTAGACGTAGTGAAATTAGCGGCCGTTATTATCGTTAACGACAACAGCTGATTTGGCGCTAACGAATGTTGTTAGGGAAACGTTTAGATACTGAATAGCTAAGTTGTTAAAACTGTCGTTTAGCTGACTTAATAAAAACAAGAGTTGTTAAAATCGCGTAATGAATCGCACCACTGCTTAGACAGACTTAGAGCAGTGGTGCACACGGGAGTCTGCGGGAGCTACTCGGCTTTCACACACAAGTCGTGTGTGCGCTGCTACCGAACTTATGCGCCGCTAGCAGCCGGTCAGTTTGCGTTTGTACTTCATGCTATAATACCATGTCCCCACTGAAAAGTTAACCATCTCAACCACATCTCTAACTATTGCTGTCCACACTATGGTTTGAAGTTTATAAAACAGTACAAATGTAAAGAACAGTGGTCGGACGTCCAAAACTCGATCCAGGAATAAATCGCTGCAAAAATCGGAGCAAAAACAAATTTTCCGTACTATATTGAATTTTTTGTTTCGTTTCTGACATTAATTGTTTGACTAAAATATTTTCTATTCATGCAAAAATTAAAACGGGAGGCCATGTAAGGATAATATGTTACATATTTAGGTAATTTTTCGCATTTTCTATAAAGTAGAACGTATCTAACACTTAATTTTTTAAAGAGCAATATGATCTAAACCTTCTCAACTTTATATAAATTTCATTCTACATATATTTTTTAACAACTTAAGTAAAGTTCTGTATCCGCCAATTTCTACAGCCATACATCAAAAATAAACGAAGTTACTTTATTGACGCATTGCTATGATAACAGTGATATTTGGCTAACTTTCACTGAAACTGGTGGTGAACACTCAAAAACGGTCCCAAGAGGGACATAACATGACTGAAAAAAACGGACTAGATTTGAAGTCAAGCGGAGTAGATTTCAAATTTTTTCAAAAACAGGAGTAAATCTAATCGGATCTTAGTTAATTCCAAACACTAGTAGGGATCGAATGTTTTACATTTTAACGCTAATGACCAACAGATGGCGGGAAAACACAGGGTTGTATCAAACTTTCGACGTGGTTTCGAGTTGGTTAGCTTTTAACCATCTCAGTGAAATGGTTACGTGCTGTCATTTTTATATGGCGAAACTACGCTAAATCAAGTGGCTTATCAGGATAACCAACTCACTAGCCATAACTACGTGGTTAGTTCCGGTGGGGACATGGTATAAGCATCACATGCGCGAGCTGTTTTGCTGAGTAACACATACATATACAAAAATATTGCGCTTGTGTTGGGAGCTCTGCCAACGCTGTGCACCGCTGACTTAAAGCCCTTTCAACAATATTAGAGTGGACTCTCTGCCTATATACACATTCGCATTCGCGAAACATTCGTATAATTTTATTCGAATGCGAATGTGTAAAACAATGTGAATCATTCGCATAACCAATGCGAATGCAAATATTCGCAACATCCCTGGATCAGATACACATATGTATGTATGTATATGCCATAATTTTTTGTATAGCACACTAAAATATCTACATACAGCCTTGGACATAAGCACTAGGCACCCCAATATACATATGATTTTTTCGTTTTTCAAAATTTAGGTATTAAAAAATTAATAAGAAAACATTAGTCAGTCCACACTTTGATGCAAAAGACGTAGATTAACCGTTATTAAAATTATAATCCTTTTATTCAGAGATTTGATAAACGTTTAGAGTATACAGTTAATAAAGTACAAGTATGTAGTTGCGGAAAATCCCGTTATTTTTAAGAATTTGTTTTGCTAACACTTTTTATGTATACTTTTTATCGAATCTATCTCCTCAAGAAATTAAAATACACTCGCTTCTAGTTTAAAGCCTCTTTTTTTGCTATACTCTCGCTATGTCTCAGTTTTTAGAGCCCACTTCGAATATATAACAATAGTCTCGGAGGTTTGATCCCTCTTCCACTACCCGTGTGACCCCCGTTGAACCGCGTGTCACGTATGCCTAACTAATGAACAATGCTAGTTAGCACTGCTCTTTTTATACCATTTTTCCATCCGCAAATAGCTATCCTCAAACTAATTGTTTGTGCTTTATATGCAAAGTAATCATTGCATTGCAAATTTGTATTGCAAATTATTTGCAATACACAAACAAAATACACGCATTTGCATTTGTCATGGCTTGGCAAATTTGCAATACCGAAAATCCATAGCATAAAAATGCTATGCATTGCATTCATAAACAAAACCAAAGCTGATGCACAAAAATTGTTTTGCAAAAGCTTTGCCATGACAGTTTAATAAAGGTCGCTCACAATCCATGGCATATTTCTGCAATTGCATAAATTTGTCAGCTCTTATACACCGAATCGCGAATAGCCCTAATATATGTACGTGTTTATGTACGCATATTTACATGGGTATATGCCAGAGACTGGCAAACGAAGCTGAGTTTGTGACTATAAGCCTGCTCACATTAAAAACGGGGAATGAACGAACACCAGCGCATAGCGTACAGTGCTTGCAAATACAGCCACCACAAGTGAACGATCCTTATAACAGCTCATACTGATATTGACTTCTGCAAAACAGTATTCTGAGTGAACGTGCACGAAACCAGCAACCGCCGTATTTGATCGACTGCCGAAAGCACGATACTGCATTTAGACGGTTGCCGAAAGCATGAGAGCTCATTGGGACGGTTGGCGAAGCAAGACGCCACAGTTCATTTGTTGCAGAAGTCGTTTTACTTGTTGCTGAAAGCCAATGTCAATGCAAGCCAGTCTCTGGTATATACGTATATAAACCAAGAACGATAGAATACAAGATTGCGCATTCCCGCAGAATGACATTTGTGGCAACGGGTAAACAAAGAATATGGCGAAGAACAATGAGTTGACGGTTGTGAATTTGCAGTGAGAAAACCTGTTTTCTTCTCGATTCACCAATTTCTCAAGTCATCTTTGAATATAGCAAATTAAGCACTACGTTAACAAAAAATATACAACCACTCTTGAAATGTGTTCAAAAGAATATGTCTTATTAATTAACTATTTAGAATTTTTGTGTTTGTATTGCAGGTGCCGAAAAAGTGATAATATCTTGTCGCAGCGCATGTTTTCCTGCAGAAAGTGGTCGATGCTTGCTTACCTCCGATTTTAATTTGTAATTTGTGGTATTTCAACGTTTTCAACTTAACATGTCGTTTTTAAAAGTGGTCCTTAAAGTGCTTCATGCATATTAGGCTGGTGTGTAAATTTTATGGCTTCTCCTGCCGGCAGAACTCTACCCACTTTCTGGCCAAGGCGTCGTCGCGGGGAAACAAAAAAAAACTGCATTTGGGGGCTTTACCCCTACGGCTGCTGCAATTCAACACACGACACGACATTTTTATAAAGTTTTTATTACAAATAAAACGTTTTTTACTTCAGAACGCACGAATTACTTCGATTTTTCACTTGAAAGTACACAATACGTTTGCAATACGTTTGCACTTGTTTGTAAACAAAAAGTTTGTTTACGTATTGCCATAAATGTCAAAGTCGGCAAAACCAAAGTAGCGGTTTCGGGAATGCGCCACCTTCAGTTCATTTCACCATGTATATAAACTACAATTCAAATAAGTGTATGCGCATTAGACTGTGTCAAATACAACGAATGTTTTTTTTTTCTTTCTGTTCCATATCAAAATTTCGTTGTCGGTTACAAAAAAATAATGTCGCCAAAATTTCAGCCCTCTCTTTTCATTTTTCAGTTAGCGCTCGCAAAAATAAGAATATTCAATTAAGAAAATGGTATTCCACAAGTTTATTTTTTATAAACAATTAAATGTAACAAATAAAATAAAAGCCCTAATGCAGTTTTGTAGAGAATTAAATTCTCTACAAAGATAGTTATTGAAATTGAAAAAACAAAATCCGTGTTTTTTAGAGCTAATAAAAGTGAATTTTTTTCTTAAAATTTATATTTTGATTTACTTTTAACAACTTATTGAACAACATTTTGAGAAGCAAAGCTTACATAGTTAATTACTTTATGAAATTTTATGATCTAAATAACCTAGTTGTCATACTTTCATTGGTCCTCATATCGAATTTCAAAAGATAAACATGATTTTGCTTAGAAGAACAAACAAGATAAAAAAATAAAATTTCTGTTATTTTTAATTTTTAAGTATGGTTGGCTTAAAAATTTAAAAATTTTAATTTTACATGCACGTGTCACTAGCACAGGTATATTAATGTTAAGCTCAGTGCTGGACGTTTTTCATTATTAAATTTGAGGTTGTATTATGATTGATCTCATTGTTCCGCGGTCGGCTGGGGAATTGATGAAACCAAGTTTTTCTAAGATCCTGGGTCGTATATAGAAAAGTAATTTATCAGTTTTCCCTGCTTTCCGATTTTAAGTGTTTTTTTTAATACAAGTTGGTGGTCGCAGAGCCGCATTTAAATCACTTAAAAGTTATTAAAATGCAAATATTTATACAATCAAAAGACCTTTTTGTGGGTCTTGGATCCCGAAGAATCTGAATTCGCAATTTTTTTTAGCAAAAAGGGCCACTATGGTGCGTTTTAATGTGAAAAAAAACATGGAAGGAACATGAAGGAAAAATGGAAACAATGTTTCTCAGCAATGTTTTTAAACAATAGGGCTGTTCAGGATGTTGTGGAAGTGGTCTTCTTCTACTTCTTCGTCTTCTTCTTCATGTTATTTATGTTTCTCCGGCTAATTTCTCCTGTTTCAGGGTCTCAGACGATTCCACGGGAGAACTTTCACGTTGTTCTCATAAAATGGTTTGAGATCACTCACGTGCGCTGTTCTCCTTTTCCCTTTGCGCACCTTGTCAAGTTCGACGATCACAGGCAAAATAAAATTTAGAACGCGATGTGGTCCGCCGCATTTCGGTGCGAGTTTTGCCGCGAAGTTGTCAACAGCTTTGGAGAGGTAGTCTCGCTTGCTCTGTGGTTGCCTTTTGTTGGTTTCTTCGCACTTACTCGAACACTTCTTCATTTTCGCAGCTTTCACTTGCGGTGTTGTTGTATCTTCGCCGGTTGCTCACGTATTTTCGTCACACAATGTGTCCGGTAACCATGGTTCTCGCCTTGGACGGCAAACGCCGAGCTGTAGCCCGTAGCCTCGAACACGCTCGTGTTAAGAGCCAAAGTCATTTCTGGCAGCAGATCATCCCAGCTCTTCTGGTCTTTGCCTGCGAACTGCGCTAGTAGTCCCTTGATGTTACGGTTAGCTCTTTCCGTCGGATTTTGCTGCGGTGTGTACGGAGCAGTGAACTCGTGCCTTATTCCCATCTTCTCGAGGAATTGCTTAAATTTCGAGCTCAGGATTTTTGGAATGCCGAATTTGCCGATAATCCGCTCTCTTACTGCTCGAATTATCCCTCCGCCGTTGCCTTCCGCATTAGTACAATCTCGACCCACCACGAGAAACGATCTAAAATCACCAGCGCCATGGTATTTCCGTGTTTAGACCGCGGAAGAGGTCCTACGAAATCCGCTCACCCTGTCACCCAGGGCTCTTCAGTTAGCTGTTTTAGCATCTTTCCGGCTGTTTGCTGCTGGCTTGGTTTGTAAAGCTGGCACGACTCACATTGTCGCACGTACTTCCTCACGGCGCAGAATATGCCCGGCCAATAGTACCACGCTGTCGCCCGCGCTATCGTTTTACGGATCCCCATATGGCCTGCACTGGGAAGATCGTGATTTTCCTTTAACACCCTCTGCCTTTGCTCTGTCGGTGCACATATTTTCCATGGCAACACCTATTCACCGTCGATTTGGCCTGATATTCGCCTGTACAGCTCACCATTTTCGATCACAAAATCAGAAAACTTTTCTGGAGCCCTCTCCACCTCCGAAATCTTGTCTTTCAGCCACTTGCATTCTACCGCTACTCCTTCCGCTGTCATCGAACCAAGCAATGCTTCTTGGGGCTGTCTTGGCAGCGCGACGGCTACCACATTCAGCTCACCCTTGCGATACTGCACATCGAAGGAGTACCACTGCAGTTTCAGCGCCCACCTTGCAATCCGACGGTTTGGAATCTATATCTTACTCAGCCATTTGAGCGCTAAGTGGTCGGTGATGACGGTAAACGTGTATCCTTCTTAGTAGGGCCTCATCTTCCTGACCGCTCACATTATGGTCAGGCACTTTTCTCTAATGGTGAATAATTGAGTTCGGCTGTGTTGACCCGCGACTCGCATATGCGATTACGCGTTCTTCTCATTTAAGCTCTTGATTGAGAAGTCGCTCGCATCTGTTTGCAGAGTGAACTTCTGCGTTAAGTCGGGGCAAGCTAACACTGGTGCCACGGTTAACGCGCTCTTCAGCGCCTCGAACGCTGTCTGTCGCTCGTCGTTCCATTTCCACTTGTGGCCTTCACGGACGTCAGCGCACGCTTCACTTTGGAAAAGTCGGGGACAAATCTTCGGTACCATGAAGCTATCCATAGGAACCTGCGTAACTCTCTTATATTTGTCGGTGGTGTCAGCTTTTTGGTAGCCGCGACCTTCTCAGGATCGTTTTTAATGCCCTCCTCGCTGACGACGAGACCCACTTACTTCAACTTCTTCTTGAAAAACTATCATTTTCCGGGTTGATCCTCAGACTCGCCTGCTCAAGCCGTCGGAAGATCTCCGAAAGATGTTGGACGTGCTCTTGCAGGGTTGCGCTGATGACAATGATGTCATTCAGGTAGGCAAACGCATACGGCTCTAGCTCTGGAACCATAACTTGGTCTAGCGCACGCTGGAACGTCGCGAGGGCGGAGTGTAGCCCAAACGGCATTACTCGCCATTGAAAAAGGCCACGCTCTGGCACTGTAAAAGCAGTGTACTGTTTGCTCTGCTCTTCCATTGGGATTTTCCAGTAACCGTTTTTTCAGGTCTAGGTTGCTAATGTAGCGCGCGCTTCGTAGTCGCACCCTTTCTCGATAAGGTCGTCGATCTCCGCGTTGATGATTTCTTCCATCTGCGGGTTCTTCGGGCAGTATCTCTGCTTAATCCGCCGGTCATCCTTCATTACAATTCGGTGAGGGGCGATGTTTGATACCCCCGAAATCTTCTCGAATGCTTGCAACTCCCGCTTTAATAACTCCCTCACTTCTTCGGTTGTCGCGGCTCCTGTAGGCATGGGGTTTGATTTGGGTTTATTTCATTTACCTGACCTCTTTGCACCTTCTCCTTCTATTCTTGGAGTGTCACGTCTAAGTCTCCGCAACATAATCGGACCCCCGCTTTTGCCAGGTAATCTGTTCCAAGGACAACTTCATCCATCAAACCGGGCAGTATGAAACGATCGCTTCCATGCGCCTGATTCGCTAGCTCTACCCGTGCCGTTATAGCCTTCAGCACCGTTTTGGATCTCTCATCACCCATTTCCACACGCGTGTTCACCTACCTAACTTCTCCCACATCCAGTTTCTTAAAAATGGCTTCGCTGAAGAAACTTCTTGTTGTGCTGGTATCAACTGCAGCTACTACGCCGACTTCATCTGCTTTGCTCGCCGCCATAATTCGGTCATTCGTCTGCCTTGAAACACTCTTTAGTTTGGGCGAGGTTTTTCTACCTGACGCCTTCTCCACGCCGCAAATGGGACCTCAACCCGTTTCCCGATGCCCTAAGGCAGCACTCTCGGGTCGGGACATTGCATCGACCACAGGTCCAACAAAACTCTCTCCGTGCAGCTGTGAACTCCATCGCAAAATGGCTTCTCCGCAATGTCTACACGCAGTCCACGGATTAACTTACTCCGACTGTAGTGTTGCTACAACGCTGTGTGGTCGGCACTGCGTTCTCTCGGATTTAGCCGCCTCGTCACTCCTAAAAAGCTCGCGCATGTGCTGATATCTCTCCGTGACCCACGGAGTTGTTCGCGCTGCTGCTCTCTGTGGCTCTCTCACCGGGGGATATTTTCCATGTCCTCCGCCAAACTCACTATCTCTGATCGTTTGACATACCATTGGAACTCGCTTCTAGAGTTTCTGTAGATACGGGTTAACTTCTGCTCTGAGGTGTAGTTCGGCTGTCGCATTAGACTCTGAAAGGCCAGCACATTGTCTTTGAACTTCTCGCTCTGTTGTTGGACACGATGCCGGATCTCATCGTCTAAGGCTTCGTGGTAGCGAGAGTTTAGAAGAACCTTAGAAAGCCTCTTTTGAATTCCTCCCACTGTCGCCGATTCCAGTTATTACTGCGGAATTGTGACAACGCCTTCTCTTTAAGTAGTTCTGGCATTGCTCGCGGTAACAAGTCGCGATTTACCTCATATAGTTCCGCCAATTCTTCCACACGGTCGATGAAGCTGAGCGGGTCTCGGTCGGCATCGTATTTGAAACCCCACTTGCGCACTCGGTCCATGATGGTTGCCAGCGATGTTGTAGGATACATTTCGTATGGCTGTAGTGTCTCAAACGCGTCAACGGGCATTGGTTACTACATGACACTGGCACCCTGGCTTCCGCTTGGTGTTGCTGCGGTAAAAGTCAGCGCTGACCTTGAGTGTTTCGCTTCTAGCTCTACGAACCGCGTTTGGTAGTCTTCGTTGTTAATCTCTTCTTGTATAAATGACGAGAAGCGTTTTCGCAGCTCCTCTACGGTTCCGGTCTGTTCGAGGCTGAACTCTATCACACAGGTCAGCTCCTCTCGGTTGAGGTAATGTACCCACTTTCTCGTTACCATTATATTTCTTCGGGTAGTCACTACACTTTTGTGTCTCTCTCAATTGTGCCCCATTTGTTTTTGTACTGTTCTTTAAGTTTGGGTCTTTCGGGTGGTCACTGAACCCTCTCTCTATCACTTGTGTTCTTTTTTTCACGTCACTCTCCTTTATGTTGTTTTTAGTTTCCTTTTAGAGTCACTGTTCGGGCGCCATTTGTAACGGACTTTCCTGAGTGCTGAGCGTAGCTCTCGGTTGTCCAGGGTTCTGTAAAGAGTAAACACCGTATCTCCTCAAGAAATTAGAACACACTCGCTTCTAGTTTATAGCTCGTTTATTTGCTATACTCTCGCTATGTCTACTCTCTAAAGCATAGAACTAGAGTAGTTTAAACCCTACAGCTAGCACCAGTCTTAGTGGATTAAGCCCACTTCGAACATATAATAATAGTCTCGGAGGTTTGATTCCTCTTCCACTACCCGTGTGACCCACGTAGGGACGCGTGTCACGTATGCCTAACTAATGACCAATGCTTGTTAGCACTGCTCCTTTTATACAATTTTTTCCATCCGCAAATAACTATCCTCAAACTAATTTTTTGTGCTTTATATGCAAAGTAATAATTCAATGTATGTATGTGTGTATGTATGCATATGTACATGGGTATATACTAGGGTGGGTCAATTAAAAAAGTTGATTCATATCCTTGCGATTCTGGTACTATGGACCATAACAAACATTTTCGCCCAAGGAACCATACCTCTAAAATCATTTTCGAGCCTGCCAAAATTTTTTGGTAGATATTTTCAAAAATACCAAATAAACGACCTCTTAGATGCATTTCAAAGACAAAAAATATTATTGAAAATGTGTATACGGGGGTTTTTTGGGTCAGAGAATCCATTTTTCGCATTCATTTTTAATTTTTATCGCCACCAGAGTGCGTTTTTGAACAATTTTTTGGATTTTTCACTTTTTTTGGGGGAAATTGACGAACTTATTGCTCAAATAGTCACATCTTTGACTTTCTAATAATTTAAAATAATGGAAAAATATTTATTTCTTTATTTTTTTTATTTTTTATTTTTTTTATTTTTTTTTTATTTTTTTGCGATCAAAATTAAAAATTAATGCGAAAAATGGATTCTCTGACCCAAAAAACCCCGTAAACACATTTTCAATAATATTTTTTTGTCTTTGAAATGCATCTAAGAGGTCGTTTATTTGGTATTTTTGAAAATATCTACCAAAAAATTTTGGCAGGCTCGAAAATGATTTTAGAGGTATGGTTCCCTGGGCGAAAATGTTTGTTATGGTCCATAGTACCAGAATCGCAAGGATATGAATCAACTTTTTTAATTGACCTACTAATTGACCCACCCTAGTATATACGTATATAAACTACAATTCAAATAAGTGTATGTACATATATGAGCCATTCTTTTTTAAGTCGGAAGAGTTTCGTAAAAAAAGTTATGTCATGGCTCCGATTCGCTTCAAATTTTTTTTGTGGGTTCTCTAAATGAAATAAGCTAACACGTGTTCGAGGAATTCTTTTTTAATTTTTTTTCTTTGGAGATATGATCTGCCAAAGTTAGAATTTTTTCGTGATTCTGGCTAATCATATTCTTCTTCAAATCGTTATATCTCGCTCATCGTACAGAATTCATCTTAACGTCGTTTTAAAGCTAAGGAAACGGGCTTAATATTCCTATATATAAGATGGTCTATATTGTCCTAAAGCTAACTTAGCTATTAACAGCTGAGCTTTTTGAAGTTGATTTGTATAGTGAAGACCAGTAAATTAGGGATTTAAAATTATACCATCGTAATCCTTGTTTTATTCTCTACAAAAAAACGTGGTTCGAAAAAATGGGGGTTTTTCAAATACCATAAAATATTTTTCTCTATGACGAGATGTTTTGTTTTGTGAGAATTAAAAATTCTTTGCTATTTATTTTCTAAAACTTGTGATGAGATATATTTAGTAAAGTGTTCAACATCGGATTTTTGCAAAAAGTTAAATTTTATTGCGGATTCCGAGTACCTATCCACAAATAATAATAGTATGGCGTGGCAATTGCAGAACTAAAGTTAGCAAAACGCGTATTTTATTGAAGATTTCGGCAGAGTATCACTTCGTTAACAACATTTGTTCCACAACTTTTTCAATTAAAGAATATTCTAGAAATGGGCTTGGCTATATTAAAACCAAAGGTCATAAATTTAGACTTTATTGTGGATTTCGCCAGAATATTTATATGGATTGATTTTCATAGAGAATTAAACAAGGATTACGATGGTATAATTTTAAATCCATAAATTACTGGTCTTCATTATACAAATCAACTTCAAAAAGTTCAGCTGTTATTAGCTAAGTTAGCTTTAGGATAATCTTAACCATCTTATATATAGAAATGTTAAGCCCGTTTCTTCAGATATAAAATGACGTTGGATGAAGTCTCTACGATGAGCAGAACCCGCGATATAACGATTTGAAGAAGTACATGATTAGTCAGAATCACGAAAAAATGCAAACTTTGACAGATCATTCCTCGAATACGTGTTAGCTTATTTCATGTATAATAATAACAATAGATTGGCGCGTACACATATGTTAATGTTTGGACGAGCTTCTCCTCCGATTTGTGGCGTGCGCCTTGATGTTGTCACACAAAGCGGAGGGACCCACAGTTTTACGCCGACTCCGAACGGCGATTGTATTTTTATGAGAAGCTGTTTTTCATGGCAGAAATACACTCGGAGGTTTGAGGGACGACCGCTCTTAAGAAAAAACTTTTTTTCTATATTTTTTCCGCGATGTTGCTTTGGCCAGGGCTTGAACCCAGGCGTTGCGGAGTGGAAGCGCGCACTGCTTACCAATACACCACAGCGGCCGATTTCATGTATAGAACCCATAAAAAAATTTGAAGCCAACCGAAAGTGTGACACCAAATTTGGTGTCCAATATAAAAAAGAATGTCCCATATATGTATGAATAATTCAACCATAAGTATATATTTATACATGTGTCTATTAGCCTAGCTCATACAATTCAAATTAAAAATTCATATATATATATTAGACTGACCCAATTTTACTTAATGTTATTATTTTTTTTGAGGCTGATTGCTAAACACTTTCGAATACTTGTAAAAACCCACCTGACCAAGTCTGGTTGCCAAATTTAAATACTAACCCGATGCGAGTCTCCGTTTTGTATAATTTTGTGCTCTGATATTTAAGAGCGTGTTAAGGAAGATAGAAAGGGTAGATTTTGTGGATACGATGGGATCATTTAGTTTTCTCTACAATCAAAAATCGTTGGGAAATTTAAGAAAATCTGAGAAAAAAGGAGAAAAAAATAAAATTTTCACTTTAAGTGCTTAAAATCTGTTGTTTAGAATTTGTCTTTATCAGCCTCAGATACTCAGGGTCGTGGCCATTCAAAGAGCTTTAAAATGAAAAAAATATATAAATATTTAATTGGGTTCAATCGGGCAAAATTCTAATTTATCTTTTCTAAATTTTTTATTTCGATCAAATATGAAGAGGCTTTTAATTTTTATGAAATTGTTTCCTTCTTGTCTAAAAAAGGAAATTCTAGAATCCTTAGACTGTAAAAGACTGAAAACGAGGGTAAAATATTCACAGTAAAGTGTTTGAGAAGAAGAATTACATATGTATTGATAAAATCGTAGTAAATTATGTTTTCACTTATTTTCTTTACCTTTGTTAATTTTGTCTGCAAGCTCCCTGTCCTGATAAAATACATGTACACCTTGTGATGATTTACAAACATAGAAACTTGAAACTTACCCTCAGAGTTTGTTTCATGAGTTATTTAACCTGTTACCCGGAGCATTGATATTTTTGGCATTAGCACCGTTTTAGAAATTTGCTCGTATCTTGACACCGATTCGATAAACTTATACCATTTGTTTTTTTAGTTTTAAAGCTCTTTGAATGGCAAACGATCCTGAGTATCTTCCGTTGAAAAAACAAATCCGAAAGAATAAATTTTAAGCATTAAAAGTGAAAATTTTATATTTTTTCCCCTTTTTTCCAGATTTTCTTGAGTTTCTCAAGACATTTTGATTGTAGAGAAAAATAATTGAACCCATCGTGTTCAACGAACTCAAAAACATATCATTAGCCTAGTTTCGTCAATTTTCTACAATTTTCTACCCTTGCCATCTTCTTGAACACGCTGTTAAATATTAGAGCCCAAAATTGTACAAAACGGAGACTCGCATCGGGTTGATATTTGCATTTGGCAACCAGACTTGCTCAGGTGAGTTTTTACAATCTGTCTAATATATATAAATTGTTGTGGGCCCCAGGGCCACAGGATCCGGGGTCCTCACAAAACAAATTACCAAAAATTATCTGGATTGTTTAGCAACTTCAAACTTTCACTTTCGTATACTAAAATGTATGGGGTTATAAAACTTTATACTTTAAAAGTTTATGAAAACTCTGATTTTGATAACGGTTAATCTACATTCTCTGAACCAAATCAAAATTTGTACTGACCAAATATTAATGTTTTCTTATTAATTCCTTAATACTTAAATAACTTACTAGTACATACCCCATGCTCATATTGTGACGAACTCTGGGTATGCTGGGTATGCTCATCGGCTGCCGGGTTCTCAACAAAAATAATAAGGGTTCCTTTTTTGGTTTATAGCAAAGCACTCATCTGTCTTGGTCGTACGTTAAGAGGACGGGAGTAGAACCTACCCGTTCCTCTCCGATTGGTGGGTGTAGCTCCGTCCCACCAAATATAATTACGGCTATAGTAAAGGAGCGGTAGTAGAACCTACCCACAACCTTCCAAGAGAGGGAGTAGAACCTGCCCGTCTCTGAATACCTGGCTAAGATCTATAGGAGTGGGAGTCAGGGGCGCACCCAGGTATATATTTTGGGAGGGGTTTTATACTTCTAAATATATAATACCAGAAAATATTGAAAATTCGCTTCAGATAATATGCTCTTTAAAATACATTTATGCAAGTTTTATGTACAGTACGTAATAAATAAATAAACTTTTTAAAGTTTCATAAATTGCACTTTATTTACTAAAATTAACAAAGAACTCAAACGCCAATAGATCAAGTTTAAATAGCACTGGAATAGCTGCGCTTGATTGTAGTTGGCTTAAGAAATGAAATAGTGGAAAAAGCAACATGAATTCACAAGGCGAACTTAGCGCAGTGCGTAGGCTGAGACTGGCTGAATCCTACTGAAAGAAGTCTGATGAGGAAATGTGGTGATTTCCGAAAACACTTTTAACCGGCTTCAAAAAGTGGGAGCGCTTACCAATCCATCGGAATATTTTTTCTTTTTTAAGGTATTCTACTGCATAACTTTGGACCACGTGAACCGATTTCAATATTTATTTTTTTATCGTAGATATGGTACCTCAAGGGTCGTCCCGTTATTTGGTTTAGATCCGATCATTGGAACAGGAAAAAATTAACGGCACTTTAAAATGTGTATATGAGAATTGAAGTTGGTTGTGTGTTTTGCTTAAACATCACTAGTTTAACAAAAAGTTCTATAAAAACAAGACGCGCTCAACTTTCAAAAGTAATAAAAATATTAAAAACAGTTTTAATGTTCATTGTCCTCGATTTCTGGTTTTTGGCTTTTGATGGAGATGGTGATTTTTTACGATTGCCTAATTTTTTTAATATTTCGAGTACCGAAAAAATTAACTGAATTTGTATTTTTATTATGTAGCTTATTTTGGTGGAACGAATTCATAGTTGGCAAATTAAATCTTCGAATTCTTATTAAGTACATAGCAGTGGTAAACTCTTTTAGGCTGTAAAGTGTAAAAACAACAGTAAGTGAATATGCAATGCATATTTTTAGGATTTTCATTCGCAGTTAAACTTTGGAAGCTCTCAAGAAAAACGAAAAGTGCATAGGATAAAATTACGCACCAGAAATGGAAAAGAAAGTTTCTTCTATCAACATCTTCTATGGGGGTTGAACCCCAAAACCCACTCCTTGTGTGCGCTAATGGTGGGAGTAGAACCTGCCCGTCTCCTGATACCTAGCATAGGGAGTAGAGCCTACCCTATGCGTGAAAAAGCTCCCAACTCTGCAGCAGTCGCCTGAAGACTCCTGTCTGCTTTGATTGCTGGCCGGCTAGTTATACAAATTGCCGGCCGCGGTCGCGTCGCGTATGTCCCGTTGTCCTTTGCGCTTTGTTCTCTATTGCCATCGTGCTTAAAGTATATGTACAATTGTATGTATATGATTACATGGAATAATAACGGTAGTTCAAATCACTTAGTGATGTACAATATGTGGCTACAATTCAAAGTATGTATTTTCAATTCAAAGCATGTATTACTTAACCATTATATATTTTATATACAATTCAAAAATTATGTGTATATATAGATGAGTTTTGTGAGGGCTCCAAGCCATAGGATTGGGGTCCTCACACCCGACTGTTTGGTTAGTGACATTCGTTCTTGTTGGAGGTGTCGCCGTAATCGATATTCGTTTCTTTGCCGCCTTTTTATCTAAACGCGGCACAATTGGCTGGGTTACGTTGCTGTACATAGTCGTTGCCTTTTGGCTTGTTGGGTGTTGTTGGTTGCGTTAATGCACCTGATCACAACATTTTGCCTGCTGCTCCTGTGCCCTAGTTCGTGTGTTGATGTGTGTTGTATGTAGGGTGGCCAGATATTATAGGGACATAATCAGTACAGTTGGGATCAAATCTCAGTACAGAGCCATAAAAATCAGCTCATTTTTAAGCGTATTTTTTATTATTAAAAATATAACAACCAAATAACAGCGCATTAATTTAAAAAAAAAAAATAACTAATAGACTTTTAAATACGTATAGTATTATCAATACAAAAATTCATTACTTTAAAACAAATCAATGATATTACGTATGTATGTACAGCTGTGCTCAGGAAAATAATAGTAAAATGTATTGACAGGTTTTGAAAATTTTTTCTTTCTTTACTTAATTTAATTTTTTTATAAAAATATAGTTAATTCTATAACAAAAGACATGTGAGTTGAAGTCTCCAACTTTATAGAAAATTTATAAGAATTGAGGAAATAAAAAAAAATTTGTAGCCGATTCAGTTTCAGTAGAAGACGAGCTCGAGTCAGAACCTGTTTCTATATTTTAAGCTACAAATTTGAAACATATTTAGTTGGTGTGCTTATTAAATACAACATTCACATTAAAATGTTGACTGAAAGGTATATCAGAATTATCGCTAAACGAATTTTCGAGTACGAATGAAATTTAATAGTGTAAAATGTGTATGCGCAAGTTAAATTACAGGTGGTCGAACATCAGAAATCAAAGTAAAGCTACATATATCATATCCAAGAGTCGGTAGTTTGCACCTTTTCCAAATTTTTAGAACTTACATTGCTCCGTAGCAGTAGTCGTCTTAAGTTTGAAATACTGACAGCCGATTTGTCAGTGGATGTTTAATTATAATCGAAAGATTATCTCTTATTGTCATCTTCTCAGTGTACCTAATATATGATTAACTCACCACCACCTTTCATAAGATTTATTAATGGCGAAACCAGCTTTTCCTGTAAATCCTGTAAAACCTGCAAATCATGAAATTGGGTTGGGTTGAATCCAAACAGTTTGTTATTTTGCGAAATCCTAGGAAACGAAACAATTGCAAGCTGACACCTTTTTAATAATGGTTTAAATTTAATTAATGCTTTCAATCTGCTCACACGTATGAGTTGTCAAAAACCATTGTTTTGAACATGTAAACCTCAAGTAAATGTCAATTACCCGAATTTACAAAAGTATTAAATGTAAAAATCAGTACAAACTCAAAAAATCAGTAGATTTTGCGTACTGATTTCGGGCTCATAAAAATCAGTACAATAGAAAAAAATCAGCACACGTACTGATTAAATCAGCGCATCTGGCCACCCTAGTTGTATGTGTGCTGTATGTACCCTGTAGTCAAATGTACTAGTTGTAAACTACCTCACAACTAGTATGACCCGCATGCCCAACTAGTCAGCCAACTATCTTTTTTCCATGCAATTAACTGGTATTTTTAACATAGGGATGTCCTACGAGATGGCAATTGTCAGATTTCGGTCAGAAATATACCAGTCTCATACTAGTTCAAAATAGACAGAAAATTACTAGTTCAATTATGGACCAAAACCACTACTGTGGGAGTCAAAAAATAAAATGAATTCATGAATATACAATAAAAGCTTTTGATTAAGAAAACTTTGCCTTAGATTTGAAAATAATTAGTGTTAAATTAAAAGCAAAAATAAATACATAAATATATCACACTTTCGAACATAAATTTAAATGCATTTTTCATTAAATGTTATTAAAAGTAAAAGCTTTCAGGTGCAATAAATACTATATTTTTCATCTTTTTTAATAATATTAAAAATGCAAAGAAAAATTTTAGTTAAAAATGAAATAAATACTTTAGTTCGAACTATCATCACGAATGATAATTTTCGAGTGAACTTAAATAAAAATAAAAGTTTTCATTAAATAAAATAAAATAAATTAACTTCACCCATTTCAGTTCTTTGTTTTTTAAACTTTATAAAAGTAATAATTAACTCATAAAATTTGAGATTTGGATAAGAATAAAATAAATAAATAATTCATGCAGTTATTAAATATTCTTAATTTTTGTCTATAGTTTGGCTTATCGATTGATAATTGAAATTAATCAAATAATTATATTAATAGTGTAATTAAAAAAGTCCAAAATAATTGCAAATGATCAAAAATAACAAAATAATGATATAATTAAAATTAACGAATTAATAAAAAAGATTTTTGTTTAAGTAATTAATGATTAATCATTAAAAATGTGCTAATATCGGTATTTAATCATTAAACGGTTATCCAAAAAAACATGTTTTAATTAATAATCGTTATGAATATTAATCATTATTTACCATGTATGGTATAATTGCGAGTACGTAATCGCTTTAACGGTCTACAATATACCCAAATAAAAGTTGTAATATTTTGTGTACTCTATTGTATTGTATTCTGCCATGAAAAACGGCAGAAAATACAATCGCCGTTCGGAGTCAGCGTTCGCTTTCCGTGACAACATCAAGGCGCACACCACAAATCGGAGGAGAAGCTCGGCCAAACACTAACATATGTGTAAGCGCCAATCTATTATTATTATTATTATTGTTATATTGTACTATTAAACTGTCGAAGCCAAATAAAACAGGGCATGGATAAATCGTATTGTACTTGGTACTAGTCTGGTCATTTTCGAACTAGTTCGGTTTCAGTCAGGAAATTCTAGCTGCAAACTAGTTTTTCTCCTGCCTAGTTTGGGGTTTCTCTGCAGGGTAGGTATATATACATGTTCATATGGTGCCCCATGTTTGTTCAAATGCATTTTGCGTAGGCAGCGTTGGGCCCTGTGCCTTTGTTTTCGTGCTGGTGCATATAGACATGCATGTATGTACATACATATGCCGACGGTATCTTGTTTGCGTTTTCCCTTTGCGCGCTTATTTGTTTACGTGCTGGATCACGCCACTTACATTTTCGGCTATTTAAAAATTGAAATTGCATTGTGAAAAATTCAAATTTCGTGGATTTTCTCAACAATGCTGTCGGTTTTCAGAAAAAAGGCGTTAAAGTCCAAAAAAAGTAAGAAAGCGCCCTCTGGCGGCCCTCAAAAGAAAAAATTAACGTCATAAATGGATTCCTCGACCCCAAAAACCCCCAGAAACATATTTTGAGTCATTTTCAATACAGCTGTTTCAACAGGTGAGCCACTTTATGAAAAAAAAATGATAGAAAAAATCGCTGGCTCGGAATAAAATTTACATTTTTTCTTAAAAAAAAATTCACATCTACAGCTTTTTCTAAAAATTTCCCTCAAGCAAAAAAGATTTTCCTCGCAAACAGAATCCGTACCATTTTTTCCTAAAGACCTTAGCATTTGGTTCCTAAAATTTTCTTAATTTTTTTTTTTTAATTTCTTAAACTAAAAAAATTGTTCCCTTCTTCTCAAATCATTTGTTTTCTCCTTACTTTCCTCGTTTCCCTTCAATTTCCTTCCTTCAAAATATTCCTTGTTTTTCCCCCGTTTTTTTTAAATATAAATTTTCTTTCCTCTTTTTCTACGTAAATTTCGCCTCATACATCGTTTTCCCCCTGCAGTTCTTCTCTGAAATTTTCCTCAAGTTTCCTTTCCTCCCAAAACTTCCCTTCATTAATTTTCGTCTCGGTGCCTTCGTTTCGGTGCTTCGTATTTTCGCTGGGGGGTTGTTTTCTGCTTCCGGGAGGTTCGTCTCTCCTCTCGTCAAAAGCCTTGACGTCGCTTATGTGGGCTGTCCTCGTCTTATCGTGTGTTTCCACCTCCACTATAACTGGTGAAGCGAAGTTTCTTACCGTGTGAGGCCCGGTATATTTCGGGGCCAACTTTGCCGCAAAGTTGTCTACTGCTTTCGATTGTGGGTGCTCTCTGAGTAACACTAGGTCGCCTATAGGTGGCCTCCATTATCTCCTCCGTAGGTTGTAAAGCCGTGCTTGTTCCGCCGATGCCCGCTGTTGGTTTTGGCGCACCAGACTGAACACTTCCTTCAGCGTGCTCTCATCGTAGACTGCCCCTGGGAGTCTCGGCTCGCGTCCTTGTGTCAGGAATGCCGGACTGTAGCCGGTGGATTGGCAGATGCTAGTATTCAGTGCTAGAATTATTTCGGGTAACAGGTCGTCCTAGTTCCGTTGTTGCCCGCCTGTAAACTGTGAGATGATCCGTTTTACGTTACGGTTCGTTCTCTCTGTCGGGTTTTCCTGTGGGGTATACGGAGCAGTGAATTAATGCTTCACCCCATATTGCTCTAGGAACTAATTGAATGCTCGACTGGTGAATTGCGCTCCGTTATCCGTCACCAGGATTTTCGGAACGCCGAATCGCGCGAGGATTCGTTCCTGAAACGACTTACTCAGGCTCTCTGTCGTCGCTTTCCGGAGTGGTACAATCTCTACCCATTTAGAGAATTTGTCATGAAGTACGAGTATTATCGTGCTGCCGTGTTTTGATCGCGGTAGCGGCCCGATGAATTCGGCGCATAAAAAGGCCCAAGGCTCGTCCGCAAGTTGGGTCAACATCTTCCTCGCGGCTTGCTGCTGGATAGGTTTATAGATCTGGCACGACTGACACCCTTTCACGTATTTCCGCACATCACGGAACATGCCGGGCCAGTAATATCGTGCGGTGGCTCTTGCGATGGTCTTTCGTACGCCCATGTGGCCAGCCCTGGGTGTTTCGTGGACCTTGGGGGTTCTTCGCTACGCAAAACTTCCACGGGATGTAGTCTTCACCATCCGCGTAGGCAGGGAGGTGCCGATATAATTTACCGTATTCCACCGTGTAGTCTGGAAATTTGATGGGGTTAGCCCTTACTTCCCTTATCTTCTCCTCCAGCCATTTGCCGGTTCTTCTGTCTGGCATTCTTGGCTAATGATTCCCAGTTGTCCCCCTTGGGGCTCTCGTGAGAGAGCGTCCGCAATTACGTTCAGCTTTCCTTTCCTATACTGTACGTCGAACGAGTGTTGCTGCAGCTCGAGTGCCTACCTCGCGATTCTATCGGACGGAATCTCGATCGCGTTTAACCACTTTAGAGATAAGTGGTCCGTTATCACCGTAAACGTGTACCCCTATAGGTACGGCCTCATTTTCCGAATCGCCCACACACTGGCATGGCATTCTTTCTCTGTCGGAGAGTAGTTGCTTTCCGCCTTGTTAAGGTGGCGGCTCTTCTCCATCGACGTCTTGGGTGAGAACCGCTCCCAAACCATAGTCGCTGGCGTCTGTCTGCTGTATGAACTTCTTAGTAAAGTCGAGGCACGCCAGTACCGGGGCTTCTGTTAGTGCTCTTTTCAGGGCTTCGTCAGCAGCTTGTTGCTCATACGACCACTGAAATCGCTTGCCTTTCTTTAGTAGCACGGTGGCCGGGTGGACAACGCGCGAAAAACCTGGTACGAATCGCCGGTACCAGGACGCTACGCCTAGGAAACAACGTAGCTCACGCTCGCCGGGGCCTTCATGTTCTTCACAGCTTCGACCTTGTCTGGATCCGTATGGAACCCATCCTTGCTTACTACGTGACCTAAATACTTAAGCTCGTCCTTAAAAAATTCCCATTTTTCTGGATTGACCTTCAAGTTCGCCTCTCGTAATCGTCGGAATACCTCGATGAGATGTCGGATGTGCTCCTCGATGGATGTGCTGGTCACGATTATATCGTCCAGGTAGGTGAATGGGTGTGGCTCTAGTTCGGGTCCGATAACGCGGTCTAACGCACGTTGGAACGTCGCTGGTGCGGAGTGGAGCCCAAACGGCATCACGCACCATTGAAGCAGTCCGCGACCTGGCACGGTAAACGCCGTACACTCTTTGATTTTCTCATCCATAGGAATTTGCCAATAGGCGTTCTTAAGGTCTAAGCTGCTGATGACCTTGGCACTGCGTAGCCGCTCTAGCATGTGATGGATCCTGGGTAGTGGGTATGCGTCGGGCACCGACCGTGCGTTCAACTGACGGTATTCCACGCATAGTCTCCACTTTCGTTTCTGCGTGGCTCTCTTGGAGGTACCAGTCATTTGCTCGAAGACGCTTAGTTCTCGGTACAAGAATTCTTTAACCCCGGGGCTCTTTATTTTCTGTGAGGACTAAATATCCACGGAATTTAGCCCACACGGACGCCGCCCCTACACCAGCAACAACGACTACAACAACCACAACGACGACTACAGCAGCATAAGAGACCGTATCAACACTCCCTGGTGACACCGTCACCATATCAACGCAACATGTAGCCATACAACTCAGCAAAACGAAGAGCACCAGCTATAAGAGATGTGACTTGGCAACATACCAGTCAGTCAGCATGGAGCTGTGGTCGTGGACGCACAGCTATTAGTGAGGAGCTCTTACATTTTCACTGTTCTCAATACAAGGCTTGGCTGTTCAAAGATAGAGTGCCGAGTTGGCATACATGTGTTTGTAAAAACAAAGACAACAATTATGGACTAATACAAAGAACATATACTCACAATAATATTAAACATTTACTTTAAACTTAATATTAATATATATACACATAATCAGTACCACTCTCTATGGTAGTCTTGTCATTACTGAATTGTTTATTTTGATATGCATAACATGTAGGCGGCCGCGATGTTGTCCGTATCTTCTTTTTTGTTGATCGTATTCTCCCTTTTTTCTAATATTCTTAAGCTTTCCAAAGTGTATCTCGTCATTTCCCTCTTTTCCTTGTCAATAATCCTAGTGTTAGTGAAATCAGCTGTGTGGCCGCTGTTTAATATGTGCTGTGATAGGGCTGTGCTGTGTTTTTGTTTCCTTATATCTGTTTGATGTTCGGCTATGCGAACACCTAATGCGCGTTTTGTTGTCCCTATGTACACTTTACCACAGTTTTCGTTCTCTTTGCCCTTACATTTTATTTCATAAACAACGTTGTTTTGTTGCTGTATGTCTAGTGGGCTTTTTGTTCTTGTGTAGATTCTAGCTAACGTGTTATTTGTTTTGTAGGCGAGAGTTATGTTTTGTTCCTTTAATGTGCTGTGATCAAAGTTTCCGCTTAGCTTGGGGATGTAAGTGACGCTGTAGTACTTCTTTGGTGTATTTGCTGTTGCTGTGGTCGGCGTTTTATTTTGCTGATTTCCTATTCGCATTGTTTCTTGTTTTAGTAGTTCGCGTATCAGGTGATTGGGATAATTGTTGCTTTTCAAAATGCTGTGTATTTTCTCTATGTTGGCTTCGTGAAATTTTTGGTCGCTTATCGTCAGTATTTTGTGTATAAGATTTTTCGCGGTGTTGATTTTATATTTTCTTGGTTGGGAGGAGAGATAATTGATCAAGCGTCCAGACGACGTTGGTTTCGAGTACCAGTTTAGAACAATATTGTTGTTGTTTTTGTGTATACGGACATCAAGGAAAGGTATGCTCGCGTTTTCTTCCATTTCCATGGTAAACTGAAGTTTTGGGTGGTATTTGTTTAGCGTCTCTAGAATTGTATTCACGTCGTTGCGGTTTGTTATTGCAAAAATATCGTCTACATATTTGTTGATAAACTTGATGTCAATGTTGAAGTGTTGTTTCAGCTCCGAGATGGTGTTGTCCAGAAGGTCGTCCATAATGATGTCGGCAATTGTCGGTGAGAGGGGGTTGCCCATTGGCATTCCAAATGTTTGGGTGTATAGTTTGTTATTGCACATGAAGTAGTTATTATCTTTAAGGCAGAAGTCAAGAATTTGATGGAATTTGTGTTTTGGAATGCTGGTTGTCCGTTGTATCTGGTCCCACTTTTTCATAATAATTTTTGTGGCTAACATTGTCGGTATATTCGTAAACAAGGAGATGACATCGAACGACACTAAAACATCTTCATCAGATACACTTATATTCGTTAATCTCTCTTTCAAATTAAACGCATTCTTCACATTGTATCTCTCTGAAATCAATGGCTTGAGTATTTCTCCGACATATTTGGATAACTTGTAACAGGGGACCATGACTGACGAAGCAATGGGGCGTAAAGGAACTTGCGGTTTGTGAATTTTCGGCAGCCCATATAGCCTTGGCGCTGCAGCTGCGGTGCTGGTGAGAAGCTGCTTTTCCCTTTTGTTTATGTGTTTGGCTTTGTAGAGCTCATCAACTATTTTATTGTTTTTTCTCTGCAGAGTGCTCGTTGGGTCTGTTCTTGAAGTTTTGTATGTGTTTTTGTCTTCTAGTAACACGTTTTTTAGAGGATAAGAAATAATTAAATAAAGTACTATTTGCAAAGGCCCCACAATATAAATTTATTGTAACGGACCCAAGGCATGGCGAGTATACCCCAGCATAGAAAACATAAGCGTCGGGGCCTTCACAGAAAAACGCTTCGTTACAATTGGCGCCCGAGCAGGGACCCGGCAAATAGTACAATACGAGGAGAACATTTCGAAGCCGACAATTAAACCAGCCATGACAGAATCAGTGAGCATAGCGTGGCTGGACAGGGTATCCAAGGAACAGTTAGTGTCCATCACACAGGAACTGGGCATCGAACACACAGGCACCACTCGAGAGATAAGGAAACGGATAGTGGCATGGTCCGCCAAAGCACTCGTCGACCCGGAACTTCACGCAAAATTTCTCGCGATGGAAGCAGCATACAACGAGCAGGAGGCCTACTGGAGAGACGAAAGTGAACCAAAGACACCGTTAACCGTGAATCAATGCGAAAGGACCGCTAATGTGTCCGTTAGGCCTCCAACGCAGAGCCAGTTCACATATCCACCACCGAGTATACAACCGCCACCGCAACACCCGCCAACGACATCAATCTCACCAAACGCTGACGAGCTAACCAACGACAACCATGTGCATACCGTTACTTTTGCGCCCATCATCGACCAGGTACGCAAGTGGTCGGTGAAGTACGATGGAAGACGTGACCCGTTGGCGTTTATAGAACGATTAGAGGAGCTGACCGACGTCTACACATTAAATGTAGACCTATTACCAAAGACGATGGCTGAAATGCTAAGCGGCACCGCCCTCCATTGGTACCGCAACAACAACGAGCATTGGACCAACTGGGCGTCATTAAAACGTGAGTTCCTGCACTTTATCCTACAGGCCCGGTATTTTGAACGCCTGGAGGATAATATAAGGCAACGGAGGCAGCACCCGCGAGGAAAATGCAAGGACTACGTGATCACGATTCAAAACCTGATGCGACACGCGGGTCACAGTAGTGAACAACGGCTGGAAAGGATATTTCGGAATAGCCACCCGGAGTACTTGCTCTACATCAAACGGCGAGATTTTAACACTTTGACGGAACTCCTCACACTCGCAGAAGACTACGAAAGCCATCGGCGGGCCCCAGAAACCGCCCGACGAGAAATAGCGAGACACGTTGGTGACGACCCCATTATGTCACCACCCCAACCGAGACAGGCATTTCAGCAACGACCGCCACCACGCATGGATCAGCATCACCGAGAAGCCCCCGAGTACAGCGCCGGACAACCAATAATTTTGAGCCAGGAATGCGGCCGCCTCTACGCCCTAATCTCGTTGGGTGGAGCGCCCGCGGAAGCCGTCATCGACACAGGTGCCTCGAGAAGTTTCGTGTCCGCCAGCGTGGCGGAGCAATTGGTTAGCTTGGGGAGAGGCAAAAAGATAACTGTGGCCACAGGAATCCTTATGGCCTATGGCACCAGGAACCAAATATCCGAGGCCGTGAGGACCGTAGTCCGCCTTGGGCAAACGATCCACAGCGCCGTTATGCATGTCATGCCTGGAGCAATTGACGACATCATTTTGGGCCTTGACACACTAGGGGGAATGGGAGCTACGGTGTCCTGCGGCGGACACCGCGTCGTATTGACGGAGCCACCTATACAACCGATGCCTACGACACCAAGCGAGCCAACACCAAACACCGAGGACCCCGAACCACCCGTCATGACGAACCATCGCCCACCAAAGAGCAGAAAAGGGAGGCGCCGTACAAGACGACGGTTCGCAAGGGAGAGGGTCGACAGAATAGAACACGAGGGCCCCAACCACGAAGATGAGGCAGCCCGCATACGCGACTTTCTAGCCGAAGAACTGCACAATTTCGAGACTATGAGCGGAGTAGCCACAGTGGGAGAGCACCGGTTCATCATGATTGACGAACGCCCCATCAAACAGCGGTACTTACCGCGAAACCCTGCAATGCAATCTGTCATCGATGCGGAAATCGATGAGCTACTCACGAAAGGACGTATCGAGCCGTCTCGCAGTCCGCACAGTGCACCGATCGTACGAGCCCGGAAGAAGAACGCAAATGGGCGCCTATACGTGGACTACCGTCAACTCAATGCCCGGTCAGTACCGGCCGTATACCCCTTGCCGAGGATACAGCACATATTGGACAAACTTCGCCAGGCGAAGTACATCAGTAGCTTAGACCTCAAGAACGGGTACTGCCAGATACCTCTGGAGCCCAAAAGCCGTCCGAACATAGCCTTCACCGTACCGGGACGTGGCCTGTTCCAGTGGCGCGTCATGCCGTTCGGCCTACATTCCGCACCCCGCCACATTCCAGAAAGCGTTAGACCAAGTCATTGGCCCGGAAATGGAGCCCTACGCGTTTGCTTACCTCGACGACATAATCGTCATAGGGTCCACCTTCTACGAACACGTGAAACACTTGCGAGAGGTACCCCAACGACTACAGCGGGCTAACCTGCGCATTAACTCCGAGAAGTGCGACTTTTTTAAAAGGGAGCTCCGGTACTTGCGCCACGTCATTAGTGACAAGGTCATACACACCGACCCCGACAAAGTCGCCGCCATCAAGGAACTAAAACCACCGACCAACGTGAAGGAGCTACGCCAATACCACGGGATAGCTTCCTGGTATCGCCGGTTCGTACCCGACTTCGCTTTGTTAAGCCAACCATTCACCGCCCTCCTGAAGAAGGGCAAACACTGAAGGTGGGGAACTGAACAACAGGAAGCGTTCGAAGTGATAAAAAAAAAAAACTCACCGAGGCCCCCATCCTCGCGTGCAGACTTCAGCAAAAAATTGACCCTGCAGATGGACGAGAGTAATTTCGGCCTAGGGGCAGTACTCACACTGTAGTTGGAATCGCATACGCAAGTCGGAAGCTTAATAAAGCAGAGATCAATTATTCGGCAAAGGAAAAGGAATGCTTAGCCATAGTCTGGGGAATACGCAAAATGAGGCCCTATCTGGAAGGATACCGATTCAACGTCATAACCGACCACATGTCACTAAAATGGTTAAATTCGGTCGAAAGCCCCTCAGGTCGCATAACGCGATGGGCACTGGAGTTGCAACAACACGCGTTCGACATCGAGTACCGCAAAGGAAAACTGAACTTAGTCGCGGACTCACTGTCTCGAACACCCTTAGAAACGCTACTACGAACAACAGTGGCGGAACCACGATGCAAGTGGTGGCACAGACGGGTCGATGAAGTGCGTACCAACCCGGAGAAATACGCCGATTACATGATACAGGAATGGCAGCTCTACCGTCATATCCCGTGTCGATCCCAGGACGAAGAGGCAGTCCCTGGAAACTGTGTGTGCTCAACCCACTCCGTCTACGAGTACTAAGGGAGAACCATGACATACCAAGCGCGGGACACATGGGTATGCGCCGAACAGTAGCACGGATTGCCAATCGGTATTATTGGCCAGGAATGTTTCGCGACATCAGCCAGTACGTCCGTCAATGTGAGTCCTGCCAGAAGTATAAGGAAGAACAACACAAACCAGCCTGCAAGATGCTCTCGCAGGTCGCACAAGAACCCGATTTAGCAAGTGGGTGGAGTTGGTCCCCATGAGACAGGCCACAGCGGAAGGACTTCGCCGCGCGTTTAGGGAGCGTATCTAAAGCAGAAGGAGGGTTTTGCTAGCCCCAAAATATGCCGGCCCCTACCAGAACCTCCGACACGTATCCCCGGTAATCGTGGAGCTACGAAAGACCGACGACAGGAGGACAAGAACGGCGAACCTTGCCGAACTGAAGGCGTTCAAGACGGCCGAAACACAACAAATTAGCAACACGGAAAAGGGGGAGAAAACCATAAAATAAATTAAATTAAATTGTTACTCTCAAAGAAAAAAAGGGAAGGTAATTTAAAATAAAATAAATAAAGTTAGCAAGACCGTCGCATCAGTGGAGACCGCCATTCGATCGTCAACTAGCGAACCAGCCACACGTGAATAAACGATAGAATTTTACAAAAGGGTGAAACCAATCAACGATGAACATGAAAGAGTTAAGCGAAATGGAGAAGAGTGGGAAGCGCTTGCCGCCGCGATGTACGCTGCACTCACGCACGCTACTGGACAGACGCGCAGCCAGCAGCGAGCAATGGCGACCCAGCTAGCCGCTAGGCAGACCGCCGTTACACGCGCTACCAGTATCACCAGAGGTAGTACCACTGCCATCGTCACCGCCCCGAGCACCAGCACCGTCCGAAACAGCGTCACCACGACACAGCTCGTCGACACCAACAAGGGAACAAACGGTCATTCCCGCCGAAGAAGCCGATGGACCAGCGCTGAACCACTTTCCAGAAATCGCTGAGCGGGTCCGGAAAGCTCTACATGACATCAAGGAGGGGATCTGCAGGTCCCAAGTGAGGTTCACAACGGCACACCACCGAGTAACCATATACCAGTGGGGCGCTCGTGTAATACCGAAGCACCGCAAAACTTAAGCCCGCCGAAGAGGGAGGGAAGTGTGAGGACTAAATATCTACGGAATTTAGCCACACGAACGCCGCCCCCTACACAAGCAACAACGACTAAAAAAGCAACAACAATGACTACAGCAGCGTCATCAACACGGCCAGCCAACATAAGAGACCGTATCAACACTCCCTGACACCATCACTATAGCAACGCAACATGTAGCCATACAACTCAGCAACACGAAGAGCACCAGATATAACAGATGTGACTTGGCAACATACCAGTCTGTCAGCACGGAGCTGTGGTTAATACAATATACAATGTTCTCAATACAAGGCTTGGCTGTTCAAAGGTAGAGTGCCGCCGCCCCACAGTGAACCGTGAGCCCGCGTGACGGAGACGCCCGTTCGCCCAACAGTAGCGCCGGCATCGCCCCACCACCGCGCGTCAACGCGGAACTGCTGCTGTGAACACACAGCTACTAGCGTAGGGCCCTTGACTTGTATACTGTTCGCAATACAAGGCTTGGCCGTTTAGGGTTAGAGTGGCTCCACACCTCAGTCCACCGCAAGCCCGCGCACGGCGACGCCCGCCACACAGGAGCAGAGCCCCGACGTCGCACGGAAGCAGAGCGCCAACACAGTAGCGCTGCTGGATTGGGCTGTCATATCCTCGTTTCTGCTGAGTGTCGGCACGTCCGCGAAAGGGATTGGGGACGCCCGGTCGTGCTTTGCGGCAAGTTCCGTCAAACGCCTTGTGTACCGTGGATCGTCTTTTATCTCTGACAGGAACTGTGATAGCCTCTTCCACAGCTCGTCAACTGTCCCGGAATCTTCTAACTCGAACTCCGCAGTATACTCGAGGAGTTCCTCTTTACGTAGATTGTATACCCACGATAACTTCACCATCTTCACTGTTCTTAGAAAATATTGCTAGGCTTTGCCCTTTCCTGGGTCTTTCCACACGCTTGCTCTGCACTTATTGTTTCACTTGGAGTCTTCTCACTTCACTCACTTTCTGGTCTTTCTCTATAGTCTGTTCTGGCACTTTCACTTTCTACTCTCTCTCTCTCTCTGGAGTCCTTTTTTCGCACTTTAACTGTCTGCTCTCTCTTTGGAGTCTTTTCTCACAGTCTTACCACATTTAACTTTCACTGTTTAGTTTACCCTAGTCTTGCTGTCAAATATTGTCCTAGTATTGTCATATCAAGTCCCTGCTCGGGCGCCATTTGTAACGAACTCCGGGTTATGCTGGGGTATGCTCATCGACTGCCGGGTTCTCAACAAAAATAATAAGGGTTCCTTTTTCGGTTTATAGCAAAGCACTCGTCTGTCTTGGTCCTACGTTAAGAGGACGGTAGTAGAACCTACGCGTTCCTCTCCGATTGGTGGGCGTAGCTCCGTCCCACCGAATATAATTACGGCTATAGTAAAGGAGCGGGAATAGAACCTACCCACAACCTTTCAAGAGAGGGAGTAGAACCTGCCCGTCTCTGAATACCTGGCTAAGATCTATAAGAGTGGGAGTAGAACCTGCCCGTCTCCTGATACCTAGCATAGGGAGTAGAGCCTACCCTATGCGTGCAAAAGATCCTAACTCTGCAGCAGCCGCCTGACGACTCCTGTCTGCTTTGATTGCTGGCCGGCTATTTATACAAATTGCCGGCCGCAGTCGCGTCGCGTATGTCCCGTT
>NW_023458557.1:3151802-3187816 GCF_013731165.1 Rhagoletis pomonella | reverse complement strand
GAACATCAGAGTGCCGATATATTGAAAATAGAAAGAGAGATCCAATAAGAGAATCTACTCAAAATTACAGTTTCAATTTTCAAAATTTAGGAGCGGTTTATGAAATTCTTATTGAAAAACAATTCACATTAAAAATTAACAAACAATACAATATTTGAGGCCATGAGAGCAGAAGTGACCCAACCCAATTTTTTATTTGCACTTACCTACGTAAAATAGTCTCAAATGTGATACATTTTAAAATAAAAGTCGCTTATTTCTTTATTGTCAGCAGTGATGGAAAAGTAGGTACAATTGTACCTTTTCCGACTTTTTCAAACCAAAAGGTACGTTCAATACACTGAGCTCAATTTAGATACAATTAGACGATAGCCAAATAAATGTCCATATTTAAGACTACGTTACTCGCGAAAAAATGTAAAAAAAATTTTGTAAGCAAAGAGAAATCGCAACTCATATATCATTGTGAACATGTCATTGTGGCAACAACAAATCTTTGCAAAGTGGTCAAGTTCCTTTATTAAATTATCTGCGAACAGTGAAAGGTACATTGGGTACACTGAGCTCAATTTAGGTACAATTAGACGATAGCCAAATAAATGTACATATTTAAGACTACGTTGCTCGCGAAAAAATGTAAGAAAATTTTTGTAAGCAGAGAGAAATGGCAACTCATATATCATTGTGAACATGTCATTGTGGCAACAACAAATCTTTGCAAAGTGGTCAAGTTCCTTTATTAAATTCTCTGCGAACAGTGAAAGCTACATTCGGTACACTGAGCTCAATTTAGGTATTAGACGATAGCCAAATAAATGTATATATTTAAGAAAACGTTGCTCGCGAAAAAAAATTCAATACAATTTTTTTAAGCAAGCAGAAATGACAACTTATATATCATTGTGAACATGTCATTGTGGCAACAAGAAATCTTTGCAAAGTAACCAAATTCCTTTATTAAATTCTTTGCGAACAGTGAAAAACTCCTCACCTATTGAGGGATTTCTAGCAAGGTGGATACACTGCATGTGTACACTGCATGTGTGTTACTTCAAAAGTGATACGTGTTTGTGCAAATTTTCGGAAAATACTTTATTTTTTCGCTCATTTCGCGAGATACTTAAAATTTTCACGTAGTACAAATTTTGCTACATGTTAAAGAGATAATATTTATGTATGTATGCAGTGGCAGCTTCTAAAATTTGATCGAAAAAATCTAGACGTTTTGGGGTCAAATAAGGTTAAAGAAAAATGCTTTAAATGAGAAAAAGAATTTCATTACAAGCTGTTGAGAATATGATGTGGCGTATTCATAGTAAAAATAAAGTCGACACTGAAGGCAGTCTCATCTTTTTGACATAATTTCCACCGATTTTAACCCCACGCCTCCACCTTCTAGAGATTCTGTTAAAAAAGCTGTGTTAAGACAGAAATGTCAGGTGGAGACCGCAAATTTCCACTTTTACACTATATATGTCTTGCTGAATTATCTAATCGCTGTCTTAACATCGGCTGTCATTTCGTAGTTTGACAACTCAGTTTTCATTTTACCGCGCCATCTACATTGGGTATAGCTCCGTCTGACTGGATTGGTGCCATTTTGAATGTTATATGTTAAGACAGCAAGTTGCCCACAAGAGAAAACGGGACAAAGTTAAAATAGAAATTTGACAGGTGTTAAGACACATTTAGTAGAAAGTGGAGACGTAGGCTAACGTGGAATGTATCACATAATTTGAGAATTAACGTAATTGATTGATAGCTGATAGTTTTAAGTATGTACATATATTTGAATTCAAGTTTCTATAAAATCTATACATAATATTTTTGCTCGTCTCTATACAAGATTAAAAACAGTAGTCTCTTTCGATAGATTGTCACAATATGTAAAATATTTTCCTTCATGTACATACATATGTATGTGTATGAATGCAAATTACATGATTTTTCGGTTATTGACAATAGCACTGTGAGACAAATGGTAGGGGTCAGTGATCGGGAAGGGTTCAAACTACCGGGGAAAGTTATATCTATAAAAAAGAAGTTATACGTGTCCCGGCGTTTCGCTGGGTCACGTCTAGGAATCGAGATATATATATAACTATCATATAGGGGAAATTGTCACCTTTGGTGATCTTTTTTTGACATAACTCGGGAACCACTAGTCCGATTTTGCTCAAACAAATTTAAAAAAAATTAAAAATTACAATTCCTTTAATCTGTTCATATAACGTTTTTCTATATAATCAACAGTTTTAAAAAAATTTAATATTTTAGGCAAAAAATATTTTTTTTCTTCATACATTTATTTTTACCGGCAAAACTGTTGATTATATAGAAAAACGTTATATGAACAGATTAAAGGAATTGTAATTTTTAATTTTTTTTAATTTGCTTGAGCAAAATCGGACTAGTGGTTCTCGTGTTATGTCAAAAAAAGACCACCAAAGGTGACAATTTCCCCTATATGATAGTTATATATATATCTCGATTCCTAGACGTGACCCAGCGAAACGCCGGGACACGTATAACTTGTTTTTGACCGATATAACATTTCCCGTTGGTTTCATCCCATCCCGATTTTGACTGTCGCATAGTGTAATCAAAAGCAAAGGTATGGAACCAAGTAGAATTTTTTAAAGTTTTTTCTAGCTTGATACTCTGGTACTTAAATAAAAATTTGTGATACATTTGATCCATTTTTTTCTTTTGCGACACATTTTTTCATGAGGTCGCGGCAACACTGTATGTGTGCGTCAATTTCAATTACAACTGCAAACTATCGATAGCGACGCCATTTTGAAAGTGTGTATAATCTACTATATATTTGTAAAAGTACCCTGTAGTCAAATGTACTAGTTGTAAACTACTTCACAACTAGTATGAACCGCATGCTCAACTAGTCAGCCAACTATCTTTTTTCCATGCAGTCACCTGGTATTTTTAACACGGGGATGTCCTACGAGATGGCAATTGTCAGATTTCGGTCAGAAATATACCAGCCTCATACTAGTTCAAAATAGACAGAAAAATAATAGCCTAATTATGGACAAAATCCACTACTTTGGAAGTAAAAAAAAATATGCATTTATGAATATACAATAAAAAACTTTTGATTACACTTTAACATATTACATATTTTTATTTAGCATCCTTAGATTTGCCAATAATTAGTGTTAAATTTTTTGAGTATTAATTAAAAGGAAAAATAAATACATAAATATTTCAAACATTCGAACATAAATTCAAGTGCATTTTCCATTAAATGATATTAAAAGTAAAAGCTTTCAGGTACAATAAATACTATATTTTTATCTTTTTTAACAATATTGAATATGGAAATGAAAATATTTTAGTTAAATTCAACAATTTTTATTGAGCTCGGGGCCGTTTTTTAATGAAAACTTATTGTGGAAAAGCAACAATAAAATCAATCTCAATAAAAATTGTTGAATATAATTGTTATAAGGCCATAAAATAACAAAAACAAATAACTTAAGGACGAGCACATCTAAAAGTTAAACATTCTAATAATAGAAGTATTAACAAAAACCAACAAAACCAACAACCACATGATCAAGTGAATTGCAGCGGAATAGCTGCGCTTAACTGTAGTTGGCTTAACAAGTGAAATAGTGGAAATAAGCAACAAGAATTAACAAGCCGAACTTAGCACAGTGCGTAGGCAACTGGTTGAGTCAGTGGGATCGTCGCATAGTGGTGCAATGTGCAAAGCTGGGGTAATTTAATAAAATTTTTTGTTTGTAATTTTTCAATAAAATTTTTATCAAATATGCAAGAAAATTGTCTACTTAAGAGTAAATACAACTTTGTTTGAAAAAAATTGGCTGCAAATAAACATAACGGTATCCAAAAGTCATAGTAAGCAATAAGTGAAAAATGAAATTGTGCATGCAACGAAAACTGAGTATTTTTAAGGCTCAATAATTTGTTTAAAGAAACTTTGTTTTAACTTCATTTCTTTCTCCGTCATTGCTTTAAGTAAGAAAATTCAGGAAATGTAAAAATTATTACCGAAGTGGACGCACATATTTTTTGGAGCTGATAAAGTTCCAATCTTTTGGGTGAGTACCAAATTATTATGTTTTTTGTTTTTGTAGAAGAAATCTTTCTTATATGGCGGAATATAGATCACTTACTATACTTATTCTCTCAATTGATGTATATACTAATAGAATCCACAAAAAAATTCTGCTGCTAGCTGCGGCACCCATATATTTATTCTCAATTTTCAAAATGACTCCTTAAATTTCAAGACAAAAAATTTTTGATTTTTGGCTGTCGACCCCTAAAAATGAAAGACTTGATGGAATAATGGATTTTGGAATATCAGTTTAGGATCTAGTGATAGAATCAAATTTGTTAAATTGAAATCATACGTGTGAAGTAAATTCAGAATTTGGACCTAAAGTGGACAAAAGTTTTCCGAAAAAGAGAGCGGTTTGCTACTGCAAATAAAGATTGGCTCGAATTTGAAATAGACTTGTTACAATTTGTGTGTTCTAAGTTTGGTAAGCCGACATTTTCTGCTGGTAGGCCAGCTAAAAGTTTTGAAGATTGTTGCCAAAAAGTTAAAATTAAGAAAGCTTATGAGTTTTCGAAAGTTATCAAACCAGATGTATTTCTTTTTGGCCACTGAATTAAAAGTGAGATCTTCAGCTACGCTACTTAATGAGCTTTTAAGTGCTTCTCCAGAAAGAGGTACTGCTATTAAGAAGGTCATATTGGCAAAGAAGAGTCCTAACGGTATTTCGCCTGAAGAAGCTCTCGCACTAATAACACCGGCACACAAAATAAAATTAGTGTGATATGCATTTGACCGGACCTACCTATGGTTATGTATTTCGACCCGCAGAATCCGAATTTGAATTAAGTTTGGCCAATATACCTCCTAAATTTCGAGAAAACTTCAAAAAACTGATTTTTATTGCCAATTTTCACTATTTTTACGGGGTTTTTTGAAATTTTCTCGAAATCTAGGAGGTATATAGGCCAAACTGACTTAAAATTTTTTTTTTGTGTGCCGGTGTATTCGACACAAATTTATCAAAGCATCAGTATCGTTTACTTACAACAGGGTAGATAAATTGTTCCTCACTTTAAAGTGTTTTGGTTTTCTTAAATAATAATAATAATAAATTTTAATAAATTTGTTATTCCGTAGAGCAGTGATGTCCAGAGAGAGCTTTTACTCAATACGCGCCTATACAAAATGTATGGAAAGTTTAAAAGAGCTTTGCCCGCGGGCAAGGCGGTGCCCATTAGTGCCGTAGAGAGAAACTTCACTACATTCGTCATATTATTTCAAAGGTTGGCAATGCAACATAAGCAAATATAGAGCAAGAGCAACTGTTAGCAAAAACCAAAACCTTGGTCGAAATATCTAATATATCTGACTCATGAACGAAAACCGAACCAAAATTTAAAGTTGGGTACACATTTTTAGAGTTTGCATCGGGTGAGCAATAACTTATCGATTCGAGAAATTAATGCGCTGATGAGAAAACAAAAACTCGTATATCGAGACGATAAAGTGGCCGGTAATCTAAAGATAAGATGAGGTAACGGCCCTAAAAGTTGTTATGCTTGATCTGACTTTTTAACAGTTTTTTTTTATTTCATACATATATTAGGTGGCTGATTCGGATCCGGCGTCAATACAGTATATACATAACGGACTTTCTATTTTTAATTCATCCCGAATAGTTAAAAAATTTTAGGTATGCAGGTATCTATAACCGTGCGCAAGTGCTTAAAAAATGTACCAGAAATTGACGAAAAATTTGACGATTTTTTAATTATATGGTTGGTAGGCGTGGTCGCTGTTCGATATTGCCCATTTTATGAGCAGAAGTTGTTAGTAATTCAGACATAATTTGTGCAAAATTTCATCCCGATATCTATCTTAGTTCTTAATATAATAATTAAATTATCCTAATAGAGTAGGTTGGGCTACTGTGCGTCGGTTCGAATCCTACTGAAAGAAGTCTGATGAGGAAATGTGGTGATTTCCGAAATTGCTATCACTTCTACCATTTTTTCAAATTATTCATGCTTTTCCACAATAAGTTTTCATTAAAAAACAGCCTCGAGCTCAATAAAAATTGTTGAATATAAGGCCATGAAATAACAAAAACGAATAACTTAAGGACGAGCAGTAGGGTTTTGTGTTCCTTCAGACGTGGGGCAAATCGGTTTAAACAGATATTAGTGGGCATCTAGCGGGGACAGGCTGAAACACACAATGTCTGCCATCTAGAGGGTGTGACCAAAACAAACACACACACAAAGCGCTGTCGTATAGGCTCGGGGGGGGGGGGGGGAAGGAGGGTTGGGTTCATAGATGGCGCTGCATGCTCGCAACCGCTAGATGGTGCGGTAGCTCTACCTACCTCCACCGATCATGAAAATTTGTGTGCCTTGTGCTCACAATCGCTAGATGGTGTGGGTATTACATGTGTTGGTATAACATGATCGTGAGGGTTAAGCGGTGGTGAGATGTGTTTAGTATAAACAAAGCAGTCTGGCGGTGGTTGTAGTACATGATCGTGGGGGATTATACTTACTTTTTCCTCAAGTGCGGTAGAGCTCTATGGCGCGGCAGCTCTAGGGTTCGAACGATACTATCGATATTGAGTAAGCATCGATACTTAGGGTATAAAAATGAGTACTTTAATACTCGAAACCTTATTTGGTGATTTTACTCGATACTCTGCAAAGTACTCGTAGTATCGAATACTTTTTAAGAAATACACTTTTTAAATTTTTTCTTCCATTGGCAACCCAATTTTCTTTGCTTATATGGATTACTATTTACTTCAACATTTTTCAGTTTATAAACCTTTTATATTTTGTATGAATAAGGCCATAAAACTTTACGCAAAGTTCACGAAAATGCAGAATTTTTAGAAACTTTTTGGGTATACAGTTTTCGAACCTATTCAACTTTACGTGTAGCCTACTACCGTTAATTTTTAATTCAAACTTACACATTATTATACTAAAATTGAATAGGCTACAAAAGCGCATACCCAAAAAGTTTACAAAAATTATTAATAAAATTTGAAATTCGTGAAAGTATATATGTATATATATATGTATGTATGTATGCATGTATATTAAACGTTAAAATTACTTCCAACGTGAAAGTAAGTTCTGCAACAATGAAATAAAAATGAAATATTTTGAAGAATAAAATAATTTTAGTATCCCAAAGAACGTATTTTAATGAGTCCGATACTGAGTAGTATCTGTACTTTTTCCCTGATACTTTTAGAGTATCGATACCATGAACTCGATGCCTGAATGAGTACTCAGTATCGATACCAAAGTCTCAAATTTCGAACCCTATGCAGCTCTACCTTCTTCCCCCGGTAGAGCTGCCGCGCCATCTAGTGGGTGTGAGAAGTGTTTAGTATAAACAAATCAAATAAACAAAAAAAAATTTATTTTGTGTGATTAAATATATCTACTTATTCAATACTCTCTATCTGCAATTTTCACAAAAACTACTTTGTGATGTTAGAACCCATCTGGGACTTACCTGACATCACTGATGTTAATTCTGAATTTGTAATTTAATTGTAAATTCTGCTGTCAAGCGTTATACATGGTCAGCATTAATATCAGAATCTAATTTTTGTTAAAAGTGCAGATAGAGGGTATTGAATATAAGCCCTCAACATGTATTACATTAATTTAATGGAATATGGAGGATTGAAGGAGAGTCGTTGACACATTAAATATTTCTTTTCCGGTTTGGAAATGCTGATAAGAGACAGCACAGTGTAATGAAGGCTATTTTAAATATTATAAATGATATCGTTGTTTGTATGTCTGTTTGTATGTTTGTAGTGTGATAAAAATAGAAATTTGGGGAAATAAAATGTGTGGACAAATATAATTCGTTTTTATTTAAAGAAAGAGGGTTACAATTTAGTATTTATTGTTTTATGAAAGTGCAATTTTTTACTAAATATAATTGCTCTTTACGTTTATTTAAATTAATAAAATTTTTTAAAGAAATTTACATTATTATCACTTATTTCTATAATTGCATATTTTTCTTGTTTATACATAGCCATAAAGGTTGCTGAACTACAATACGCGTCATAGTTTTTAAAATATTAATAAATGGTTTATAATAGCCCATTTCGAAGAACGATCCAACTGGCTGGTTCTCCGTCCGATGGTGTTCCATGTATTCATTTATTTCGCTGACAACGCAATCCTCCAACTTCTCTAAAAATAGTGGATCCTGAAACCACTTTTCTTCAAAATTGTACCGTTCCATATCCATAGATGAATCTATGTTCCTGTTGTCCCCAGTCTTGAAGTAAAGCTTCTTCGTTTCCTTATTAAAATATATTTTGTCCATGTTTAAAACCTCATAGCATAATAAATAGTCACTCATTGGTTTAAATTTTCTTTCTGAATAATTTTTACTTGATGACTTTTTTTTTTATATGTTTCTATTTCTCTCCATACAAGGTATGAGTGAATGTTGTGTTTTTTTTAAGACAAGCTACCAACTGCGAAGAAGAAAACACTAGCGTGATTAAGAAAGAAAGTTTTTCACAACTTCTTGTTGACAACGAAAAAGAAAAGAATAATAAAGAGCTTATTAAGGGAGAACTTTTGCATTTGGTTGCTGGCTGGAAAGAACAAAATGACTTTAACAAGATGATTGAGTGGTAAGATCTAAGTAGTTAGAAAATCAATGTGTCATAACCTCACATGTAGATATAAACCAACAAAGCAAAACCAAACCCCCTCAATAAGTACGTAAATAACTGTTGGTAATCTGGCAGCACCGATTACTTACTGATGATTTTTTTATTCTATTGCTTTGCTTGTTCGTTCGTTATTCATTCGACTTGTCCATTCCTACACGAGGAAAAGGCTAATAAAATTTATCACTTAACGGCATTTTGTGTTGCGCATTTCTTTTTTATTAATCTAAAATTATTGGGAGCATCCTTGCATACCACGTTATTTAAGGTCGTCAAAAACGCTTAACGATTTAAAATTGGTGACCCCGACGTGATCTTGTCGGGAAAGAAAGTAAAATTCACTGCCAAATTAAGCCCGGCACGTCACCAAACGTGGTTGGTATTTTGGTAATCATCTGTAACTACTTGTGAACTGCAGAATGGCACCATTTAAGAAGCCTGATGACGGAGAGCTTAAGCGCAAGAAGTGTGAATCTCTAGCACAACAAATGCTGTCCATCAATACTTTGCTGACACCTGAATACGTACTGAGTCTTGGCGAAGCTGCTGTGGAGGTCAGGCTGGACCAGGTGAATCGCTTGGAAGGGAGATTCGACATTGCAAAACCTCATGTGGAGGACAACGACGACGTCGAAGAGATGCTCGCAATATTTACGACACATTACATGAAGGCAAAGATTAAGTTGACGCGGCAGTTGCATACTTTTCGTAACGTGGTGGCACATCATTCAACCACGCGGCCAACTGCTGGTGGACGGCCATCATTTGT
The DNA here is from genome assembly GCF_013731165.1 of Rhagoletis pomonella. Lineage (NCBI taxonomy): Eukaryota > Metazoa > Arthropoda > Insecta > Diptera > Tephritidae > Rhagoletis > Rhagoletis pomonella. The sequence goes on along the minus strand of NW_023458557.1, from coordinate 3,178,294 downwards.
TTTTGCTCCTCCCAAGCAACGCTTACCTAGATTGCAAATTCCCAAATTCAGCGGCAGTTACGCAGACTGGCCGGACTTCTTTTCTATGTTCAAGACGGTGGTCCACCAGGATGCTGACTTAACCAGAATTGAGAAGTTTCAGCACCTTCGCTCCAGCCGCGTGATGCTGCTTTAGACACTATTCGGTCCCTAGAAATTTGTGACCAAAATTACGCTTGAGTTGCTAAAAAATCGTTTTGATAATAAACGTCTAAATTTTCAGACTCATGTGAGAACTATTTTTCAACTGGACAACTTCGTTGCCGGTTCAGTGGCAAGCTTGCGTGGGCTGAGTGACAAGCTAAACGCACATCTACGAGCATTGGCAACGTTGGGAACTAAGGAGCAAATTGCGGATGGGGTGTTAATCCACTTGGTGTGCTAGAAGTTGGATACTGCTTCTAGAACGAAATGGGAGGAGGAAACTCCTAACAATGAAATACCAACCTGCAACGCTATGTCAACCTTTCTAGAACAACGCAGTCAGCGGCTGGAGAGCGTGGAGGACGCTCTGGTAACTAAAATACCAAACAAACAGGTGAGCAAAAATTCGTCTTTAGGCAGTAACCGCAAGGTGTTCGTTTCATCTGCCACAACTAATTGCCTAATTTGGAACTGCCATCAGCACACGGTTTTCCAGTGTGAGAAATTTCTTGGTTTTACCCCCCTTATGCGGTATAAAGAGGCAAAATGATTTCAACTGTGCCTAAATTGCTTACGAAAAGGTCATTCACTAAAGCACTGCAAGTCGGGCTGTTGCAGATATTGTTCAGCAAAACACCATACTCTCTTGAATCAGAAATCCTCACACTCAGATCAAGTCACAAATACGTCATCGCATCTTGTTACATTGCCAGCAAATACAGCTACATCATCTTCGTTTTCGACTGCTGGTATTGAAACCAGCTCACTCTTATCGCATCAACCTCACCCAGGGCCCACATCCCTAATTAGTTCCAAGCCTGGGACTGCAGAACCTGGCCATAATTTCGTCCTTTTAGCCACTGCGATCATACTTATCAAAAATCGCGCTGGATCACTCGTTCCGTGTCGAGCGTTGCTTGACTCCGCCTCGCAACTGAATTTCGTCACCAATCGCTTGGCTAATCAGCTTCAATTGAAGAAAGTCAAATCAACAACATCAATTTCAGGCATAGAACAAATTGATTTCGTCGCCGATCATATGGTTGATCTAGAGATGTATTCGCGCATCGGTGAATATCAAACACAGTTGTCTACAGTAGTCACCCCTTCTATCACGGACGCTCAGCCACTTCGTTCCTTGAATAACATTGAGTGGAAAATCCCATAAATCGTATGCTTAGCAGATCCTCTATTTTTTGAGTCGCAACGTGTAGACGTTCTCATTGGAGAAGTTTGTTTTTTAAGTTACCGTGTGTGGGTCAAATTCGGCTAAGCGAGCAGCTACCGCTTTTGCAAAAAACAAAGCTGAGCTGGATTGTTTCTGGCGAAGCTACGGGAAGGGTGCCACCATGCCTATCCGCAATCAATGTAGAAACGGAAATTGATTTCGACACTCGGTTAGACAATCTAGTAAAGGCCTTTTGGGAAGTGGAAGGCTACAGCGGTTCCATGCCACGGTTTACTGCGGAGGAAATCAAATGCGAAAATCACTTTCTTAAAAATTACCAGCGCCTGGAATCGGGTGAATACTCTGTGCAATTACCCTTCAAGACATCAGCTAAGCAGTTAGGCGACTCCTATTAACAGGCACTTCACCGTTTTAAAAACTTAGAACGAAAGCTTCAACATAAACCGGAAATAAAACAGCAATACTCGTCGTTCATGAAGGAGTATCATGACCTTCAGCATATGTCGCTTGTTGGTAAAATACCAAGTCGATTTTCCTTAAATATTTTGCCGCACCATTGCGTTTTAAAGGCTCATACTACAACGACAAAGCTACGGGTAGTGTTTGATGGTTCTGCATCAACGACGAGTGGTTATTCGCTCAACGACCTACTAATGGCAGTTCCTACTATACAGCGTACAATTTTTTGATACCCTTTTACAATTTCGTTTATTTAAATTTGCTATTACTAGCGACATATGCAAAATGTACCGCTGTGTTAGGATGGCATATGAAGGCAGCTTTCTCCAGTGTATATTGTGCCGGGATAATCCAAGTGAGGACGTCAGAGTTTACAAGCTAGATACCATCACTTATGGTACAAAGCCTGCATCGTTTCGCACCATCCCTGCAATGAGGCAGTTGGCCGTTGATGAAGGGCATGCGTATCCAATCGGTGCAAAGGCCATCTGCCGAGATTTTTATGTGGATGACATGATTTCTGGCGCTAATTCAATAGGCGAGGCTAGTGAAATTCTCCACCAAACAAGGGAGTTACTAGCCAAGGGGAATTTTAAACTGCGAAAGTGGTGTTCGAACGAACGTCGTGTGCTTGCTGACGTTGCAGCCGAGGACAGGAAGAATCTATTACAGTTTCATGATGGTACTAACGTCACAAAAACACTTGGTTTAGTCTGGGAGCCCGACTCCGACATCTTCATATTTTCCTTTTCGCCACTTGTGCCACAATCGAAATTGACCAAGCGCGCAATTTTAGCCACCATTGCCGGACTGTATGATCCCCTCGGTTTAATCGGGCCCATCATAACGAAGGCCAAAATCTTCATGCAACAACTTTGGAAGGAGAAATTACATTGGGACGAAAGCCTTCCACAATCATTACATTAAACTTGGAAGGAAATATGTGAAGTGTACACCCTGGTTGATCGTTTCAGTTTTGATAGATATGTTTCGACCCCTGGCGCTAGTTTATAGGTGCATCCATTCTGCCATGCAAGTTTGTTAGAATATGGCGTGTGCGTATATGTGCGTGCTGAGAAAGATCGAACCGTCCACACAAATCTTCTTTGCTCCAGGTCCCGCGTTGCACCACTAAAGACTCTGACTATACCAAAACTCGAGCTTTCAGCAGCCTTTCTGTTAGCCGAGGTAGTATCCAACATCTCGAAACAAAATATTTTTAAAGGTGAACTTCGTTGTTGGTCCGATTCGACCATAGTTCTGTCATGGTTATGTCATGAACCATCCAACTTTAATACTTTTGTGTCAAATCGAATCAGCAACATCCAAACTCTGACTAAGGGCATGAGTTGGCGCCATGTTCCCTCAGAGGTTAATCCCGCGGATATTCTGTCAAGGGGAACAAGCCCTAGAGAGCTACTGAATTTGCCTATTTGGAAGCACGGGCCGGACTTTCTTCGTGAAACCCATCACAAATGGCCAGCTCGTCCCACTATGCTGCGAGACTTGCCGGAGCGACGAAAACGTGCGCTGTTCTCGGTGGTAGGCATAGATCTCACACTTAGCTGCAAGTTTCTTAACACGTTTACGAAGCTACAACGACCTTATGCGTGCGTCTACCGATTTTCGAGGCCAGTCGGTACCAAATATTCTGGACCAATAAAAACAAAGGAAATCCAGCAGGGAACCATTCTAATTCTTCGCATGATGCAGAGAGCAAGCCTACACAAGGAGCATCGGCTTTTGGATGCCGGAAAGGAAGTGGAAGGTTCATCGGACATTCGATCACTAAATCCATTTATCGATCAGCATGGGTTGATTCGAGTTGGCGGCAGGCTGCAGCACTCCACATTGGGGTTTGAGGCGAAGCACCCCATCATTTTACCCAAGCGACATCCGGTAACGGATTTAATAATCAACCATTTTCGTCAGCAAATGCTCCACGTGGGGCCCCAATCATTACTGGCATCTACACGGTTGCAATATTGGCCCATTGGGGGCAGAAAAACCATTTCGCGTGTGGTTGATAAATGCATCCGCTGTTTTCGTGCCAAGCCTAAATAGATGAAGCACATAATGGGACATTTTTAACTACGGGTGTGGACTTCTGCGGGCCGTTCCATTATCAATCTGAAGTGCGAAACCGCCCTCCAATAAAATGCTAAAAGCACATTAAATTTTGAGGAATTTCGAACCCTAATATGCCAAATTTCTGCAATCATAAATTCGCGTCCATTATGTCCCATTTCAGAAAATGCTGATGATCTCGAAGTGCTGACTTCAGCCCATTTCCTGATTGGTGAACAGTTTACTTCTATCGCAGAACCCGACGTTATTACTTTAAATATTGGTCGCCTTAATCGATGGCAGAGAGTATGCTACATGCAGCAGCAATTTTGGAAGAAATGGCAGACGGAGTATTTGACTCTCCTTCAGCAACGGCACAAGTGACATGGCTCCTTACCGAATCTGCGCGTTGGGGCTATGGTCCTAATTAAGGACGAAAATCAACCCCCCTTGGCGACAGTCTTGGAAACGATCCCTGGTGACGACGGTGTAGTTCGAGCCGCGCTTTTAAAAACCGCCCAGGGAACCTACAAAAGGGCGCTGACGAAACTATGCCTCCTGCCGATTTCAGATAATGTGGTTGAAGGCTGAAGCATTCAACGGGCGGAGGATGTTGGTAATCTGGCAGCACCGATTACTTACTGCTAATTTTTTATTCTATCGCTTTGCTTGTTCGTTCGTTATTCATTCGACTTGTCAATTCCTACACAAGGACAACGCTAATAAAATTTATTACTTAACCGCATTTTGTGTTGCGCATTTCTTTTTTATTAATCTAAAATTATTGGGAGCATCCTTGCATACCACATTATTTAAGGTCGTTAAAAACGCTTAACGATTAAACAATAACAACTCTAAATTTTCTATTTAACTAAAATATTTTTTTGTTATATAAAAATTATTAGCTTCTTATTAAAAAGTGAAATAAGACTTAAATTTAAATACATATGTAAATATGCCTTTATGCATGTGTATTCGATCATTTCTTTTAAAAATATTAAACTACCCAGTGGGAAAAGTGGTAATGCATTACATGCGTGATAAATAATGTTATGTATTTCTTATGAGTTCTAGATTCTATTACTGTTAACTATGTAATCAGAATTCTAATGTATCCAAAAAGTTGCCAAAAATTCATATTAAATCGCATTCATTCCTGCATTACTGGTAATGCAAAATTGAATGCCACACTGTTCCTAGGACATCGCTGTGGGAAAAATAATGCATTTTCGAATATAAAAACGGCAGTTTTACTGATCATTTTTTCGATCACAATACATTACATTTTCCCTTTGGGTATATATGTATGTGGAGAATTAGTCCTTTATTTAAACACGTCTATCCGACGTGGTAACCAAAATCCAACTTCGTATTACATTGCCGAATTTACTCTTATATGTATGAGCGAAGAACATCAGGTGATGATATTCGCAATACATAAAATTCATTGTTATGATAGCCTTATTAATAGGAGTAAGAGAGATCGCACTAATGGAATCGCTAGAATAATAATGCAAAGCATAATGTAAGATAACTTAGGCCTTAACTCTCCGTCAGACACATGTTTCGATTGGCACATTCGGTACGCATGAGTCTGGCTGGATCCACATAAAAATTGTATACATTTATATAGAAACTATGTGCAACATTTGTTCAGTTAAACTTATTTATTGTATGTTATTCAAATAATTACTTAATTTAAGGGCTTTCTTTTTTATTTTATCATTTAAATACACTCGTGATCAAAACCGAGTGCATGTTCGACATTTTATTACTTACAGTAGCATAACTTTTTTAATAATAAGCGGATTGCTTTGAAATTTTCAACAGTTTGTCCTTATTATCTAAGGTATAAAGCCTAGCATACAGAAAAATTAACAAGTGATTCACAGCAAAAACGCAAGGCAACTCTCTTCACTCAGTTTTGAACTTTTCTGTTTTGAGATTTTTGGAGGTATATATCAAGAGGATTGTGGAGACTCCTTTGCTTTTAATAGCGATTTTCATACGTCTGGGAATGTTCTCTACTGATTTTTCTATGATTTCGCTTGGAATATTACCTCATTATAATTTCACTCGCCTCCAAAGCTCTTCCATATTACTGGAGCTCGGTTGTGCTATGCTAATCCTCTCTTGACCACAGCGCTCAATTTTTCGATAGCTTTGAGGTCTGGGATTTGTGCTGGCCACCATGTTAGACGTTTTTCTTGGCATGGTGTTTTTGAAGATGTTGATGAGGTCGTTCCCAAAAATATTATTTTTTTATCGCTTTGGAAACAAATAATTTTCGTTCCATCGGACCATATTACCCCTTTTCAGTCCAAAAGCTCCAATTGTCGTGACTTTTACAAAATTTCAGTGGCTTGGGATGTTTTACTTGCTGGCATTTGGTGCCATGGGTTATTATAAAAGGTATAATGAACATATCCTCCAAACAAATTTGCCGGACTTTGTAGACAAAAGCGCAAATCCTGCGGAATAAGTTGTTTGCCAGCAGGACGGAGAACCAAAGGATTCTGAAAATATTCGACACCGCCGGTTGCTTGAGCAAAATTTTCACGTAATGCAGTGGGCAGCCATCGAAAATTTGATCCCCTGTGGTCAAGAGAGGATTAACATAGCACAAACGAGCTCCGAGTAACATGGAAGAGCTTTGGAGGCGAGTAAAATTATAATGGGGTAATATTCCATTGCATTCCTTCATTTTAGGTAAAAATGCAAATCATCTCTGGCCATGATATGTAATTCAAAAAATTCAAAAGAAAACTTTGAAAAACGGTTGTAGAAATTAAATAGGAATATATGTGGGTCCAGCCAGACCTATGTGTTACGAATGTGATGTATTAATCAACATATCTATATATCTAGCTTTATATATATGATACCGACATGATTTTTTACATATTTGTAGTTCACTAAACTTTAGTAAGCTACCTGAAACTTCAAGCCTCTAGCTATATTTAAAGTGCACTTTTTTGTAATTTGAAAATAGAAAAGGCCTGGCTGGGCTCATGTGTCAGACGAAGGGTTAAGTGTACGAATATAAATGAATTTAATATTAACCTTTATGTGCACAGTTTAACAATAATAGATTAATTGCTTAATGTGAGTGCCGCCACATGTCTCCCCTGCGGCGAAAAAAAAATTATATATTAATTTGAAGAAATCTGGAAGCATACCCTTTTTTGACTTCTTTGTTTGTTGGTCGGCGAATGAGGATTGGTGTCGCTGCTATTTGTATAGCGTTGGCTGTCATCACTACACAGGAAAGCTGGTTTGAGCCGGTCGATGGAAATTTGTGTAGGTTTCCCATGAAGCAGCACTTTTTAGTATTTGTCATACCGCTCCACAACTGGAAATGGTCCGTCGTATGGCGATGAAAAAGATTGCTTGACTCTGTCGTTGCGGATGAAAACGTGCGATGAGTTTGCGAGCTCCTTTGAAATAAATATTTTCTCTTGGCTATGGCGAGATGCAGGCGTAGGCGTCAGATTTTGAAATGCTTTCCTGAGCGTTTTAACGAGTTCAGGCGCTTCAATGTTTTGAGTTGATGGTGCTGAAAACTCACCTGGGAGTCGAATTGGCTCATCAAAAACAATTTCTGCTGATGTGGCTTTGATGTCTTCTTTAAATGCCGCACGTAGTCCAAGGAGAACTGCAGGAAGTGCATCGTACCAACACTCGCCGTGGCAGAGAAGAGATGATTTCCGTTGCCGATGCAAGCGTTCAACAAGTTCGTTAGATTGTGGATGATAACTAGTGGTTCGTTGATGTTTAAAACCAAGGAGATCAGCGAGTTTCTTGGAAAGATCTGACTCGAATTGTCCTCCAAGGTCGGTGGTTATCCGAAGTGGAACGCCAAAATATGAGACCCAAGTTAGCATTAGCGCGTGTACTACTCGATCGACCGTACCGTCAATAAGTGGTGCGGCGGATGGATAGCGTGTGCACCGGTCAATGATTGTGAGACATTTGGTGTTACCTTTTGACAGCGGAAGTGTCACCAAATCTACGTGAATGTGCTCAAAACGGCGAGAAGGTGGTTGAAAAATCGCGATGGGTGAAACTGTATGGCGTGCAATTTTATTGCGCTGGCATTGAATGCAAGCTTTTGCCCAACTGATACAATCCTTGTTGACTGATGGCCAAACGAATCAAATAATCAGGCGCCTAGAAGGTCGACGGCCTGGGTGTGAAACGGAATGAAGTGTGTCGAAAATTCGTCGCCTCAGTGGTTGTGGAACGAAAGGACGTGCCGTGCCTGTTGATATGTCGCAGTAGACGGCAACGTCTGCGTTATTACTTCTGATTTTGCATAGTTGCAGTGAAGTCTTAGAGCTGCTGCAGAGCAGTTGCTGCTGCGTGAATAGCATCGACTCGAGATAAGGCGTGAGCAACGATATTGTTCGACCCGGATATGTGCCGTATGTCGGTAGTGAACTGACTTATAAAGTCGAGTCATCGGAATTGCCATGGTGATGCACGTTCGGGCTTCTGTTTGAATGCGTGCATTATGGGTTTGTGATCCGTATAGATAACGATGTGTCGTCCCTCAAAAATGTGGCGGAAAGATTGAGCTGCTTCGTAAATTGCGTTGAGTTCACGATCGTAGGTTGATCGCTTTTGCACAGATGGTGCAAGTTTGCGACTAAAGAAAGCGAGTGGTTGCCAATGTTTACCAGAGCGATGCTGGAGGGCGGCGCCTATTCCGCACTCGGATGCGTCTGAAAAGATGGCCCACTCTGCGTTGTGATCTGGGTGTGCCAAGAGTGTTGCGTTGGCGAGAGCCTTCTTACATTCAAAAAATGAGTTTTCGAGCGATGTTGTCCAATTTATTGGAGTTTTTCCGCAGATTTTCGGACCTTCGAGTAGCTTATTAAGTGGAGCTAGTAGGTAAGCTGCATGCTTGATAAATTTTCGGTAGAAATTTATGGTACCTATGAAGTTGCGTAGCTTATTGATTGTTGAAGGGCGAGGATAGTCTATGATTGCTTTAACTCGGTCTGCGAGTGGTTCTATGCCGTCTGCGGAAATAGTGTGCACGAGGAATTCAACTTCTTTCAGACCTAGCCGAGTTTTGTTGCATTTATGACTAGGCCATAGCGTTGAAGGCACTGGAATACAATACGCAAGTGTTGCTGGTGCTCGGTTTCATTTTCGGATGCCACAACTAGGTCATCGATGTATGCGAAAACGAACGGCAAGTCTCGAGTTACCTCGTCGATGAACCGCTGAAACGTTTGGGCAGCGTTTCGAAGTCCGAATGTCATAAACGGAAACTCGAAAAGGCCAAACGGTGTGACGATAGTCGTTTTCTGTACGTCCTCCTCCGCCACGGGAATTTGGTTGAAAGCACGAATTAGATCGGTGGTTGAATAGCATGACGTACCATGTAAATTAGCGGTGAAATCTTCAAGACATCGAACTGGATACCGATCTGGTATAGTACGTTCGTTAAGGCGACGGTAATCGCCGCATGGGCGCCATTCGCCAAATTTCTTTGGTGCGAGGTGCAGTGGAGATGACCATGGGCTGTCTGACGGTCTTGCAACACCCAGTTTGATCATCTTATCAAATTCAGCTTTCGCAATTTTTAGACGATCGGGAGCTAATCGACGAGTGCGGCTACTGACTGGAGTACCAGGTGCTGTTTTTATGGGATGCTGCGTTGTGTGTGGAATATGCGTAGGTGCACCATCGGGGCGTGTAACTCTGGGAAATTCGGCAAGCAATTGCCAAAGTGCTGATGATTCATTCGGCTGCTGAATTTTAATTGACTGCACATCCACACTCCTGGCTGTGTCTGTTGTGCGTAGCCAAGTAGTTTCGTCGATAAGTCGTTGGTTTTTGAGGAGGAGGCCGTAAAAGTAAGCCGTGTGAAAGTAAATCAGCGCCAATGATTGGTCGGGAGACGTCTGCTACTATGAAGCGCCATGTTAGCGCTCTGCGGAGGCCGATATTTAAATTGATAGTTAGGACGCCGAAGGTATTAATAGGCGTTCCATTTGCTGCGATGACTTGGTAACCGGTCGCCATCTTCATAGTAGTGTTACCTCCGTGGGGGTAAACTGAGACTGCGGAGCCCGTGTCCACTAAAAACTGGATGCAAGAGGGTCGGTCTGTAATGAAGAGGCGGTACGATGGTGGAAGAGAGGCGCTTTCCACCGCTAACGTCTCTCTTATTTGTTTTCCGCTAGTTTGCAACCAGGTGTGCATTGTTGATTGAGGTTACCAAACTTTTTGTGGTACCAGCAGGTGTTGCCGGCTGGGCTTACGGGAGAAACTGATCCGCTCCTGTTAGCGTTACGTGGACGAAAATGTTTTCTTCCAGTCGTTTGTCGGCTGTCTAAAAGCTTCTGCAGGCATTTTGTAATGTGCGCTAGTTGTTGCTCTACCTCTGAAGGCACGGCGCCTGGACTATTTGCGAACGATGTTGCAGCTACATGAGTGCCAGTAGACGGTCTGAGCACGTCATGCAGGCGGGCTGCGGCTTCGCCCAATTCTTGTAGCCCGGCTGTGCATTGTGCGACTGAACATGCGCGAATTTGGTGGGGCAGGTGCGAGAGCCACCTTGCTCTTAATACCTCCCCATCGATGCCTGGAACTAGACTACGTAGGTGTCGAAGATGTTAAAAGGGTGTCCTATCGCCAAGACACTCGCCGTCCAGCAATTGAAGGAGTTTCGCTTCTCTGGACTTTGAATAGCAAGCGATTAGCGCTGTCTTTAATTTGTGGTATGGATTCTCTGCCGGTGGATTCAAAATAATGTCCTCAGCGTCGGCAGCTATGCGCGTGTCAATGAGTGGAATTGCGTGATGGATTTTGTCCACTTCATTTGTAACATTATGGTTCCGGAACTGGGATTCTAATTGCGCGAACCAGAGTCCCGGCCTGTCTTGATTGAAGCTTGGGACACGAATTGTCGCAGGGCTAGCGTTGTTACCCAAGAGTATTGATGCTTTCGGCAGGTGTGGCGTTTCGTCGTCGGCTGGCATTTCGTTTGGCTTCCAATATAAAACTTGTAGCTGCAAAGAAAATGCCAATGGTAGCTGCAAATGCCCTTAAGCGGCTGCTATGCGAAATGGCAGTGCAAAGTAACGTTGCCGATGTCTTGCACTTATACGCGGCCAGCGGATAGTTGGGTGTGGTGTGAATTTTGGTCGGGGTCACCTTCAGTGGTTGGTAGCGGTATGTTTTTTTTCCAAGGTTGCGCCAAGGTGACCGCTAAAAGTCCTCGCGGTTGTCGTCGGGGTCACCAATGTGGAGAATTAGTCCTTTATTCAAACACGTCTATCCGACGTGGTAACCAAAATCCAACTTCGTATTACATTGCCGAATTTACTCTTATATGTATGAGCGAAGAACATCAGGTGATTATATTCGCAATATATAAAATTCATTCTTATGATAGCTTAATTAATAGGAGAGATAGCACTAATTTAATCGTTAGAATAATAATGCAAAGCATAATGTAAGATAACTTAGCCCTTAAGTGTATGAATATAAATGAATTTAATATTAACTTTTATGTGCACATTTTGACTATAATAGATTAATCGCTTAATGTGAGTGCCGCCACATATACATATGTATGTAGATAAATATATATACATACATATGTAGACATTGGTAAGTTATTTTATTTCAAATGAACATTATTTACACAATTTTTCGTAAAAATGCATAAAATTTAGTTCATGGTTTTCACCAACCGACATCATTTATAGTGGTTATGTTTTGGAATTGCATTGTAATATATCGCTACCTAAATGTGAAAAGGTGCCAAGTCCACTTCTTTTTAAATTTATTTTTTGATGCAGAATGATAAATAATGCGGAACTACATCTTCGTCTCTCTTGAAAAATTTAAAAAAAATAAGGCTTGTCACCTTTTCACCTTTAGATAACGATACACATACATATGTATGTACTATATTTACTTGATTTACCATAAACCCAACCATTGAAAATGTTGGTAAATAAGTATTTAAAACTGAAAACAATTTCTTAATTTTTTTTTGTAAATGTCTACCTTATATTTATTATTTCGATTAGAGCGTAGATATGTTTTATTAAAAACAAAATGTGATGCACAGTTTAAAGATAGATATTATTTTTCGGTTACATATGCATACACAGATACAATTAAATTTACACACAATTTTTACAAAATTACTAGCTTGCTGAATTTTCCTATTTAATAAGGATTTTCTCAGATGACTTGTTCTTTTGAATTTTTAATGTATCTTCGACATATATATCCAATCTGTTTCTGGCATTGAATTTAATATTTCTATATACGTATTTAATTTTATTGCAGTTTTAAAAGTTTATTATTTATTTTGTTTATAATTTTTTCCTTCTGGTATTGATCTACACCTTATCTGGCAATGATCTGCTTTGTATCAGCTATGAAATTGCTAAAAATCTGCTATGATCTGCCTCATATCTGTTTATCATTTTTATTCTTATTTTAACAATATATTTTTAAAGTGTGTTATGCATTTCGTATACAATTTTTCTTTTTTATGTCTTAATGTCTGTTTGTGATCTGCACCTGATCTGATATTAGCATTATCACACGGATAAGTGTTTTGGAATTTTCATTTATGTTTGATATATGTACATATGTATGTATGTAAATGGAATAAAGTTTTGCTCTAGCTGGACGTAAGACTTAATAATTTTACCCAGAATATTAAAAGATGTATTCCTGTTTTTATGGTTACAATTGTCAAAATAAACCCATTTAGATGTATAATAAGATAGAAAATTTTTCATAGAAAATTGCTCCTACGAAATAGATTTCGCGATCTTAGCAAATTTCTATGTCATAACAAATGCTTATTTGCAATTAAAGTATTTACTGTAGGATCGCTTTTGGACTTAGTTAGAAAAGTTACGAAGTCATACGAAAAAGTAATGATAATCAATATATCTTCTGAATTCTTTCAGAGAAAATTTAAATTTTTACTGCAAATCAGCTTATTATAACGACGCAATGGACAAAGGCTTTTGAGTTAAATTTTATTAATCATCTGTTTGCTATGCAATATTTTATACCTACACATGTGTGTGGGAGAATATGTATCAAATATGTACATACTTATATACATACATAAATATGCATAAGAGCCCGAAACAGTTTACCCCATTCACTAAAATAAACAGTAGTATACGGTGGTAAATTTTCACATGGCTGTTAAGAAAGAAGAAGGTAAGAAATTCATATACATTTAACACAAACACCAGGGAAAGCTACGTATAAATTTTTGTTGAATAATTTCATATTATAATGCAAAATAGAAACTTTTTGCGATTTCACCTAATAAATTTGAACAGAAAAGAATAATGACATAAAGGAACAAAACAATACAGGAGTGTTCGAATGAAACAAAATAAGCTATAAAAAGGAATAAATTCATCCGAAATTAATAAAGAATCTGGATGTCGATATCGATGCTAAATATATGCGGATAATTTGGTGCGACTCTATTGAGTGATCCTATTCAATGAACAAATCTTTTTATATTCTGGGAAAATTACTAAGTCTTACGTCCAGCTAGAAATATCGATTTACCTTTCTTTTGATTACAATATTGTTATAATCGCTTAACCTTTTTATAGAAATTTTGCAACTTTTGGAAACATCTACATGTAAGCAGTGAAAAAGTCGTCAAATTTTGCAAAGTTGTAATAAAACTGAATTTTTGTGAACCACTATAAATGATTTGCAAGTGTTAATAAACATCAAAAAAAAGGTAAATCGATTACATTCCTTTGATTATGATATTGTTAAAATCGCTTTACTTTTTTATGAAAATTTTACAACTTTTGAAAACATCTATGTATATGCAAATGAGTAATACTTCTTCTTCTTCTTTTTTGGCGCTGTAACCGCATAAGCGATTTTCGCCGAGTTCAGCAAAGCACGCCAGTCGTTTCTCCTCTGTGCCAACTGACGCCAATTGGAAACGCCAAGTGAAGCCAAGTCCTTCTCCACATGATCTTTCCATCGCAGTGGGGGCCTCCCTCTTCCTCTGCTATCACCAGCGGGTTCCGAGTTGAATACTTTCAGAGCTGGAGCGTCGGTGTCCATTCGAACGACATGACCAAGCCAGCGGAGCCGCTGTATTTTAATTCGCTGCACTATGTCCATATCGTTGTAAAGCTGATACAGCTCATCGTTCTATCGTCTGCGGTACTCGCCGCCGCCAACGCGTAAAGGCCCGTAAATCTTCCGCAAAATCTTTCTCTCAAACACTCCAAGAGCCGCCTCATCGGATGTTGTCATTGTCCATGCTTCTGCGCCATATACCAGCACGGGCATGATGAGTGACTTATAGAGCGTGATTTTCGTACGTCGAGAGAGGAATTTACTCCTGAATTGCCTACTCAGTCCAAAGCAGCACTTGTTGGCAAGAGTGATTCTGCGTTGGATTTCAATGCTGACATTATTATCGGTGTTAATGCTGGTTCCCAAGTAAACGAAATTCTCTACTTTCTCGAAATTGTAACTGTCAACAGTGACGTGGGTGCCAAGGCGTGAATGTGCTGACTGTTTGTTTGATGACAGGAGATACTTCGTCTTGTCCTCGTTTACCACCAGACCCATTCGCTTTGCTTCCCTATCCAACTTGGCAAAGGCAGAACACACTTCGCGGTTTTTGTTACCGATGATGTCGATGTCATCGGCATAAGCCAGCAATTGCACGCTCTTGTAGTAAATTGTTCCTGAGCGGTTCAGTTCTGCAGCTCTTATTATCTTCTCCAACATCAGATTAAAGAAGTCACATAAAAGGGAGTCGCCCTGTCTGAAACTCCGTTTTGTGGCGAACGGCTCGGAGAGGTCTTTCCCAATTCTGACGGAGCTGGTGGTATTGCTCAACGTCATTTTACACAGCCGTATAAGTTTTGAGGTGATGCCAAATTCAGACATAGCGGCGTATGGCAACTCCTTTCAGTGCTGTCAAAGGCGGCTTTAAATTCGACAAATAGGTGGTGAGTGTCGATCCTTTTCTCGCGGGTCTTTTCCAAGATTTGGCGTATTGTGAATACCTGGTCTATGGTGGATTTTTCAGGTCTAAAGCCACACTGATAAGGCCCAATCAGTTCATTGACGGTGGGCTTAAGTCTTTCACACAGTACGCTCGATAAGACCTTGTAACCTATGCCGAGAAGGCTGATCCCGCGGTAGTTGGCGCGAATGTCGGGGTCACCTTTCTTGTGGATTGGGCACAGCACACTTAAATTCCAGTCGTCGGGGATGCGTTCATCTGACCATATTCTGCACAAGAGTTGATGCATGCACCTTATCAACTCCTCCCCGCCGTACTTGAATAGCTCAGCTGGCAGGCTGTCAGCTCCAGCAGCTTTGTTGTTTTTCAGCCGCGTTACTGCTATACGTACCTCGTCATAGTCAGGCGGTGGAACGTCGACTCCGTCATCATCGACCCGAGCCCGCAGTCTTCTTCTCCACAACTTTCCGTGCTGCTTCCATTTAGTAGGGCGGAAAAGTGTTCCCTCCATAATTTAAGTACGCTCTGGACATCAGTTACTAGGTCGCCATTATTGTTCTTACAGGAGTACGGTCTTTAAACCTTCCGTAAGTCGACTAACTCTCTGGTAAAATTTTCGGGCATTCTTCTTGTGGCCAGCATTTCAAGCTCTTCGCACTCACGTATTTCGGCCTCTCTCTTCTTATTGCGGCTTCTTTTTTTTCTGCAGCTTCCTGACACTCCTCATCGTACCAGTTGTTCTTTCGGGCTCGCTGAAATCCGACTTCTTCTTCGGCGGCGGTACTTAATGAGCGGGAAATGTGGTTCCACTGCTCGCATATGTCGGTTTGTTGAAGAGTGCTCTCTGAGAGCAGGTGTGAGAGTCGAGTAGCGAAAGCGCTGGCTGTCTGTTGTGATTGCAGCTTTTCGACGTTAAGCTTTCCTTGCATATTTGGGCGCACATTTTTTGCTGCACAGAGGCGGGTGCTTATCTTGGCTGCAAGAAGATAGTGGTCCGAGTCGATGTTTGGGCCTCGGAGTGTGCGTACGTCTAAAACACTGGAAGCGTGCCTTCCGTCTATCACAACATGATCGATTTGGTTTCTTGTTTTTCGATCCGGAGACAGCCACGTAGCTTGATGGATCTTTTTATGCTTGAACCTAGTACTGCATATTACTATGTTTCGGGCCCCGGCGAAGTCGATCAGCCCCAATCCGTTGTCGGACGTTTCGTCGTGGAGGCTGAATTTTCCGACGGTGGTTCCAAAGATCCCATCCTTGCCCACCCTGGCATTGAAGTCGCCAAGCACGATTTTGATATCATGACGGGGGCAGCGCTCGTATGTGCGCTCCAAGCGCTCATATCAGATATCCTTGGATGCCTCATCTTTCTCTTCCGTCGGGGCATGGGCGCAGATGAGCGAGATGTTGAAGAATCTCGCTTTCACGCGGATTGTGGCTAGACGCTCGTCCACCGGGGTGAACGACAGTACTCGGCGACGGAGTCTCTCTCCCACCACAAATCAAACACCGAATTTGCGCTCCTTTACATGGCAGCTGTAGTAGACGTCGCAAGGCCCCAGACATTGCTTGCCTTGCCCCGTCCAACGCATTTCTTGGATGGCGGTGATGTCAGCTTTTGTCCTTACCTTCTCCATTAAGGGTACGGACATTCCAGGTGCATGCCCTCAAATCGTAGTCCTTTAAACGTTTGCCGTGGTCGTCATCATAAGCGGGGGTCTCATCCGAGGCTTTGCCTTGCTTCTTCACTGGAAGTGGTTTTTACCTGGCGGGTCCCAAGCCCAGCGCACAACCCATTGCTGGGACGGGGGTGGTTTCGCAACCAAATACACGTTTATATAGCGAGCCGCTTGCTCCAAGCAGACACCCGCTTGCAGCCGCACCTACTGGTGAACAGACGCTGCAGACTTCAGTAAGCCCTTAAACCGAATAAGTCGGAGTGGCCCCACCGAAGCTCCCTCTCTTTCTGCAGTGACCCAAGGCTCCACTCAGATTGGTTACCGCATCTCGCACATGGGTTGCTCACGTTGCCCAGAGTGCGCGAACGAGAACGCAAGAGTCGGGATTGAGTATAGCCATGCAACTGTAACTGCATACCCAGCGCAACGACTATACCCCATTGCACTCCAATAATAGTAATACTAATAATAAGAAATTAAGCAACCACATATGTATGTAAAAATATATTTATTAATAATAATAATTTTTATTCATAATATTTATTATTAACTGTATATTAGGTAAACAATGCATTTTGAAAAATAAATTTTGCAAAATAATAATCAAAAAAAATTTTCATTTATTGTTTCTAAGGTTATTTTGAATTCGCTGTGAAGAAAATGCAACCGTGCGCCGGCTGACGTGGGAAATATTAGAGGAGTGCAGCTATATGTGTTCCTTACGAACCCGCGGTTTCACCAGATTTTTCACTACTTTTGGCTGCAGAGAACCCAGCACCTAACTAACATTCGTATGACGACGGTTGCGCTGTGCGAAAAAGAGCATTCACATTGTGACATTTTCGTAAAAAGAAGCAAAATAATAAATACTTTTTATCGAGTTTTATATATTTTCTAAATTCATGTATGATATAATACATTTTTTAAATAAAATTACATTTTTTTCTGCACATATCATATAATTGGGACGATAGTTACAAACATTTATATTCATATTAGGTATCTTTATATAGAGTTTTTATATTTGAACAACCTATATCATCTAAATTATACATGAGAATTTCTTCTCCAATCAGCTCTTGTATCCATTATGATTTCTCAAATCCTTTTACATATACATAAGAATTTTCGTCTTTTTTAACAAATTCATTTAAATATTTTTTTTTAAGTTGAAACTCCGTCATTCCAATGCAATCCATGATGATATTTATATAACCACTCTATTGTTATTCTTTCTTTCAATGTTAATCTCGAATAACTATAAGGTGGACGAATAATAAATGTTTCAATATCTGAATCAATCAGTGCTGAAATGCTAATTTCCTTTGCTATAAATTTATTAGCAATATAAAATCCTTGCACATCTATAACAATTATTTATTTTTTCAACCATTATATAAGCTCTTAGACCCTTCTTTCTACACACTTAATAATATTGATAAATGGGTTCAGTTTATATACGTCTTCTTAGATATATATATATAGCGATATAGTGATATCTTATAAATATATAGCGATATGATGAAATAAAAGAAGTTAGTTAAAATTTAAAACTGATTGAAGTAGTTCTTATTTTTTAGCGAATATTTAAATAGGACAATATGAAAAGTTATGAAATTAAAGAATTTCTAAAACGTATATTAAACCATCATAGAAGCATTATACAAAATGGATGTATATTAACTAAACAGATGGAAAATGGGTCTTGGATAAAATCTATATATGGAAAACATTATACGATCTGTCCTTGGAGTAATAATAATGCTAAATCAGGACGTGATACCTGTAATTGCTAAATCACAGAAAGACAACATAAAATTGTTGTGAAATTAATAAATTTATATAATTTATATAAGATTAAACGTATTTGAGATTTGCATATTTGCGTATTTGAGAAGAGCATGTTAAACTTTTCATGGACATAATCAACGAGTTGCGATATTATAAAACTACTATTTTTAAATTAACAACCACAGGAGTTCATAAATATGATTGCGTATATCCACCATCTGACGGAGAACCAGCCAGTTGGATCGTTGTTCGAAATGGGCTATTATAAACCATTTAGTTATATTTTAAAAAACTATGACGCGTATTGTAGTTCAGCAACCTTTATGGCTATGTATAAACAAGAAAAATATGCAATTATAGAAATAAGTGATAATAATGTAAATTTCTTTATAAAACTTTATTAATTTAAATAAACGTAAAAAACAATTATATTTAGTAAAAAATTGCACTTTCGTACAATAATAAATACTAAATTGTAACCCTATTTTTTTAAATAAAAACGAATTATATTTTTCCACACATTTTATTTCCTAAAATTTCTATTTTTATCACACTACAAACATACAAACAGACATACAAGCAACGATATCATTTATAATATTTAAAATAGCCTTCATTACACTGTGCTTTCTCTTATCAGCACTTCCAAACCGGAAAAGAAATATTTAATGGGTCAACGACTTGCCTTCAATCCTCCACATTCCATTAAATTAATTTTTGATATGAAAATCCACCTAAAACTTAATTGTCATCGGCGATATTAATGCTGACCTTGTATAACGCTTGACAGAAGAATTTACAATTAAATTGCAAATTCAGAATTAACATCAGTGATGTCAGGTAAGTCCCAGATGGGTCCTAACCTCACAAAGTAGTTTTTGTGAAAATTGCAGATAGAGGGTATTGAATAAATATAAGTCGATATATTTAATCAAATAAAAGAAATTTCTTTGTTTATTTGATTTGTTTATACTAAACACTTCTCACACCCGCTAGATGGCGCCATAGCTCTACCGGGGGAGTGAGGTAGAGCTGCCGCGCCATAGTGCTCTACCTCACCGCACTATCACTTCTACCGTTTTTTCAAATTATTTTTGCTTTTCCACAATAAATTTGCATTAAACGGCCTCGAGCTCAATAAAAATTGTTGAATATAATTGTTATAAGGCCAAAAAATAACAAAAACAAATAACTTAAGGACGAGCACACCTAAAAGTTAAACATTCTAAAAATGGAATTATTAGCAAAAACCAACAATACCAACAACCACATGATCAAGTGAATTGCAGCGGAATAGCTACGCTTGATTGTGTTGGCATAACAAAAATGAAAATTGTGGAAAAAAGCAAACGATAATTTACAAGGCGTACTTAGCACGGTGCATAGGCAACTGGCTGAGTCAGTGGGATCGTCGGTTCGAAGCCTACTGAAAGAAGTCTGATGAGGAAATGTGGTGATTTCCGAAATAGCTATCACTTATACCATTTTTTCAAATTATTGTTGCTTTTCCACAATAAATTTTCATTAAAAAACGGCCTCGAACTCAATAAAAATTGTTGAACTAAATTCTTTTATTTCATCATATCGCTATACAGGGTGTCCCAGAAGTAACCTGCCAAACTTTAGGGGAAGGTAGGTGGGGAGGTGAGCTCTCTGATAAACAAAAAATCTTCAGGTAAAAGTATTACCGTTTTTGAAATATTTACATTCTTTTGAATTAAAAAAAAAATCGTGCCTTTTCATGTATTTTATTTAACTGCATCTACAAACCATGCTATACTTAGTAAATTTTTTATGTAAAATACTTCCAGATAGTTGCTTCTCCATACTCAAATGCAATGTAGTTGAAATATATTAAGAAACCATCATAAAATTAGGACTATTTTGGGATTTTTAACTTTTTGATAATTTCTTCCCCAACTTTGACTATCTCTGGTGAAAAAAAGTGTACTGAGCTATAACATTACATTACATACAAAAATTGCTCATTTAATAAAGATTTCAGAAAGGTGCCACTCTTAATTTTTCGAATAGAAAAAAAGTTATAGCCGCTTTTGTGGGCAAAGGACTGAGACAAGCTAGAATGTATTTAATGGATTTAAATTTAAGTTGCTCTTGTTACCGACCAATGACATGCTAAATAGTACAAAGGTACATTATTACCTGCTCCTGACATTATTTTATGTTACTTACCGGAATTCGGACTAAAGTCTATAACAAGGGCTATATCTATCAATATTTTTTCACGTGAAATAAAATATACATGACTTGTTTGAAGTAAAATTTATTCATTTATTAATAAAATATGCTCAAATTGGCGACCTTCTACTCTAATACAAGTTCGGCGCCTTTTAAGAAAAGACGCTTTTAGAGATCTTAAACTCAATTGGGTTATCTCAGCAGCAGCTCCCATTTATTTGTTCCCGCAAATGCTCTTCGTTTTGAATTGTTTTTGATTAAATTTTGTCCTTAAGATAGCCCCAGTAGAAAAAATCTAATGGATTCAGGTCTGGCGATCGAGCGGGCCACGTGTTTGGCCCGTATCGTCCAATCTTTCGTTGAGAATAAGTTTCGTCCAAATGAGCTCTTACTTCATGCCCGTAGTGAGCAGGGCACCCGTCATTTTGCAGCCATAGTCTTCGCCGCAGGTTTAAGGGTACATCTTCTAAAAGAGTTGGAAGCCGTTCCTGAAGGAACTCTAAATAACTGTGAGAGTTGAGCGTTGGCGGTAGTTCCACAGGTCCCAATATCTGACAATTAAAAATACCGCACCATAAATTTATTTTGTACCGGTACTGCGAGGATGTCTATCTGCCAACTGTGAAGGTTATGTAAATTAAAATAACCATTACGTTTGCATGATGATTCATCGCCCCAAATAATTTTATTAAAAAAGTTGGGGTCCGATTCATGCATTCGCAATACTTCACGGCAAAATCTAACCCTCGACAGGTAATTTCTTTCTTGTAGAGCCTGAGCCTTCCAGGTATGCGACCTTAAAAAAGTGGAAAATGATTGTTAACAAGCAAGCAAACAAGAAAGGTGTAAAAATCACTATGGGTCCGGGCGAATACTTCACGACCCGGATGCCGACGATTGGGGTATCGCTCTGCATAGAGTCTTTGGGCAGCTCTGGCATTACAGCAAGCTTCACCGTAAATTAGGCTGCGTGTTCTCTGTTATAGTATAAATAACACAATGTTCGAAGGGTCCAATTTCACAAAATCCACTTTCACTAATTCCGGTAAGTAACATAAAATAATGTCAGGAGCAGGTAATAATGTACCTTTGTACTATTTAGCATGTCATTGGTCGGTAACAAGAGTAACATAAATTTAAATCCATTAAATACATTCTAGCTTGTCTCAGTCCTTTGCCCACAAAAGCGGCTATAACTTTTTTTTCTATTCGAAACAGTAAGAGTGGCACCTTTCTGAAATCTTTATTAAATGAGCATTTTTTGTATGTAATGTAAAGTTATAGCTCAGTACACTTTTTTTCACCAGAGATAGTCAAAGTTGGGGAAGAAAATATCAAAAAGTTAAAAATCCCAAAATAGTCCTAATTTTATGATGGTTCCTTAATATATTTTAACTACATTGCATTTGAGTATGGAGAAGCAACTATCTGGAAGTATTTTACATAAAAAATTTACTAAGTATAGCCTGGTTTGTAGATGCAGTTAAAGAAAATACATGAAAAGCACGATTTTTTTTAAATTCAAAAAAATGTTAATATTTCAAAAACGGTAATACTTTTACCTGAAAATTTTTTATTTATCAGAGAGCTCACCCCCCACCTACCTTCCCCTAAAGTTTGGCAGGTTACTTCTGGGACACCCTGTATATGTATAAGATATCGCTATATCGCTATATATATATATATATATATGTGTATACAGTATATTTTGCTTAGCTGCACATCCTTCTTTGCACGAAAAACTTGTGCACGTAACCGAAAAAGGCACTTAAGCGAATTTTCTTTACTACTTCAATGAGGAAGGTATCCGAATCCCTATGAAACCAAATATTGGCGGAGCACTTACCATGTAGAAATTACTGCAAGCGAAATTTTCACCGAATGTTATCTAATTATGTATATAACTACATAAATTGATAGCCATTTTCGTTGTGCTGCGAGATGAGCAAAATAAATAAAAGGTAGTAAAATTAGGTAATTGTGGGGCCAGTGCAGGTAAACGTAATACTTTCATTGATAATTGAAACAATTATACAATTTTTAAAGCAGGTATCGCCAATGTGCAGGTATGTTGAATGCATCTATCGGAGCAGTTTCCTTATAAATGTTAAAAATAATGCTTTTGATGCGCATTTTGGGGTAGGTATCTTAAATGTGGACTTAAGCATAGAGGCAGCAAAGCAAAATATACTGTATATATATATAAGAAAACGGATATAAACTGAACCCATTTATCAATATTATTAAGTGTGTAGAAAGGGTCTAAGAGCTTAAATAATGGTTGAAAAAATAAATAATTGTTATAGATGTGCAAGGATTCTATATTGATAATAAATTTACAGCAAAGGAAATTAGCATTTCAGCACTGATTGATTCACATTTATTTATTTATTTGGTCTACAGAAAAATGTTTTCTTACAGACAAATGAGAATAGAACATTTAGATACATAGTAATAATAATAATAACAATAATAATAATAACAGCCTAAAATAGCAGGTTTGGTAACTGGCGAGGCCTAGTCTTTAGTCTACTTTTGTGTGCGGCGGGCGGAAAGACCTAGTTTCACATATTGAAACATTTATTATTCGTCCACCTTATAGTTATTCGAGATTAACATTGAAAGAAAGAATAACAGTAGAGTGGTTATATAAATATCATCATGGATTGCATTGGAATGACGGAGCTTCAACTTAAAAAAAAAAAATATTTAAATGAATTTGTTAAAAAACAGGAAAATCCTTATGTATATGTAAAAGGATTTGAGAAATCATAATGGATACAAGAACTGATTGGAGAAGAAATTCTCATATATAATTTAGATGATATAGGTTGTTCAAATATAAAAACTCTATATAAGGATACTTAATATGAATATAAATATTTGTAACTATCATCCCAATTATATTATATGTGCAGAAAAAAATGTAATTTTATTAAAAAAATTTATTATATCATACATGAATTTAGAAAATATATAAAACTCGATAAAAAGTATTTATTATTTTGCTTCTTTTTACGAAAATGTCACAATGTGAATCCTCTTTTTCGCACAGGGCAACCGTCGTCATACGAATGTTAGTTAGGTGCTGGGTTCTCTGGTGAAACCGCGGGTTCGTAAGGAACACATATAGCTGCACTCCTCTAATATTTCCCACGTCAGCCGGCGCACGGTTACATTTTCTTCACAGCGAATTCAAAATAACCTTAGAAACAATAAATACAAATTTTTTTTGATTGTTATTTTGCAAAATTTATTTTTCAAAATGCATTGTTTACCTAATATACAGTTAATAATCAATATTATGAATAAAAATTATAATTAACATTATTATTAAATATATTTTTACATACATATGTGGTTGCTTAATTGCTTATTATTAGTATTACTCATTTGCATATACATAGATGTTTTCAAAAGTTGTAAAATTTTCATTAAAAAGTTAAGCGATTTAAACAATATTATAACCAAAGAAATGTAATCGATTTACCTTTCATTTGATGTTTATGAACACTTGCAAATCATTTATAGTGGTTCACAAAAATTCAGTTTTATCACATCTTTGCAAAATTTGACGACTTTTTCACTGCTTAAGCGGCGGAGCCGAACATTAAATACTCGGCGCAAGTATTAAATATATGTTTTTTCACCTTTCCGAAAGCTACCGCAAGATGGTAAGACGGGGTGTATCAATTTGACTAAATTAGCGTCCTTAAATTTCGAAATATTCCAGTTTCAAGCATTTCTGAAATTTACCGTTATATGAAAAGCGGCCGTAATTTTAGTCCGATTTCAATAATTTTCAAAGTTTTGCTTTTATGTGACAAGGACAATAAAAATACCGAGTTTAGTACAAATTGGTATAACGGTTACCGATATACATATATGTGATCATAAGTGGGCGGTGCCACGCCCATTTTCCAAAATTTTACCATAAACGTATTTCTTGGTAAAGAATTGTTTTGTAAAGAGTAGCTTTAATATTTACTGATTTATCGAAGATTATATGGGATGTGGGCGTGGTTATTGGTCGATTTTAAAAATTTTCGGCCATTTAGTATGCTGTCCCAAGGCCAACAACTGTGCCAAGTTTGGAAGAAATTGGTGCTGCGGTTACCAAGATATGCACATGTAACCATAAGTGGGCGTGGCTACGCCCATTTTCCAAAAATTTATAGTATTCTTATTTTTCGTCTCAAATTTATTGCAAATATCAATTTTGAGTGAATTATCTTCAGTAGTTACTAAAATATCGCAGTTTTCGTATTTCAGAAAATTACCGTTTATATGGGATGTGGGCGTGTGTATTGTCCGATTTTAAAAATTTTCGGCCATTTAGTATGCTGTCCCAAGGCCAACAACTGTGCCAAGTTTGGAAGAAATTGGTGCAGCGGTTACCAAGATATACACATGTTACCATAAGTGGGCGTGGCTACGCCCATTTTCCAAAAATTTATAATATTCTTATGTTTCGTCTGAAAGTTATTGTAAATATCAATTTTGAGTGAATTATCTTCAGTAGCTACTAAAATATCGCAGTTTTCGTATTTCTGGAAATTACCGTTATTTGGGAAGTGGGCGTGGTTACTGTCGGATTTCGCCCATTTTCAATACCAACCTACCTTGGATTAGCGGAAACCTACATACCCAATTTCGTTGAGATATCTCAATTTTTGATCGAGTTATCGTGTACACGGACGGATGGACAGACGGACAGACGGACGGACAGACAGACATAGCTTTAGCGACTTCTCTATTCATTCTGAGCATTTATGTATACAATTGTCTATATCTATCTCGATTCTTTTTGGTTGTTACAAACAACCGTTATGTGAACAAAATTAATATACCCTTGTGCACAAGTGCGCTCGGGTATAAAGAAAGGTAAATCGATATTTCTAGCTGGACGTAAGACTTAATCATTTTCCCATAAAATAAAAAGATTTATTCATTGAATAGGATCAGTAAATAGAGTCGCCCCAAATTGTCCGCATATATTTAGCATCGACATCGACATCCAGATTCTTTATTAATTTCAGATGAATTCATTCCTTTTTATAGTTTATTTTGTTTCATTCGAACACTCCTGTATTGTTTTGTTCCTTTATAGCATTATTATTTTCTGTTCAAATTTATTAGGTGAAATCGCAAAAAGTTTCTTTGGATTATAATATGAAATTATTCAACAAAAAGTTATACGTAGCTTTCCCTGGTGTTTGTGTTAAATGTATATGAATTTCTTACCTTCTTCTTTCTTAACAGCCATGTGAAAATTGACCACCGTATACTACTGTTTATTTTAGTGAATGGGGTAAACTGTTTCGGGCTCTTATGCATATTTATGTATGTATATAAGTATGTACATATTTGATACATATTCTCCCACACACATGTCTAGGTATAAAATATTGCATAGCAAACAGATTAATAAGATTTAACTCAAAAGCCTTTGTCCATTCCGTCGTTATAATAAACTGATTTGAAGTAAAAATTTAAATTTTCTCTGGAAGAATTTAGAAGATATATTGATTATCATTACTTTCTCGTATGACTTCGTAACTTTTCTAACTAAGTCCAAAAGCGATCCTACAGTAAATACTTTAATTGCAAATAAGCGTTTGTTTTGACATGGAAATTTGCTAAGTCCGCGAAATCTCAGAAGGGTATTTTGTAGGAGCAATTTTCTTATTATACATCTAAATGGGTTTATTTTGACAATTGTCACCATGAAAACAGGAATACATCTTTTAATATTCTGGGAAAATTATTAAGTCTTACGTCCAGCTAGAGCAAAACCTTATTCCATTTACATACATACATATGTACATATATCAAACATAAATGAAAATTCCAAAACACTTATCCTTGATAATGCTAATATCAGATCAGGTGCAGATCAAAAACAGAC
>NW_023458557.1:3091114-3116802 GCF_013731165.1 Rhagoletis pomonella | reverse complement strand
CAATTTTTTTGCTGAACCCAGAATTTTGAACAAGGTCTTATTCGACTAGTGTGCATTTGGCGGTCGATGCGCGGGCTCTTACAATTAAAATAAAAGACTAATATTTTACAGGCTTGCTGTTGACTTCATGATACAATATATTTTCACTATTACCAAGGGATTTGAGAAAAATTAGATTTTCGACCCGCCCTATTATACACATCCCATAGGCGCGAAATTTTTTATCAGCTTTAACTTCGGAACCATAAGTCTCACGAACTTGAAATTTGGTATGCAGACAAATCAATGGTATGTGCTTATAGTGCGGAATGTCTAAACGACTTTGTAAAAGGGGGCGCGGCAAATCCTGTAGTCGTGGTTTTTTTTATCAGCTATAACTTTGGAACCATAAGTCTCACGAACTTGAAATTTGGTATGCAGACATATCAATGGTAGGTGCTTATAGGAGGGAATGTATAAACGAGTTTGTAAAAGGGGGCGTGGCGCATCCCTTAGGCGTGGAATTTTTATCAGCTATAACTTCGGAACCAAAAGTCACACGAACTTGAAATTTGGTATGTAGATATATCAATGGAAGTTGATTATACCAGGGTATATATAAAGGAGTTTATAAAAGGGGGCGTGGCATATCCCATAGGCGCGGAATTTTTTATCAGCTATTACTTCGGAACCACTAACCACGAACTTGAAATTTGGTATGCGGACATATCAATGGTAGGTGCTTATAGGAGGGAATGTATAAACGAGTTTGTAAAAGGGGGCGTGGCACATCCCTTAGGCGTGGAATTTTTATCAGCTATAACTTCGGAACCATAAGTCGCACGAACTTGAAATTTCGAATGAAGACATATCAATGGTAGGTGCATATACGTGGGTATATATAAACGTGTTTGTAAAAGGGGGCGTGGCACATCCCATAAGCGTGGAATATTTCAGCTATAACTTCGGAACCAAAAGTCACACGAACTTGAAATTTGGTATGTAGATATATCAATGGAAGGTGATTATACCAGGGTATATATAAAGGAGTTTATAAAAGGGGGCGTGGCATATCCCATAGGCGCGGAATTTCTTATCAGCTATAACTTCGGAACCATAAATCTCACGAACTTCAAATCTGGTATGCGGACATAACAATGGTAGGTGCTTATAGGCGGGTATATATAAAGGAGTTTGTAAAAGGGGCGCGGCATATCCTATAGGCGTGTTTTTTTTTATCAGCTGTAACTTCGGACCATAAGTCTCACGAACTTGAAATTCGTATGAATGGTAGGTGCTTATAGGAGGGAATGTATTAACGAGTTTGTAAAAGGGAGCTTGGCACATCCCATAGGCGTGGCTTTCTTTATCTGCTATAACTTCGGAACCATAAGTCACACGAACTCGAAATTTGGTATGCAGACATTTCGATGGTAGGTGTTTTTAGGAGTGTATGTATAAACGAGTTTGTATAAGGGGGCGTTGCATATCCCATAGGCGTGGAATATTTTATCAGCTGTAACTTCGGAACCATAAGTCACACGAACTTGAAATTTGGTATGCAGACATATCGGTGGTAGGTGCTTATACGGGGGTATATATAAACAAGTTTGTAAATGGGGCGTGGCATATCCCATAGGCGTGGAAATTTTCATCAGCTATAACTTCCGAACCACTAATCACTCGGACCTGAAATTTGGTATGCGGACATATCAATAGGAGGTGCTTATAGGAGGGTATATATAGACGAGTTTGTAAAAGGGGGCGTAACACATCCCATAGGCTGGAATTTTTTATCAGCTATTACTTCGGAACCACTAACCACGAGCTTGAAATTTGGTATGCGGACATATCAATGGTAGGTGCTTATAGGAGGGTATATATAAACGAGTTTGTAAAAGGAGGCGTGGCACACCCCATAGGCGTGAAATATTTTATCAGCTATAACTTCGGAACCATAAGTCCCATGAACTTGAGATTTGGTATGCAGGTATAGCTATGGGAGGTGCTTATAAAAAGATAAATATAAATGAGTTTGTAAAAGATGGCGTGGCAAATCTCATAGGCGTGGAAATTTTTATCAGCTATAACTTCAAAACCATAAGTCACATGAAATTTAAATTTCGTATGTAGACATATCTATGGTAGGTGCTTATAGTAAGGTGTATATGAATGAGTTTATAAAAGGGGGCGTGGCACATCCCTTAGGCGTGAAATTTGTATTCAGCAATATAACTGGGAACCATGTGGTATTCAGACATAGGTATCTATGGAAGGTGTTCATACATACATATATACATATGTATGTATTCTTCTATTAGATAACTTGGATATTCAAATCTGTATGTGTGTGTGTTTTTTTTAAACCTTACCGTCTTTAGGTTATTTTGAAATTAAATCGTTTTTTAATCCCGCGATGCTGTTAAACGAAAAAGGTTCATTCTTAATGAATAAAACTCCTTCCGAATTAGGCATTCTACCAGAAAAGTGCAGCTATACATAAAACAGCTAATCGAATAAGCAGCTGAACGGAATGTACCGTAGTAGAATAATTTTAGTTTAGAAATTTGATCGTTACCTTAATCCACCTAATATTAATAATGGAACAAGATTTGTAGTAAAAGTGATGGTCAATATATATTAGTTAAAGCACGATAGAGCTAAAAGTATAGCTCATAAGTATGCCTTAATGTAAACAAAGAAAATAGTTTGTCTCCTTTAATTTATGCTGAACTTAATATTTGTATTACTGTTTTATATTTTGATTTGTTTACCCCGAACGACGTCGGGTGCTCTGCTAGTATATACATATGTACATATAATAATAATAGATTGGCGCTTACACAAATTAAATTTTTCTCAATTTCGAACATTGCCCGACCATTCGATTATTCGATTCGAAATTTGGTGGTGCAAATTCGATTTAATTCGAATTTTCTAAAATTTTGCTTAAATGAAACTTCTTAGACGAGTTCGAAGATGCTTGCGTTAAATATTTAACACCAAGTCATAAAATCTGTATCGTTCGTTCGATTTCGGTGTGAAATGAAAGGGCTTGCCCTGTAGATGTGTAATGTGGTTTTAGTTTTTTGCCATATGTTAGAAATTATTTAATAAGTTAAATAAATTACCCCGATATGGGTACCAATCGAAATGGTTTTGAATAAACTTTATTTTTTAACTACATGTAGGAGGGTTGCCATCTGTTTGAAAAGTCGAATTTAGTTAAAGAAGTGTGCTTAAAATACTATACAACAATTAAAATATTTTTGAGGTGCTTGAAGAGAGTGGCCACCGGCTTAAAAAGTTAAACTTAAATTACACCGGCCGAAACCAGCGCGGGCTTTGTTAAAATTTTCTGAAAGTATACCCATCCAGTAGTAAAACACTCGATGGAATTGCAAAAGTTAGCTCGTATTTTTATTTTATGGCCTACTAAAGTTTTTATGTCTCGGCCTAAGTAGTTTTCAAAAAAGTCGAAAAATGGTTAAAATAAATATCTGAGCGAAATTAAAGGTTGAGACATACATATATAATACAAATTCATTGGAAATATTTTCGTAGAAGATTTAAACCCATTTGACCCTTACTTCATGAAATCCCTCAAAAAGCTAATATGGACGGACGTTAGAGGATTGATATGCTCCAGAAAATTATTTTTCGGAAAAATTTTACTAAGGGTTTTCTCAAGCAAAAGCAAAAAAAAACTATTTTTTTTAGGTTTTTTAAAATTGAGTTTGGCTCTTATTCCTTCTTGGCATATATTTTTTGTTTCGATGCATCAGATAGAAAAACCTGTATTTGTTTACTTACTTACTAATTTAGTCAGAAAGTTGCAGTTGATTGGATTCGATTTTTTACTAGAAAAGATTCGCCATTTTGGAGCTAAAGTTCGATTAACATTCTAATATCGAAACTACGAATATCGAACTTACCCATCCCTACCTAGGACCTCTTCTAAAAGAGTTTGAAAGCAATCCAATGCATATATTCCAATTGACCGACCAATTTACAGTCAATATGGTGTACCTCTATATTGTAAAGGCCCGTTTACATACAACTTTGGCGTTGCGTTGGTATTGGCCTCGCTTCGACAGCTGATTAAGAAAACATGCATTTATATGAGAGTCTCCACATAACCAAAGTTGGGCAACGCCAACGCAAAAGCAAACCAGAAAAATGACCAACTCACAACTTTTCGCGTGCGTCGTTCGTCAGCTGTTCCAAATAATGAAAATTATGTGAAATAATTTTTCTTTTTAATCTAGTGCGGGGAAGAAATATATTCTTAGTGCAATTATAAAATTTTGATTTATCTGCCGCCAGTATTTTAATTTAGTGACCAAAGTATTCACTGCTAAGCGTTCATTGTAGCAAGCGTGCGTTACTCGCGGTGCCGTCAAAGCGGCGCCAGCGCCAACGCAACGCCAAAGTTGTATTTAAACGGTCCTTAACTGCTTGCGCTTCAGAGCCAACATTTTAAATTAATAAATTGCGTGAACTAATGCCATTTTCTTAAATGATTTTTTAAGTTCTTTCACTTTCAGTTTATTTTGAGTAATTATGTAATTCTCAAACATGTAAATTCAGATGTAACTATTAAAAAGACTGCTAAAAACATACAGTAAAATAAAATGAATGAATGAATGATACCGAAAAAATTATACCCCTGTTTTTTTATATCAAAAAATATTTAGAGGTCGCTCAAGCGGTCAAAAGTTTCCATGGAGAAAAAACAAGTATGGTATAGAATTCTTGAAAATCTATATTTTTTAATGGAAAACGTTGCTTCTCTTTAAGAGACTGCCAATAATACCCAATTGATAAATTTACCATTTCTAATAATAGCGATTTGTTATGGGTACCCCATTGCATTTTTTGAGGGTTTTAGGGGTTAAATAAACAATTGGGTAATACTATTGAAAATCTCCAAAAGAGAAACAAAGTTTTCCGATCGAGAAATATTGCTTATCAAATTTTTTTTTGTATTCTACAAACATATGTTTTTACCCATATAAATTACATGGAAAAGTTTAAGTGCTTTGAGCGACACCTAAATATTTTTTGATTTCCAAATAAAGACAACTTTTTCGGTATAGTACAATCCTAGAGGATGATAGCATTAAAATTCCGACCTTACTTTTATTTGGACCACCCCAATGTACAAGCATACATACATCTTTATTGAATTTTTATGAATGTTTATTCAACTGTACTGATATATTAATCACTTTATTGTTAATGCAAATAATGTATAAATTTCTTACCAAGTTCTGAAAATAATAAAAAAAGTTAACAAAATCGAGAGCTATTTTTTAGGTACATTTGACAGCAAAAAGGTACATTTATATTATCAAATTAGGTATAATCTGAAATTTCGATTTTCAGCCCCTGATTGTCAGATACACAGCTGCTCAGTGTACCATCAAATTAAAGAAAAAGCGACCATATTCAACAATTTTTATTGGGCTTGAGACCGTTTTTTAATGAAAACTTATTGTGGAAAAGCAACAATAATTGGAAAAAATGGTAGAAGTGATAGCTATTTCGGAAATTACCACAGCCCAAAGAAGTCTGATGTTCTTTCAGTAGGATTCGAACCGACGCACAGTGGTCCAACCTACTCTATTAGGGTAATTTAATTATTATATTAAGAATTAAGATAGATATCGGAATGAAATTTTGCACAAATTGTGTCTGAATTATTGACAACTTCTGCTCATAAAATGGGCAAGATCGAATAGCGATCACGCCTACCAACCATATAATTAAAAAATCGTCAAATTTTTTGGTCAATTTCTGGTACATTTTTTAAGCACTTGCGCACGGTTATAGATACCTGCATACCTACAACTTTTTTAACTATTCGGGATGAATTAAAAATAGAAAGTCCGTTATGTATATACTGTATTGACGCCGGATCCGAATCAGCCACCTAATATATGTATGAAATAAAAAAAACTGTTAAAAAGTCAGATCAAGCTTAATAACTTTTAGGGCCGTTACCTCATCTAATCTTTAGATTACCGGCCACTTTATCGTCTAGATATACGAGTTTTTGTTTTCTCATCAGCGCATTAATTTCTCGAATCGATAAGATATTGCTCACTTATGTTGTTGTAAGTAAACGATACTGATGCTTTGATAAGTTTGTGTCGCATACACCGGCACACAAAAAAAAATTTGAAGTCAGTTTGGCCAATATACCTCCTAGATTTCGAGAAAACTTCAAAAAACCCCGTAAAAGTAGTGAAAATCGGCAATGAAAATCGGTTTTTTGAAGTTTTTTCGAAATTTAGGAGGTATATTGGCCAAACTTAATTCAAATTCGGATTCTGCGGGTCGAAATACATAACCATAGGTAGGTCCGGTCAAATGCATATCACACTAATTTTATTTTGTGTGCCGGTGTTATTAGTGCGAGAGCTTCTTCAGGCGAAATACCGTTAGGACTCTTCTTTGCCAATATGACCTTCTTAATAGCAGTACCTCTTTCTGGAGAAGCACTTAAAACCTCATTAAGTAGCGTAGAAATACATCTGGTTTGATAACTTTCGAAAACTCATAAGCTTTCTTCACACGTCACGTTATGTCAGAGTAGACGCGCTTTTGTTTTGCTGACAATAAATTGCTATTCTTTTGCTTAATAAACATTAAATTAAAACGAGTGTGTGTCGGATGATTAATTAATGCAATCTGCGTGTTTTTTAATAATAGTTGATTCTTACACGTTAGCTGGCTGTCTGTAAAGTTAAATAAAATCTAACATTCTTTTGCTACAATTTTGGTATTTGCATTTGTTATTGGACTTCTGTGTAATGGATGCCTCAAAAAGAATTACGAGACAACAACAACCAGGACCTTTGGCGCGAAAAGAAAATATATCGTCGCAAAATAATATGCTGTCGTCAAATACAACACCATCTCGAGGCGCTGATATGAAGTTATCTGGTGAGAGCGTATCAGCCGAACAGCTGATGCAAACGTGGGAGCAAAAATTAAAAAAACACGAAGACAACATTATCAAGCACATAAATGAAATGTGGGAACAAAAACTCAAAGCGCACGAAGCGAACATCATAAAACATGTAAACGAATCTATGCAAACTATAGAGAATAGAGTTATGCAGAGAATGAGCGAGCTTACTGGTGAGTTAGCGAATACGAAAGAAAGACTAGGCAAAATTGAACAAAGAATGACAGGTGTTGAATATGTGCACACAGAGCTTGCATTGCTCAAAACAAATGTTGATGCACTGCGTGAGCAAGTTGAAGATCTGGGGGAAAAGGCAGTGTCGACAGATATTGTAATGCATGGCATACCGTATTCCAGTGACGAAAACTTGAAGGAGATTTTCACTAAGCTGTGTGGAGTGATTAACCTCGAAACACCCGGCATCCGCCAAGCCTTCCGTATGCGCTCAAACAAAAACAATAATAAGAACAGGAACAGTAATAAAGCTAATCAAGCGCCTGTATTGATCCAACTTAACACAGCGCATGACAGAATTCAACTGCTCAAAGCTATAGCCACTTTTGCGAAACAGCATAAACGAGCTTTAACTCTCTCCTATGCTGATGTAGTTGGCTATGGCAAAATATTTGTGCATGAAAGCTTAACGCGGCGAAACAGAGAAATAATGCACCACTCAACACAGCTGAAACGTCAAGGTTCGTTGGCATCTGCTTTTAGCATTAGAGGCAAAGTATATGTTAGAGTGCAACAAAACACTGAGGCGAAGATCGTGAAAAGCAAAGAAGAAGTGAATGCTCTTGTCAGCGAAGTAAAATGATGATGACCGAATACTACCAACGATCAAGCATCCAATATATATATATATTTATTTTTTACTTTGTATTTCTCTCTTCATCTTTTCCTATTATATTTATAAATATGTATGATTACTTTTTAATTCTTGCCAATTCCACTAGACAAAGCCCATCACGAAGCGCAAACTGCATTAATCCCAATGACTAGTCCAAATGAGTGTTTGAGTACTGACAACGAATGTCTTGACATTGTTTTAAAACTCGTAAGTAACAGTCACACAGGTCTGCAGCTCTGCCATATAAATGCGCGTAGTTTTAATTTACCGAAGCTTGATTATATGAATCATATTTTGAAAAATACTAATATTGATATATTTTGTGTGACTGAGACTTGGTTTAGAAATGATGTTGAGGATGAATTTTATAAATTACATGGTTACACCTTGACACGTAATGATAGGAAGACTGGAGCGAGAGGTGGAGGTGTTGCCATTTATTGTAAAAAAATCTTGAGGCATAATATTATTTTCAAATCTAGCGAAAATGATTCTGTTGAGTATTTAATTATAGAAGTTAGCGATGGATTCACGAAATGCCTCGTTGTATGTGTTTACAACCCTAACAAAATGTATGAGCTGGACAATTTGTTCCTGAAACTGTCGGAGCTAATATGCAAATATGAACATATCTTGGTTTGCGGTGATTTTAACATAGATCTATCGAGCAACGATTTGAGATCAATTACATTGATTGATAATTTGTATTCCGCTGGCTTAGAAGTCGTAAATAAGTTTCCTACACGGTTTTCACCTAACTGCAAACCTAGCATGCTAGATCTGATGTGCATCTCAGACCATTCCAGTGTACTTCATTATGATCAGTTTTCTCTTGCTGGAATATCTGATCATGATATGTTGTTTATATCATATAATATTAATTTTAATTGTAATACCGAAACTCAGTTTTATTACAGGGATTTTAGGTCAGTAAATTTCTCTGAACTAACATACGAGGCTAATTTGCTATATTGGAACCGCGTTTGGATGTTTCCGGATATTAACCAAAAACTCTTATATCTAACGTCTCTTATAGATTATCTATATAATAAATACAAACCTGTAAAAGCGGTCAAAATTAAATCTAATAAACAGGCATGGTTCACAAAAGAAGTCTTGCTTACTATTAAAACACGTAGTAGGTTATATAAAATTTGGAAGCAACATCCCACAAATGAAAACTGGAATTTGTATCGTTTAGCCAGAAATCATGCCACGCTGACAATTAGAAATTCCAAAAGAATGTTTTTTCAATCAAAGCTTGACACTAATTTACCTACCAAAAACTTATGGAAAAACCTTAATTCAGAGGGTGTAGGAAGTAAAATCGAGTCGAAATGTGATTTAGACCCTGACACCATGAACGACTTCTTTCTGCAGTCGAGTAATTTTAGAAGTAATGGTAATTTTCAAGTAAATAGAGATATTTTGTATACTTCATTAAACATGTTTAACTTTATCGCAGTAACAGAGGATGATGTTATAAGAACTTTGCATTCCATAAAGTCCAATGCCGTTGGCGAGGATGGCATAAATCTTAGGTTTCTGAAACTCATTGCACCTCACATTGCTCCTACGTTGACACATGTAATTAATTTTTCAATAACGGCCTCAGTTTTTCCCGATGCTTGGAAAATAGCAAAAGTTATTCCTATTGCTAAAAAGCCATCGGCTGCTTCACCAATGGATTTTCGGCCCATAAGTATACTTCCTGCTCTTTCTAAAATCTGGGAAAAGTTAGTTGTGGTTCAGATCACTGAACACCTTAACAAAAACAACCTTCTAACGGAATGCCAGTCGGGCTATAAGGCCAGCCATAGTTGTGCAACAGCATTACTCAAGGTAATTGAAGATATTCGCCCTGCTTATGACAGAGGTGATCTGACTGTGCTGACACTTTTAGATTTTTCTAAAGCCTTCGACACAGTAGATCATTCCATTCTTCTGTTCAAATTACAACATTATTTTGGATTTTCTGGTAGTGCTTTGAGATTATTTGAAAGCTATCTGAGGAATCGTTGGCAGAAGGTAGATGTTAAAAGTGGTTGCTCTGAGACGAAGTCTCTTTCCTCCGGGGTACCTCAAGGATCTATACTTGGACCAATTTTGTTCAGTATGTTTATTAATGATATTACTCATTGCTGTAAGAGTGTTTCAATACATCTTTATGCTGACGATGCACAAATATATTTATCTCGTCCAATTGGATTATCAGATGATTTGGTGTATAGAATAAACGAGGATCTTGAGCGCATCTCTTCATGGGCGAGAGACAATTATTTAAATCTAAATGCGTCCAAAACAAAAGCTATTTGTATTTCCCATTCTTTGCAACTTGTAAATAATTTGCCATTGGTCACATTGCAGGGTACGAGCATCAACTATGAGTCGGTTGTTAGTAGCCTAGGGTTCAAATTAAACTCTCATCTTGGTTGTAGAAATCATGTTAATTACATCTTATCAAAAATTTACTTTGTGTTAAGAAAATTATGGTACACTGCTGACTTCGTTCCCACTAATGTAAAATTAATGCTGGTCAAAACACTCATAGTTCCTTACATTTCTTTTGGAGGGATTGTGTTTGGTAATATTGACTACGAGTCAAAGAGAAAACTGCAACTTGCTTTGAACAATTGTGCTAGATATATCTTCGCTAAAAGAAAATACGATCAATTATCAGAGTTTTCTATTAAAATACTGGACTGCAATCTTACTAATTTCCTAAACTATCACAACCTAATTTTCTTAAATAAATTAATTAATGAAAAGCAGCCAGAATACCTTTTCCGAAATCTATGTTTTGCGCAGTCTAACAGAACATGTAACCTTATCGTTCCACGCTATAAATATCTCTCATCATCAAGAACGTTTTTCGTCAGTACTATCAAACTATGGAACTCACTACCAAATTTTATAAAAAATGAACGCAATGCATTGCGCTTCAAATTGGCTCTGTCGGAATTTTTTGAAATACGAAAAACAGTTATCTAACTATTTTATTTTAATCTATACTATCTATTTCTGTAAACACTTATATTTTCTTAATATTAAGATATTGTCACATGAGTTATGAAATATATCCATTAGTTGATGTACTGTAAGAGACAAAAGTCTCACTTGTACTAAATGATTAAATAAATTCTTGTATTCTTGTATTCTTATTCTTCATTTTAACTTTTTGGCAACAATCTTCAAAACTTTTAGCTGGCCAGCAGAAAATGTCGGCTTACCAAACTTAGAACACACAAATTGTTACAAGTCTATTTCAAATTCGAGCCAATCTTTATTTGCAGTAGCAAACCGCTCTCTTTTTCGGAAAACTTTTGTCCACTTTAGGTCCAAATTCTGAATTTACTTCACACGTATGATTTCAATTTAACAAATTTGATTCTATCACTAGATCCTAAACAGATATTCCCTGGTACAAAATCCATTATTCCATCAAGTCTTTCATTTTTAGGGGTCGACAGCCAAAAATCAAAAATTTTTTGTCTTGAAATATTAGGAGTCATTTTGAAAATTGAAAATAAATATATGGGTGCCGCAGCTAGCCGCAGAATTTTTTTGTGGATTCTATTAGTATATACATCAATTGAGAGAATAAGTATAGTAAGTGATCTATATTCCGCCATATAAGAAAGATTTCTTCTACAAAAACAAAAAACATAATAATTTGGTACTCACCCAAAAGATTGAAACTTTATCAGCTCCAAAAAATATGTGCGTCCACTTCGGTAATAATTTTTACATTTCCTGAAGTTTCTTACTTAAAGAAATGAGGGAGAAAGAAATGAAGTTAAAACAAAGTTTCTTTAAACAAATTACCTAAAAATACTCAGTTTTCGTTGCATGCACAATTTCATTTTTCACTTATTGCTTACTATGACTTTTGGATACCGTTATGTTTATATAGTTTAGGCGGCCGCTGTGGTGTAGTGGTAAGCAGTGCGCGCTTGCACTCATCAACACCTGGGTTCAAGCCCTGGTCAAAGCAACATCGCAAAAAATATAGAAAAAGGGTTTTTCTTAACACCGGTCGTCCCTCGGCAGGCAATGGCAAACCTCCGAGTGTATTTCTGCCATGAAAAACAGCTTCTCATAAAAATACAATCGCCGTTCGGAAACGGCGTAAAACTGTAGGTCCTTCCGCTTTGTGTGACAACATCAAGGCGCACGCCATAAATCGGAGGAGAAGCT
This sequence comes from Rhagoletis pomonella, assembly GCF_013731165.1. Lineage (NCBI taxonomy): Eukaryota > Metazoa > Arthropoda > Insecta > Diptera > Tephritidae > Rhagoletis > Rhagoletis pomonella. The sequence goes on along the minus strand of NW_023458557.1, from coordinate 3,104,800 downwards.
CGGCCAAACACTAACATATGTGTAAGCGCCAATCTATTATTATTATGTTTATATGCAGCCAATTTTTTTCAAACAAAGTTGTATTAACTCTTAAGTAGATAATGTTCTTGCATATTTGATAAAAATTGAAAAATTACAAACAAAAAATTTAATTAAATTACCCCAGCTTTGCACATTGCACCACTGTGCAACGATCCCACTGACTCAACCAGTTGCGTACGCACTGTGCTAAGTTCGGCTCGTTAATTCTTGTTGCTTATTTCCACTATTTCACTTGTTAAGCCAACTACAATCAAGCGCAGCTATTCCGCTGCAATTCACTTGATCATGTGGTTGTTGGTTTTGTTGGTTTTGTTGATCTTTGTTAATATTTCTATTATTAGAATGTTTAAATTTTAGGTGTGCTCGTTAGACTGCATCACTCCCCATAAAAAAAATAAAAATCGGTACTATTTTTCCATTGGAATTATAAAATCTATTATATTTTAAGAAGTCCACCAAAATATTTCGAAAAAATATTAAGATTTACCAATTTCAAAATACCTCCAAAAATGGAGTTTTTTATGAATAAAAATAGTTTCTTAAATTTTTTTTTGAAAAAATCCCCTCAAATGACAAAACGGTTTAAGCTCAAAAAATTTGCATAAAAATATTAAAAAAATAAAAGCAAAATTTGAACGGAACCGTAATGATGAGATTTTGATGCTTTTTTTTAACTTTTTTCCAAGATTGGTATAAGATAAACTTGAATAACTGAGCCTACACTCTTCTGATTTAGACTTAAGAGGTGTCGGTGGAAAGGTATTTTCTCACCCTTTTTATTTCTTTGCTAATAAGCTCATTCAAAGGATGAAAGAGAAAGGTAGGATGAACGAACCTCATTCAAATTTGAATTAAGATATGTTGGTATTTGAAAAAAAAATTGCGACACGAATGATATTTTTTTGGACAGAAATAAAAACAATGTGAAAATACCTTTCTACCGAGATCCTATAAGTCTAAATCAGAATAGCTTTGGTCCAGTTATTCAAGTTTTTCGTAAATCAATCTGAAAAAAGTAAAAAAAAATGCATCAAAAATCTCATTCTTACGATTCCGTTGAAAAGATTTTAAAATATTTTTATGCAGATATTTTAAGCTTAATCTGTTTTGTCATCTGAGGGGACTTTTTTCAAAAAAGTTCTTTACGAAACTATTTTTATTCATAAAACACTCCATTTTTGGAGGTATTTTCAAATCGGTCCAGCTCACTTAAATCTTAATATTTTTCCCAAATATTTTGGTGAACGTCTTAAAATATAAAAAATTTTGTAATGCCGCCGGAAAAACCGCAACTTTTTTTGGTGATGCAGTCTAATGCTCATCGTTAGGTTATTTGTTTTTGTTATTTTATGGCCTTATAACAATTATATTCAACAATTTTTATTGAGCTCGATACCATTTTTTAATGAAAACTTATTGAGCAAAAGCAACAATAATTTGAAAGAATTGTAGAAGTTATAGCTATTTCGGAAATCACCAGATTTCCTCATCAGACTTCTTTCAGTAGGATTCGAACCGACGATCCCACTTGTTAATTCTTGTCGCTTATTTCCACTATTTTACTTGTTAAGCCAACTACAATCAAGCGCAGCTATTCCGCTGCAATTCACTTGATCATGTGGTTGTCGGTTTTGTTGGTTTTGTTAATATTTCTATTATTAGAATGTTTAACTTTTAGGTGGGCTCGTCTTTAAGTTATTGGTTTTTGTTATTTAAGGCCTTATAACAATTATATTCAACAATTTTTATTGAGCTTGAGACCGTTTTTTATTGAAAACTAAAATTGAATGGGCTATAAAACTGTATACTCAAAAAACACATCTGAGGGAAAAAAAATTAATTTTGATAAATTTTTTTCTTTAAGTGTTCTATAAAATCTCAAGCTTAGGTTTACATGGTGTTTGTAAATACGTATACTTCATCAAATGTTTATGTTTTATTCAAGGATTTACATGTTTATGTAAGTTAACAAAAATATGTAACTACATCAATAATTATGTTCGCTTAAGTACCCGCATAGAGGTACTTCTGAGATACTTCGCCGACCTAAACGGGGTTAGATCGCCGAAACAACAGCCCTTGGTCGGGTAAAACCCGAGTCATTCCGGTACGTAGAACCGGCTGTCGTGTTGTCGAATCTTCACTGATGGCTCCAAAACTGACTCTTGGTCAGGATCTGTTGTCTGCTTCGAAGTTAATGGGGATAAGCTTCACTTTTCTCTTGGGGAATATGACCCAGTCTGCCAGGCTGAGGTATTTGCAATCCTCAAAGCCATGGACTACGTGGTGGGAAATAGGTAGAGGGGAAAGAGTTTACGTGTCTGCAGTGATAACCAAGCTGCACTTAAGGCCATCTAACTACTTTATGTTGGTAAACATAACGAGCTTGCTTTACTTTGGGTACCAGGTCACTCGGGAGATACTGGTAATGAGACATCTAACCATTTGACCAGAACTGGCTCAAACTAGGAATTCGCATCACTTTAAAACTCGGAGTGATAAAGATGTTGCCATCGACACAAACAAACTATTTTTCAAATACGCCACATGCAAATTCATAAATGAGCCAAACATGTGAGAAGGTTATGCTAAAGAGAATGTAAATAACGCTAGCGCTCGGAGTTCTCTTAAAAAATATAACTCCTCAGAGCGAGAGAGTACTTTCTTCGCTGTACGAGCTCTGTTGTTTTATACGGCATTTCCACGATTCGTAATTCGCCCTCTCATTCGTAATTCGCTATCCCATTCGCCATTCGCCTTGCCAATTACCTTCCGAATTACGTAATTCGCCATACAAAATTTTGAGAGCGAATTACCTCATTTTCAGGTAATTCAGATCGAATTACCATGCGAATGACGAACGAATCGCTACCTTCTCTAATATTTATCGGAAATATATCGAAGCTTTCAGCGGCCAGGTTACATTTGCTGGCATTTTTTCTAGTTATCGACTAATATTAATAAAATATTCTCTATATAAATTAAAATTGTTGATGATAGCTTAAATTTTAGCACCATCTTCGATATTTGCAGTACACAAAAATAATAATAAATAGCGAAGAACAAGAGCTGCCACACGAATTACTAATGTAGTAATTAGCGAATTACTTAGAGAGCGAATTACGAAGCGTGGAAACATTTTATTAAACTTGCAAGTGTGTAATCACCAGGGAACGGATTTTATGGAAATTGCATTTTTTTCTGCTAAAGAGATAGAGTATATGATTCCATATATACACATTTGATGTTGCCTTTTTTTGCCTTTTTTTTGCCTTTTTTAAGATTTTTGCCGTTTTTTGCCTTTTCTACCTTTAAAAAAGTGATTATAGCATTTACAATTTTTTTTTTTAGATTAAAAAATATACTCATACCCATGCGGCTTATAGAAGCGCAGGGACCTCTTGCCAAATTGGTGTTGAAAAAATTCAAAGCCGTTTTCTCAGCAAACGTAGGCTTGGAGACAATAAGGGGTGTGGATAAAATTGTAAAGGGCGAGGAAAATACCCTTATTCCTGATAATATGAACGTTTCAAACGTTCCATATTTAAATTGGGCTCCACTTGTATCAACTTACGTCGAGCGCACATTTAGTAAATTCAAGGCTTTTCTTCGCGAAAATCGAATGAAAATGCTGCCAGAAAACTTCAAAATGCATCTTGTGGTTTAATGTTACTACAACTATATAGATTAAAGTTTTATGAATTAGAAACTCGAAAGGATAAAATAGTCAAAGATTAAAAGTAAAAAAATTTTTCATATAATGAAACTAGTTCATAGTTTTTCTCTTTTTACTTTTAATATAAACGTTTCTAAAATAAATATATTTTTTGATTGTTCTTCGTATTTGCTGTCTTTTTTTAGTGCCTTATTTTGCTTTTTTTGCAATACCTTTTTTTTTGCCTTTTCCTGCCTTTTTCGCTATTTTGTTTTGCCTTTTTTTGCCTTTTTCCCAATACCTAGTGCCTTTTCCTGCCTTTTTCGCTATTTTATTTTGCCTTTTCCAGCGTATTTCGTTGTTTTTGTGGCTAAAACTATGTTCATATTACCGCATAAATTACTTTTTTCCGGCTTTCATTATATCTATATACACTTCATTATCATGTGTACGTACGAGTGTACTTCATTTCAATTGAAATGGATGCATACATTTAGGTGTTTTTTTTTTAACTTCCTCATCAGTGACAGCTAAAATAAATGACAAGACATTTTTTTTCTTCGTTTGGTTCTTGATTTATAGTAAACTATTAGGCCCGGGCAGACGTTGTCCTGCTACACACCGATACATAGGCAGGTTACATGCATCGTAGAAATTGTTTTTACTATTCATTTGATATCGAAATTTACAAAAGATTGTTATTATTGGGCACGTTCAGAAGGCGCACGTTCAGAAGGCGTAACTGTTGCGAGTGCACCTTCTGAACGCGTAGTTGTGTACTTCTGATCAACTGAACAGTTGCGTGTTAGATGATGGTAATATTTTTCTGATCATTTGAGACAACATGTTGGTGTGTACCTCTGAGGGTTGAATTTGACAGCTAATGTATCAAGCCGTTCAGAAGACGCATAACGATCACTGATTTTTCTAGTAACGATTGCGCTCAACTGCTGCGCCTTCTGAACATACCCATTAGTCACTACGTTTGAAAAAAACGATCTCAGGGGAATGGATAACATTAAATGGTGTCCAAATGGTAAAATTTTAGTTGCTGTTGATGTGCGCATATTTATATGTATAAATACATACTACATTATGTTGTTGCTATACTACCTATTTCTCCCTAACGTTAACATACATATGAAGCGTAGCCGCGAATAACATTGGAAAATTCCCGCTTCGGATAGGGGCAGTTTCAGTTGTTAGCGTAAACGAACATAGCGACACGGGATTTTTAAACATGTTGCGAGAAGCGTAGAAAAAATTTCGATGAAAAAAAAATCGGGTTCAAAACTATCCTATCTTTTAAGTTGGAACCAACAATAGATAGATAGTTGGTTGGGTAATGCGCTGCGACCGCTGGGTCTATTGTGCCAACCAACAATACACACCCATAAAATTTCATTGAAATCAGATAAGCGGTTTCGATGATTAGCGCAAACGAACACAGTGACACGGGATTTTTATACATATATTAAGATAAGCACCTTGCGGGAGGCATAGAAAAAATTTCGATGAAAAAAAATGTTTTTCTCGGGTTAAAACTTATTCTATCTTTTAAGTTGGAACCAAAAATACCCACCAGTGATGTTGGTTTTTCAGCTGGAAAATTTTTATTTAGTTTCACTTTTATTTCAACTTATTTTGATTAAAAGAAAAATACTGATAAAAATACAATTTTTCTTAAAAGAAGGGTTGAAATCTTGAAATTCCTGCCCGTATTTTGTTTGTAAGTCAAATATGAGTGGCATTTTGCTACTATGATAGCACGGCCGAGTAATCATAGCCAACTTATGTACAGTCGTCGAAAAAATTATAGCCGCACCAAATTTTGAGAAATTATAAAATATTATTTGTGTAATTAAGGGAATGTTCCCCAATAATACCAGAGTAATTATATGTAAAAAAGAAATTGTTAGCTGCATTTTAACATGTCAAGAAAATAAAAAAAATTGAGAACGTCAGCGTTTTTATAAAAAACCGACCAGCGCGACCTCTAAGAAACACGTTTCTCTTTTTGCATCACAAATACCAATAATTTGAGGTAGCGTTTACGAATTTCCAAAAAAAATTTTTTTTTAACCACTCTAGTATGTATATAGGAAACTACATAACTGCATAGTTAAATTTTATTTGAAAATATTTTTCTAACGCAGGTTTATTAAAAATTACCGCTTAAATAAGGAGACCTTTTCGTACGTCCTCAGTGTTCTAGAGGGGAGTGCAAGCTGACAAAGGTCGACGTCTATTTCTTTACTCCATCGTTTGTCTTCCGTCTTACGTTTTTTTGCAGAGGGAGGTTAACAGCACGGAGTGGGTAAAGACTTTGAAATTCCAATGGCCCAGTCCACATTTTGTTGCGTCTTAAAAGACGTATTAGCATCGCTTCAATCCAATCTATGCCCTCAGTGGGTGAACCTCGACTTAAGCAACGATGAAAAAAGACAAGCCAAGATAGACTTTTACCAGAAATATGGATTTCCTGGGGCGATTTTGTGTGTAGACGGGACACACATTAAAATTGCTGCTCCAACTAAAGACATGTTTCTCTATTTTAACCGCAAAGGTTACTACAGCTTCAATACCATGACCGTAGGTTCTGTGAAAAATCTACATACATACCTACATATACATACATACTTCAAATTTCTTATTTACTTTGTTTGCAGATATGCGACAATAAAATGAGAATACGCTACGTTAATGCGCAGTATCCTGGCAGCAACCATGATTTTCATATATGGAATGTCAGCAATACGCGATATTTTTTTGAGAAGAAGTACCTAGATGGTGAACGAAACACATGGCTTTTGGGTATATACACACCTACATATATACGTCCAATTTCAGTGAATTTTTGTCAAAATAAAATGGTTTATTTTTTCCACAACAGATGCTGGATACGACCTGGAATCTTGGTTAATGACACCTTTCCGATCACCTCCATCAGGAAGTTCTGAAGGCAACTACAATAAAGTTCATGCGAAGGCTAGAAATATTGTAGAAAGGACCATTGGTGTATTTAAAACCCGATTTAGATGCCTTCTGGGTGCTCGTGATCTCCATTATGAACCCTCGAAAGTATGTCAAATAGTTAACGTTGCTGCAGCGTTACACAACATTTGCATTCACTATCGCGTTGTTGACGATATTTCAGAAAATGCTGAAGAGTATACTAACGAAAACCATCAGCTTTCTTCATCAAGTTATAATGACGCGGCTTCACAGATAAGACAATCTATATCTAGAACACTAGCACGAATATAATTTTAAAAATAAATTTTATAACGAAATATATATTTTTTTTTTATTGTATACAGTTGCGGTCAAAATAATAGCACCAAAGTTCAGAATAGTGATGTTATTTATTTATTTTTAGTAGTTTTCACTTAAATTATAGTTCGATCTATAACAGAAACTACATATATAAAAGTTTTAAAACCTGCACAAAGTTTAAAAAAATTTATCAGACTTCAAAAAGTTTCATCAAAATTTCAATCTTATTTCGAATTTTTGGAAAGGTTTCGAGTATGCAGTTTTGTAGCCCATTCAATTTAAATGCGATATAGTGTAAGTTTCAAGTCGCTAATAATTACCGTTGATTTTTTAGAATTTATTTTGTCGAGGGGGTGGAGCATTTTCTTCCATATAACGCATCAAGCAAAATCTTTCGGTTGTCGAGCAAAGCCGCGTATTGTTGTTTCGTTGTAATTACTTTGGACTTGCGTGAGAGTATTTTAACAAATTCGATATTGCTTATACATTTATTAAATATATACTTACTTCTCAATGTTTTTTTTCTATTTATTGAGCTTATTTTTGTGTTTTTCAACTTTTCTTAAATTTTCTCCGCTGGCAAATATCTGTCGGAGAAAAATTGTACGAAACTTCACAATTGGACATTTCGAGTGGATTCAGTGAATGCTACTCTACGAATTTCGAATTTACGTTCGGAGCTATTCGAATTGTATGATAGCAATTTCGTAACTTCTACGGAAAACAGTATACGATGGATTGCGTGATAGGGCTGAATATCACATGTATATATAATGAAAATTCGTCCTTGTATGCATGTGTATGTACATACATACATTTGTGTGTATTTGTATCTGCGTGTGGATGTTTGTGTGTATGTGTGTGTGTGTGTGTGTGCGTAGTAACATAGTGACTATCTACTTACAAAACGTTAATATAGGGGATTATCTTAATCAACAATATATTTCCATGCTTCCATTTTTAACACCATCAGCATCATGGTTTGTAGTAGTTCTGTAAAACATAAATCAATCAGTTTATGAATAACATGAATTCTGTGTGAATATCCTAAGATTTAAACATATCACCTTATGAAAATTCCTCGAATTTCGTCTGGAACGTTTGCAGTTTCTTCACGGAATTTCAAACGATTTTTGAGGTATAATAACTAGGATCGGACAAGTAAATAGCTCGATTAAATACACCCATGCTGTCTGCTGTCCTGGCGAGCTCTCTCTTTCATGTTTCTTCCATTAAATTTGTGCCATGCCTCACTTGAATCTTTGGAGTAAAATGCTATAGGCATTGGGAATTTTCTAGAGACCTCACATCCATGTCTTAGTAATCTATGATTGTTTTCAGTTAAGTATCAGTAGTCATTAGACAGCATAGAATTTTAGATGTATTTAACCGAGCTTTTTACTTGTCGGACGCTAAAATATCACTGTTTTACATACAAAATCATGATGCTGTTGAAAACGGAACCATATAAATATATTGTTGATTAAGATAATCCCCTATATTCACTTTATTTATGTAGATACCCTGCAGTGAAACCCCAAACTAGTCAGGAAAAATAATAGTTTACAACTAGAATTTTCTGACTGAAACCGAACTAGTTCGAAAATGACCAGACTTGTACCAAGTACACAACAATTTTATTTGACTTCGGCAGTTTAATACAATAAAGTACCCAAAATATTATAACATTTGTTTGGGTATATTGTAAACCATTAAAGCGAGTACATATTCAATTATACCAGACCTGTTAAATACTGATTAATAATCATTATGATAATTAATTAAAGCATGTTTCTGGGATAACCGTTTTATGATTAAATACCAATATTGGCACCTTTTTAGTGTTTAATAATCAATTAAAAGTTGTTAATTAATCCATTAATTTTGATAACATGATTATTTTGTTGTTCTTGATCATTATCAATTATTTTTGACGTTTTTTAATTACACGAATAATATGATTATTTGATTAATTTCAATTATCAATCAACAAGCCAAACTATAGACAAAAATTAAGAATATTTAATAACTGTATGAATTATTTATTTATTTTATTCTTATCTAAATCTCAAATTTTAAGCATTAATTATTTCTTTAATAAAGTTTTAAAAAGAAATGAAAATGAAAACTTTTATTTTTATTTAAGTTCACTCGAAAATGAACTAAAGTATATATTTAACTTTTAACTAAAATGTTTTTTCTCATATTTAATGTTATTAAAAAAGATAAAAAAGATAGTATTTACTGTACCTGAAAGCTTTTACTTTTGACAACATTTAATGAAAAATGCATTTAAATTTATGTTCGAAAGTTTAAAATATCTATGTATTTATTTTTCCCTTTTCCATAATTGGACTAGTATTTTTCTGTCTGTTTTGAACTAGTATGAGACTGGTGTATTTCTGACCTAAATCTGACAATTGCCATCTCGTAGGACATCCCCAAGTTAAAAATACCAGTTCATCCCATGGAAAAAAGATAGTTGGCTTACTAGTTGCCCTGCAGTGAAAAGCCAAACCAGTTAGAAAAAATACTAGTTCATTAACTAGTATGTGCCTACCAGTTCGACAATTTCGAAGAACTTAGCTGATTAGCGACATCTGCCTTTGAATTGCCAAAGCCAAAAATAAAACGCAATTAATTGCTCTTCCTACAAATGTCGGCTGTGGCGTCACGTGAAGACTACTGGTTCTGGTTCTGAAATCGCAGGTTCGAGGCCGCTTGGAGGTGGTTAAGATTTTTAAAGTTAAATAAAAGTAAGTAAAAATAATTTATTCAATTTATAAATAAATAACAAATTTGAAAATCTAATTGCGTTGCAAAAAAACATTTAGGAAGAAATATAAAAACAAAGAAATTAAACAAAAATATTTTTTTATTAAATTAAAAAATTACAATGAACAGCATAAATAAAAAAATAAATTTATAAAAAATAAAAATAAAATAAAAAATAGAAAATAAAAAAATTTTACCTGCGCCAGGATTTGAACCTGGGACCTCAGGCTTACCACGCGAGTGCTCTTCTCTGTCGGCCATTGTGACTGCTGGAGCGTCGCGAGCAAAAAGGCACACTTATGCTTTTCACGGGGCATGAATTGGCAGACTATCTCATCAACTGGTATGATGCTACTAGTATTTATACTAGTAGATGCTGATGCATAGCCTGACAATTGACATCTCGTAGGACATCGCAATGTTAAAAATACCAGTCGCTAACATTGAAAAAGGATAGAACGTGAACTAGTTCGGCTGAAACGCAAACCGGTAGAATTCTAGTTCACAACTAGTAGCTTTCCCTGCAGGGTGGGCATGCGGTTCATACTAGTTGTGAGTTAGTTTGCAATTAGTTCATTTGACTACAGGGTAGTCACTATGTTCCCTGCAGTGAAAAGCTGAACCAGTATGCACAAATTCCAGTTCATGAACTATTATTTAAGGATAAAAGTCATACCAGTTCGTTATGAACCATAATTATACCAGTTCCTTAAAGAAAAGAAATTCTAGTTCGAAAACTGGTATTAAATGGGGAAGTCATACCAGTTCGTCATGGACTCCGCAGTGCAATGCCAAACCAGCCAGTATAAATACCATTTCATTAACTAGTAAGTGCTAAAGCTACGGCCTACCATTTCGGCGATTTCGAAAAACTTATGCGATCAGCGACATCTGTCTTTGAATAACCACAACCAAAACTAAAATGCGATTAATTGCTTGCATCACAAATGTCGCCTGTGGCGTCGAGTGAAGACTACCGATTCTGGATCTGCGATCTCAGGTTCGAGTGCGCGCGAAGGGTTGCTAAAGTAAATTAAGTAAATTAATTTAAATAATTATTCCAATTTAAATATAAAAAAAAATTGTACATACATTTAATTTCATTTGGAAAAAGCCTAAATACTCAAATACAAAAAAAAAATTAAAATAAATTATTTTTTGTTCTTTTTAAAACAATAATTTTAAAAATTACAACATGAGATACAAAGAAAAAATAAAAATAAAAAAAGATTTGCTCACTGAGATTTGAACTCGGATCTCTGGATTTGGCGTGCGAAAGCTTAACTCTGTCGACCATTGCCACCGTTGCAGCGCTGCGAGCAAAATTAAATACTTCTGCTTCTCACGGGGGATGAATAGGCAGCCTATCCCGTCAACTGGCATGATGGTAGTATTTCTACCGGTAGCGTGCTGATGCAGGAGCGGACAATTGACGTCTTCTATGGCACCTCCATGTTAAAAATACCAGTCGCTAACATTGAAAAAGGATACAACGTGAACTAGTTCGGCTGAAACGCAAACTGGTAGCATTCTGGTTCACTACTGGTAGCTTTCCCTGCAGGGTTACTACGCACACACAAACACACACAAATGCATGTGTGTACATATATCTATACATAAAAGGACGAATTTTTATTATATGTATATAAATGTGATATTGTGTATCTAAAAATATATAGATATGACCCGCCACAAATACATATGTGCATTTATATGTATGTATATCGCATTAACGATTTAAAAACACATTTAGCTATGTTTAAGTCAGAAAATTTTTCTTTTTTTTAGTTGACCATTGACCTCGGAATTCACGGTAGGGAATTTATTTTTGACGAATCGAAACACTTTGGCTCTTTTCAGCAATACTTTGAGTTTAAAACACTATTTCATTTAGGTCTCTATTAATTTTCGATCACTATATATTTGCTTTTATATGCAATTTTTTTTCTTAGTTGAATTTTGACCTTGGAATACAATGACGAGAAACTGTTTTTGAAGAATCTGAATAATTTTCCGTATTTACTAATATTTGGGCTTTATAATGCTGGTTAGTGTATGTCTCTATCTGGTTTGGATCGGGATATTTGATTTTGTCCATTTTTCCCCAAAACGGAACACAGTGTGCGGTCTTAAATAAGCTAGCAAAACTGTACATGCATACAAAGATACGTAATAGTTTCAGTGCGTTTGAAAGGCGCCACGTCCCCTTTTCAAATAGCCCCAATTTTCTCTGAGAGTATGGGACTGATTTCATATATCTCCATACCACTTTCAAGTAATCTACCATGGGAGACGCCACGCCCCTTTTTCCAGTAGCCCCAATTTTCTTCATGTCCACGCGATTGATTTTATATATCTTGTACATACCAAGTTCCAGTACTCTTCCATGAACACATCCAGAGATATGCAGTATGAAAAATTCGATGTGTGTTGGAAGTGCCACGCCTCCTTTTCCGATAACCACAATTTATCTCCATAAGTATGCGATTGCTTTCATATATGTATCTCCATACCATGTTCGAGACCTTTTCCATGAATATTTTCCGGAATATGCAGTATAAAAAAATCGTTTTGTACGGGAGGTGCCACGCCCCTTTTTCCAATAACCGCAATTTTTCTCCATGAGTATGCAATTGTTTTCATATATCTCCACAACATATTCGAGTAGTCTACCATGAACACTTCCAGAGATATGCAATATGAAAAATTCGGTTTGTATGGGAGGTGCCACGCCCTCTGCACCTAGCGGTATGAAATATACTTTAAATCCGATTATCATACCTACCATATATACACAAAAGATCGGTCGAGCCGTTTAGGAGGAGTTCGACCACTAACATCGTGACGCGAGATTTTTATATATTAGACTTTGCTGTGGCATATTCCTGTTATATGGATGATAAATTATTAACGAAACAAAGCATACGTTTCATATGTGTTTGGTTATGTAATAAGTATCTGTTGTTTTTCCATTCGCTGCATAGATATCAAGGATATCTGGTTTGCGGACGCAGGAACACGCAACATCTGAGAAGCAATCCGCATCTAAATCTAAACGATATTTTTTCAAAGTTCGACCTGGAGCATTATTGATGGTGATTCCGAATGTCAATCGAATTGGGAATTGCAATCTTTTAAATTGAAATGGTGTATCGGTCGGAATAATGGGAATTCTTCACCTTTGAAAGGCCACGTAAAACCTTTACTTACACTGCTTTCTTCATCAATTTCTTAAATGCGATTCGCGTGCCGTTGCAAAGTTCTGGCTGATTAATATTCCGCAACATGATAATTGGCACACCAATTTTCAATTTCAGTATGTGGGGTCTCCCTGTCCTGTCAGTCTGGTAAAAGAGCAGATCAGCTCAAGCAATGACTGTTGTCAATACCACTATTTTTTAGTTGATAGAATCCTTATTCTTCGTCCCGTTCACTGAGCCAATCGTGATTCCTATAATTAATTTTCTTTATAAAGAAACATTCTTTCGATCAGTTCTCCTTTCGATGTTTCTAAGTTACAAATGTTATCAGGCCATAAAATTCGTCTTAATCTCTCATTGACTGGTAGCTTTCCATTCCCAAAGTCCAGTAAATGTCGCGAGAATACCTCGGCTGCTGTGTATGTATGTTCGTCTTGTCGCAATGTTGACTATTTCAGGTAAGAATTTATCTCGTCCGATAGTGTTAATCGAGAAACTACGGACAATGTTTGCGTAAATTCTGCTGCGAGCAATATCTATGCATTCCCGAATGGTTGAACGTTTCCTCGCAATTCTCGCAAAAATCAAGACACCTCAAGTGATTATTTTTGTGCATCGTGCACTCGTCCCAAACAATGAGTTTAAATTTTTGTAATACTTTTTCCATACCGGTTGATCTGGAAATATTGCACGTGGGAGTTTCGATGATTTATATGTTCAATGGCAGCTCAAGAGCTG
>NW_023458557.1:3090441-3091104 GCF_013731165.1 Rhagoletis pomonella | reverse complement strand
CATGTACAAATGTATTTATTAGAAACTGTCGTAAAATTTTCCCGCCAAATTAACCATCTTTTAACTTCCCCTCCAAACAGTTTTACTGCTTTGAGGTTGAACTCAATTCTATTGAAAAGAGCGCGGGTACTTACTTTCCCGTATTCAACCAGGAACGACCGTCAGCCACCACGCATCGTCCGTATCCGCTTTACATTTGTACATATACATACATAAATAATAATAAATCAAACATATTTGACAAAGTACTAATTTTTCGCTGGTTTATTTATTTTATCGCTTTATATTGAAAATATTAAAATTTTCAAAAGGGTGGCAACTCTCCTCAAACATATCAAAATATTTCCAAAATATTTCAAAAATATTTCCTACACTCATCTTTCAATTGTAATATGTCATTTATTTTATCAATTAAATTGAGTTATATTTTCAACCAGGTGGTAACCCTCCTAAAACATATTTTCTGCTGTAAGCCTTCTTAAAACTCTTTAGTTTCGACACCCACATGGCAATAATTCATTTATTTTATCAATTTAATTGAGTTAAAATTTTCAAATAGGTGGCAACCCTCCATCTGTTATCTTTCTGAGACCTATTTAATTTGATACCCACATTGCAATATTTCATTTATTTTATCAATTTAGCCGAGTTAAATTTTTTAAA
>NW_023458557.1:3037127-3070441 GCF_013731165.1 Rhagoletis pomonella | reverse complement strand
AAAAAAACCATTTTCACACCCATCTCGATTGAGACCAATATCTTAATAATTCATTTAAATTACTTTAATATTTTGAATTTAATTTTTAAACAGGTGGCAACTCTTTTCAAAAAAGACTCTATTTTTTACAGGTCAAGCTTTTTAATCTGACACTTCATTTTTGAAAATAGAACGAATCGTGCAGATCTGATGGCACTGACAAAAAATGAAAACAAATGATTTTACGCATTACTTCAAAAAGTGCAAAGAATGAGCAGGTTTTTATTTCTTCTTACGAAAGCTTAAAATCCGTACTAATTGAGGAAATAATAAAGAATAACATATTTTTACATATATTTTTTATTTATTCCATTAAAATTTACCTTTTTTTGAAATTTTGATTGATGAAAATTGTTTTTCTGGAATATCGCTGAGATCTAGACGTGACAGGTGTATGTGCTCTCATTAAAAGATAGTTAAAAAAAACAACTTCTTTAAAAGGTCTCCAATCGTAAAATTTAGCCAAATACGCGTGTGGTCCATTGTACACTACACTATTGAACTATGATCCTCGTGCACCACTTTTTATTTGTTATTTACAAGAAAAAAAAACAATATAAGGCATTTTTAGTCCATGTCATCAAATCTACACCGTTCGATCGATTTTCGAAAATGAGGTGTCAAATAAAAGAGCTTGAGCTGTAGATGCTAGGACTTAACGTTGATTTTCGGCAGTTTGTTTTAGGATATTTTTTTTATATGAAAAAAATGCGGAGCACCCTCAACTTAAAATTTGCACTGTACTTTACTAAAATTTGATAGGCTACAAAACTGAATACCAAAATTTTGTCTAAAGACGCTGATCAAGAAGTTAGAAATTTTGGTCAAACTTTGCAGAATTTTAAAATTTTTTTCACAGAGTGTGAAATTTGAATTTATATCGTGTTTGTTAGTAATCAGCTATATTTTCATAAAAAAATAATAAATGTTAAATAAACTAAAGAAAAACAGCCAAAACTTACTAAAGTGACGCGCCCCAGTTTTTTTTGGTTCAATGTGTGTTTATCTCGGTAAGCGATTTAACAATTTGTACCAAACTTAATGCAATTATTGACCTTGGCATAAAAAAGCTATATGTTGAAAATTTCCGAAATCGGACTAAATTACACCCACTATCCCATAAACGTAAAAAACGTATGGTGCATTGCTTTAAAGCGTTGCACCACGTTGGATTTTCTATCCGAGCAGCTGAAGGAACGCATACAAAAAATTTCAGACTTGTGCTCGCGACTTCAAACAAAAAATAAAAAAAATATCTAAGTTTCTGAGAATTGCCCATATGATTATATGAATTTTGGAAATCAAATTCGAAATTCGAAATCAGTGACTCCGAGAGTTCTGAGGTATCAAGTTTCATTACAATCTATGATTATTTTAAAAAAGACGTTGGTCGTATTGGATCCACAATTAAGAGTTTTGAAAATTTAATACCAGCTTCTAAATCACCGACGACGAATGCCCCTGGATAACAAGTTTCAAAACTATCAGTAATTATTTTGAAAAAGGGGCCCACAATATTTCATCCGCCATTTTGAATTTTCAAAAATTTAATATACTTCGAAATCAGTGATAACGAAAACCCCTAAATACCAACTTCCATTGAAATCTGTTAAATACATATTTGCCCGTAGTCATAGTCAAAATAAAGTCGACTTTAAAGTTAGTTGCAGCTTTTTGACATAATTTTCAATGGGATATCTGTCAAAAAAGCTGCAACTAACTTTAAAGTCGACTTTATTTTGACTATGACTACGGGCCATTGAGTAAAATTTTTTTTCGTCCTGTATTTTCGATTCGTCCCTTTGTGCGGCGGCGACTTTGCCGATCACTTACAATAGGTTTGTCCCGCGGATGCGATGTAAGCACATTATTTTTACATGTATAATGTGTTACTCTATGTCCATGATAAATTTAAAGTGCGATGTCATAGGTCGATTTTTGCACAAAATTTTGACATTTTCGCGCGCTTGTAAGCGGTACATTGTCCCGCTAAATAAGTGTAAGTGATAAATTTTTGACATCGTCCAATGTTAATTGATAACCAACAAAAGGCCAACGACGATAAAGTAAGGTTATTTTTAATTTTTTTATTACACAATGTGAACCCTCCTGACACCAAAAGATCCCACGGTGCGATGTAAGTGTTGTTGTTTGTTAATCTACAGCGCTAAATTTAAGTCCACGATATGTTGTCTTTGACGATAAAATCGGCACATTTTCACAGTCGCCAGCTCCCGGATATTAGATTTTGCAGTGAAATGTTGCGAATGCATAATTCAGACCCCAACTTTTTTAATAAAATAATTTGGAGCGATGAATCATCATGCGAACGTGACGGTTATTTTAATTTACATAACCTTCACAGCTGGCAGATAGACAATCCTCACGAAATGAGATAAGATCGTTCGCAACACCAGTACAAAATAAATTTATGGTGCGGTATTTTTAGTTGTCAGATATTGGGACCTTTGGAACTGCCGCCAACGTTCCTTCAGGAACGGCTTCCAACTCTTTTAGAAGATGTACCCTTAAACCTGCGGCGAAGACTATGGCAGCAAAATCACGGATGCCCTGCTCACTACGGGCGTGAAGTAAGAGCTCATTTGGACGAAACTTATCCTCGCCGATGGATTGGACGATACGGGCCAATTACGTGGCCTGCTCGAACCCCAGCCCTGAATTCATTCGATTTTTTCTACTGGGGCTGTGTGAAGGACACAATTTATTCAAAAATAATTCAAAACGAAGAGCATTTGCAGGAACCAATAAATGGAGCTGCTGCTGAGATAGCCCAATTGAGTTTAAGAACTCTATAAGCGAATTTTCTTAAAAGGTGCCGAGCTTGTATTAGAGTAGAAGGTCGCCAATTTGAGCATATTTTATCAATAAATGAATAAATTTTTCTGCAAAGAACTCATGTATGTTTTATTTCACGTCAACCCATCCTTCACAAAAAATTTTGATAGATATAGCCCTTGTTATTGACTCTAGTCCAAATCCCGGTAAGTAACATAAAATAAGGAGCAGGTAATAATGTACCTTTGTACTATTTAGTATGTCATTGGTCAGTAATAAGAGCAACTTAAATTTAAATTTATTAAATACATTGTAGCGTGTCTCAGTCCCTTACTCACAAAAGCGGCTATAACTTTTTTTCTATTCGAAATAGTAAGAGTGGCACCTTTCTGAAATACCTATTAAATGAGCAATTTCTTGATGTAATGTAAAGTTATAGCTCCGTACATTTTTTTTTCACCAGAGATAGTCAAAGTTGGGGAAGAAAATATCAAAAAGTTAAAAATTGCAATATGGTCCTAATTTTATAATGGTTCCTTAATATATTTTAACAAAATTCAACAATTTTTATTGAGCTCGAAGCCGGTTTTTAATGAAAACTTATTGTGGAAAAGCAACAATAGTTTGAAAAAATGGTAGAAGTGATAGCTATTTCGGAAATCAAAATATTTCCTCATCAGACTTCTTTCAGTAGGATTCGAACCGACGATCCCACTGACTCAGCCAGTTGCCTACGCACTGTGCTAAGTTCGCCTTGTTAATTCTTGTTGCTTCTTTCCACTATTTCACTTGTTGAGCCAACTACAATCAAGCGCAGCTATTCCGCTGCAATTCACTTGATCATGTGGTTATGGTTTTGTTGGTTTTTTGTTAATATTTCCATTAAAATAACAAAAAACAAATAACTATTTTAACTACATTGCATTTGAGCATTTCATTTGATCATGTGGTTATTGGTTTTGTTGGTTTTTTTGTTAATATTTCCATTATTAAAATGTTTAACTTTTAGGTGTGCTCGTCCTTAAGTTATTTCTTTTTTGTTATTTTATGGCCTTATAACAATTATATTCAACAATTTTTATTGAGCTCGAGGCCGTTTTTTAATGAAAGCTTATTGTGGAAAAGCAACAATAATTTGAAAAAATATGGCAGAAGTGATAGTTACTTCGGAAATCACATTTCCTCATCAGACTTCTTTCAGTAGGATTCGAACCGACGATCTCACCGACTCAGCCAGTTGCCTACGCACTGTGCTAAGTTCGCCTTGTTAATTCTTGTTGCTTATTTCCACTATTTAACATGCTAAGCCAATTACAATCAAGCACAGCTATTCCGCTGCAATTCACTTGATCATGTGGTTGTTGGGTTTGTTGGTTTTTTGTTAATATTTCTATTATTAGAATGTTTAACTTTTAGATATGCTCGTCCTTAAGTTATTTGTTTTTGTTATTTTATGGCCTTATAACAATTATATTCAACAATTTTTATTGAGCTCGAGGCCATTTTTTAATGAAAACTTATTGAGCAACAGCAACAATAATTTGAAAAAATGGTAGAAGTGATAGCTATTTCGGAAATCACGACATTTCCTCATCAGACTTCTTTGAGTAGGATTCGAACCGACGATTCCACTGACTCAGCCAGTTGCCTACGCACTGTGCTAAGTTCGCCTTGTTAATTCTTGTTGCTTATTTCCACTATTTCATTTGTTAAGCCAACTACAATCAAGCGCAGCTATTCCGCTGCAATTCACTTGATCATGTGGTTATGGTTTTGTTGGTTTTTTGTTAATATTTCCATTAAAATAACAAAAAACAAATAACTATTTTAACTACATTGCATTTGAGCATGGAGAAGCAACTATCTGAAAGTATTTTACATAAAAAATTTACTAAGTACAGCCTTGTTTGTAGATGCAGTCAAAGAAAATACATGAACGCACGATTTTTCTTTAATTCAAAAAAATGTAAATATTTCAAAAACGGCGACACTTTTACCTACAAATTTTTTGCTTATCAGGGAGCCCACCACCCCACCCGCCTTCTCCTCAAGTTTGGCAGGTTACTTCTGGGACACCCTGTATATGTAAATATATAGATAAGCACGATGCGAGAAGGATAGACAAAATTTCGACGAAAAAAATATATTTTCGCGGGTTCAAAACTACCCTATCTTTTAAGTTGGAACCAACAATACACACCCACAAAATTACATTGTAATCGGTTAAGCGGTTTCGGAGATTAGCTTAAACGTACACAGTCACGCAAAATTTTTATATATTAAGATTAGTACGTTGCGAATAGCATAGAAAAAATTTCGAAGAAAAAAATATTTTTACTCGGGTTAAAAACTACCCTATCTTTTAAGTTGGAACCAACAATTAGACACATTACACAATTACAAAATTTCATTGAAATCGGTTAAGCGGTTTCGGAGATTAGCGTAAACGAACACAGTGACATGGGATTTTTATATATTAAGATTATCTAATTTCTACTTAATTTATTGACAGATTTTGCAAGGCGAAATTACTTGATTTCGGCATGGTTTGCTTATAAATACGATAACGGCAACATGCTCGATATGCATGCAGCTTGAGGGGAACTTGAGATCATCAAATTTTTGTTTGTTTGTTTAATTCCTTGCCAAGTCCCTGTTATGATATGGCACTTCATTCTATGTAGTAGTTTACAAATACCCAACAGCTTGAGGGGAACTTGAGATCATCAAATTTTTGTTTGTTTGTTTAATTCATTGACACGTCCCTGTTATGATATGGCACTTCATTCTATGTAGTAGTTTACAAATACCTAACGGGGCTAGAAACACTCCATTTGTGCTATTGGAGCGCTCAATAATCAGCAGTAAGCGCTCCCTTCCTAATTTCATTGCATTTAAACATTGTATGTATGCGATGCATGCATATTTTTATTTTCTATATGCAGTATATGAATATTTTTCTTTTAATAAAATTATGACGTTTTAGTAAACCATTTGATGGCTTTATACGGTTGGCACACGGGCTCGATTATTTGCATAAACAGCCTTTATTTGCTTTTACTCATGCATTTTCCTCTTTAAAATGCGCAATAAGCAGCCGAAAAAATGCACGAAATTTTTGGGAATTCACTCGGATCCGGGGAATTTTCGATGACAACATTGGTAAAAACAGCCAGACAACAGTCTTTTGTACAAGTAAGCAAATAAAGCAGGCGAGTTTCGCGTCCGCGGTAGCCGAGTGGTGAGAGTTGCGGGCTACAAGCCTGCAGCTGCCAGTGTTTGGTCTATTACCAAATGTGATAACATTCACTTCTATTTCTTTCAAAATAATATTTTAACACACTGTAGTATAAGTTAAGAACTGTCATATTAGTATAAGTACTCAATAATGAGATTCTCTCATACTCTAATTTTCACTCATTTACCACCTCCTTCTATTCTTAATAGCTTTGTGAAAACGATACTTGAAATAAATTATTGGTTTAACTACTTCTTGAACAGCGTACGCTCGCGTTTTCACTTCTACGTTCATCCGGATTCGTATTGCAACTTATATAGTTTTCTGCAGCGAAGTAATTAATTATTTCTATACAAACCCAAGCCGAACCATAGGGTCGGAGTTAGCCAAAAAATATATTTTTTTTACGAATTCCAAGGTGTCAAATTAGGCACATTTTCATTGGGGATCCTGCCGGGAGATTTCGCATAAGTTGTCCTGCGCAAACCTTCATTGTCACATCATCATCATCAATCACGTGGCCTGCTCGATCGCCAGACCTGAATCCATTCGATTTTTTCTACTGGGGCTGTCTTAAGGACAAAATTTATTCAAAAACAATTCAAAACGAAGAGCATTTGAGGGAACAAATAAATGGAGCTTCTGCTGAGATAGCCCAATGAGTTTAAGATCTCTAAAAGCGTCTTTTCTTAAAAGGTTCCGAGCTTGTATTAGAGTTGAAGGTCGCCAATGTGAGCATATTTTATCAATAAATGAATGAATTTTTCTTCAAACAACGCATGTATATTTAATTTTACATGAACCCATCTTTCACAAGAAATACTGATAGATATAACCCTTGTTATAGACTCTAGTCCGAATTCCGGTAAGTAACATAAAATAATGTCAGGAGCAGGTAATAATGTACCTTTGTACTATTTAGCATGTCATTGGTCGGTAACAAGAGCAACTTAAATTTAAATCTATTAAATACATTCTAGCGTGTCTCAGTCCTTTGCCCACAAAAGCGGCTATAACTTTTTTTTCTATTCGAAACAGTAAGAGTGCCACCTTTCTGAAATCTTCATTAAATGAGCAATTTTTTTATGTGATGTAAAATTATAGCTCAGTACATTTTTTTCACCAGAGATAGTCAAAGTTGTGGAAGAAAATATCAAAAAGTTAAAAATCCCAAAATAGTCATCTTTTTATGATGGTTCCTTAATATATTTTAACTACATTGCATTTGAGTATGGAGAAATAACTATCTGGAAGTATTTTACATAAAAAATTAACTAAGTATAGCCTGGCTCGTAGATGCAGTTAAAGAAAATACATGAAAAGGCAGGATTTTTTTTAATTCAAAAAAATGTAAATATTTCAAAAACGGTGACACTTTTACCTGAAAATGTTTTGTTTATCAGGGAGCTCTTTCAAGACCCTACCCCTAATTTTATTAGTTTTTATGAGAAATATTATTTTTTTTTTTTGATCATTTAGAGGTCGCGACCTGTCGATTTAGGTCAGAAAACAGGATTTTGTAGATTGCGATATTTTTGAATGCCTATTTTTGGTTCGATTTCAAAGATCGAATATGAACTGAGAAGAGGATATACAGGCCTTTAAAATGGTATATAATAATATGTTGCCGAACTGGGCTTGTTAGGATTTTTTAGCTGGTAAATTAAAAAGACTAATATTTCACTAATTTTTTTAAATTTTGGCCATCGATAATTTCTACAATTTCAAAATATGGAGTACTATCAAAAAACAAATCTATTTTCAAATAAACTGATTCCTCATTTATTGCAATCGCAGAAAAATTGCCGAATTTAAGCGAATTTTCTTAAATACGGCCTATATGTGATTATGTACCGGAATTTCAGATTTTTTGAGCAGTGTGGCCAAGAAGTTCATCAATATTTATTCAAAATTGATATATACAATTGCTCTTTAGCACAAAAGTGGTTTTTCAAGAATGTTTACGAAAATGGGGGTGGCACAGTCCACTTTTATGATATATGCGTATCTCAAAAACTACTCCACCGATCTCAACCAAATGTGGTGTACACATTGCGCTTAGGCTTCTTAAACACCGTGTTGAAAAAGTTTGAAATCGGATAAAAATAGATTATTATATACCATTTTAAAGGCCTGTATATCCTCTTCTCAGATCATATTCGATCTTTATAATCGAATCAAAAATAGTCATTGAAAAATTCATAAATCACCTGTTATTGTCCTATCGCTGTGACACTTAAATCATCTTTGCGCGGTAATTTTTTCTGCTTGAGCCTCGTTGCATCGCCGTAGCCTTCATAGTACTTAAGAGAAAGCATTTTAACTTCGAAAACGGTCATTGCTGTGCTAGCTCAGTGTGTCTTAAATTTGCATTCGTACGTCGCACACTGGGGCTTCTTCATAGAGGGCGATGCTCAAAACTCATTTTTCGGAAGTTGGTATTTAAGATAAAAAATATATACCAGCAGAGTCATAACAAAGTAGCAAATCTCGTGTATAAACATTGGGTTCCGAACTACTACCAGTTGCCGCGTACAACAGCTCAAAGTTAACTTTTCAGTCAGAAATTTTTTTTCCGATATCGAAACGAGTTCATATGTGTTATTAAAAGCTGTCTTATTATGTTTAAGGTTACTATTAGTTTAGAAGGAACTATGTCGTTGAATAAGCAATGTGTGCTGATTGTTTTACAACTTTACATCATTACATAATTTAAATGGTTTCTGAGATATAAAGAAAAAATTTTAATAAACTATTTTTTTCAAAGTGAATTTTTAAATTAGTTTTTTTTTCAAAATGCGCAAGGTTCTTTTCCGAATCTTTTTTTGTTATAACCGCAAGTCTTTATATATAAGTAATCTTAAAAGATTTGCACAAGAACGTTGCGCATTTTTGAGTAAAATATGTTTTAACGTGAACTTATTAATTTTTGTCAGGCACATTGTCATTATTTTATCAAAAATATGTTCCAAGTGGGAGTGTTTTAAGAAAAATTCAAACTAAATGGAAGAGAATGGTATATACCGTATATATTTATTCTTTATTTCAATACTGTTAATTTTTATTCCAGACGGAACCCTTTTATCCACTAAAAATCGGGATTTGTGTGAAATATTTTTTAAAAGCCCGTCTAAATCCATATATTTCAAGCCAAACCAAGCTTCCGAAAGAAAGAAGTTGCAAATATGTTTGCGCAGTTTCAAGAGCTACATTACCTTAAAATGTATCAGATGCGTTAGACACAAAAATAGATTTTATGAATCGGAAAAAGCGTGGTTAGAAAAAACTTGTCAATTTGTGGTGTATCAGATACCTAAAGGAGGAAGGCCCACTAAAGACTTTGGGGAATTTAGTGACCAGTCAAAACGTAGGAAAACTGCCTAGCTTCGTCAAGATTATTACCACGAACAATTAACGTTCGCAGCACAAATGAGCCTGCGAGCTAGTGCAAAGCGCAGTGAAGCCAAACAAGTTCTCGACACTATTAATCCCCCATCTGAAGAAACTTCTCTGAACTGCCGCATGTTTTTTTCGAATCACGAAATAAAGATTGCAAATCGTGAACGTTTTAGCCGAAAAACTTCAAGGAAAGCTAACCATTGAAGATGTATTTCATCGTCTACTTTATTCTTCTGATCCTCATATTACGAGTTTACGAACTTTACAAACAGTAAAAAGAAAATCATTTGATCCAGAAGTAGAATTAGAAGAGAATTTTGAATATACACAACCTGAATCTGATGATTATACAGACGAATAAAATTTGTATCGTGCCTTGTACCGTTTTCTTATTGTTTCTATTTTAAGTAATCTTTATGGCCCGTTACCTTAATTACAATTATCAATGTACAATGAATTAGTTTTTCAGTGTTTAGAACACGAAGTGACTTATTGGAATTAGTGGATGATCTGGGTTTATTATTTTTCTCTTCATATTTTTCAATTTAAACAGAAAAAAAATTTGTTGAACAGTGTTAGTACACAAAATAATGAAATAATATTATATTTCCGTTTTGGATGTGTCTTCGTAGTTTTCAGGGGAAAAATCCGGTTACAGACTTTTGAGCACCAACTTGTATGAAGCGGCCCCATTGTGCGTCGCTGCTGCCTTCTTCATACCGTATACAGACAATTTTCGCTTCGCAAAAATGACAGAAAATGAACCGTCACTTGAAGAGTTAAAACAACTTCGAGCGTCTACCAAAGGTAGTATTACCCGCATTAGAAACTTAGGGCCTTATTCTGTATCACGAACGATAGGCAAAACGAACGATTTGTCTGCAGACGACAACTTCTCTGATTGCGATTTTAAACTCTATCGGTCGTCTTCGTCTTGCTTTTCATACATTACGTTGCAATGGCCTCGGTTGCGTTTAAACCGGCTAAAATGATGCCGCCGGACAAATTTTTGAAGCATTCCTTTGCAGACGAATCGTTCGTGATACAGAATAAGGCTGTTAATTGAAGGAAACAATAATCTTTTCATAATAGAGCTTGAGTGTCGCCTTGGTATAATTGAGTCGTATTACAAACAAGCCTCGTACTACCAAACTCAAATTGAGAGACGTCCCCAGCTGATAATGGTCGGTCAGCTTTTGATGAGCTTTATGTAAAAGCAAAATGCAAAATATCAGCTGCTATGAATGGGCATAGAAGACAAAGTTTTCACGAACAAATTCTATGTCAAAGTTTGATGGCAAATACATTGAGTATAAAAACTTTATAAATTGTTTTAATAGTCTCATGGATAATGATCCTAATATACCAGCCATTGAGAATTTCAACCATTTGCCGACTTTTTTAAGTGGAGAAGCGTTATCCACGGTAAAGGCTCTCCAAATGACAAATGAAAATTACGCCAAGGCTCTTCAACGTCTCGAAGACCGGTACGATAACAACACGTTAATTTGTTTAGATAAGATATCAGCACTTTTTGACATTCCCAAGGCAACTAACCGGGGCAGTTGCGATACATAGTCGATACCATCTCTGCTCTTTACAGCTCCTTACAGTCCCTAGGTTCTTATGGAAAAATTTGTGATGCGCTCATTATACATATTGCCTTGAGTAAAGTTGATTCGGATACGAGAAGAAAATGGGATGAACACATCGACTACGTATCATTACCAAAATGGGTTGACTGCTGCGCAATGCTGGACAAACGTTGTCAACGAATAAATGCGAATTTGAAAGGTGGGTCAGGGCCAGATGCAGCTCAGTCATCACATCAAAGGACCTATACTAACAACGCGAAAATCAATCATACGTTGCTAGCGAAACGCAGTTCTCAAAGGGATATGTTGTGCGCGTTTTGCTCTAAATGCGGTCACAATATATCAACGTGTCAAGGCTTCGTAGTTCTTCCGATGAATCAGCGTTCACAACAAGTGAAAAATTTAAATTTTTGCCTCAATTGTTTAGCCTAAGTCATGGATGTTCGCAATGTCCATCGAAATATTCATGTCGATTTTGTTAAAAAAGGCATCATTCGTTGCTACATGATACCTCCGAAACTATTTCCTCACCCTCTACTCCACCAAACAACAGCTGTATGACAAATGAGTCAGCATTAGTTCATACAACCAGTGTCGAAACCCAACTTGGAGCCTCAGCACAAGGAAGGCAAGTTATACTTGCTACCGCCTTGATTTTGGTTAGAGACGCTTGTGGAGAGTTCAAGATTTGTAGATTTCTCTTGGACTCGTGTTCACAGGTGAACTTTATGACGCAAGCACTTTGTTCAGGTTTGAATCTTCGTAAGTCTCGTAATTGTATCGACATCTTCGGGATTGGCCCGTCCCCGCTAAAAATAGCATTTAAAACGCAAACTACCATTCGCTCTCTAATTAATAATTTTGAAACGTCTCTAGAATTCCTAATATCTCCACAAATCTCTGGCTATCATCCTAGTGAAACTGTAGCATCAGCAGATCTAATGATTCCTAGAAATATTAACCTCGCGAACCCTGAATTTCACCGCGCATGTGGAGTTGATATGTTGCTTGGGGCAGAAGCCTTTTTTTCGCTTTTGTCCGTTGGGAAAATCCGTATTGGCGATAACTTGCCAACTCTGCAAAAAACTTTATTTGGCTCGATCGTATCCGGAAAATGCTCTGCTGAGACCTGTCCAAACTGACTTCTACGTTGACGATATGTTAACACGAGCAGATGATCTGCAATCCCTGCTAATGATCAAGAAGGAAGTCTGCGAAGTTTTGAATTCTGCTCAGATTTCACTCACTAAATGGTTCTGTAATCACCCATCACTAATGGAATCAGCGACGGATGTCAAGGACGTCTGTTTGGACGACAATACCACAACAAGTGCACTTGAAATATCTTGGTATGCCAGTGATGATGCTTTCGGATTCGCATATCATCCAAAAAATTAGACAACTAGTATCACGAAGCGATCAATCTTGTCAACAACATCGTCACTTTGGCCCACTGGGACTTATAAGTCCTGTTATCATTAAAGCGAAAATCTTGCTGCAAAGGTTATGGATTCTTCAAGTGACTGGAACGAATCTGTGCCACAAATAATTGCAAGTGCTTGGGAAGCTATTCGCTAAGATTTACAGCAGTTGCACCTCATACGTATTCCGAGATATGTTGGACTTGCAAATGCTGTCGACATTACAAATTCATGGCTTTGAAGATGCCTCGACAAAGGCGTATGGATGCTGTTTGTATGTTCGCTGCCAGGATGAAGTAAGTAATGTCAACGTAAACCTGTTAGCGTCCAAATCACGCGTTGCTCCATTAAAGTTTCGCACACTTCCTCGTTTGGAATTATGCGCCGTGCATTTACTCGTTAAGTTCTGGAACAAAATCGAAGAGCATCTTAAGTTGCGAATTTCTCAAAGGTATGTTTGGTCCGATTCGCAAATAACATTGCACTGGATACAATCGCAATCATCAACACTGTCAACATTTGTTGGTAATCGAGTATCTGTATGTATGATAACACATTTTCATCGCATTAACTACCATACACAACCACGAGCACTGGTAGCAATAATTCAGCAAAAATTTTGGCTGGTGAACTGTCGCGCACTAGTAGGTATGGTGGCACACAACTGCATCCACTGCACACGCTATAAACCTAAGCTCCTCACTCAAGTTATGGGTAACTTACCAAAACATAGGGTGACAAGTACTCGACCGTTTACAATAACAGGCATAGACTTTGCAGGTCCGATTCTTACTTACATCAACTAAGAGGGAGAACGCCATTTAAGTCCTATATCGCCGTATTTGTATGCTTTGCCACCAAAGCGGTCCAACTTGAAGCGGTTACTGATTTCACTAGTGACGCATTCATCGCTGCACACAAACATTTCGTGAGTCGACGAGGGTTGCCGTCAAAGATATCTAGTGACAATACAAAAAATTTTGTTGGCGCTGAAGCCAAGCTAAAGGAGTTTGCTAAAGCTTTCCAATGTTAAGGAAATTACTGATTTTTTCTCGTCTAATTTTATTGATTTTTCATTTATTCCCACCAGAGCACCATATTTTGGAGGACTCTGGGAGGCTGATGGCTCTGATGACTGCAAGGTTAACGTTCGAGGAGTTGAGCACTTCACTGACTAAAATCGAAGTGGTTATGAATTCTCGACCACTTGGTGTACTGTCACCAAATCCCCACGACTTGGAGGCATTTTTTAATTGGAAGTCCTATAAAAGGCATTCCAGAACCTACGAAGTTGGCTGAGGATATTTCGCATCTTCAGCGATGGCAAAGAATTTCTGCAACAAAGGCACATTTCTGGCAAAGATGGCATCACAAATATCTCACCGAATTGCCAAAGCACACAGATGACGATTTCGTCATCGCTGGCAAAAAACACAGAGAGATTTGCAAATTAATGACCTTGTCCTCATTCATGATGACAATCAACATCCTATAAAATGGCTGATGGGACGTGTTGCAAACGTTATTGCTGGTAAAGATGGACATGCACGAGTAGCAGATGTTAAAACCACTTCAACGATCCTGCGGCGCCGCTAGCAAAGTTGGCATTGCTACCGATTGATTGAAACTAATTTTGTAACACACTGAAGTACTGAGCTGTCATATTAGTATAAGTAGTAAATAATGAGATTTTCTCATACTCTCATTTTCACTCATTTGCCAATTCCTTCTATTCTTAATATGTCAATAGCTTGATCAATTATTTTTTGTTGCCCAAATAATAGACATAAGAACGATTATGAGAAATGTAAACATAACAAAACTGTCAAAGCTAAACTACAAAATGGGGGGATTGCCAGATGAATGTACGCAACCAATAGTTATTCAAGACACGAACCATTATATCAGTATAGACACGAAATGACATGTCCACTATGAAAACGCCCACACTGACATACGATAAAAGAATCGGTGGTCACATACCACGAGGCTAGAACAATATATTGCTTTTTGGAATTGGACACGGAGCGAACCACACTCATCAGCCCTCGCAAGAACGGAATTACAACCAAGTAATTAAAGTGGATTAAAAGCTAGTATTAAATGCTGGCGACATTCGGGGAGTCGATACTCACCCCTCAGTGGAAATTAATAGAGGCAAAAGGTGCCGTCACATTCCTTCCCTCAAATCCCCAGCCATGTTGTTGCGTAGAATAAAGAAGTTGTGAGCATCAAATCTGGACTATTCATTTGACAGCAATCGAGGCACCATAAGCCGGTAATACAAAATCATTACACGTAAGTCAGCCACTTTCTTGCCACCATCCATTGGAAACGAGCTATCCATCAACCGTAAATAAAGATTCCAGTTTGGACCGACAAACCAAGGTCAAGCAAATCATTGGCGCCCAACTAAACGGGTGAAAAAGAATAAGTTTTCGTTGAACATAACCACACTTAAGCCCGGCATAAAATAACCGCGTGCTCAGCTGAGGGAAAATAGCAATTTCATCATCGAATCAATTTAATACATCATAAAATTAGATTTAAGGAAAAATTAAAATCTTTTAGTCGTTTTTCTCATTTTGTTGGTCACAAAATTGTACGTCGGTGAACCATACATATTCGAGTTTAATAGATTTTTGATAAATTTTTCTTTTAGAAATTCCGCTATTATAAATCATCATTGAGATTGAATCAAATAATTATCTTTTGAATTCATAATCACTGTAAATCAATATCGTCCTCAGTCTTCACACGGCATGATTTAATTGATTTTTATTGGAGCTCGTTTTCAATCAAAATTTTTGTGGATATTTTGCTTATTTAATTCCGCGGGGGTAAATGGTGATCGATCTGCGATGCGAACACCATTGATCAGCAGTCATAACCATTCTCGTTCAGTTCAGTTCGCCAATTCTCAAAAGCAAGTTAATTGAATGTTTTAATCAAGTAACACCACACATCGACGGTTAAGATGTTTGAACCGATCATTTTTCTTTTCGTCTTTCGGTATAAGTTCAAGCAACGTAACCGATAACACGGTCAATATTAATTGAATCAAACTATTAGTTTTTTTTAATTTTTTTAATTTCTTTGGGTAATCTTTCCCAATAAAATTTGAAACTTGTATCAAAGTAATCTCGTTTTACATTCTCCAACTGGTTGAATATTCTGAGTCTGATCTGGTCTTCCGGGGGAGGGTTTGTGGATAGTCTTGATCTTTGTTCCGTACCTTGTTGGCGACGGAAGGGACCGAAGGAGATTCAGGTAATACTCCCAAGTATTCAAGGCCTTCGCCGCATCCCGGGAGCAAACAACTTGGTCCATAAAAAGATTCGAGCTAGTGCGTTAAACGCCATTCTCAACCCACGTTCAGTATAATATTAAACAAAATTTTGGACCGAAAATCACATGAGATATACAACCAATTGAGCGTGACTTTTTTGTTAAACTAATTAGATTTAAAGCACTATTCAAATAGTGATCGATTTATGCGGCACTCTTTTTAAAAGTGGATATTCAAAACGACACACTCATAGAATAAAATAATAATAATATTAAATAATAAACTGAAGTAAATACTGTACTGATTTTAAATCGAGTACCATCATCTTATAACATAGATTTTAATAGTACGGACTTTACGTCTACCGTTGGCAGAATTTATTTAATAATCGGAATTTACAACTTGGTATTTGAGTCTTTGAACATGGAATTGTTTCCCATTCTCGATGCAACTTATTTGACAGACGAACAGCGACAGATCGAAGGGGAGATATATAACCTATATCCAGCGCCGGTTCGATGGACCGACACCGAAATAGCCGCCCTCAATGGTAAAATATCTGCTTACGTTGGCCAACCATGGTTGATAAAATCCCTTGCCATACACCAAATGAATGAGTTGGAAAGATGTGAAAAGGAACTGAAGGCGAATGAGGGTCATCTTCATCAAATGATAAATTATTGTTATCGAACCGCTCGGTTGAAGTTAAAACCCGAGTCGGCTTCACGCCAGGCAGATCTGATCGGAAAATTTCAGTCGAAGATTCGTGAGCTTTGGATGTCTTCACCGAATATGGGAATCCCGACGTGCGATCCCCAATTAAGTTTGAACTCGACCTTCCATGGTTTTGAGAATGAACGGGGAACGATGAGTTCAACTGAAAATACTGTTCCATCACAATATTTACCCTTAACCATACCAGATTCGATTCCAAACCAGAATATACCGACTTCGGTTCAGGCGACTGAACCACGGTATACCCTGACCACCAGTACGGTTAATTCAAATGCTCAACCAGCCGTTCTCAATACAGTGTCTGGCGGAACGGAACCAACACCCTCATTACACCAACTGTCTGTAATGGTGTCTGAGTTGTTGAGAGCCCAAACACAGATGCAACAGCAAATGATCCGTGATCGGATTCAGTTGCAGACACAAATTCCTGACGTTCGTGATATGAACCAAACCATGCCAACGACCTGGAATCATACCTGGATACCACCCTCGGTGGATCCTCCGCATGGTTCTTTGGGTGGTCCTTCAACCTTAAAAACTCAAACGATCAATACCTACCGTGGTCTTAGAACGTCACATATCCAAGAACCAATTAATCAACCATCTCATTTATATCCGAATTATCCGTTATCCGGTCCACCACAGTCACGACCAAATCAAGCCACTATATTCGATGAATCTGCCCAAGCTGATGCAATGAATAGGAAATTCAGAGGCTTACCATCATGGATGGGGCGTGCTCAATTCGATGGCGTTCATGTGAACGAAAAATTTCTACCGGTTGAAGATTATTTGGCTATTATTGGCTCATTTCGATATAAGATTGGAGTACCCGACCATGAATTGGTAACGCGATGGTACCCATACTCACGGGGGCCGCTCGACAATGGTACTTCACCGAACTGAGAAACTTCGGAGATTATCAAGATTTTTGTTCGAAACTTCGAGCTCGTTTCCTCAACAAACATACTCGGGCCCAAGTAATAACGTCATATGCACAGATTAAGTTCGACCCACGTTCGCAAACACTGCTGAAATATATCGATGACTTGACATTCCAATTGCAGGGTAATTCCTGTGGTCTGGATGAACGGAACCACCTCGATATCATCATTGGTACCTTATCCGATCATCTGCGTGAACTCGTCCACACTCGACAAGTCCACACGTTGGAGCAATTGCGTGAGTTCGCTCAGCGAATTGCACCACATTCGTTCATTGTTGCCACACCCCGTCCGGAAAGAACCCGTTCGGATAGACAGCGATCAGTGCCACGGGAGATTTCGGCAATACATGATCCACCGGATGATTCTTCATATTCGGAATATACCGCTTCGTTTCCTGGGTCCGACTCCGATGACAGGGAATACTTGAAAAAGCAAAAGAAACCAACTAAAGCATCTCAGAAACATAGGTATTCGAAACCAGTCGGGGATTATAAAAATGAAAAAGATCCAAAGGAGAATGATACGAAGGTAGGAACTATCGTCGACCCATTTTTCGTTGTTGAGGGCGACGAAAATGTACGATGTGCCAAATGTCTCATGTGGGGCCATCACTCATCAGTGTCAAACCCAACCGAATAGGGTGATCTGCTACAAATGTACCCGACCAGGGGTTACGTCCGATCAATCCTCGTGTTCAAAAACGCGTAAGGGAGTCGATTGGGAATAGTGATCCATCGTACTCAGAGTCCACAATTTTATCTAAATCCACTGTCTCTAACAATCCGCACTCTACCAAAGTCCCTCTACAAATCGCCAAATCTTCAGTCCCGGATTCCAATAATAATTCTACTCTGATTCTTAATGAATCTAATCAAATTCAATTCAATTCAAGGGATGGCAAAGAACCATCAGCTAAATGCTCTGAACGAACACTACCAATTACCAAACCTACTTCAGCTCCAGTCCCTACTAACCAGCAAGACGCAGTCAATCAAGTTAACCAACCACGACTCCGCGATGTTTTCTTTATCTCAGAGAAATGTTTGACACATAACATTCCGAACGATTGTCGCGATTATCTCACGGTTATGGTTAACAACCATTTTCATACGGTTTTACTCGATGGTGGAGCCGAAGTCCCAGTCACTTCACAAATATTTGATGAGAAGTACAGATGGGGGCAGTTACAACCTACCAAAACCTCCATTGGTCTTGCCGATAATTCGATTTCATTTAAGGCCATTGGTAAAGTGGATGTATTATATACGGTCGGTAGTCTTACCCGACTGGTGCCAACTCTTGTCGTACCTATCTCACTGAAACACCCAATTATGGGACGGACATTCCTTGAGTCCTTCTTTTTCGAACTGGTGCAGAACCAAGAGAAAGTTCAACGATTTTTAAAACATACAGCCAGAGGTGATACTGAAGAAGTTGCATCTGCTAAAGTCGAAATGGTTACGGCGGATAAATTTATCAATTTTTGTAACCAGCCACCAGGGAGTGGGAAAGAACAAGCTCAGGTATCTTCTATGAGTAATTATTTGGAGCCAATTGACGCTTCCACACTCGGTTTAGAGGGTGAACTAGATACCCCAAAAATAACGAGCGTCAGCCTTCCACATAATCTCACCCCAGATCAAAGACAAATGTTGGACGCCGTTCTCAGAATTTTTAATCCAACTCCTGAGTCTGGTCCTTTAAACGTCACTAATCAGATCGAACACGTAATTGATACGGGTGATGCAAAACCCGTCATGAAACGCCAGTATCCAGTATCGCCATATGTGGCTGAACAATTTCAATTGGATAAAATGCGTAGTCGTGACATCATTATGACCATCGAAGAAAGCCCTTGGCGGTCACCAATTCTGGCTGTAAAGAAGAAAGACGGAACGTGTCGCGTGTGCTTGGACGCAAGAGAATTGAATAAAATTACCATTCCAAATGCCTATCCAAAAACGGATACTAACCAAATTTTAGCACGACTAAAGTCAGCTAAATTCCTAACCAGTATTGATCTGTCTCAAGCTTTCTTTCAAATTCCTTTGGCAAAATCGAGTCAACTGAAAACCGCTTTTGCATTCGGTAACAGACTTTATGCTTTTCGTCGCATGACGATGGGGTTGAGAAATTCACCCGCCACATTAGCCATTCTCATTGATAAAATTTTTCGTGATTTGGTTCCACATGCATTCGCATATGTCGATGATTTCATAATTTGCACTTCGACGTTTGAAGAACACGTTAAGATATTGGCTATTGTTGCAAAACGTCTGGCGGGGGCCGGCTTAATCATCTCAACATCCAAATCGAATTTTTGATGTAAACTATTGGAATTTGTGGGCTACGTTTTGTCTCAAGAGGGTTTATATGCTAATCCATCTCGTATTCGAGCGATTGTTGAATTTGCACGGCCCAAAACAGCAAAAGAAGTCAGACGGTTAGTTGGTGCAGCAGGCTGGTACCGTAAATTTATTCAAAATTTTTCGGAGATCACAGCTCCCCTTTGTGAATTGTATAAAGGAAACCGAAAAGGACCCATTGAATGGAATACCGCTGCTGAACAAGCCTTTCTCAAACTCATAGAGTGTTTAACTACCACTCCCGTTCTGACTATGGCCGATTATTCAAACCCATTCAAGGTTTATACCGATGTCTCGCTTATCGCAGCGGGTGCTGTTCTAGAACAAGAACATGATGGGAATGAACGTGTGGTACAGTATTTTTCTAAGAAATTCTCGAAAGCCGAACAAAATTACACAGCATCCGAACTGGAATGCCTAGCCGTTCTCTTAGCGGTCGAAAAGTTCCGTCCATATTTTGAGGGTCGTGAATTGGTTGTGGTAACGTACCATGCAGCTTTGCGCTGGCTACAAACTCTCAAAGAACCAACTGGCCGATTATGCCGTTGGGCGATCCGATTATCACCATACGATCTCAAAATTATTCATAAACCAGAAAAACATTTAGAACTTCCTGACGCCATATCTCGTTCTTTTGCTCTTCTCAACATCGTTCGTAGAAGTCCAATTGACCTACCGAGTAATTTTACCGTTAATCGTACCCCAATCACATGCGTGATCAACATTGACCCAAACACGTGCGATATATGGTACAACAAAATGCACGCCATGGCCTCAAAACAAACATTCGATAGATATAAAATCGAGAACAACCTCCTATATCATCGATTGAAATTTTCCAATCAAAGTGCGGAAATACTGTGGACACTTTGTGTACCATCTTCTGACAGAGCAAAAGTCCTCGATGAAAATCATAACCAGCATTCACATCAGGGTGTTTGGAAAACATTCCAACACCAGTACGTTCGGCAATGTGAACTATGCCACCGCATTAAACCAAGTAATGAGAGCACCAAAACACCTCACGGCGAATATAGAGAACCGAAACGACCGGGTAGGCAATTATCGATTGACTTCGTCGGTAAGCTGCCCATGTCTAAAAATCGTTGCCAATGGATCTTCGTAGCCATCGACTGTTACTCGCGATATGTCTGGGCGCAGCCCATGAAAAATGCAAACGCCATATCCGTAGTCAATTATCTTCGACATATATTCACGGTGAATGGCTGCCCCGAACTCATTGTATCAGATAATGGTACCCAATTCATCAGTCAAACTTTCGCACAGCTTTGCGCCGATTATAACATCAAACACTTGAAAACGCCTTTGTACCATCCACAAGCCAATCAGGTCGAGGCGACAAACAAAAGCATTAAACTTGGATTACGTGCTCACATGGCTGACCTTCTTGAACATTCCTCCTGGGAAAACCATCCTTCTCGTGTTATTCATGATTAGGGACACGAATTTCGATACGATACGATACCATATCGATACTTTTGGCATTCGATACCGATATTTTCTACTCGATAGTTTTAAAACGATATTTTTTGGAATCGAGTACCAGAACCCTAGTATCGTATCGAATGTCATAAACTCACATTCCAACACTGAGGGAAAACAATTTTAGAATTAAAAGCGCATGCTAAATTTAAAAAATACGCATATGAAAGAGCACCAAACCAACTCGTTTTAGATTTGAGTATATACGTTATAAAATATGTGGTTGTGAAGTGCACAGATGCTTTTTCGTAATTAAGAAGAAAAAAAATTTATTTCATGTTCCGTCTGATGGTAATTCAACCCGGTCCCTCTTGGCCGCAACCAATTGTATCAAACGTCTTTGCACACTCAGCTACAGCCATACATATAAAGGTGTTTTCAAATGTTGAGTTTGAATCAACATCACAGCGCGCGATTATTTATTTATTATTAACTGCTCCACAAGATAGAGACGGGTCAAAAGTTGGAATATGGTTTAGCTCCACGAAGGTTCTAATCCAGGAGCATACATTGCATAGTTCGTTTTAGAAAATACGATGTAGAAAGAAGAAACACTGCGTAAATTACGTGTAGGAACATTGAAGGTTATTCTTTCCAAGAGGTTAGGGCAATCAACCGATCCATTCAAGAGGTTGGCAACAAATGAGCATGCAAGCTAAGCAGATCTACTACGTAGAATTTGTAAATTTAGAAGCGCACAACGTGATTCATATGAGGGAATGAGAAGTGCACAACGTGATTCATATGAGGGAATGGGTTCACTAAAATTCAGTGAGCGTAAAGCAAATTTTATAGCTTTTTTCTGTATCCGTTCTAATCGCGTGATATGAGAATTGTGGTATGGTCTCCAAATGAATGACGCATACTCCTACCTGGATCTTACTAGAGTAATATAAAGCATCTTCAAAGTGTATGGATCGTAAAAAGATGAACTATTACTCCGGACGAAAGCCAGCATCGTGTATGATTTGCCAACTATATATTCGATATGCGTGGAAATATTTAGTTTCGTGTCGAAATAGACACCGAGATCCTTGCCTTCATTAACATGATTAAGTGGGGATCCAGAAATATGATAGCGCGTGTGGAGCGGAATTAGCTTTCTGGTGTAAGTACAATGTGAGCACTTATTTATATTTAGATGAAGACGGTTTCGTATGCACCAATCGTGTAGTTTAACAAGTTCTCCTTGAAAGACAATGGAATCGTGTATGCTTTTAATGACAGAATAAATTTTGAGATCGTCCGCATATAATAGATATTTAGATGACGAGAAGCAGGATCCTATGCCATTAATAAATAAAATAAACAACAGTGGTCCAAGTATACTACCTTGAGGAACACCCGACGTCGCTATAAAAGGCTGTGAGTAGACATCCTCGAACACAACCATGCAATTTCTGTCCGACAAATATGATTTAATCCACTCCAAAAAATTAGAGTGGAAACCCATAGAGAATAATTTAGACACTAAGACCTTGTGAGAAACCCTGTCAAATGCCTTTGAAAAATCTATATATATTGTGTCGACTTGCTGGCCAGCTTTAATAGCAGACAGACATTCTTCCGTAAAAATTGCAAGATTGGAGACTGTGGACCTTCCTTCAATAAAACCATGTTGGTTTGAACTAATTAAGCTGCTAACTGAGAATGAAAATTTTTCCTTAATAACACATTCGAAAATTTTCGAAACTGTGGTTAACTTTGAAATTGGTCTATAATTAGATACATCATTTTTGTTGCCACTTTTAAAAATCGGGATTATCTGCATTATGTCATACCATGTATGTGTGTATGTGTTGTCGCCGCTGTGTATGCTTTGTATACATATACTTTCTTAATTACATATGAAAAAGCATCCGAGACGTGCAAAACCCCATCCGTGTAGTGAAAAATGCTTCATTTTAATACGGGCGTATTTGAATTGAATATTTCCATTAGATGTACGTAGTGTATGTATAATAGAAAAATCCATTTTGTTAAGACTTTTCACTTGATTTAAATACGAACATTTTTAAACGGTAATCAAATAAAAAATGTTTATTCTTACAACGCGTTTTATTTTCTCAGTGAAGGATAATGGTATTAACAGCTCAAGCTAATATTACCGGGGAGAGTTTTTCTACGCACGCACGAAAGTGTTTCTCATTTGATAAGCCCAAATCAATTTGCGTGCGTGATTTCTCAGAGTTGCATTTCCGTCAAATTTACAGAAGTTTGCCGAGAAAAATTTGAATTCATAGCCGCGCTAAAATGCCAATTGAGCATAAACGTCAAATCGAGATGACACGCAAGATAAATCTTGGAATTTGAGTTAGCTTTTTCCGCACGCATATAAGGTTGGCCTGTAACAATTCTTCCCGATATAAATTGGGCTTTAAAGTGCAGAAATTTGTACTATGGATAGGATTGCATGTGGTGGGATTTGAAGCCGCGGCCTCGGTGTTAAAGTCAACACCTCAATCTCTACGTGTTGTAATAATAATAAAGTCCGGCGCTTACACAATATGTTAGTGTTTGTCCGAACTTCTCCTCCGATTTGTCGCGTGAACCTTAATGTTGTGGCACAAAGGGGGTGTCTACAGTTTTATGTCGACTCTGAACGGCGATTGTATTTTATGGGAAGCTGTTTTTTATTTTCAAGATTTGCGCACTTCTAACCGATACACCCCAGCGCCCTATATGCGAGACCTATATTCAGATAAACTTTTTGGTTTTTGGTATCGATATTTGGAATATCGAGTCTTTTTATTCCGATATTAATACCCGATATTTTTAAAGCGATACTTTAAATGAGTACCATATCGATACTTTCGGTTCGATATCGTGTCCCTATTCATGATATTAACACTTCAGTGCATTCAGCCACGGGCTACACGCCATAGTTCCTGCACACTGGTCGTGAATATGTGAAAGATGTAAACGAATATAAATTATTATTGGATGTAAATCCATACCACACAGTGGATGTGGAACAGCGTAAAGTTCTGGCTGATGAAATTCGAGACAAACAGTTCGAACAATATCAACAAACCGCACAACGGGAATTTACCCGCAAAAGAGAACGCCATTTCGAGATAGGCTCGGAAGTGTACATTCCCAATCCTAAACAGTCCGTGGCCGGAGAGGGCTATGCACAAAAACTAGCCCCACCAAAAATTAGAGCCTATGTTTCACGGAAACTTGGTTCGAATTCATATGAACTTGGCAATTATTCCGCCGATTTAATCACAACACGTTAACTCATTCAGTACATTCGCCTTCTCACGAATTTCGATGAATATATGGCGAGCCTCAATACTCCATTGATTCTGCCTTATTACAGGGTACCCGGCTGGAATAAATTAATTAAGTTTAGTTTTGTTATATCCATAGTTTTGGTATATTATATCTTCAGTACATTGCTAGTAAATCGATCAAAGCAAACAAGAAAATATTCATAACCAAATCATTTACCAATGCCTTTCATCTACCGTAGCTTATGTAATGCGTGCTGAAACTAAATACGAAAGACGGAAAATTTGTACATACATATGCGCTTAAAGGAGATCTGAACGAGTCAGGATGGGGTTGATGAAGATCATGTAGAACGCTTTCGATGTAAGGTCTAACGTCGATCAAACCACAGCCCGTGAATCGCATTCGAACCACCATTCTCATATCCCTACTAAACGCTCCACATTTTTTTGGTAACGTGTCGCTGAAGATGAGAGGGGGATAATGATCTATTATTTTTTATTGCCAAACTAATAGACATAAGAACGATTATGAGAAATGTAAACATGACAAAACTGTCAAAGCTAAACTACAAAATGGGGGGGATTGCCAGATTAATGTACGTAACCAATAGTTATTCAAGACACGAACCATTATATCAGTATAGACACGAATTGACATGGCCACTACGAAACGCCCACACTGACATACGATAAAAGAGTCGGTGGTCACATACCACGAGGCTAGAAAAATATATTGCTTTTTGGAGTTGGACACGGAGCGAACCACACTCATCAGCCCTCGCAAGAACGGAATTACAACCAAGTAATTAAAGTGGATTAAAAGCTTGTATTAAAAGCTGGCGACATTCGGGGTGTCGATACTACCCCTCAGTGGAAATTATTAGAGGCAAAAGGTGCCGTCGCATTCCTTCCGGCAAATCCCCAGCCATGTTGTTGCGTAAGTCAGCCACTTTCTTGCCACCATCCATTGGAAACGAGCTATCCATCAACCGTAAATAAACAGCCTCATTGCGTAAGTCGTAAATTAGGCTGAATTGTACGACTCGACAACATTGGAATTGTTTACTGTCGTGCTGAAAAAAGTAAACGACGAAATTTGTCGAAAACTATACAGTGCTGCCAAGTTTTTCCGTTTTAATACACTAGTCGAGTGGAAATTTTAGGCAATGACGTGAAATTTTCGATACGATTCGACTGTCGAAAAACGACTTGCATTCGACACGACTCTCGCAATGAGGGTGAATGATTCCTGTTTGGACCGACAAAACAAGGTCAAGCAAATCAAGCTTTGTGAAAACGATACTTGAAATAAATTATTGGTTTAGCTACTTCTTGAACAGCGTGCGCTCGCATTTTCACTGCTACGTTCATCCGAATTCGTATTGCAACTTATGGAGTTTTCTGCAGCGAAGTAATTAATTATTTCTATACAAACTCAAGCCGAACCATAGGGTCGGAATTCACCAAAAAATAAATTTTTTCCAAGGTGTCAAATTAGGCACCTTTTTCAGCCAGGTTCGACACTCGGTTGGAGCGATTGCGGAAATTTTTTTTATTATTTATTATATATTTATTATTTTTTTTGATTTATATATTTAATTTCACTTTATTTTATGTTGATTCGCTTTATTTTAATCACATTTTTTATTTTACTATTAGTTGATTTAAACGTTTTGAGTTGAATTTTATTAAAAAGTCAACAACAACTAACTGAAAGCAACCAAAAAAAAATATAGAACTTATAAAAAAAGGATGAAAACGAAATAAATGAAAATTCGACTGGCGTGGGACTCGAACCCACGACCTTGCGGATCGTTTATCCGCATTACTGCCGGCTGTAAGGGTAAATTATTATGCGCATATGTGTGCTAGATTATATGAATAAGATTTGCGGTCTGTCGCAGCTTTTATTAAGTGCCGTTATAAACAAATACGCAACGTCAAAGCTGTGAAGCTGTGTTTTTTGTGATCTGTTTAAATTTTGTGTTTTATAAAGCTGTTTACGCTTAATAAAGTAAAAAACTGAAGAAAGTGTTAATAAACTTCTGGCGCGCAATTCAAAGATAAGTATAATATCAAAATTTCCTGTAAATTTGATTAATTTAACTTGATATTCTTAATTGCATGTGCCGAGTATTTTGTTTCATATAATATATTGTTGTTGTACAATTGTTTTTGTTTGTGCACATTGATTTTGCTCTTTTTGTCTTTTTGTTATTTCTGCTGTTTCATCTTTGTCACATCTGTTTGCGTTGTGTTTATTAGGTGTCAAATATACAGTGTATTTAAAACTGTTCGCTACATAGCTTTCCAACTGATATTTACCAGCTGATTGGTTCTCTGATTGATACATCGTTTTCAAAACTGTTTTGCTGCTTCTAAAACCTAAAAATAAATAAAATTTTAAACATGTGTCTTTCGACCAATTGCCACGTTAAAAGCGACTCCTATGTGTCATGCTGGCTCTGCGATGGGATGGCCCTCTTTCTTCTCCATGCCCTCAGGCATTGGAGCCTCCGCTATCTAAAGCCATATCCACTAGGTCTACATCTAAAAATAGTCAAACCGTTGATTTAACAGTGTTGCCATCAACATCTGAAGCTGCACAGTCTAACTTAGTTCCTCCGAATAATTCGGAGCCCCGCACCAAGAGGTTGGTTGTAATTCCTCCGAGAAGATCAAACTTTGTCTTTAGATTTGCCAAAGATACTTCTCGGATGATATAATATAGACTAAAATTATAAATAAAGATGTATTTATTCGTAAATTTAATTTTAAATACGATCGCGATATTTCATCTTTTAGAATTGATGTAGCTGCCGAAGATTTTGATGCACTACTAAATAGTTCATTTTGGCCGACCGGGGCGTTTGTTCGCGAGTTTAGTATAAACCTAATAAAAGTAATAACAACGTAGCTAAAATTTCTAATCTAAATTCGGATTCAAAAAACTAGCTCGCGAGTCTAATTTAAGTATTTACTATCAAAGCGTTAGAGGTTTGAATACCAAATTAACTGACTTATATTTAAAAGGTTTTGACTGCAATTATAATATTATTTCTTTGACCGAAACATGGCCCAAAACCTCATATTTTTAATTCCGAAATTCGTCCAAATGAATATCAAATATACAGGAGTGACCGCGAGGGCAGAATCGGCGGTGGTGTTCTTTTTGCGGTGCATTCATAGATACCATCCGAGGAAGTTAGTGTTCCTGTCATTGAATATACCGAATTCAAATGTATACGTGTACAGGCTGGAAAGACTTACATTTATTTAGCTCTTTGTTACATCCCTCCTAAGTCTGCCGTATCAGTATATATGCAGCTGGTTTCTTTACTTGAGACCGTAAATGCAATGCTTACGGCGATTCTATGATTGTTTTGGGCGATTTAAATCTGGCACACATTTCATGGAACATGATTGACGCCGATGTTGTACCAGTTTCATCTAGAGATAGTTACAATGTATTTCTGGAGGAAATGGTTGAACTATACCTTAAACAAATAAATATATGTCCAAATAAGTTTGGAAAGGTCTTGGATCTCGTTTACGTTGATGATGTTCCGAAGGCCTCTATTAATCAGTGTAATCCCCTAGTTTTGCCAGAGGATGCGTACCATCCCGCTCTTGAGTTAAGCTACGAAATCGTAAATGAAATACGTAATAATAAGTCGTATAGTTCAAGTGCTAGATATGTTTTTGCGAAAGCAAATTTCAGGAAAATTAACAGAGAACTTTCAAAGTTATCTTGGCCAATATATAGAGATGACGTGGAGCATAGCGTTGAGCACTTTAATGATACTGTTTTCAATTTGTTTCGAAAGTATGTACCAAAACGTAATATTGTTCATGAAGAACCAATACAATTATGGTTCACTAAAGAGCTTAAAAAATTGAAAAATAAAACATTGTTTGCCCAGTTCTTTAGGTCAAATTATTCTGTAGACTTCCCTATAAGTGGAGATTATCCGTACGAGCTTTGTCCAATCAACTCTGCTTATATTCCAGTAATATCTTCCGATGAAGTTTTACACTATTTAAAAACCTTAAAAGCGTCATTCAGGCCTGGACCTGATCATGTTTATACCTGTTTTCTTAAAAACTGCGCTGAGAACATCTGCTAGCCTTTAACAACTCTACTTAATTTGTCACTTAAACATGGCATTTTTCCGTCAGCCTGGAAGGAGTCTTTCATAATACCACTTCACAAAAACGGCAGCAGGTCGTCTATAGAAAACTATCGAGGTATAGCGAAGCTTTCCGCTATCCCCAAATTATTCGAAGCAATTATTGTTAATCAGCTGACATATTCTATTTCTTCTTCAATTTCACAATTCCAACACGGGTTTTCTAAAGGAAAATCGACTATCACTAATTTATTGGAGTTTACAACTCATGTCCCAAACGGTTTTAGAGAAAATGCTCATACCGACGTAATATACACCGATTTCAGTAAAGCTTTTGACAAAGTATGTCACTCGTTACTCATCCGTAAACTCGACCTAATCGACTTTCAGCCCAGTCTTCTTCGATGGATCTCATCTTACCTCTCTGATAGAACACATTAATAATTGTTAATAATTGTTCTTCCAACATCATTAAAGTATCTTCAGGAGTTCCTCAGGGAAGCCACCTTGGTTTGATTCTGTTCCTGATATTCATTAATGCTATTTCTTATATAATAAAACATTCAAAAATTTTAATGTATGCCGATGATGTGTAATTTTTTAAAACGTTGTCCTCTATCGAAGAAAGGTCTTTGTTACAAGCGGATCTGAGCAACGTGGTTAGTTGGTGTAATGCAAACTATATGCCACTAAACCTTCAAAAATGTAAAGTGATGTGTTTCTCTCGGAGGGCTGTTCAACCAGCTTTTTATTCAATATCAAATTATAATCTGGGGCAGGTATCCAATTTTTTCGATCTTGGTATCACAATGGATTCCAAACTCAATTTCAACCATCATATTAATGTTACAGTCAATAAAGCCAAACGCGTTTTTGCATTTGTAAAGCGATGGTCAAAAGAGTTCAAAGATCCTTATGTTACAAAAACTCTTTTTTACCAGTTTAGTTAGACCTATACTAGAATACGGATCTATTGTTTGGAATCCCCGCTACCAAGTTCATTCAGAAAGGATTGAATCAATTCACAAACAATTCTTGCTTTTTGCATTGCGTACTTTTAACTGGGATTCAGATTACAATCTCCCCCCTTGCACAAGTCCTCTAAAGCTCATAAATTTGCTCAGAAATGCTAGGTATAATATTTATCGTAAAATTAATGACAGGCTTGATTAATAGCCATATATAAAGAGTTCAAAGATCCTTATGTAACAAAAGCTCTTTTTACCACTTTAGTTAGACCTATACTAGAATACGGATCTATTGTTTGTAATCCCCGCTACCAAGTTCATTCAGAGAGGATTGAATCAATTCAAAAACAATTCTTGCTTTTGCGTTGCGTCACTTTAACTGGGATTCAGATTACAATCTCCCCCCTTACACAAGTCGTCTATAGCTCATAAATTTGCCCACACTCGCAAGTCGTAGAGAAATGCTAGGTATAATATTTATCGCAAAATT
Organism: Rhagoletis pomonella; assembly: GCF_013731165.1. Taxonomy (NCBI): domain Eukaryota; kingdom Metazoa; phylum Arthropoda; class Insecta; order Diptera; family Tephritidae; genus Rhagoletis; species Rhagoletis pomonella. The sequence goes on along the minus strand of NW_023458557.1, from coordinate 3,040,286 downwards.
AATGACAGGCTTGATTAATAGCCCGGCCCTCCTGGCTGAGGTCAATTTTAATGTCCCCTCTCGAGTGTCAAGACACTTTCGACCTCTGTTTTTGAAGCCATGCAAAACTAATTTTGAACTAAATGAATCACTCTGTTGTTTATGTCAAGATTTTAACTCTCATTCCAGCACGTTTGATACATCGGACTCGATTTTTACTGTAAAGAAAGCGATCATTTCCACTCTCAATAATTGAAACACTACCCTTTGCGTATCCAATCAGCTGATGAATTTGATTCTGTAGCTGAATAGTTTTAGATTCGACACTTAACTAACTCATGTTTCCACTACTCGGCACCAAAAAACTAAACAAAAACCAGGTTCCGTACGTCATGCGGACTGCGCCCCCTCGTGTCGGTTGGGCGGGAAATGAATATGAAAATACATACATATATATTTGTGCACAAGTTTACTTTTTTCAAAAGAAAATATTTTATGTAACTACTCAAAATGATATTTATTTCTGGGAATTGCTAGAAAATTTAAAAATTTACTTTTTACTTCGCTGTTGTACTGTTGCCTACTTGCTTCTTCGGGCAGCAGCTCACTTTCAGTTCCGTTCATATTTACGTGCCTACAAGTTGATTTAAATTGAACTACTGAGCTACAAAGTTATTATAAACTACATATGTATGTGGTCAATAAACCCATAATGAAAGTGACCTTGACTACATCCACGTTGGTAGGGACAGAAATTGTGTTCCCAGAAGAGGCGAAGTATCTACGGGTAACTCTGGACAAAACGTTCAGTTAAAACCGACATTACTCGAATGTCACCAACAAGGCTACTAAGCCGGTTTGTGCCTTTCAGAGACTTCATGGTAAGACTTGGGGAATATCACCCAAACTAACATATTGATCTTTAAAACCCGTGGTTACATATCGAGGGCTTATATTCAATACCCTCTATCTACAATTTTGATGAAAATGAGTTTTTGATGGTAACGTGAGCTCTTATTTATCCTTCAGCCATGACAATAATGCCAAACTTAAAATTTTGCTTTTATGGTATTATATTCTCATTTTGAAAAATCCACTATCTGCAATAACATTTTGTTACAAAAGCAAAATCCTCTATCTATACAATTTTGCTGGAAAATCGTTTTCATTACCATTTTTTTGTGGCAGGTCAAATAAAGACTGGGAAAGTTACATGTGCCGATGCATGTATGTATATGTTCCGGTAAAATCCGATCTTAGGTCAAACTAGTTTTGCCCAGGCTAAACTTGTTCTACCTAATGCGATGTCCAACCGAAACCAAATCTTGTGGACTGCGTAGCTTCGGTTGGACTGATGATGAGAGTTACAAAAATAGTTTATTCTAAGATCGGGTTTGGCCGGTAGCTTACAGGTATATACATGTCCGCTCATTTACTACAATAATGTCATAACTCAAAAAATCAAAACTCGAGAAAGACGGCTTTAAAGTTTTGAATTTACATATACGCCGATACTAAAAATGAATACATATTTTATTCTAGTGAGATTCTGGTAAAGGCCTGTATGCAGCTCTCAAGAAAAGCAAAAACTCCATATAAAATGACGTACAAGAAATGGCTAAGAAATTTCTTGAGTCAAATTTCCTTAAGGCAGTACGCAGTTCTTAAGAAATTTACTACGCTTTCTACTACGGTTTTCTAAAGTTTTTTGTGAAGAAAGAGCATAAGGCAACCCAGTTTTGCAACAGAAATATATGCCCGTTCCATTATTTCTTGAGGAAAGAGTGAGGCAACAGGATGTGAAGTATCAAAAAATGTCAAAATTCCTTAGACACACACGCGAAATAATGGCAATTTTTTCTTGACCGTTATCTTGAGAGCTGCATACAGGGCTTAATCGATACAGCTATGATATTTTTACACGAAATAGAAGAAGACGTAGCGATAATTTCTGCATACTCAACTCAAAATTTGTATTTTTTGGATTATGACACTACTAAAGTAAATGAGCGATGTGTATATATTTATTTGCCTCCACTTGGTCCGAAGATTCCCACAATTCTCTCTTACTCATATCTATTTAAGAGTTTGACCAACCACCTCTTCGATGACAGGCAAAAGCCCTGGTGCAGACAAAGTCCCGTACCCCGTTCTAAAAAATCATCCGTATCCCATCAAACATAGAGTCATTAAACTCCATAACTACATTTTATTTCAAGAGTGGGAAACTGCTATTATTATTCCTATTGCCAAACTAAATACGCTAATGATATTTTAATTTTTTCTAAGACTAAGGACTTGACGCAAGTAAAAATTATTTTTTCTAACATACTAAACGATCTAATCAATTGGTCCAAATCTTCAGGAGTAATTTTTTCACATATGCAGAAAATACAAATAAATACACACATCCAACCCTCTCCTTGTCTAACACCCCTCCCCTATACTGATACATTGAAAATATTTTAAATGATTTTTTACAATAAACCTACTTTTAAGCAGAACTGTCATTATGTAAAAGTTGACTTTGGGCTCGTAATTTATGGACACTGCGCAAAAAACATCTTAAATTGCTAGAAACACCTTATTATGTAGCAGAGGAGAAAAAGCATCCGTGCATTTCCCACCTCGCCAATAAAAGCTATCTCTCACGTCGAATCCTGCTTTCAACAAAAAAACTGATGTAGCAAGCAATCACCTTTATTTCGTATATTAAGCTACATCAAAGATTTCGACATCATCCGATGCTTACTAAAGTAAAAACTCTACCGCAAGGGCATTTGCCCAGTTTGATACTCATAAATTACCTGGGAGCTTATTTTCACAGACGGTGGTGACAAAAGGGCTGGGTGTTACAATTGTCTTCAGTGCTTTTCCCCCGTAATCAGCTGTACGTTTCGCCTCTATAAACGAAGGAAATTTCCTCATCTGAACGGACAGTAAACCAGCCAGCGAAGCCTCTTTTAACAGTGCTTATGATTCTCATATAATTTCGAAATCACGTGAAATACTCTTTTGACACAAAAACACATTTAAAATTATGTGGTTACCTGGGCACATCGGAATAGAAGGGAACGAATTTTCACACCTATGATTTCTGCATTAAAATCTTAGTTTAACATAGTATTTACGCCTAAAGAACTGACATTTTCATTATTCTGCAAAACCCTCTATCAGCAA
>NW_023458557.1:3026174-3036727 GCF_013731165.1 Rhagoletis pomonella | reverse complement strand
TTTTTTTAAGATAACAGGGTTGCTTTTAGCATTTAGATTCTTAATACAGAAATGGAGTTACATTTAGGTGACGAATTTTGTATGGATAAATGTGCACTTAGAGTTGCATTTAGAGCTAAAGGCGCTAAATGTGCTTTTACACGTAAGCAAAAAGAGCCTATTAGACTATTTTAAAACGACACCAAAGCTGTTTAACTCTTTTGAGCGTGGTGGGTTCCGGGACATGGAGTTTAATGGCAACGAAAGGTCTGACTGTCTCACAAAGCATGGAGCCCAAATGCCCATGCTTGATTCCGAATATAATGCAGAACAACTTAGTAGCTGCCCACTAGCGAAAGTAAAAGGGAATGAGACCAACAAAGAAATCCATAACTTATTCCAATAGGAACTCCGCAAGACTCCTTGAACTTACTGAGGAGGGTCTTACAACTCATACTAGCTACCTGACAGGATACTGCAAGTTAAGATACCAATTAAACCAAATGGGGCTTTCGGACTGCAGGATTTGTGGGATTTTGTAGGAAACCTTATATTCTATGTGAATGCCCAACACCAGTCTTATACACCTTGGGGAACGATTGTCTTCTCCATCCAAAATTTGAGGAATGGCACCCTCCAAGTTGCGTAACATCTGAAATAGCCTAAGTTGGAGTGATTACCATTAAGGTTTAGCACAATAATAATTGTAGTGAGGATAATAATATTTGTACAAGTCTGTAGAGTAAAATTAATTCTTTGCGTAGTAATTTTGTTTTAATTGTAATAGCTGCGTTTAGGTTTTACTAAGTGTTATGTTATATATAATTTTAATAAACTACTTTAACAAGGAATTAAAAACGCAAACGAATTTTTGGTAGGTGTTTGTAGAAAATTTTGGTTGGAAAAAATGTTTCCCGGTCAACACTGTTGTACTCATGGGCGTAGCCAGGTTGGGGCTGAGACCCAAAACGAAAAGAAAGTAATATATTTAGCATAAATGAATATACCAGCGTAAAAAATCTGCATAGTCAAAATGTTCAATACGCCCTCGTATTATACATACATATGTATATCATTTAAGAGAAGATATTTCGCAGTAAAGCAACGACTATAAATTGTTAGTTTATCTTACAAAATTGCGGAGGAATATTACAGAGAATACGGAAAAGTTTATTTTTTAACGTTATTAAGACGTTATGTCTTGTCCGGATATGTGGTTTACTATACAGCTATGGATTTAAAAAATACATCAGAGTTTAGTTGAGATATTCGCTTTTGACCCCCGCTTTTGCCGTTTTTAAAACTCCGCGTGCGCTGGGTTTGGGTCCCGCCACGTAAACCCGGCCCAATGAAAAAAATTATATATGCCTCGAATGAGGCTGCTTTTAATGACGATCACGGCAAACGTAAGAAGGACTATGATTTGAGGGTATGCACCTGGAATATCCGAACCGTTAATTGGGAAGGTGCCTTTGCCCGGCTGGTTGATGCCCTAGGGAAAATAAAGGCTGATGTCACCACCATCCATGAAATGCCATGAACGGGACGACGGAAGGTAAGCGTGACGCCTTGCGACTTCCTCTACGGTGGAGTGCAATAAGGCCCGCGGAAATAACGCCATAAGCACCTTGCGAGAAGCACTGAAAAATTTTCGAAGAAAAAAAACATTTTTGCTCGGGTTCAAAACTACCGTATCTTTTAGGTTTGAACCAAAAATACACACACCTACAAAATTACATTGAAATCGGTTAAGCGGATTCGGAAATTGGCGTAAACGAACACAGTGATACGGGATTTTTATACCCGAGCGCACTTGTACACAAGGGTATTATAACTTTGTTCACATAACGGTTGTTTGTAACAGGCAAAACGAATCGAGATAGATATAGACAAATGTATACATAAATGATCAGAATGAAAACAGAAATCGATTAAGCGGGGACTGTCTTCCGTCCGACCGTCCGTCCGTCCGTCTGTGCACACGATAACTCAAGTAAAAATTGAGATAGTTTAACGAAACTCGGTATGTGCACTTCTTTCTGGAGTAGGACGGATGGTATTGAAAATGGGCAAAATCGGAAAATAACCACGCCTACCTCCCATATAACGGTAATTTTCAGAAATACGAAAACTGCGATATTATAGTAACTACTGAAGATTATTCACTCAAAATTGATATTTACAATAAGTTTTAAACCAAAAATAAGAATATTATAAATTTTTTGAAAATGGGCGTAGCCACGCCCACTTATGGTTACATGTGTATATCTTGGTAACCGCTCACCAATTTCTTCCAAACTTGGCACAGTTGTTGGCCTTAGTATAACATAGGAAATGGCGGAAAATTTTTAAAATCGGACAATAACCACGCCCACATCCCATATAACGGTAATTTAGAGAAATACGAAATCTTCGATAAATCAGTAAATATTTAAGCTAATTTATTCAAAATTGATGCTTGCAACAATTCATTACCAAGAAATACGTTTATGATAAAATTTTGGAAAATGGGCGTGGCATCGCCCACTTATGATCACATGTATGTATATCGGTAATCGTTCCACCAATTTGTACCAAACCCGGTATTTTGATTGTGCTTGCCACATAAAAGCAAACGGTTGAAAATTATTGAAATCGGACTAAAATTACGGCCGCTTTTCATATAACCTGAAAAAAATGCATGAAACTTCAATATTTCAAAATTTAAGGACGCTAATTTACTCAAAATTGATACACCCCTTGCCATGTAGCGGTAGCTTTCGGAAAGATGAAAAATATATATATTTAATACTTGTTCGGCTCCGCCCGAACTTAAACTTTCTTACTTGTTATATATTAAGATTAAGATAAGCACCTTGCAGAGCATAGAAAAAATTTCGATGATAAAAAGAAATATTTTTTCTCGGGTTAAAAACTATCATATCTTTTTTAGTTGGAACCAAAAATACGCACCCACAAAATTTCTTCGAAATCGGTTAAGCGGTTTCGGAGATTAGCGTAAACGAACACAGTGGATTTTTATATATTAAGATTATCTAATTTCTACTTAATTTATTGACAGATTTTGCAAGGCGAAATTACTTAATTTCAGCATAGTTTGCTTATAAATTACGAATGAGCCGTAAATTACGATAATGGGAACATGCTTTAAGGCTCGATATGAATGCAGCTTGAGGGAAACTTGAGATCATCAAATGTTTGTCTGTTTGTTTAATTCCTTGACAAGCATCTGTTATGATATGGCACTTCATTTTATGTACGTATTTTATGTAGTTTACAAATACCCAACGGGGCTAGAAGCGCCCCATTTGTGCTATTGGAGCGCTCAATAATCAGCAGTAAGCGATCAATTCCTAATCTCACACTTCATTGTATTTAAACATTGTATTTAATTAGAAAGCTGCTCCAAAAAAAGTACTCATGCATTTTCCTCTTTAAAATGCGCATAAGCAGAAGAAAAAATTCACGAAATTTTTGGGAATTAACTCGGATCCGGGGAATTTTCGATGACAACATTGGGAAAGCTGTTGTCTTGTACAAGTAAGCAAACAAAGCAGGCGAGTTATATTATTTAATTTATATATTTAATTTCGCTTTATTTTATTTTCATTTGCTTTATTTTATATCACATATTTTATTTTACTATAAGTTGATTTAAATTTGTAGAGTTGAATTTTATTAAAAAGTCAACAACTTACTGAATGCAACAAAAAAAATATAGAACTTATTAAAAAAAAGAATGAAAACGAAATAAATGAAAACTCGACTGGCGTGGGACTCGGACCTTGCGGCTGGTTTATCCGAATTACTGCCGTCTGTAAGCATAAAATTATTATGCGCATATGTGTGCTAGATTATATGCATAAGCTTTGCCGTCTGTCACAGCTCCTATTAAGTGTCGTTATAACCAAGGTTTTTCTATTCTATGTGGTATACATACATACCCAGTAGCGAAAATGGTCACCGGTGACATCGTCACTAATGAGGATTTAGTGACATCGTCGCACTTCCAGTGAATCCTAAAGTCATGCAGGTGTACTCCTATCAAAGACTTATAACAGACAATGTTTTGCAGCGGTCACTTATAAAAAGTTCATTGCAAGACACTGTCGCTTGAATGTCATTAATGATCACTGCATGACTTGGTAATGCAGATGACATCAACGACGAAATTACCATTTATATGAAAAAGTCATGAACGACTTCCATACAAACGGAGCCCAAAGTCATTTAAGACGTAACTTTTCCGTACAAGACTCTAAAGTGACTAATGCATGACATTCGCTACGGGGTACACATGAAAATACATACACTTCCGGTACAAAGTATTGGCACAGCAAATTTTTCACAATATATGCAACAATTTTTATTCCAAAATTTTTCCGCCAATTTTGTATAAAAATATAGTTCATTCCACAATAAAAAACATAAAAATATAATTCCTAAACTTTGTGCAAAACCCGGGCAAATTCAGCAAATTTTCATACAAATTTTCAACTTTTTAGTCAGATTGTTTGGACTTTTTTGAGTATGCAGTTTTGCAGCCCATTAAATTGTAGTAAAAAAATACAAGTTCGGGATTGGTCAAAAATCGCGTTGATTTTTTAGAATTTGTTTTGTTGAAGGTGCTTTGCATTTTTTCCATATAAAGTATTTTTGAAACAAATTTTTGTATGGAAGCGACTGCGTGAAAAAATATTGCCAAAAATCAACAGTAATTCCTAGCTACTTAAACCTTGCACTTTATTATAAAATTGATTGGGCTACAAATCTGCATACTCAAAAAGGTTCTAAAAAATCTGATTAAAAAGTTGAAAATTTTCATGAAAATTTGCTGAATTTTCGCGAGTTTTGCACAAAGTTTAGGAACTATATTTTTATGTCTTTTGTTGTAGAATGAACCATATTTTTTACGCAGTTAGCGGAAAAATATTATAATGAAAATTGTTGCATATATTGTGAAGAATTCGCTGTGTCAATACTTTGTTCCGGCAGTGTACATACATACATGTTTGTGCATAAATTTACTTTTTTCAAAAGAAAATATTTTATGTAACTACTCAAATGATATTTATTTCTGGGCATTGCTAGAAAATTTAAAAATTTACATTTTACTTCGCTGTTGTACTGTTCCCTACTTGCTTCTTTGGGCAGCAGCTCACTTTCAGTTCCGTTGGGTATATAAGCATAATTCTGCAGTAACAAAAATTGTCTTAGGCTATCTTTCTTTGATTTTGAATTGAAAAGACATTAAGATCATACCAAAACTCTTAGGTTTTTTCTATTTGGTAGGTTGGTAGGCTAGATTGGATTTTGGTAGGCTCCGCGACAATAATAGTTATTTTCGAAAAATATAATATATGTTTCTTCAAACATTTTAACCGTTGCGTGCGTATAACGGCGACCGCAAACATCTAAATTTACTTGACTCGAAAGTTCAAGCGTATGGATATTATTGTCAATATATGTACATTATAATCAACCGTTCATGTTTTATGTGCCTAGAAGTTGATTTAAATTGAACTGAACTACAAAATTGTTATAAACTACATATGTTTGTGGTCAATAAATCCACTGAAGTCCACCATTGTCCCATTTATCAAAAGAATGAAAGTGAACTTGACTACATCCACGTTGACAGGGACAGAAATTGAGTTCCCAGAAGAGGCGAATTATCTCCGGGTAACTCTGGACAAAACGCTCAGTTGGAACCGACATCACTAGAATGTACCAACAAGGCTACTAAGCCCAAACTAACGTATTAATCTTTCGATAGGGTAGTAAAACCCGTGGTTACATATGCGGCACTGGCCTGCTGGCCAACAGCTATGAAAGTAAACGCGGGTGCCACCTTGAGCGAGCTACACTGACTGATCTACATGGCCATTACTGGAGCTATGCGCACCTGTCCAACGGATTTGCTTGGTGTCATTACAGTGATCCTTCTTTGTCTATTCTGATTAAAAAAGGCCTGCTGGAGCGCCCTGTGGCTGCGAGTAGTTTATTTATGCCGGTTCTGGAGCCGGTGCAGCAGCGCTGCTAGCTGTTGCTGTTGCTCCGGTGCAGAACCGCTATACGGTTTGCTGGTACTCTGCCGCAAGCTTTGCTGCTCCGCCGCAAGATGTCGCCGATAATCCAAGTTCAGAACCCAGATAAAAGCCGCAAGATGTCGCCGGTGACAAATCTGAGTCCGGAACGGGAACCGATCACAGGGTGTTCCGCTGATGGAAATCCAAGAAATCTGATACAAGGTGGTTTATATGTCGAAAATTGGTAAGGTGTATTGGTATACATATATTCATACGTATTCTCATACATACATCTATATGCAAACATACATACATACATATGTATATACATATATAGACGCTCCACCCCTAGAAAAGTGTGTTAATAATTTTCACATAGTTAATTGCTAAGTATTTAATATGTATGTGTATATAAACATATATATGAATGGAAAGGTCTGTTGTTGTTGATGATGAGAACAAATAAAATTTAATTTGAAATAAAAGAAGGTTTTATATTTACTTATTTATTTTGATAATAAGAATTTTAAACATAAATGTCCGCAATTATATGAATTATAGCTTTGCTGTTTATTATAGTTATATATAATGTTTTTTCCTAAATACTTTATTAGTTGCTTAGGAGGCTGTAAGTTTCCAAAGCTATCGAAGTAATCAATCTCATTATCGTTTTTCCAGTAAGCTACCCAATGCGTTCCTCGACCCTTTGAACTATCCAAATGTATTATTCCACATTCTCTCTTAAATGGTTTACGGGGTAAACTGTCACACATGAATACCCCTCTAAAATTTGGAATACATTTTGAATACTTCTTTAAGTCTACATCAGTAAGAGGTCTTCTGGGTAGCTTCATTAAGAGTTTTTTTGGTATGGTTTTAAATATAATCCGAATCCCTTTTTATAAGACTTTAAAAACATTCCTTTTCCCATTGAAATAGTTTCCATTGTATTATTATGACGTTTCGCCTCCAATAACTGCTCCTTTCCAGTTTTTCTGAACGTCTATAACCAACGTATATATACAAGGTGGTTTATATGTCGAAAATTGGTAAGGTGTATTGGTATACATATATACATACGTATTCTCATTCATACATCTATATGCAAACGTACATACATACATATGTATATACATACAGTGGTCCACAAAATAATAGAGTGCGTTGTTTTGGTCAGGTTTTGCTATTTGTCTTTTGTTTATTTAATGTTTATTATTTTTATACAAAAGTCAAGCTGGGTATACAACAAACAACGAATAAATTCAGATTTCAACCTTTGTACAAAAATTTTTAAAATTCTGTAAATTTTCACCAAAATATCAAACTTTTTAATCAGAATCTTCAGAGAAAATTCTGGTATGCAGTTTTATAGCCCATTCAATTCTAGTCTGAAGAAGTGCAAGTTTCAAGCTGCTAAAAAATTCCGTTGATTTTTGGCAATTTTTTTTGCTGGCACTGTCCCCATATAAAAGAAAATTGTCGAACATACTTTGTATGGAAAAAACGTGAAACACCTTCAACCGAAAAAATTCTCAAAAATCAACGGAATTTTTTAGCAGCTTGAAACTTGCACTTCTTCAGACTAGAATTGAATGGGCTACAAAACTGCATACCAACATATTTTCTAAAGATTCTGGTTAAATAGTTTGAAATTTTGGTGAAAATTTGCAGAATTTTTATAATTTTTGTACAAACTTGAAAATATAAATTTATATGGTCTTTGTTGTATTACCAGCTAGGCTTTTACAAAAAAATACGAAACATTAAATAAACTAAAGACAAATAGCCAAAACAGGTTAAAATATCCCACTCCTATTATTTTGTGGACAACTGTATATAGATGCTCCACCCCTAGAAAAGTGTGTTAATAATGTTCACATAGTTAATTGCTAAGTATTTAATAACTGTAAAAGTATCCAATAACTGCTCCTTTCCAGTTTTTATAGCATTGATGGTTTTAATAATTCCTGCTGTACCGCCAGATAGACTTCCAAGTGCTCCTAATGCTACGAATAAAGGCGTTAATGGGAGAAATCCTCCAGATTTAGGTAATGGTATTACACGTGGTGCTTTTATTATAGACTTTTTCCCTCTAAAAATATTATTTACAACCTTTCTTGAAATTTTTATTGCATCTTTTAAGTTATTACAGACAACCAGTTTTTCCTCCCACTTTCTTAGTTTTACTATAAATGTTCCCCATACCAAATTTCGTTTTTGTCTTCATTATATTTGTAACTAACCAAGCATTTGTTTTCTCACTAAGATTGCTATCCTTCGCTTTAACTCTTTCCCAAGCCTTCTCAGTTAATTTTTTATCAACAATATGTCGGTTATCTAAATCTTTATTATATAAATATGATATATCATGTCCTCAACAACCAGTGTCTAGTAGATTAATCCCTCAATGTCCTCTTACTAAAAGTTTCCGTAGTTTCGTTCCAGGTTCACAAAATTGATAACTAGGCAAATGAAGTTCAATAGGAAGCTTATTAATTATATTGGTTATAAAACCTTTTCCAACGACTAACGATTTATAAATAAACCTTTTTTCATAAATAACTCTCATATAAAATAATATTATATTCAAATAAACGCTGAAGCTTTTTAATAAATTTATGATTCTATATAATTAAATTTTAAATTTCTAAATACTAATTCAACAGTTAAGTTATATTCAAATACAATATTATTATGTGATTTAGAATAAGCTTCTATATCATATATCGCTTCCCTATTTGTTGTACTATAATACCTTAACTTAGTATTAATATCTAAACCCCTTCTTTTATATTCATGTTGGTTTTGGTGTTGCTCCATAATATACTCCTCAATTTCAACTCCAACCACTGCTAAAAATTTGATGATGTCATCCTCTTCATCCCATTTTTTGTTAAAAAAAGCATGGGCTGCTCTGACTGGGATGCCCAAAACCTGTAACCGGGGACCCTCATCTTCATCTTCAATACATATATAAGGGTTTTTCATGTCTTCAAAGCACAACATCTCCAATTCAAAATCGAAGTTGTACTCTCCATGATTCTCGCTATTGAGGATTCGATTTACAAAAGGCATGATGTGTTTTAGTAGCTTTAAACAAAGTAATAATTTCTAATGTACAGTATTAGCTTATTTATACACATTTCATAACTATATAAAAAGCATTGAGGTGAACTGTTGATAAAGAACATATTTAAATATACATATACTTTAGTAATCTATTTTATGCTTCATAATATGTTTCAATAAAAAATGTGGAAATAATCTTAAACTCAATGTTGCTGTCAAAGAATATATTTATTTTTTATTACCCTATTTAAATTTTATTATATGAGTCAAATCAAATGCTAATATTATAAATAGCCTTGATCTTGATTTCATCATCATTGTTTGCCTAATAAGTATAGTAACGCCAAGTGGACGATAACGAATCCCACATAAACATTTATAAAAAAATTCTTATAAAAGTATGTGTATATTTAAATGTTTTATTCATCTAGCATTATTCATTCATATATTGCTAACTTAGTGAGAAAAGTCCTTAAGCATACTTTTTTATGAAAACTCATATTTTGATACAGAAAGCAGGAGATATTAATAATACATCGTTTCGAAAAAGATTAAGATACTTGTTTACCTCGTTTATATTCATTGAAAGACAAATTTATTAAATTCAAAAGAGTCACCGAATGTCTAACAAATTCAAAAATAATACGAAATCTTTTAATCTTTCATATATGAATGGAAAAGTCTCCTGATGTTGATGATGAGAACAAAAAAATTTATTTGAAATAAAATAAAGTTTTATAATTACTTATTTATTTTTTATTTATTATTAGATATTTAATTAATAAATAAAGTTTCTTAATATTATTACATTTTTTCAGCACATATCATAGAATTTTTATGATATTTACAAGTATTTATATTTGTATTTTTAATATATAAATTCTTTAAATTTGGACAATTTAAATCATCTAAATTATATAAAATAATATCGTATCCGAATAAACGTTGAATCCATCTGATTTTCTCCAATCCTTTAGCATAGAATATATAATTTTTTCTTTTCATTAATGAATGGATATATTCAATAAGAGTCATTAAAGTCGAATCACCCTCTTCCCATTTTAATCCATGATGATTATGATATAACCAGTTGTTAGTTGTTTTATCCCGTATCGTTAACTTGGATTCTTCAAAAGGAGGTTGGATAAGAAACATTTTTATATATGATATATATGTTATATATATGTTGATATGCTGACTTCTTTAGCAATAAATTTCTTATTAAAATAGACTCCCTGAACGTCTATAACCAACTTATATTCCTCTAACATTATATAGATTGAGCTTTTTTTTAAATTCGCTTAAAAAATAGTCTTATGAATTTCTATAAAAGTTTATATTATTTTTTAGAGTCTATTCAAATCCTCTTTAAATAATTGTGAACATAAGTATGTATTAGAACCACCAATTTTATTAACTAATCGATCATTCTCCGCTGAGTAATGAAAACCAAATATCAAATTAATCTTTTTATAT
>NW_023458557.1:2997300-3011174 GCF_013731165.1 Rhagoletis pomonella | reverse complement strand
CGAAACGTGGAATTTTTTTAAGATAACAGGGTTGCTTTTAGCATTTAAATTCTTAATACAGAAATGGAGTTATATTTAGGTGACGAATTTTGTATGGATAAATGTGCATTTAGAGTTGCATTTAGAGCTAAAGGCGCTAAATGTGCTTTTACACGTAAGCAAAACATCCTATTAGACTTTTTTAAAACGACGACAAAGCTATTTAACTCTTTTGAGCGTAAATCTGTGGTGGGTTCCGTGACAGGAAGTGTTTAATGGTAACGAAAGGTCTGACTGTCTCGCAAAGCATGGAGCCAAATGCGCATGCTTGGTTCCGAATACACTGAAGAACTACTTAGTAGCTGCCCACTAGCGAAAGTAAAAGGGAATGAGACATTCAAAGAAATACGTAACTTATTCCAATAGGAACTCCGAAAGACTCCTTGAGCTTACTAGGGAGGGTCTTACAACTCTTACTAGCTACCTGACAGGACACTGCAAGTTAAGATACCAATTGAACCAAATGGGGCTTTCTGTAGAGGCGGACTGCAGGTTTTGTGGGCTGGTGGAGGAAACCTTAGATCATATTCTATGTGACGGTCCAACACCAGTCTTATACACCTTGGGGAGCGATTGTCTTCTCCATACAAAATTTGAAGAATGGCCCCCTCCAAAGTGCGCAACTTCTGAAATAGCCTAAGGATGGAGTGATTACAATTAGGGTTTACCGCAATAATAATAGTAATAAGGATAATAATATTTGTATAAGTATGTAGAGTAAAATGAATTGTTAACCGAAGTAATTTCGTTTTTATTTTACTAGCTGCGTTTAGGTTTTACTAAATGTAATGTCATATGCATTTTTAATAAACTACTTTAACAAAGAATTAAAAACACAAACAAATTTTTGGTAGGTTTTGGTAGAAAATTTTGGTTTGAAAAAATGTGTCCGTTGCAACACTGTTGTACTCATGGGCGCAGCCAGGTAGGGGCATGGGGGCGAGTACTAACTCCCCCCTCCCTAACTTCCAAATGTATACCTATATATTCAAAAATAGTACCAGGAAATGGAAGCTCGGCAATTTCAGCCCCTTAACTTTCAAGCTTTTCCTATGTATGTATATACAATATAACTAGTTATACACTCAATGCTAACAAAATATTTAGTAAATTGATTTAAAAAGTGGATATGTGGATCATCCGGTTCTGTATCAAGTTGTTCTAGCTAACTTCAAAGCACTTCCATTTAAGAAGGGTAAAAACCTGGCTGCAGTCGACAATGAGCGAAAATGGATTGGACGGTAAACTTATAAATAAATTGATAGTTCAATTGTTTATTACTTTGTCTTTAGGTTTGTGTCTTATTAGCGTACATCGAAAGTTTTGTATTAGAGAACCAATCTGAGATTATTAATAAATCTATAGACCGGTTTGGTGAACAGCCAAGACGTTTACGTCTTAAGTAATTACAGTAGATGACAGAAAACACATAGCGCACATAAATTTCAAGAATAAAAATTGCATATTACGAGCTGCTAATATATCTACTTTAAATTATAGTTAAATCATTAGTAAAACTTAACTACAGAAAAATTACACAGACTTTTCAGAGAATACGGAAAAGTTTATTTTTTTTAACATTTTCAATTTTGAATAACGTCTTATCCGGCTATTTGGTTTACTATACAGGTATGTAAAGCTATGAATTTAAAAAATACATCAGAGTTTAGCTGAGATATTCGCCTTTGTCCACTATGTTCTGTACATTTCCCAGTACTGCAAAGCTTTTGACTGCAAATCACCTAAGAGTGGCCAGAAGTGATTCGTGTGCTTACGATTCAAATCGCACCTCACTACATCCGGCTATTTATATCTATGAATCTTCTGGGTGGCGACCGAGCACTCGTTTGGGAGAGAACTAAAGTGGAAGGGCCTAAAACCCCGCGTGCGCTAGGTTTGGGTCCCCCCACGTTAAATCCTGCCCAATGAAAAAAATAATATATGCCTCGGATGAGGCTTCTTTTGATGACGATCACGGCAAACGTAGGAGGGACTATGATTTGAGGGTATGCACCTGGAATATCCAATTCGTTGCGCGGCTGGTTCATGTCCTAGGGAAAATAAAGGCTACGTCACCGCCATCCATGAAATGCCATGCACGGGGCGAGGGAAGGTAAGCCTGGAGCCTTGCGACGTCCACTACGGTGGAGTGCATTAAGGCCCGCGGAAATAACGCCAATGGGCTTTATTTTCTAAAAAAAAAGAAATAAAGCCCCAGGGCGTTATTGCCTTTTTTAAAAAGAAAGGCATTGAACTAAATATTTGTTTCCTTTTTATACGAAGAAATTGAAATTAACAAATTTCAATGCATATATTTAATACATATGTATGTTTGTATGTACTTGTGTAAAAAATTTGATAATCCAAAGTTTCAACAAAAAAAAGGAACATGAAAAAGTAAAAAGTTAAATAAATACTTCTGTCGATTGTTGAATAATTAGACGGAAAATTGGAAACAAAATTCTTGTATTACCATTTAGAACAGGGTTGCCGTTTTGGGCTTATCCTATCAAAATTGGTAGATTTTTTTTCGTTGGTAAGGTGGTAGGACGCTTAAGGTTTTGATAGGTTTTTTTGCTCATAAAGAAAACATCTCCGGCTTGTTGTAATGTGTCACTTTGTCAGCACTGAGTAAGCTTGCCAAATTTTGACAATATCAGTTTTACTCTCAATTTGGTTATTGGATGTTGGCCGTTATATCAAATAACTTAAAAAAAAACTCGTTGATTACTGGTATAGGCACAATTTTACCAATTACTTTCGGTAATTTTCTGAACTCCGTATACGCTATAAATAGTTGTATCCAATGCGTATCTAAAGGGACATCAAGTGATTGAATTGATGGATGTAAAGACATAGGTCCGGACATTTGGCAAGCCTAACGGTGAGGTTTATTTTTAGTATATGGGTGTTTCCAGCGGAAGGTCCACCACGACAAAAAAAATTAAAGTTTTATATCTAACGTATTTACGGGCCGATTTGTCTGCTTTTTAAAGTATATACTGGCTATGTAAGTAGAATCATGTTTGCAAAAAATGGTCTTCCTAGGTGGTGCCAAGGTCGAGATATTTCGAAAAACCGTATTTATGGTCCGATTTGGTTCGAATTTGGCGTATGTGGTTGAAACATAATAAATCATAGATATTTAATAAATTGACCCTGAATTGGCGCTGAAGTCAAAATATAAAGTATATTCTACATAAAATACAAGTTTTATTTAAAAATTCATTTAAAAGCAATATTAACAAAAATATAACGATGGAAATTTATGTCACGTGACGCCACGTCACGTCACGTTTCACACTTGGCGTTGTAAAATAGAATTGAAACAATTTGCATTAATTCAAAAAACTCTAAAAACAACTAGAAAATCATATTAAAATAAGTTTCATGAAAATAGCCATCCACAATTCGCAGAGTTTTGCGATTTTGTAAGAAAAGAAAAAATCAACTTCCATTTTTTGTCACGTAACGACACTCTTTTTAAATGCTTATATTTCAGGACCAAGCAGTTCGATTGATTTCATTTTTCGGTTAAATATAGAGCTAATTATGTGCTATACAATGGCCCAAAAAAGTTAAAGAAAACAAATGGTATTCCTTTTTTGTATCACATTGAAATCGTACGACTGTCACGTGCGCCACCATGGGAATGCCCATATGTTACCGGCCAAACCCGATCTTAGGACAAACTAGTTTTGCCTAGCCTAAACTAGATCAGGGGCCACAGTATTTTTGCGGAGAACTCCTTTCCGGGTAGGCGGCCTTTGGCCGCACTTCAAAAAAATAACCCTCATCAGTCCAACTCCAGGTACGCAGTCCACAATATTGAGCGTTCAACTTGTTTCCGTATTGGACGGATATATTGGATCTAGGTGGAACTGGTTTAACCTAGCAAAAAATAGTTTGTCCTAAGATCGGGTTTGGCCGGTAACATATATATCGTTACCTAAAGGTGAAAAGTTGCCAAGTCCATTTTTTTAAATAGCTCAGGAGAGACGAAAAATCGATGTAGTTTCGCATTATCTGTCATTCTGCATCAAAAGCCAAATTTTGGAAAAAGTGGACTTGGCACCTTTTCACGTTTAGGTAGCGGTATGTACTTCATAATATATGTATGCAAATGAGCGTCATTTAGTCCGCAGGCTTTATCAAAACTATAAACTATGTGAATTTTTTGTAATTTTTTCGTTTTTTCGGAATTTATTCGAAATCTTTAGTGTTTAGAAACCAAACGGACCTCAGATTCGGATTCAGCGGGTCGAAATACATAAGTAGGTGTGTCTGGTTAAAAGCACACATCACTTTTTTTGTGCATATACATACATATATGTATGTATAATAGCTATTACTCTGATCTTTTTGTTCACTGGAAATCTTATTTTAGGTATAAAAACCAGCAAAAATAAATGCATTTAATGCTATCAAACGCCGTTTTCTTGATTAAAAGAAGTGGTAGGAAACAAGCCATTTTGTTAGGCTTTTGAACCAGCTTTTTGAGGAAAGAGGGGTTTTCAGTGGTAACGCTGATTTAGATTAGTACGCTTACTGCGCTCTGCAAAGCAATCTGTGCAAAGTTTAAAATGATTGGCCGAGCTTCTTCTCGACCACGGCGGATTTATGATATTCTGCCCTTTACTCATTTTTGGGGGCGGGGAGCGTGTCTGTTGGCGCTCAACCGCGGCGGTCCGCGATTTCGTTCGGCAATACCAGCTCCTTCAGAATTGAGGAGGACTTCTCAGAGCCGTTTGATACCAGTCGAGGTTTCAGACAAGGTGACTCCCTTTCGTGTGATTTCTTTTATCTGATGTTGGAGAAGATAATAAGAGTCGCAGAACTGAACCGCTCAGGCACAAAACTTTACAGGAGCGTACAATTGCTGGCGTATGCCGACGACATCGACATTATTGTTACAAATAAGGGCTACATCTGTTACAAATAAGAGTTACGTCTGTTCTAAAAGTATTCAACGCGATGGTGGAAGAGGAAGGCCCACTGCGATGGAAGGACCAAGTGGATAAGGAGTTAGCTTCACTTGGCATTTCCAAATAGGCGTCAGTTTGCACAGAAGAGAAACGACTTGCGTAGTGTTTTGCACTCGGTCAAAATCGCCTAGGCGGATATTGCGCCAAATAAGAAGAAGAGGAAAAACTGTGTACGTCCCAGATGCATTTGCTCAAGCGAGGCATGGTCTAGACCCATCAGCAATGTATGTCTTGTTTGGCAAAAGATTCAGTTGGTTATTTTTAAGTAACTTGCGGACTTTCACAATTTAGACAGATATAAACATTGTACTTTCTCTTAAAACAAAGCCATTTGTGTAAATCCTATTTGGATACTCACACTGTTTTAAAGTTTGCAGTTTCTCAAGTCCGACTTCTATATTTTTTTATCTTTAATTTTGCTTTCATTTTGACTAATTCTGATAACAATTTATTTGTTTATTTTAAACTCATCACACATCACTTTAACGAAAACACCACTTCTAGATTTCCAGAATACTGGTAAGTCAAAGAAAGGCAAAAAATTAAAATTGTATGTGTGTGTCATGCACAAACAAAGAATGTTGTAGCTATTGAAGTTAAATTGTTTTGAAGTTGCTTTTATAAAGGTTACAATATTTTGCTTAAGAGACTTGCATTGATCAAGGAATTGCACGTATTGAGGGTTGCGGTTACCGTGTACGCACTGTAAATATTTTTTTATCGGATAAACAGAAATTAAGTTACGAGAAATTATAAGGCTCAACCTATGAAAAGCGCCTTAGTCCAGACTTGAGAGGGTATTCAAAATTCTAAGTATGCATATTTTTTGTGATTCAATAGATCTATAACTTTAGCAGTCACACAGTGTTATTATCCTGACGAAATCCTTGACGGTGGTACCGGAAGGGCAACGGTACATGACGGTAGGAAGTTTAGTTTGGTTTATAGTCTGATACTGACGGGGTTTCGATGATTCTTCCTCGTAAAATAAACATGCGCAGTAAAAAGTTAACTATTTAAATCTACGAATAGTTTTAAATCAACCTTTTTGAACTTCTGTGTATAATAAAAAAAATTTTAGCAAGTAAGTTATTGGTTTTAAAAATTTATTTTGTTTGAATAGGAGGTCCCCCCTCAAATTTCGTTCTGGCTACGCCCATGGTTGTGCTTGCAATATGGAAGTATTACATATATCAATGGTGCACATGTGCCAAACGTAGCTGCTCGGCTTTCACGTACATGTCATCAGTGTTGCCAGAAATTTTTGGGCGGACCGGCTAAATTGGCAAAAAAAACGGCTAAAACGGCTTAAATGTTTCAACTAAAATTAACATGTTTCATTTAAATAAATCACAAGTGCAAACACGTCAATTCAATAAATTATTTTTGGTTAACAGAGGTTATACGTAGCTTTACACCACTCGTTAAATAAATCACAAAAACACAGACTGGTAAATTCATAACAAATTATTTTTGTTTAACAAAGGAAACTGTCGTTTTACCTAGCTAAGCTTTGCATTAGAAGTCATGTTTGTATTAATTAAAGAAAAAAAGGAATCAATAACATACTTTTGGTGTTTTCTTTTCTATTAAAAAATGTTGCCTTCCTATATTGTAACATATGCACTGGGTTACTTTTCGTCCTGCGAAATGGCTATATTAGTAGAAAGTATTGCGCTTTTGCTTAGTCGCAGGGCAATATTTTGAGAAATGAAAACGTAAAGCTGTGAAAGGGCTGGGGAAAACAGGACAACATTATTTCGAGAAAAAAAGCGCCAATAATTTATATCGAACAAGATGGTCGCTTTTTAAGTTTTTGGCAATTAAACTATTTATTTTATTTTGATATCCATATATTCGGAACGTTCCAGTCTTTAAAGACCTGCACACGACTGTCAAAGAGCATAAGCAACAATAAAGTATGTTGGCACCATGGTACAATTATTCTCAGGTATTGTCTTCCCAGAGAGTTTTGCGTCACATCGAAATTCGTGCTTTTAGTTCTCATTCGTCTAACACCCCTATTCTGCAACTCTTTCGTATTCGGATTTTGCTCCGAACCGTAGAAATAGTATGCGGCAATCCGAATCGTATTTTCGAACTTTCGAAATTCGTAACAATGGCATGCCTAAAAACGAACGAGTAAGCTTTTTCGCGTAATTTTGTACGAAAACAATTCTGTGTCGGAGGAGAAATAAAAGATGTATATCGATGTGTGTTTGCAAGAAATATTGGTGGTGCTCACTTAAACAGATACAACTGCCTTTCGCATATACGTATATTTTTATCCACTGCTTTATATAAACGAGCAAAAAAGAATCTTTGTTGCCCCTTATCGATAAACATGGGTCCGGTTTAGTTATCTGTACAATGATTTTCGGTTGTTGTGTCCAAACGCATAATCGAATAAATCGAATACAAAAACTTTAACATACACGTGTAATGTGAAGGATTCACATTTTATTTAGGATAAATGTTTCAAATCCCCTACCACTAGCTTATTAATAAACTCTATTTGCACTATGCACTTTTTTGCAAATTTCGACGTGGGTTCTGCGCAAAAATACTGTGGACGGCGTAGCCGGAGTGATATGCACAAGAAATGTTGTATACTATTGACACGCGGAAGAAGAAAGGAGAATTCTACTTAGTAAGGGTTATAATCCTTAAGCGCGGCCGAAGGCAGAAGCAAGCGCAACAGGTGGTGGACCTAAAAAAGTGCATGTTTTCAATGGCTTGGAAGAAGCTTTTATTGCCGAATACAAAAACTTTAACATACACGTGTAATGTGAAGGATTCACATTTTATTTGGGATAAATGTTTCAAATGTCCTACCACTAGCTTATTAATAAACTCGGTTTGCACTATGCAATTTTTTGCAAATTTCGACGTGGGTTCTGCGTAAAAATACTGTGGACGGCGTAGCCGGAGTGATATGCACAATAAATGTTGTATACTATTGACACCCGGAAGAAGAAAGGAGAATTCTACTTAGTAAGGATTATAATCCTTAAGCGCGGCCGAAGGCAGAAGCAAGCGCAACAGGTGGTGGACCTAAAAAAGTGCATGTTTTCAAGGGCTTGGAAGAAGCTGTTATTGCATTAACTGGATTGAGAACCAGAGCTTCAGGCATCGGAGGAGTTCTGGCTTGTGGTTCAACAATTCAACCAGAAGCTGACATACATGCGCCCATGGTTACTATGCCCGACAGCTCCGCATACCTTTGTGAATCCATTGCCATAGCGCCCGCTTACCCTGCTGCTATAATTGCAAATACATCAGAATCCATAATTTTTCTTAAAATATGTAAAATTAACCAATTTTACAATAAACAAGCACGTGATGAGTGTTTTTTTTTATTTCTTTTCCACTTTGTTTTCCTTCATTCAGCTATCTTCGAAAAACCACTGATAGCTGGCAATGCTGCACATGTTTCCGCAAGGGTTGCAGCTTGTGGATTTTTCGTTTTTCGTAGCCTACGTACGAAAATTCGGGTTCTAGAATAAGGGGGTAAGTAATACGAATAAAACTGCACACTTAAATTTAAGACATTCAGAAAAAAAAATGTTATGAAAAAAATCCCCGCTACGTTCTTTGGAAAAAATACAGTAACCCAAATATAAACTGGGACGCGAAATTTTGGCAAATTTTGGCTATTTTGCAAAAATTATAAAAATTTGGCAAAATTTCATTTTTTACCTTTGTTTTAATTTTTTTGTCAGCATATTAAGAAAAAATTATGGTATGCAGTTTTTTTGTCTATTAAATTTTGGTTTAGTATGCCGCAAATTTGAACTAAGTCGCTAGGAGCTACCGTTGATTTATGACGGTGTTACGCATTTTTACCATACACAGTATGTTCGGAAAGGTTTTTAAATGGAAAAATGCAACAAAAAATTGCCAAATACCAGCGGTAAGTTCTAGGTACTTTAAATTTGCACTTTATTGTACTAAAGTTTAAAATTTCTGAAGAGCCTTATTAAAAAGCTAAAAATTTTGGTTAAAAATTGGAGAATTTTCATAATTTTTGCACAAAGTACGTAATTTAGATTTAAATGGTGTTTGCTAAGTAATCAGCTATACTTTCATAAAAAAATAATAAACCTTAAATGAACTAAAGAAAAATAGCCCACACTTGCTAAAACGTCGCATCCACGTTAATGTTTGGATCTCAGTATGTTTTTGCTTAAAATAAATATCATTGGAATCCGTCCAGCATTTTAAGACTTTTCGGATTAGAAAAAATTGTCTTTAAATTTTATATAACACAGTTAGACATGATAATTTTCTCCGAGAAAAGGCTAGCCTTTTCTAGTAGATTCTGGGTCGCTGAATTTGTAAAAATGGAAACTTATATATTTGAGTTTTAAGAATATAAGGCAAAAACGGCTAACTATTTTTGGCTGCCGGCTAAACCAAGTTTTCTCCGGCTGTTTGTTATCGCAACCGGTTAAATCTATCCGGAAAACGGCTAAACTGGCAACACTGCATGACATGTGTAGAAGCTACCGATCTTTTCCGACGCAAGCAGCCAGCAGTGGTGCCAGATGTGCGGATTTCATTCCATTTTGGGGATTTCTGAAACCAATTGGGGAGAAATTTTTTCGTTGGGATTTGATGGGGAATATAAATAAAAATAGATATATTTTAATGGCTGCCATTAAACATTTTTTCGAACAAAGATTTTATGTACATACTTTTTGCGCGGTACGTTTATAAGGTTTTTCTTTCTCCCTCAAAGCATTATTCGGCGCAAATGCCTGCTTTGATTGGCTTTCACTGAACAAACCATTTTCTCTCACTCCATTACACAAAATTATAAAGGGACTGCGTGATTAGCATTCACTGAATGAACTTCATATATTTTTGATATCACCAACACCGTCGCCTCTTCTCTTAATGTAAAAAGAAATTTACAAAATGGCAATCGCACCAAAAAAAAACAGATTAATTGGACGAATTTACAGACAGCAGTGGGAATAAATAGGAAGCTTGGGCCCAATGTAGGTATTAAATAGTATCCAAAAACAAAAAACAAGAAATGCAATGCATACATAAATAACCAAATTATCTAATTCAAATGAGTCAGGGTTGTTAAGAAATGCAATACTTATTGACTTTTGCATTCATTTGATCGGGGGTCAAATTATTGCAATAATTTTTTATTGGTCATGATTGGGACTAAAAAAAGTTAGTACTTATTCATTTTTGTTAGTCGTGATTAAAAAGTCATCGGCATTTCTTAATTACTTGAATGCAATCAATTTATTGCAATCAGAAAATGATTGCAATATAAAGTCTTTTGCAGTCTTTTTAAGCTGTTAATTGTTAAAGTCTGAACCTTAGCTAAGGATCTAAACTTAAATCATAATATCTTTCTAATTAGTACACTGAAGCAAATAAGAGCACAATTAATGTTACGTTACTCGTGCTCTGAAAGTGAAAAACAAAAATAAGCAAGACAATTAAAAATACAATAAACAACGCATACTTAAGTAGTACCAGACATGGGCGTAGTGCATTAATCTTTGAGTGCACTATGCTTTTAACTACCACTACTATAGCGATAGTGGAGCTGGTTTTTTTATGAACAAGCATTTTTAGTGGGTAAAATCAGTGTTCTCACTACAACTATTATTTCTAGTGGTAGTGCACAATGCTTGCCACTCCAAGCCTAGTGATATTGGAGCTGACGAAATTTCCACTAAATTAATATTAATTTCTTAAAGACTATTTCCACCAAATCTTGCAAATAGTGGAAAAAGGCCATGATTCCAATAAATAGTACTAATGCTTGGTAGTAAGGAAAAACTGATATCGCACTTTTAACAATATAGAGATGTAATTAAAAATTTACGTTCTTGGAGATTTCATAATACAATTAAAAAGCTTGATGACGAGAATATGTTGAGCCTAACAGATGACTAAACTTCCCAAAAATGTCGAAGATAGGTCTTCCCATCTGTCTTTTGGTATACAAACTGTATGAATTGAACAAACTTTGATTGCATTTTCCCACAAATTTGAATATTTGAAAAATTTCTTTATATTAGCTTTGTTCCATACGCTTTCCGGGCTGTTTCGGTAATTAGACCGTAAAAATAAGTTATTCTCTCACAAGTGTTAAAATAAGTCCACACGTGCCAAAAGTGCACAGAGCGTGAGGAACGCAAAAAGCCACATTTCGTGCCCGGAATCAACAAATCAGCTCTAAACAATGATTTTATGTGTATTTAAATAATAAAATATATATATGTATAATAAAATGAGCAAATACCTACATTTCTGGAACTTTACTGCTATTTTCCATTTTGGTATTTTACAAAATTTCCGCTCGGATGTAAACAAACAACAACTGTTATTTCAAATTGACGTCTTGCACATTTCTGCCCGGAAAAAAGTCCGGGCTGTTTCGGGCACGAAGAAGAAGACCTTTACGATTCAAAAGTGGAAGGTATTCGCTCTCTATTACCCATTTTTCTAGCGTGAGAAACGCTTTCTGGGCTGTTTTAGGCACCCGCGGGATCCCGCGGGCTCGTGTGGAACAAACTTAAACGTGCTAAATATTGACTATGTATTCATCTTCTCACAACTCAAAATTACACGTTCGTCAGAAAATGCGAAAACCTATTCCTTAGCACATGCTAATCATATGGGCCAGGAAGACTTTAGTTATTTTAGTTATTTAGTTATTTATTTATTTGTTTATTTAAGTAGATTAGCGCATTAAGAATTAAACTTTTATTGCGCAATACAAATAACGGATTGCAAAAATATGTATTAAAATAAAATAAAAATTACAATTATATAAATATAGCTATGTATGCATATGTAAATATTAACTTAGAAAAGCCAAATAGAAAAATAAAAAAATAAAAAATTTATAAAAAAAAAAAAAAAAATTAAAATAAAAAATGTATAAAATAAAAAATTTATGACCACCTTATTATGCGACTTAACTGGAAAAATATTCAAAGATACATTGTTTTACATTACTTTCACGCAGTGAGTTCTTTAGAGACAGTGGAAGGGAGTTCCAAAGTCTAACACCATTAACAAAAAAAAGCCTTGAAGAGCTTAAGTAGTTAAATTTCGGCAATATCAAATTAAAGGAGCGTGAGCTTTTGGAAAACTTAAGCTTTTCATATAGATATTCCGGCTTTTTGTAAACAAGCAATTTAAACATAAAAATACAATTACGAGCTTTTATATAGTTTGTTAGGTCACAGCCAAGTATTGAGTTCCTAAAAGTAGATATATGGTCAAATTTCTTCAAGCCATATACATACCTAGTGGCATGGTTTAATGCAACATCGAGTTTGTGCAGGGAGTGAAAGTCCAATTTGCTGTACACTACTTCGAAGTAAGTAATAAGAGGAACAATTGTGCTCAGAACCAGCTTCTTTTTCGTGCCTGAAGGTACGAAAGGCGAGGATACTCTCAGGCATCGCAGGGTGTAGTATATTTTACTCACAACTTCATTGACGTGGTCCTCACAAGTCATCTTAGAATTAATAATAAAACCCAAGTTTCTCACTTTGCTGACTAATTGAAGCTTTGTAGAACCAATATAAAGGTGAGGAATATCAGAAACTTGTATTTTATCTTTGCAAATAGGGAGTCCATAAGATTTTAGAGCGTTGAGGCTGAGAAGGTTTCCAACAGACCACTCAAGAATCGCGCGCAGGTCCTCATTAAGCCTAAGTGTTGTGTCTTGGACCATGCTGATATGGTTAGATATATATAGTTGAACGTCATCGGCGTAGGCGTGTAGGCGAACGTGTGAGCATGATTTGAAAATGTCATTGATAAAAATGCTGAAAAGAAGGGGACCTAGCACAGAGCCTTGAGGTACTCCAGAGCATGTGAGCGCCATTTCAGAGAAGTTGTTGTCGATTTTAACTTTCTGTTTTCTGTTACACAGATAACTGTTCAGAAGCTTTACTGCACTTTCACCAAATCCAAAAAAGGTAGTTAATTTTCTACACAGGAGGCTGTGGTTGACAGAGTCAAACGCTTTGGAAAAATCTAAAAGACATAGAAACGTTAAGTGACCTTGATCAAACTCCTGCCGGATATCGTCCAGTACTTTAGTGACTGCAGTCGAGCAAGAATGGCCAGCTCTAAAACCTGATTGAAGCGGGCTGAGCAGATTATTTACCTCGATAAAGTCATTTATTTGTTTTGCCATAAGCGACTCAAATATCTTTGATAACCCTGTTAAAATACTTATGGGTCTGAAATCCGCAGGCTCGGAAGCACCTGGTTTTTTGGCCAGAGGGGTAATAATTGCAACTTTCCAAGCAGAGGGGAAGGAGGAAGTGGTGAAACAATGGTTTACCAGATGTGTAAGACAGCTTAGTATGTTCGGCAAAATTAATTTTATAAATTTGATTGGTATGCCGTCGGAGCCAATGGCGTCAGATTTTATGCGGTAAACACTTTTGGCAACATCCATTTCCCCAACCGATATGAACTGAAATTTCGTTGAAGGCCGCAAATTGGGGGAGGTGGTCATGGGTAGTGAGCTATTGTATACTGTGGAGGAGTTGGACGAAACGAAAAATGAGTTAAGTAGATTAGGATCGAGAGGACAAGAAGCTTCAGATCGTGGCCGTACGCCCAACCTTTTCAAGTTAGACCATAGCTGTTTAGCGGGCAAATCGGTATTGAGTTTGCTACAATAATATTTCTTTTTAGCAAATTTCACAGAGGAAGAAGCTTTATTCCGAGCTCGTTTATAAGCGGTCCAATTTTCATTCGTGGGCTTTCTTTTCCAGACATTGTAAGAGATGTTGCGGCTTTTTATCGCTAATTTGACATCCCTGGTAAACCAAGGACAAGAACGTG
>NW_023458557.1:2994175-2997200 GCF_013731165.1 Rhagoletis pomonella | reverse complement strand
TTCGGGTGGATTGTCACTGGGGCAACTTCCACTAAACACGTTTCTTGGGATAACAGATTGTTGTGAATGCTTCGCTTCACTCCCTCCATCATAACCTTAGGATACAACTTTGTCGCGTACACGTGTCGCCCATTTTCAGACCACCATTGTGGTTGCCCTGGCTAGCTCAGCAATTGGGTGGTCGGGATCCTTAACCCTTGCCACAATGGTGCCGGGCGGACGTGGCGGTTCGTTCACTGACATATCACACCCACAGGAAGCCCACCCATCCATGGACCGCCTGATGTGTCTCCTTGCGGTCTCCCTTTTGCCATGCTCCAATGCGCCCCCCTTAGCTTACCCCCCTTGTCATCTTCGCTTCCCCTGTTTAAGGGATTAAGTCCACATTTTAAATTCTATTACATACACGTTAATATTTATTATAAAACATAAGAATTTACAAACAGGAAAATCAATGAATTTTATGATCGGTTTCCGGCCGCCACAACAAAAAGGAACCAATCAAATTGATCACCGTTTATACACGTATGTCAAACAAACAATATAGAAAACCTGCTACCCTACCTACAAGAGCTCTTTTCGGATGGTGTGAAGGGTTTCCGGGTGCCGGATATTCCCCGCTCCGTGGAGAGGTCGCTTGTTGCCTCCAGGTGGATTGCCTTTGTGGAGAAGCACACAAAGATACACACGTAGCCTTTAGTAATTACATACCCTCTACCTCGATAACCTTTTATGTCAAATGGTCCAGAAAAGTCCACTAAGGTATTTTGAAATGGCCTTGATAAAGTTGTCCTTTCCTCTGGAAGTGCAGCCATAATTTGTGTGTTCCCTTTTCTTATGAATCACGCAGACTTTACATTTGTGAATTATGGTTTTGATGAGGGTTTTTGTTTTTGGTATCCAATACTGCTGACGGAGAAGTCTTAAGACTAATTGATTTGCCCCGTGAAGAGATATATGATGTATAAAACTTATCATCAGACGGGAATAAGTGCATGCATATGGTAACAGTATTGGATGCTTCTCGTTGTACGAAAGCGCCGATGAGTTGGTGAGCCTACCATTGGCCCTTATAATGCCATTTTCGTCAAGAAATGGATTCAAGTTGAGAAGTTTGCTCTTCTTTGATATAGGAATTTTCAGCGACAAGTGATGATATTCCTCACTGAACCACTTCTTTTGTGACAGGCAGATCAATTGTTCACGAATTTTCGAAATTTCCATCCCTGAGACTGCTAAGGAGTTAAACGTATAGTTATTATGCCTCTTCCTATTTGCCATATAATAGAATCGGAACACATATGCTAACACTCGCAACGCTCGAGAAAGTGAGGAGAATCTTTCCAAGGGATCATCCAGATTGATAATTTGAGAAACATGCGCATTTATCTTTCTGGCTTCGAGTAAAACATCATCGAGTTCCTTCTCCATTGACGGCCAACGTGACGAATCTTCTCTTAGCCAAGATGGCCGATGCCACCATAAGTCACTCGAGCACAACTCCTGTGGATGGACTCCCCGGCTGCCAAGATCTGCAAGATTTTCCTTGGAATCAACGTGACGCCAGTGGGCTTGACCAGATCGCTCTTTTATCTTTGCAACCCGGTTGGCTACAAATGTTGTCCAAGTGTAGGGTGGTTTTCTCAACCATGACAACACGATTGTCGAATCCGTCCAACAGAAGATGGTTTTTACACGAATGGAGATCTCATTCAACAACGACTTTAGCATTTCGGTGATGAGAAGCGCTCCGCATAATTCTAACCGGGGGAGCGAGATAGTTTTTAGTAGGGCAACTTTTGTTTTTGCCAACAATAGATGTGACGCTATAATTCCTTGGTTTTCTGTCCGCAAATAAATCACTCCGCGTATGCCTTTTCCGAGGCGTCGCAAAAGGCATGAATTTCTGTGGGAGATTCCTCGGTATATTCTACCCATCGCGTAATTTTAATGAAGCCTATAAACCTGTAACTTTCTACAAAATCTTTCCATTTAGCAAGTGTTTTGGAACTCAACGTTTTATCCCATGGAGTATTATCTAACCAAATCTGTTGCATTATAAGTTTAGCTATAACCACTATGGGCGCTAACCAACCAGATAGGTCAAAAAGCTTAGAAATAGTCGATAAGGCCTCACGTTTAGTATACGAATTTTTTAAGGATGGTGGTTGTACTATGAAATAAAAATGGTCTAGACGCGCATTCCATCTAATTCCCAGTGCTTTTGTGTGGCTAGTTTCATCGAAATCTAGAAATACTCTATCTAAAACGTGATCCTTAGGAAGATCTGTCAGTAAATCTTTCGAGTTTGAACACCACTTTCTTAACGAAAATCCTGCGCCAGCTAGAGTATCTATTAACTCGTTTCGTGCTCGTAGAGCAGTAGAAATGTCAGGGAAACCTGCTAAAACATCATCGACGTACATCGAATTTCTCAAAATTTTAGCCGCGAGTGGATGAGAGTTTTGACAATCTTGAGCTAACTGGAGTAGTGTTCGTATAGCTAAATACGGAGCGCGATTGACACCAAATGTTACAGTTTTCCACTGGTAATCCTCAATGTCTTCCTCTGTATCAGTACGGAACAAAATCCTTTGATAGGGCCTATGATCTGGATGTACCAAAATTTGGCGATACATTTTTTGTATATCGCTGTTGAAAACAAACTTGTACATTCTGTACCGTACAAGAAGCAATGTTAAGTCTGCCTAACCTACATGTAAAATGTCGTTAAGACATACACCGTTAGCTGAGTTGCTCGAGGCATTGAAGACCACCCTTAACTTCGTCGAAGTGCTTTCGGGCTTGATTACTGCGTGATGCGGAAGGTAAAAATGTGATGGAAAATGCTGAAAGCGAGGCATAGCTACCCTTTCCATGTGATCTAACTGTAAATATTCCTCAACTACGCTGTCGTAATCTGCTTTAAGCAGAATATTTTTTAACAACCTGCTTTCACTTCGTATGAATTGCCGCAGCGCATTAGGGCGTGAAGATCCCAGTTTAATTTCCGTAGGAAACTCCT
>NW_023458557.1:2991349-2994075 GCF_013731165.1 Rhagoletis pomonella | reverse complement strand
TATGCATCTTTGCAGCTGATAGCGGGGCCGAAAGTAAATCAGTGTTTGCCAAACGTTGAAGGCTTTTGGCTTCAACATTGCCGCCAGCCTGCAATATGTAGGGATTGCAAAAAAAAAAATAAAAAATTGGATCTTAAAGTTAGGGATAGGTGTATATACATATGTATGGGTACACTAAATATACAAAAAATTCCAAAAATAAATCCATTTTATTAAGTTTTTTTTTTTGGTAAGATGTATATGAGGCATTCTCTGCAAAAAAAGCCACTCGAAAAAAAAGTTCTATATTTTTTTTGGCAATGATATATCTTATAGTACATGCAAAAACTAAACTAAAAAATATGGTGTTAGGTCTGTGTAGTCCGGGGTTGCCATACTGTCAGGGGTCAAAGTTTTTTGCAAACAAATTTTCGAACCGCCATAACTTTTAAACGAATGAACGGATTTTAAAACGCCATCGGACTTTTTTGTACAAACTTTATTTGACTTTAAAACTGTGTATCATAAAAAAAATTTAAATTAATATTTCATAGAAATTTTTTTTTTTTTAATTTTTAACCTTTTATGCTCCCTTAGATTTTTTTCAAAAGTACCCCGAAATGTTCCTTATTTTATCACCTTTTTACCCCCCAAAGAGAATTTTGGGACAGCAATATTTGTATGAGTTACAAATAAAAAACCAACTCAGCGCAAGGCTCTCAATCCAAGCAATTTCTTTGTTTGCCTACAGATTGCAATAACTTGTCAGCAGAAGAGAAAGGGAAGTAAAAAGTAAGACAAGCAAACAGGATTCCTTAGAATTCTAAAGCTGAAATTAGTCGAGAACGCAGAACGTATACTTAAACGCAGTCTGTATACGCAGAATTTTGTCGATTACTGGAGCCCTCAGTGTTGCTTGCTACACTGTTGCCACTCATCAATGCCTTTTCATAAACTTGCCCTTTCAACTACAATTTTTCGAGCTATAATAGATTTTAGCTAAATATAAACTACGTAGTTTTCAACAAAAACCTTATTCAATAGCAAATTTCAAATATTTTAAACATAATGGGGGGGTAAAAAGGTGATGAAATAAGGAACATTTTGGGGTATTTTTGAAAAAAATCTAAGGGGGCATAAAAGGTTAAAAAAAAAAAAAAAAATTTTCTATGAAATATTAATTTAAAATTTTTTTATGATACACAGTTTTAAAGTCAAATAAAGTTTGTACAAAAAAGTCCGATGGCGTTTTAAAATCCGTTCATTCGTTTTAAAGTTATGGCGGTTCGAAATTTTTTTTGCAAAAAACTTTGACCCCTGCCAGTATGGCAACCCCGCATTACACAGACCTAACACTATATTTTTTTTTTAGGTTTTACATGTACTATAAGATATATCATTGCCAAAAAAAATAAAGAACTTTTTTTTCGAGTGGCTTTTTTTGCAGAGAATGCCTCATATACATATGTACATATTATGTAAATACATTTTATGAGTGCCTACGAAATACAATTGTTGAGCAATAATTCAATTCATAATATAATTCATTAGTGCGCGATGTTTGTATTGGCTTAAAGGGAAGCCAACCCATTATGGGGTTCGAGTGCCTTAAAGGGCAGACGGGCCAGAAAGGACCCACCCGAGTATACTGTTCTGGGCAGTAGGAAACCCAGGGTTGGAGATAATTTCCGGTTTCATTATTTTAAAATATATATATCGCCACCGAGAACTAAAGCTACGGCCGTGAACTTGTCCGTGATTCGCGAGTCCAGATTACGTGTTGGAGTTTTTAATCCTATGTCTGGAACAACTCTTGATGTAAACGACAAACGAACTTTATTATCGTGTGAAGAGCTGACTGAAAGCTCACACATTTCGATATTCGCGACTGGTATGGTGGCTATGCGAAGTGTATGAACCAGTGTTTGGCAAATTTTGCTCGTCTGAGAGCAAGGGTCCAATAGTGCACGAATGAGGAACCGTTGTTGCCGCACATGTAAAAATACTGAGCATGTTGGCAGTACAGTTATTGTCTCACCTAGCTGCGATAGTGCAGGCGGCTGCTGATGATGGGATTCTAACCGGCGGTTACCGTGAAGCAGCGTATGGTGCCTTTCGTGACAATACTTACACGACCCTAAGCTTTTACATTGATTCGCAGTATGAGAATATGCCAGACACCGCGAGCAATACCTATGTAGTAGAACATATCGCAAGCGTCGTTCAAAATTCAGGGCTAAGAACCGTTTACAAAATCATAAGGGGTGTGCGCGCTTCCACACTCGACATTTTGTCTTTTTATCCCTAGTTAAAGTCTATGCCGGAGGCGTAGGTGTTGCAGATGGCGATCGGGAAGATAACGATGAGGGCGATAAGGATAGCACGGTCGCCAACTCCATGGTGAATACAACTGAAATTTAAGAGAAATGTGGCGTGTTGAGCTTAGTTCGGAAGGACTACTAGCTTAACTATAGGGCGGGTTACTACTCCTCTTTGGGTAAAAATGTCGGCTACTCGAGTTCTTCTATCACTACCCTGGTATACTTTGACAATCCTACCCAGTAGCCACTCATGTGGCGGCAAGT
Source organism: Rhagoletis pomonella (assembly GCF_013731165.1). Lineage (NCBI taxonomy): Eukaryota > Metazoa > Arthropoda > Insecta > Diptera > Tephritidae > Rhagoletis > Rhagoletis pomonella. The sequence goes on along the minus strand of NW_023458557.1, from coordinate 2,991,511 downwards.
TTTCATGACGAACTACTACTAAATCGCCCACGATAACATCTCGTTAAGGGAACTTCCATTTGTGGCGTTTGTGAAGCTCCTTTAAATACTCTTCTTTCCAGCGCAACGATATTTGCTGGCTCAGTGCTTTCATTTTCTGCCATCGATTGATCAATGAAAGGG
>NW_023458557.1:2987757-2991249 GCF_013731165.1 Rhagoletis pomonella | reverse complement strand
CGACCACGGCAAATGTTTAAAGGACTACGATTTGAGGGCATGCACCTGGAATGTCCGGGCCCTTAATGGGGAAGGTGCCTCTACCCGGCTGGTTGATGTCCTCGTAAGGACAAAAGCTGACATCACCGCCATCCAAGAAATGCGTTGGATGGGGCAAGGAAAACAATGTATAGGGCCTTGCGACGTCTACTACAGCTGTCATGTAAAGGAGCGCAGATTCGGAGTTAGATTTGTGGTGGGAGAGAGACTCCGTCGCCGAGTACTGTCGTTCACCCCGGTGGACGAGCGTCTAGCCACAATCCGCATCAAAGCGAGATTCTTCAACATCTCGGTCATCTGCGCCCATGCCCCGACGGAAGAGAAGGATGAGGCATCCAAGGATCTCTTCTATGAGCGCTTGGAGCGCACGTACGAGCGCTGCCCCCGTCATGATATCAAAATCGTGCTTGGCGACTTCAATGCCAGGGTGGGCAAGGAAGGGATCTTTGGAACCACCGTCGGAAAATTCAGCCTCCACGACGAAACGTCCGACAACGGAGTGAGGCTGATCGACTTCGCCGGGGCCCGAAACATGGTAGTATGCAGTACTAGGTTCAAGCATAAAAAGATCCATCAAGCTACCTGGCTGTCTCCGGATCGAAAAACGAGAAACCAAATCGATCATGTTGTGATAGACGGAAGGCACGCTTCCAGTGTTTTAGACGTACGCACACTCCGAGGCCCAAACATCGACTCGGACCACTATCTTGTTGCAGCCAAGATACGCACCCGCCTCTGTGCAGCAAAAAATGTGCGCCCAAATATGCAAGGAAAGCTTAACGTCGAAAAGCTGCAATCACAACAGACAGCCAGCGCTTTCGCTACTCGACTCTCACACCTGCTCTCAGAGAGCACTCTTCAACAAACCGACATATGCGAGCAGTGGAACCACATTTCCCGCTCATTAAGTACCGCCGCCGAAGAAGTAGTCGGATTTCAGCGAGCCCGAAAGAACAACTGGTACGATGAGGAGTGTCAGGAAGCTGCAGAGAAAAAAGATGCCGCCTACAGGGCCACGCTGCGATCGGGCGCAACGCGCGCTATGTGGGACCGCTATAGGGATCTGAAGAGGGAAGCGAGACGTATTTGCCGCAACAAGAAGAGAGAGTGCGAAGAGCTTGAAATGCTGGCCGACAGGAGGAATGCCCGAAAATTTTACCAGAGAGTTAGGCGACTTACGGAAGGTTTAAAGACCGGGGCGCACTCCTGTAAGAACAATAATGGCGACCTAGTAACTGATGTCCAGAGCGTACTTAAATTATGGAGGGAACACTTTTCCGCCCTACTAAATGGCAGCAGCACAGAAAGTTGTGGAGAAGAAGAACCCGAGCCCGCAGTCGATGATGACGGAGTCGACGTTCCACCGCCTGACTATGACGAGGTACGTATAGCAATAACGCGGCTGAAAAACAACAAAGCCGCTGGAGCTGACAGCCTGCCAGCTGAGCTATTCAAGTACGGCGGCGAGGAGTTGATAAGGTGCATGCATCAACTCTTGTGCAGAATATGGTCAGATGAACGCATGCCCGACGACTGGAATTTAAGTGTGCTCTGCCCAATCCACAAGAAAGGTGACCCCGCCATTCGCGCCAACTACCGCGGGATCAGCCTTCTAAGCATAGGTTACAAGGTCTTATCGAGCGTATTGTGCGAAAGACTGAAGCCCACCGTCAATGAACTGATTGGGCCTTATCAGTGTGGCTTTAGACCTGGCAAATCCACCATAGACCAGGTATTCACAATACGCCAAATCTTGGAAAAGACCCGCGAGAAAAGGATCGACACTCACCACCTATTTGTCGACTTTAAAGCCGCTTTTGACAGCACTAAAAGGAGTTGCCTATACGCCGCTATGTCTGAATTTGGCATCCCCTCAAAACTCATACGGCTGTGTAAAATGACGTTGAGCAATACCACCAGCTCCGTCAGAATTGGAAAAGACCTCTCCGAGCCGTTCGCCACAAAACGGGGTTTCAGACAGGGCGACTCCCTTTCATGTGACTTCTTTAATCTGATGTTGGAGAAGATAATAAGAGCTGCAGAACTGAACCGCTCAGGAACAATTTACTACAAGAGCGTGCAATTGCTGGCTTATGCCGATGACATCGACATCATCGGTAACAAAAACCGCGAAGTCTGTTCTGCCTTTTCCAAGTTGGATAGGGAAGCAAAGCGCATGGGTCTGGTGGTAAACGAGGACAAGACGAAGTATCTCCTGTCATCAAACAAACAGTCAGCACATTCGCGCCTTGGCACCCACGTCACTGTTGACAGTTACAATTTCGAGAAAGTAGAGAATTTCGTTTACTTGGGAACCAGCATTAACACCGATAATAATGTCAGCATTGAAATCCAACGTAGAATCACTCTTGCCAACAAGTGCTACTTTGGACTGAGTAGGCAATTCAGGAGTAAAGTCCTCTCTCGACGTACGAAAACCACGCTCTATAAGTCACTCATCATGCCCGTGCTGGTATATGGCGCAGAAGCATGGACAATGACAACATCCGATGAGGCGGCTCTTGGGGTGTTTGAGAGAAAGATTTTGCGGAAGATTTACGGTCCTTTACGCGTTGGCGACGGCGAGTACCGCAGACGATGGAACGATGAGCTGTATGAGCTTTACAACGACATGGACATAGTGCAGCGAATTAAAATACAGCGGCTCCGCTGGCTTGGCCATGTCGTTCGAATGGACACCGACGCTCCAGCTCTGAAAGTATTCAACTCGGAACCCGCTGGTGGTAGCAGAGGAAGAGGGAGGCCCCCACTGCGATGGAAAGATCAGGTGGAGAAGGACTTGGCTTCACTTGGCGTTTCCAATTGGCGTCAGTTGGCACAGAGGAGAAACGACTGGCGTGCTTTGCTGAACTCGGCCAAAATCGCTTAGGCGGTTACAGCGCCAAAAAAGAAGAAGAAGAGTATGCGCATGCGTGAATAGACAGGGGGCGGCTGCATTGAACCTTTAACGCCACTGTGGAGTAGGTAATGAAAATACAGATACCAGGGCAGAAACAAAGAGAACCACATTTCTAAAGAAAAAGTGCAAAAAAGCGCATACGCATACGCAAAAATTAAGTTTTATTTTCTGAGCAAAAAATAAAACTCATGAAATAACGATTATTTTCCGAGCAAAAAGTAAAACTTAAAACGTAACGATTATTTTCCGAGCAAAAAATAAAACTTAAAACCTAACCATTATTTTCCGAGCAAAAAATAAAACTTGAAAAGTAACCATTATTTTCCGAGAAAACAATTAAACTTAAAACGTAACCATTATTTTCCGAGCAAAAAATAAAACTTAAAACGTAACCATTATTTTCCGAGCAAAAAATAAAACTTAAAGCGTAACGATTATTTTCCGAGCAAAAAATAAAACTCAGTTAATAACGATTAAAAAGTGATTTTTATAATAAAACTTTTTACCGTTACAATACATGAAGCCATCTTTTG
>NW_023458557.1:2985510-2987747 GCF_013731165.1 Rhagoletis pomonella | reverse complement strand
ATAGACCAAGCCCGTTTATATGGCATATTATATAATTTTTTTAAATTATATACATTTACAATTTTACTTATAATTTTCCCCTCTTAAGTGCTCTTTTCCTTAAAATATTAACGTATTTTGAAATTCAGTAGCAGCGCTACACACTAGAGCGGCCTTTTTTGGTCGATTTTCAAAAACTGAAAGTTTTCGCACAAAAAGCATGAGGTTGGCAAGGAAAATAAATATGAAATTTTTTTTCCGGATCCGGAAATTCCGAGAGGTTTCGGGTTGATCATTTTGATTTTTTAATAGGAAATATGTTGAAATTCAAATTATTATTTTAAATTTTCAGCTTTTACGACCATGAAACCCAATTTTTTATTCCTTAACTGTTTTTTATTGAAAACTGAATACATTTACCTTTTTGAAGTGCTCAAAAAGTCTGACATTGATTGAAAAACCATGGTACACGATAATATTAAGGCTGAGAAAAATATGAAACCATCATTTATATCAATATATCAGTTAATATCTAATAATAATAATATCTAATATTATTTTAAATAAAGCATAATGTAGAATTTTTCTAATATATACTTAAAAAAAGAAATGCAAAATAAAAGAAATTGGTGTAATTTCGACATTGTTGGTCGAAAACGCTCAACCCGGAACCTCTAGGAATCACCTGAAGGCTTTTAAATTAATGACGTATTTATTTATATCCCCAACCTCACATTATTCTGTGCGAAAACTTTTGGATTCATGCATTTAAAATTTTTCATACAACAAAAAGGCCACTCTACTACACACCTTCGATAAACAAATTTTAAAAATAACGGTAACTTTTATTACACTAAAATATAATGGGCTATAAAACTGTATACTCAAAAAAAAACTTATAGTAAAAAAAGTTTGAAATTATGATGAATTTTTTTTAAGTGTTCTACAAAATCTTACGCTTCGGATTATATGGTATTTGTTAGGGAATGAACTGCATTTTAATTGATTGAAATATCTTAACAATCAATAAATTAACATAAGTGGCAAACAATATCATTTTTAATTTGGTACAAAATGATATGTCCAACTTTGACCTGCATCGAGGTACTTAAGCGGGTTCTTTTAAGTACCCAACCCGCCTAAGTACCTAAAAAAGCTGTCATTTTTCGTGAGGTACTTAAGCGAGTTTTACCGTAGTTGTCTTAGCATGTGAAATAGTGGAAATAAGCAACAAGAATTAACAAGGCGAACTTAGCACAGTGCGTAGGCAACTGGCTAAGTCAGTGGGATCGTCGGTTCGAATCCTACTGAAAGAAGTCTGATGGGGAAATGCGGTGATTTCCGAAATAGCTAGCACTTCTATCATTTTTTCAAATTATTGTTGCTTTTCCACAATAAGTTTTCATTAAAAAACGGTCTCGAGCTCAATAAAAATTGTTGAATATAATTGTTATAAGGCCATAAAATAACGAAAACAAATTCTATTATTTTGAGCAAATAATACCGGGTAATTTTGCTTTTTATTTTTTTAAGGTAAAAATAAAAGTTAAAATTTGCTTTTTTTTTGAGCAGAAAATAATCGGTAATTGTTGCCTTTTATTTTTTAAAGCAAAAATAAAAGTCACATTTCCAAATCAAGTATTCTAGAGTTGTGTATACTCGAATTTAATACGTTTAAAGCTCCTATCAGGATTCTAATAACTCCCTAATACACAAATACCACGGTTAGATCAAATCTAAATATGTATGTACTATGTATAAATCAGGGACCGCAAATAACGAGAGGAGAAATGTTACGTGCATAAGGAGTAAACCAATATATTTCTTATTACTCGGAGTACCTTCAGCGGCACTGATTTTTATTTTTTAATTTTTACTTATAAAAATCAAGTTTAATCATTATATTTTGAGTTTTATTTTTTACTCAGAAAATAATTGTTATGTTTTGAGTTTTCTTTTTTGCTCGGAAAATAATCGTTACGTTTTAAGTTTTATTTTTTGCTCGTAAAACAATGGTTACGTTTTTGGTTTTATTTTTTGCTCGGAAAATAATCGTTACGTTTTAAGTTTTATTTTTTGCTCGGAAAATAACCGTTATTCTTTAGTTTTATTTTTTGCTCAGAAAATAAAACTTAATTTTTGCGTATGCGTATGCAATGTGGAGTGCAATGGGGTATAGTCATTGCGCTGGGTATGCAGTTACAGTTGCAAGGCTATACTCAATCCCGACTCTTGCGTCCTCGTTCGCGCACTCTGGG
>NW_023458557.1:2982951-2985410 GCF_013731165.1 Rhagoletis pomonella | reverse complement strand
AAAATTCGTCGGATTCGCTTGAAAATCGTTACTCAGGGGTTTTAGGGGTCGCTGAATCCCAATTTGATGTCAGTTTTCAAAAATTCAAAAGAAGGGACAAAATTATTTTAACGGTTTGGATCAAACCCACTCCTGATGGAGGTATGCTCTATCCCGTGTAGAAGTCTCCATATTATGACTAAAATATGTCAATTTCTACACGGGATATTAAGGGAAAATATCCGCTATCCGGCTAAGTCCCTGGATAACGGCTTTGATGCTGTCATGGCAGACCCACGTAAGAAACTTGTTACGATGCAGGGACTCGGAACCCCAGTATCGGCGGTTGAGGGTGAGAAAGCAGGCTCTCAGGCGTCGTCATCCAACAACTGCAGCTCTTCATTGGTGGGAAACTTGGCTAATGTAGAGTATACTGCGACAAGACAAAGTAACAATCTATGTCACGACTGCGATAGTAATCGTGATGTGTTTTGTTATATTTGCTGCAAGTACGAAATCAGTTCATTGCGAAAACAAATTAATGATGACGTCAAAGTCACATACAAGGGGATTTTTGATTCAGAAATTGATGAGAATGCATGGGCTCCCAATGTAATTTGCAATTGTTGTAAATTAATGCTTAACCGTTGGAAGAAAGACAAAAAAGCAATCAAATTTTCCAGTCCAGCAGAATGGAAGAAACCTCTTTGTAAAGAAGATTGCTTTTTTTGCTCAAATACAGTAAGTCAGAATTGCACTTCTAAAAATAAACACAACATCGTTTATAAAACAGTAACATCAGTAAAGGCTCCAATTTTACCCAACAAGAAAGAAGAAAAAACTGATTTCGAGAGCATTAACGCAGTGAGAAATGATGAATTGATGAATGTTGATGAATACGAGCCTGAAAGCGACCATGACGATAGCGACTCTGACTATTCTGAAGACACTAAAAAATCAGTCCCAAAGCTAGTTTCACAGGTTGAATTAAATGATCTCATACGCGACTTAGGTTTGCCAAAAGATAAGGCGGAGTTTTTGGCTTCATTTATGAAGCAGCATGATTTCCTAGAACCAAAGACAAGGGTTTCCATATATCGAAATTCGAGAATCAGACTTTCGAAAATACTTTTCTAAAGATGATGATCTTGTATTTTGTACTGATATCAATGGACTGATGAATGAAATGAAAGAAAATTGCTACAAAGCAACAGATTGGCGACTTTTCATCGATTCTTCAAAAAGAAGTATTAAGGCAGTATTACTCCATAATACCAATGTTTATGCTCCTATACCTATAGCTCATTCGACTGTAATGAAGGAAAAATATGGAAATATGGAAATACTTCTGAATAAAATTGGTTACGAGCAACACAGGTGGCAGATTTGTGGAGATTTCAAAATCATAACTATGTTACTTGGGCAACAGTCTGGATTTACAAAATATCCCTGCTACTTATGTTTATGGGATAGTAGAGCTAGAAAAGAGCATTACAAGATAAGAGATTGGCCTATGAGAAAGTCCCTCACACCTGGATCGCACAATGTCATTAATGAATCGCTCGTAGATCCATCAAAGGTCCTGCCCCCTCCTCTGCACATTAAGTTAGGTCTTATGAAACAGTATGTAAAAGCTCTTGATAAGACAGGTAAATGTTTCGAGTATTTACAGGCGATATTTCCTACAATTTCTGAGGCCAAAATTAAAGAAGGTATCTTTGACGGTCCTCAAATTCGAAAATTGCTTAAGGATAATGTCTTTATAAGTCAGATGAATAATTTGGAGAAAGCAGCTTGGTTGAGTTTTCGAGAGGTTGTAGAAAACTTCTTGGGAAATCGAAAAAGTCCACAATATAAAGAAATAGTGGCCAAGATGATAAATAACTATGAGAAGTTGGGATGCTTGATGAGTTTGAAACTGCATTTCCTACACTCTCATCTTGACAAATTTCCGGAAAACGTAGGACATTTCAGCGAAGAACAGGGTGAACGATTCCACCAAGACATTAAAATTGTTGAAACTCGCTATCAGGGAGCGTGGGATGTCAATATGTTGGCAGACTTTTGCTGGATGCTCAAAAGAGAATCACTTGAACAGAACAACAAGCGTAAAATAAATCCTCTCCACAGAACGTTTGAAGAGAAAAGAACACGATATAGTTCAAAAAAAGAAAACCATTAAAATATTATCCGCTTTTGGAGCAGCATTCATATAATTTATCAATCAGCCCTTTTTAGGGCTATACATGATGTACAAAATCCGATCGAGCAACCTCCCCGCGGTGTACATCGGGTAATGCCAATGCCGACGGTACAAGGATTTAGAAGATTGGTCTTAATTAAATGAATGAAATAATAAAGTCATTGTTTGAGGTTAGAAAAAATGTCTGATTTTAATAGAGTTAAGTAGACCTCGAATTCGGGTTCAGCGAACCCTAAAACCCCTGAGTAACGATTTTCAAGCGAATCCGACGAATTTT
>NW_023458557.1:2979005-2982851 GCF_013731165.1 Rhagoletis pomonella | reverse complement strand
CCCTAAAACCCCTGAGTAACGATTTTCAAGCGAATCCGACGAATTTTACAAAAAGTGTCCGCCATATTGGATCCGCCATTTTGAATTTTCGAAAACTGACATCAAATTCGTAATCGGTGACTCCCAAAACCCCCGAGTAACGATTTTCAAGCGAATCCGATGAATTTTACAAAAATGTGTCCGCCATATTGGATCCGCCATTTTGAATTTTGAAAAAATAATATCATATTCGTAATTAGCGACCCCGAAAACCCCCGAGTAACGAGTTTCAAGCGAATCCGATGAATTTTTCCAAAAGGTGTCCGCCATATTGGTTTTCTGGGGTTATATCAAAACCCTGAACTGATGGAGTTAAATGGACCTCGGATTCGGATTCAGCGACCCCAAAAACATAAAGTACACATGGGTCAGAACACAAATTTTTTTTTGTGTGGCTGTGTATAAATCTAAGGTGACCAGAATTTTTTAGCATTCCAGGAGGACAAATGCTCCACACCGAAAACACAAAAAATTTGTTTTATATTTATTTTAACACATAAATAACGAATAAGTTAACACTGTTTAAAAGAGCACAAACAATTCAAAGTTGCTCTAAACACAAGTCAAACAAGTTAATAATACACTGAGTTGCATAATTATAAGACCGAAACACATTACCGTTGATTTTTGTAAATTTGTTTTTTTGTTGACAGTGTTGTTCATTTTCTTCCATATAAAAAAAAAAATCGAACATACTTTGTAAGGAAGAAAATGGGTGACACCGTGTAAAAATGCCAAAAATTAACGTTATTTTACATAAATATAGCTATGTATATAAACATTTATTTTTATTTTCCATTTCTGCTGAGCTTCGGCCAGCTACGGTCTTCGATTATCAGTTTTAATTTCGAGTAATGTTTCAAATAAATTTGATTGAAATTATATTAATATAAAACTGTTTATTTGTCAGCTTTTATTTTGTGGAACTTAGCTTTTTTCTAGCGGGTTTTTATAAAAATCTGAATTTCTTACTCGAAAATATATAGTTGGCAGCACTGGCTCCATTACACTTCTTAAAATAGTGGTTAATTTTGATGTAAAACGTAAAATATTTTCTCATTTGTGTTAAAAAAAATTAAAAATTTCGAAATAATTTAACAGTTTTCTTAAATAGGGCTGAATGTTAGCATTAAATTTAAAAACAATACCACTATGTTGGGTATTAAACACTATACGTGTCGTCGCGTTTCTCTCCACATTGCATTTTTAAAATGGCATACATTTTTTGTAATTTCGTTGCCTGGCGGAAATTCGGTTTAGGTTTATTTATGAATCATATCAATGTCTTAGTATAGCAAAACTTTATCTCACACTTTTTTTTCAAATAACTAGATATTGAAACCGTTATGAACAATGTATGTATGTAACAGAGCTGGGTTTATTTTGATTGTGATTACATTTTAATTACGATTGCTTAATTTTAATCCTTAAATTGTAATCATAAATTTTACCATTATGATTATAATAACTGTGATCTTAAAAATTTAAGGTCTAAGATTACTGTAATCGTAATCATGAAATACATTTCTAAGGGGAAAATCATACAGGCCTGGGCTATTTTTGGCTATGTTCTTGGATGTGAAATAACGCGTTTTCTAAAATTTGTTAAGCAGATTTGCGCTCCAATGCAATGAACGTACTTATTTTAAGGAGGACAAGAAGGGCATTTTTGCTCTTAAGGAGGACAGAGAAGGAAAAAAGTTTTGAGAAGGACAAATGACATTTGAGGAGGACAATCCTCCTCACAGGAGGACGGTTGTTCAGCTTATATAAATCCTCTTCTCATGTTTGATTTGTAAAATCGGGAGAAAAATAGTCAAGCTTTTAATAGATATTTAGTCCCTCCAGTACGAAAACAACGCATTTTTTAATAAAAAAATGGAAGGTTCAGGAACTATAAGAAACCTATGAGATATGTGTAAAGAAGGAAAATTTTCACAATATGAAAAATCCGTACATCTTGACGTAAAACTAAAAATCCGAACGTTGAATCCGTACAACCGGCAGGGCTGGATGGAACATTTGCAAAACTTTAATTCGTTTCTACAAGGTGAGAATAAAAATGTTTTTGATTTGTCGCAAATTATAAATATAATAAAGTTTTGAAGGTAAACTATGCCTTTTTTTACATGATCTCAAAAAAAGAATATTTCATCATTTTCCATGGCTAGAAAAAAATATTGCACATATCAAAGAGGATAAATTGGACCCCTATGCCGCAAAACTACGTGATTTAAAAGCAGATTTTGAAAAAAGATTTACCAATTTGAAATTATTTAAATGTACGTCTGCATACTTAATAAACCCTTTTCTATGTAACATAGTTGAGGATGAATTTACAATATCCGAAATACCCCTTTTTAAGAAAAGCGAAGAAGAGTTGGTGTTTTTGGAATGAAATGAAGATAACACACTGGAAAAGCAACATAAAGCTTTGCCACTGCTTGAATTCCGGCAACATGTACCAGATTAAAAATATCTGCTGTTGAAAACAGCTGCATGCCGTATATTTTCAATTTTTGGTACGACGTATAACTGTGAGTCTTTGTACTCTACAATGAATTCGTAAATTTACATGTGGCTCTTTTCGGCCTCGGCCTTGCCCACCCCTGGTATATACATACATATAGATGATATAATAGCTCTGATCTAATACTTTTCGTGTAAAATCCTGTAAAAATGTCAAACAGCAAAATCACTCTCTGAAGTGAGAGTAAAAAGTGAGTAACAGCAAAAAGTATGGGAACAAAAACAGCATCGGGTAAAATCTTGCAACTTCATTTTTTACACAATTCTCCAAAAATCGCTTCCTTTTACACATGTAAGTTCATTGAGTACTGGATCAGAGCTAATACAAGATTGCACAAAAAGAAGACGCCAGTAAGAGGAAGTGCCAAACAAATGAATTTAACTTCCCATTTTGCAAACAAAAGTCAGTAAGTTATATGTATTCATGATTTTAACGTAAACTTTGTGACAGATGAAGCAGAACCACAGATTATATTGCTAAAAGAAAACCTAAATTTTGAAAAATATATAAATAGAAATTCTCAAACTACAAGATCAAAAGCAGGATTTGTTGCGGTGTTTCCAAGATATTTTAACGCCCTTGAGTCACAAGTATACACCAGTATCATATTTTATCAATCATACCGACAATTTCATGTATTCAAAGAGTTAAAAATGAAAATGAATAAAAATAATCAAATCAACATAATGATTAAAATTAAGAGAAATGTTTAATATTAACCTAACCTACACGTGTATGTATGTAACTGAATCGCCAGGTTTACATATAAAAAGGTGATCAGCATTTTCGAAATTAACTCCCTAATCTGTAATTAGAAAAGTAGATTAGCCATACAAAATTATAATAACAAAATAATCTCAGATTAAACCGATAACTTTTTGGTGTCCAACCTAGTTTAATCGGTTATACTTGCGAAAAAGAGGAGAAATGTAAAATGTAAAAGAAAACAAATTTGACGCTAGCTAGGAAAAGAGGTATGTAAGGTATTTTTAATAAAACATTAAGTGAAAATGTATTTAAATAGCATAATTTGTGTAGCAAAAAGAAAATTGACCACTGTCGCACAGAGAAAAAGCTTAACCTTTCCTCGAGTTGGGAGAATAACAAGCAGAACCAATCTGATAGCTAACGAGCTTTGATCAGATTATATTTATATGTAAACAAACTGTTAAAGCTCAGTTAGTCTAGACTTAATTTCCGTAACGTAACTTAACTAAATATTTCGGCCATCCTGTTATATGAGAAACTGTGTTGGCGGTTAGTTAAAACTTAACTTA
>NW_023458557.1:2961321-2978905 GCF_013731165.1 Rhagoletis pomonella | reverse complement strand
TTAATATCAAGGTGAAATGGTGCCCACAATACCCGATCTTACTCTATACTTTTTCAGCTATGGCTATATTGTGTTCACAGCTTAAATACCGCGTTGTTTCCAGGTGGAATTCGCAATTCCATTCTGTACAATGCCTATTGTCGCATAAAAAGAATATAAATGTGCTTTGTGATAAGCTACAAGTGGAAAAGTTCCACGAAAATGATTTTATGTGTTCTGGTATCTATCCTTGTTGCAACCCATTTCAAATGCAATAGATTTTTTGCAACAAGATAGTGGAATGATCTACGGATTCCTTCTTCCCACATTAGCGACTCTAAGAACAAAATATCACAAAATGCAAACAAAAAGCACATTAAAGCACTTCACCAACATAGTTGTTTTTTTGGAGCAATCTTTGAAAAAGAGATTTAAAAATTATTACGATTTTAAAAATGAAGACGACGCAATTGTGGGTGCGGTACTCTGTCCAGATATCAAATTGAAGTGGGTCAAATGTTTAAATCCGATGTTTGATACAGACAAAGTAAAGGAAATTAAAGATTTTGTAAAAACTCTTTTATCAGAAGAATTCGATGAAATTATTTGCTCTAGCCAAAGCACAGCACCATTCGAGGCCGGATGTAATGATTTATTTGAATTTTCTTTCGATGGTAAAACGAGTAACATATTTAAAAATTTTTTATATCCGTAAAAAAATTTTAAATTTACTTTCAAGATGATCCGATGCATCAGAGTATGAATACTTCTACGTCAGTTGAGGAAGAATTTCTCTCATACATGGTAGACAAATCTAAATCGAATTCCATGCTGAACTGATACCCCAGCATTAAAAAAGCGTACATTAAGTATAATTCAGCCTTGCCATCTTCAGCTGCAGTGGAGCGGCTTTGTTCGTTTGCTTCATTGCTAAATACTCTTCGACGTGGAAGTCTTTCTGACACAATTTTGAAAAATTGTTGTTACTCAAAGTAAATCACAGAGTTTGTATTAGTCCTTAAGTACTTTATTATATATTTAATTTTTAAGAAAATAAATTAAGTACGCCTTGGAAGCAAATCAAAAACAACTTAAAAATACATTGACAATTTCATCACGTTATGTTTATAAATACGTAACTCGTTAATTTTTGCGAGTGAAATTTCTATTACTTGTATGTAATTATAAGTAATTTGCAATTTTTGGTTTATATGTATTTGGGAGTTTTCGCAGCTTGCAGTATTTATGTTTATGTCACATAATTAATTTTTTGGTTTTTTGTATGTATATATCGCACACCGTCATTAAAAGAGTCACAACTTAAAATTTGGCATTTTTGAGATTATGCGCTAAAAATGTACACAGAGCTTTTATTTACCTTTCAGCAAAAGATGGAGCAGATTTTATTTATAATTCGTTAAAAAAACCATATGATTATCATGTGCTAAGAAATAGTTTTTCGCATTTTCTGAGAAACGTATCATTTTGAGTTGCGACTCTTTTGAAGACGGTGTGCGATATGTAATAACTATGATAATGCTGCCTAATAATTGAGTTATAATTTATTTTTGTCAACCTTTTAATTTTTATTAATAAATGACTGCTTTAAATAATCGTTATTCACCGATAACTGCAAAATGACTGACCAGTCGTCACTGAAAGGCTGCAGTTAAAAATTGCTAGTCAATCAATGTGAGTGCAATGATTTTCAGTCACGTTGATTGCATTACTTAACACCAATGATATGAGTACCTAGTTAGCGATATTTATTAAATCTGACAAATTTTAAAGTAAAACATTATTTAAATTGCATTTACAAAAGCATATGATTGAGGAACGTATACAACACAAATAACAATGTAAATACCAGGTACTTTTGAAAGTAGTGAGTAATAAAAAAAGCATTAAACAAAAATATACAAAAACAAATTCTGTAAACATGCTTATTCTACTCTATAAAGAAATTGCGATTTTTTTTTTAATTTTTTCGCAATTTACTCCAACTTTTGAGGGTGTACGAGTCAAGCGGATACACATACACATACAACAGATATACATGTTAGTAGGTGGGTCTGGTTTAAAGCACACACCCCTTAAAATGTTTTCATAAGAGGAGCAAATGTTTTCGTAAGAGCAGCAAAGCATTCAAAGAGGAGTCTTCCAATCTTGACCTGAAGTTATTACATACAAAACCTACTGATGAAAAGCATATTTCGGCCTCAACACATTTAGGCTGAACTGTCAAGAGAGTCATAAGCCATTTGAAGATAAGGACCCCTATCTCCTCCATGGATCTCGCGTAAATCGCTCCACATCGAGTAAATTGTGGATCTCCATGGATCCATTACAAAATATTTGAACTTCTTCTACCAGCACGTCGGCCAAATTGTAAGCTTTTCTATTTGAGGAAATTTTTCCTTAAAACTCTCTGTTTGGTTTACATTAGCGAAGCTATGAGTAAATTAATTTAAATATTCTTCAAAAATGGCTCAGACAGCAATTTAAAAGTAAAGTTTCAAGCTTTACTTTTTACTAGCTCTGCAAATTAGACTTTTGTGCGAAAACATTGTACTTTGGCTGCGTTGGACAGTTTGTTTCGCCAAAAATCTCACTCATGTGCATCGAAAAGTGACCGCCGAGGAATACTTCAGTCGGTATTAAGGCAAAATAGCAAAATTTGCAAACATACAAATGTGAGATAAATTTTTTAGTCACGTGATAATGGACTATATAGCCGACATAGTCAGTCAAAATTCGGTACAGTTTCAGAGTGCATCACGCAATCAAAAGCACCGTTATCCGTTATAGTCCATCCACATCATCCAAAGCACCGTTAGCTGTTATATTCGTTGAAGCGCCGATCAGTCGACGCAGTGGGCAAACGCAGCAGAGTTTGCAGCGAATCATCAAGTGAAGCGGGACTTAATGCGCAGTCGTTGGGCTTCTGGCCGAAGCAGCGTGCAGTCGTAGGCTTCTATGTGAAGCAGTAATTACTTAAGCAGCGTACAATAAGGAAAGCAGCGAAGTAGACTAGTTTAGCGCAGCAGCACATCAGCAGTCGCCGAGCAAAGCAGAAGTCAGCGCAGTAGCGGGTTGAACAGCGGCGTAAGAGTGAAGCGGCGAATACGCAAAAGCAAAGCTGCAGGAGGAAAAGGCAAAACGGAAAAATTGTGTTTGCAGTATAAAAGGTATGAGATTTTGATTTATTGGAGTTGATGCGAACTACCTAATGGTCATTAGAGAAGAAGTAGAACCAGGGACCGTAACGGTTATCACTTTTTAATCGTTATTAACTGAGTTTCATTTTTGCTCGGAAAATAATCGTTACGTTTTAAGTTTTATTTTTTGCTCGGAAAATAATGGTTACGTCTTAAGTTTTATTTTTTGCTCGGAAAATAATGGTTACGTTTTAAGTTTAATTTTTTGCTCGGAAAATAATGGTTACGTTTCAAGTTTTATTTTTTGCTCCGAAAATAATGGTTAGGTTTTAAGTTTTATTTTTTGCTCGGAAAATAATCGTTACGTTTTAAGTTTTATTTTTTGCTCGGAAAATAATCGTTATTTCTTGAGTTTTATTTTTTGCTCAGAAAATAAAACTTAATTTTTGCGTATGCGTATGCGCTTTTTGCACTTTTTCTTTAGAAATGTGGTTCTCTTTGTTTCTGCCCTGGTATCTGTATTTTCATTACCCACTCTACAGTGGCGTTAAAGGTTCAATGCAGCCGCCCCCTGTCTATTCACGCATGCGCATACGCATACGCAAAAATTAAGTTTTATTTTCTGAGCAAAAAATAAAACTCAAGAAATAACGATTATTTTCCGAGCAAAAAATAAAACTTAAAACGTAATCATTATTTTCAGAGCAAAAAATAAAACGTAAAACGTAACGATTATTTTCCGAGCAAAAAATAAAACTTAAAACGTAACCATTGTTTTCCGAGCAAAAAATAAAACTTAAAACGTAACGATTATTTTCCGAGCAAAAAATAAAACTCAAAACATAACGATTATTTTCTGAGTAAAAAATAAAACTCAAAATATAATGATTAAACTTGATTTTTATAAGTAAAAATTAAAAAATAAATATCAGTGCCGCTGAAGGTACTCCGAGTAATAAGAAATATATTGGTTTACTCCTTATGCACGTAGCATTTCTCTTTCCGCATGATTTTTTGAGTTGAAATTTCAAAGGATAATCGTTATTTGCGGTCCCTGAGTAGAACTAATACCCGCTAAGAAATTTATGCGGAAAAATACTTTGAGTACGAGTACCAGATGAGCGTATGTTGTAAATTTTATTTTGTTAGTTGTAATCCTTAGTTGCTCTGTTTGTATGCGAAATGTATAACATAAGAAAAGTATTTCCCAGTAAGAAACTTTGATTTCAAGAATAAGAAAAAGAAAACAGAGTGAACTATTGTCAAACATACATAAATAGAAACGTGTGACCAATAAGAAATTTGTAGTAGTTATCCTATATCCATAAATAAGTAAATTGACTCCATTCACTTTATTTGTTTTTAAATACCGATATCATTAAATATCACAAAAATTTGCATTTTTCGAATAAATTCTAATATTTTATTTTGTAAACCATGGACCGCAATGAAATTTTCAGTTTGACTGTGGGCGGGCGATTTGGGACTTTCGACAACCGGATGGAAACCGACATTACAGGACAGACTGCTGAAGCACTTCGGCCTGAACGTGAGCGACGGCGATTCGACAGATGGCGATCATGCCACAAGTATTCAAAGCGTACGTGAGGTTAGGGTCGAGAAGTCTAATTTTACTCTCCGGTATGTCGTGTACTCCATGACTTCCTTTAGTGGCATAGGCCGTATTAGCTTCGAACAATGGCTCGAGGATTTTGAGCGTAATGCGACAGCGGTACAGTGGAATGGCCTCCAAAAATTAATTTAGGCGAAGCAGTTATTAAAGGGTGGGGCCAAGATTTTCATACGTAGCCAAAGCAATATGAACAGTTGGAGCTCATTAAAGCTGGCACTGCGAAAGGAGTTCGGGACAACCGTACTTTATTGAAGGCATACCCGATTCTAGGTCAAACAAGAGTAACTTGTACCAGTCACGAATCATTGCAGACCTCAAAGTACAAATTAAGGTGTACGAACGGATTCGATCCAGCCAGTCATCATTTGCGAGCTCGAGCAACGCAAAGCCGTCGTTAAACAAAGCTTTGCAGAGCTCAAGGACGACTTTTTCATTTATGGTGACTCTTCACATTTCGCGAGGAACTGCCCACGGAATCGCACGTCATGTTTCAACTGCGGTAAGGAGGGCCATCGAGCGGCCGATTATAAACAGAACGTAAAGCCGGAGGAGCATAGCATGAACACCATTACCAATGAAGGACGATCCACCAAGTCAACAGTAGGAAGTAGCTTAACCTTTAAGGACATCAATTTCAATGGTATAACCGTTTCGGCGTTGATTGACACTGACTGCGATATATGTTTGACGCGTTATGACAACTTATGATGCTGAAGTTGGACGTGGACCTAAGCAACGAGCGGCGTCGATTGGTCGGCATAGGAACGAGCGAGCTCACGACCTGGGCAGTTTCATAATACAGATTGTGATTGATAACAGCACACTAGAGATCACCTTTCACGTAGTCAAGGAAAGGTGCATCAAGTACGCGCTTGTGATTGGAAACGATGTATTGAAACAAGTGACCTGATCGTAACGGAAGAACCGGACAACGAACATGCACTTGGTGAACAGGCAGAGTCAAGCTCGCGCGTTGGTGTGGCACAGCTTGGAGCAGTAGGTGGCAACCCGAGTAAGGGCGCACATGATGGTTCAAGGAAACGAGAAGAGAAGACCAAGAAGAATTGTGAGCACATCTCAGTACGAAGGCCACGATCTGTAAGATACGATGAGAGCGTGGGCGCTGTCGTAGTCAGTAGACCGAGAGGGTACAGGATGTCCCAGGAGAAGATGAGGCCGAACCATGATAGTTTGACTTGAGCAAGGTGGTTTGTGAAGAGCCGGAAGTTGAGGACTTGAACAGAGTGGTCGAACTATCGGAAGAATTTAGAGACTTATATCTCGCTGAAGCGGTAGATGAATCGCCTGCGGAAGAAGTCGATATTTTGCATCTAAGTAGGGAACACGCAGCTGAGGTTGGTGGTATGATAACAAAATACAAGCCAACGAGGAGTATCGAATCGCCAGTAAAGATGAAAATTCTATATCTATATCTATATGAGAGGTCAAGGCGAATTTCATACGCAGACAGACTAATAGTAGCCGAGCGAGTGAAGCAATGGCTGAAGGATCGCATTATCCAACCTAGCACTTCTGAGTATGCGTCTCCGGTGGTATTTGTTTCGAAGAAGGATGGAGGTAAACGTCTTTGCTGCGATTATCGCCGACTAAACGCAAAGATAGTGCGCGATAACTTCCCGATGTCGATAATGGACGACGTACTTGAACGTTTGCACGGCGCTCAGGTATTCACTACACTGGATTTAAAGAATGAATTTTTCCAGTTCCGGTAGAGCCCAGTTCCAGGAAATACGCCGCATTCGTAACATACAACGGGCAGTACGAATTCCGATACGCACCGTTTGGCATTAAGGATTATATCGAAGGCATGGCAAAGTTGGGGCGAGTCCTGCGAAAGGCTGCAGCGTATGGTTTGCAGATCAAATGGAGCAAATGTCAATTTCTAATGGGTAAAGTCGATTTTTTGCGATACATCATTCCACCCCGTGCAGTACATGAGTCGCCAGACTAAACCCCCGGAAGAGAAGTACCACTCGTATGAACTCCAGGTAGTCGCTATAATAGAGGCTTTAAAAAAATTGAGAGTTTACTTAATGGCGATCAAGTTTGAAATCATAACGGACTGTAATGCATTCGCTATGACCATGAAAAAGCGAGACGTTCCGTTAAGAGTATTCCGCTGGGCGATGTTTTTGCAAGAGTTCGATTATGAGATCGAGCACCGGCGTGGAACGAAGATGCGGCATGTCGTGCCTCATGCTGGAGGACTCCCTTGTTCATCGACTGAAGCAGGCGCAGCAACATGATAATTGGATCTGAGCTGTATGCAAGGTTATGGAGAAAGACAGCTACGATGATTTCTATATGAAGTAGGATATGTTGCACAAGGATCCCACCAAGCAGTTGATTGTCGTTCCGTCATTAATGGAGAAGGAGATCATCCGAACAGCACACAAGCAAGGCCATTTTTCCATCAAGAGAACTCAAGAGTCTATAGAAAAGTCATTTTACATCCCGTCGTTACACTCAAAAGTATCAAAGGTTGTCAGAAGCTGCGTACAGTGCATCATCCACGAGTCAAAGACAGCAAAAAGGATGGCTTCTTAAACCCCATCGACAAATAAAGTAAACCACTAAGAGCACTCCACCTCGATCATGTCGGGCCGTTAGAATCAACCAAGAAGGCATACAACTACATTCTTGTAGTTGTGGACGCGTTCTCCAAATTCGTGTGGCTGTATCCAACGAAAACAACTGATGAAGAAGCGGTGTCGATTGCATGAGGAGGCAGGCAGCGCTATTTGGAAATCCACGACGCGCCATTACTGACAGAGGCGCTGCTTTTACTTCCAGCGGCTTCAAGGAGTACTGCGAAAATGAGGAAATCTAACATTTGCTAATAGCGATGGGTGTTCCGAGAGGAAATGGGCAGGTAGAACGCATGCATCGGATCATCATACCCATGATATCCAAGCTATGTTGCGAGAACCCCAAGAAGGGTATATGAACGTGGACCGAGTATAGCAGTTAGTGAATAGCACACCACCAAGAAGCACCAAGCAGTCTCCATTCAAGATCCTTACAGGATTGGAAATGCGGAACAAAGGGGTGCCTCAATTGCAAGAGCTGCTGGAATATGTAGCCGTAGATGAACTCGATGCCGAAAGAGAAGCGATGCGTCAGGAAGTGCAGGACAATATTGCTGTTATACAACCAGGACTTCTAACGAGCGGCGGAGGTCAATTACGAGATCAACGACCTAGTCGCCATCAAAAGGACGCAATACGGAGCCGCACTAAAGATAAAGGGAAAACTCATCGGGCCCTACAAGGTAACAAAGAATATGGAGCGTGGTCGGTACGAGGTTGCCAAGGTCGGGGAGCAAGAAGGACCCCGACGCACTATAACAATTGCTGAATTCATGAAGACGTAGAATCCCGTATTTGATGCCGAATAAATGCGCAGGATGGCCGAATGTGGGATCGGACTGATGGACGAACACAAAATGCCGCTAAGCAACCCTGACGAATGACTTACAGATACAACACTGTTCAACGAACAAGACAATACTGAAAACGACCGATTGACAAAAGGAGGAGGATGCAAAGAAACGAACGAAGCAAATCTCGCTTGCAAGTATACGGCAACAAGAAACGGACGGACTTGTAAAATCATTGTATCGTGTAATAAATTTAAGAATGCCATGACGCAGTGAATAAATGTACATTTGTTAAACACAACTCGTTGCGTGTAATTATTTGTTTAACTAAAGGCAGCCCCATGTATATATATATATATTAGACTGTATCATATAAAATGAATGTTTTGTTTCTTTCGGTCCCACATCAAAATTTCGTTGTTGGTTACAAAAAAATAATGGCGACAAAATTTCAGCCCTTCATCTTCATTTTTCAGTTAGCGCTCGCAAAAATAAGATTTTTCAATGAAGAAAATGATGTTCCGCAACTTTTTTATAAAAAATTAAATATAACAAATAAAAGAAAAACTTAAAGCAGTTTTGTAGGGAATTAAATTTTCTACAAAGGCAGGCGTACATCATATTTAAAAAACAAACTTTGTGTTTTTACAGGTAAGAAAAGTGAATTTTTTTCTTAAATTTGTATTTTGATTTACTTTTAAAAACAAAGCAAACAACTTTTTGAAAAGCAAAACTTATATAGTTAATTACATTATGAAATTTTATGATTTAAGCAAACTAGTTTTCATACTTTCATTGACACCAATATCATATTGGAAAAGATAAACATGAACTCACTTACTAAGAAAAACACGCGTTGTAAGAATAAAATTTTTTTATTTGATTACCGTTTAAAAATGTTCGTATTTAAATCAAGTAAAAAATGTTAACGAAAAGGATTTTTCCATTATACATACACTACGTATAATGGAAATATTAAATTCAAATACGCCCGTATTAAAACGAAGCATTTTTCACTGCACGGATGGCATTTTACACGTCTCGGATGCTTTTCATATCCCTGGAAAAAATTGTGCGACTAATCTCTAAAGCGAGTATTCCGAGATTACTCTCAATCGGGTACAATTGGGCATTAATTAGTCCCAACTAGTCTCATACGGGTACTATTGGAGGTCAATTAGTCTCGACTCATCCCTAATGGGTATAATTGGAGATCAATTAGTCCCCAACTCATCTCTAACGGGTACTATTAACGATTTAATGATATGTACGCACTTAGTCAAAGAAATTTCACGTGCGGCGTTGGCACACAGAGAGAGTATTCGCCTAACAAAACTAAGCTCCCCGGTTCGAATTTCAGCTGGTGCAAATATTTATTTTTATTTTTTAAAATTTACTAGTCGCTTTTTATACCCGTTCGGGTATAAAGGTGAACAATTAGTCTCTTCATAGGACATGCTCGAACAAAAGCCATCAGTTCATTCCATATAAAGAGATCAAAAGTGGTATTAGTCGCATGCTCCTTTGCGATTGCTCCCGGAGTCATCCCGGATTAGTCCCATTTTTTGCAGGGATGTGATTAAGAAAGTATATGTATGTATACAAAGCATACACAGCGGTGACAACACATACACACATACATGGTATGACATAACCCTACAGGAAATGTATCTAACTTTAAGCTGATTAGGAAGGAGCTATAAGTCACTTATTATCTGTGAAAGCTAACTATATTTGTATGGCGATGGCCGCGAAATAGTCAAGGGTGGTTACCTCTGCATTTGATGTAATTAACTTGTAACTAACTACTTCTGGGCATAACATATCAATAGGAAAAATAAAATTTTTATTTTTTTATTTACTTTATTTATTTTATCACATTTAATGTTTGTGTACATATTCTGCTGTATGTGGTCCCATATTCGAACTCCGTCAGACATAACTTCAAAATTATAATATGAAATTTCGATCTTCCTTTTATTTCTCCTCAACTCGAAAAAGAATTTGCGAAGTGCAGCATATTTAAATCGAAACGCGTTTAAAGAAAACAATCTGGAGCTTTACTCCTGCATAACTTGTCCACTTTTTTCAAGTTAGCTTTTTGTAGCTAACTACAAGTTATATATTTTACAGAAATCCCGGAAAAAGCTAACTACAAGTAGGTTATTTTTTATCAATTGGTAATTTTTTTCTGCAGGGAATGCACTAATCGCGCGCTGTGATGTTGATTCAAACTCTGCATTTGAAAATACATCTACATGTATGGCTGTAGCTGAGTGTGCAAAGACGCTTGATACAATCGGTTGCTGGCAAGAGGGGGTCCGGGTTCAGTTACCATCAGACGGAACATGAAACTTATTTTTTTTTCTTCTTAATTATAATTTCGTATAACGAAAAAGCATCTGTGCACTTCACATCAACATATTTTATAACGCACAAACTCAAATTTAAAACGACTTGGGTTGGTGCTCTTTCATATGCGTATTTTTTCAATTTAGCACGTTTTTTTTAATTCTAAAATTTTTTTCCCTCTGTGTAGAAGAACAATCAAGATAAAAATAAAAAAATGTCTATTATATTTAATTTTTAACTTTTTTTGGCTTAAAAATTTCTAAAAATACTCATCAATATAATATTGCTAAGATAGTCATTTCACATATTCTGAAAGTCTGGATTGTATATAGAAAAGTAATTTCTCAGTTTTCCCTGCTTTGCAGTTTTAAGCGTTTTGTTTTCTTAAAGTGAAACTTCAGTTTTACAGTTTTAAGCGTTTTGTTTTCTTAAAGTGAAACTTCTTTAGCGGCGGTTGGTTGGTTGGGAGTAAATTGGCAAATTCTGCGGAAATTGCTCACGGAAATGGTGCAACGGAAATGATTCAATGGAAATGATGCAACGGAAATGGTGCAACGGAAATGGTTGGGGCTGAAACAAGTGCTTCTTGTGTATATGCAACGGAAATGATGCAACGAAAGTGATGCAACGGAAATGGTGCAACGGAAATGGTTGGGGCTGAAACAAGTGCTTCGTGTGTGTATGCATATGGTATTAATTTAACAAAAATTTGCTAATAAAAGGTTAAAGAATAACACTTAGAAAAAGACCAATACAACAATGAAAGTAAAGGTGACTACGTACATAAATGAAGGAAAGGATAAAGGCAAAGGTAAAAATAAAAACAAAAACAAAGATGCGTAAAGATAAAGGCAAAAATGAAGACCAATGTAAATTTAAACACTTTACTTATATATATAAAGGCAAAGGTGAAGGGAAATATGTAGCTGAAAAAATTATGAACATAAAAGTAAAGACAAAGAGGAGGATGAGGATACCGATAAAAGCAAAGATGAAGATAGGGGAAGAAAGATTAAAATAGAGGTAATTAAAGAGGAAAGTATACAGAGAGAGACACAGAGACTCAATCTGGGAACTATTTTGGGATTTTAGAGATTTTCGGGATTCTCAAGACATACCGATAATAAATCGATATTTCTATCGGTTTTTTATTGATATTTACCGATTTTGTTATCGGCATTCATCGATTTTGTAATCGATAATTATCGATTTTTTTTATCGATTTTGTTATCGATATTTGTCGACTTTTTTAGCGATACTTATCAATTTTTTAGCGATTTTGTTATCGATATATATCGATTTAGTTATCGATTTTGTTATCGATATCTATTGATTTTGTTATCGATATTTATCGATTTTGTTATCGACATTTATCGATTTTTTATCGATAATTGTCGATTTCGTTATCGACATTTATCGATTTTGTTATCGATATTTATCGATTTTGTTATCGATATTTTTATCGATTTTCTAGTCGATTTAGCTACCAATGGTATTATCGATGTTGCTATTGAAATAAATAGATAAATGAGATAAAAATGAAGATAATGGAAAAACCGAATAACATGAATGTTATTAAAACGAACAGTGGTAGAGGTAGAAAAAAAGCGAAAAAATATAAACTTAAGCAAAAGCAGATGTGTGTATGTATAGATAGATAAGTAACGTAAGTTTCACTTCTACAGTGTGGCCCAGGCGCACTTACTTTTTTTTTATAACAAGTTGGTGGACGCATAGCCGCATTTAAATCAATTAATTTGAATGTTTATGTTTACCAAAAAGTGTTAATCTTACCAAAAATGCGGCTGCTGGGTGCACTTTGGTGCAAATGAACAAACATTGTTTAAAAACATTGTTCCAAATGTTTCCACTTTTCCTTCATGTTCCTTCCATGTTGTTCTTTTATATTAAGATGCACCCTAGTGGCTAGGGCTGCCAGATATCTCTGTTGCCAAACCGGGACACTTTAGGGAGGGCCTCTCACTACCTTCTCTTTCATTTCGACGTGCGAAAAGATGTAGTGAAATTTTATTTTGACAGACAAAAACAAAAACATAAAAACATGAGATCATGAGATCATTACAACGTACGCCAACAAAACAAAACAACTTATCACAACTAAAGCACAGAGAATTTTTCACAATGCATGAACCTTTTTTTATTCTTTATAAAAATACAGTTTATACTAAATATATGAAAAAACATTAAAAAAATGTTAAACTATGTGCTAAACTCGGCAAAATTCAATAAATTTGCATACAAATTTGCAACATTCTAATCAGACTTTTTATACAAATTTTTAAAATGAAGTTTTGCAGCCCTTTAAATTTTAGTTGATTTTTGGTATTGTTTTTACTGAGAGTTTCTTCCATACAAACTATGATCGATAATTCTTTTTATATGAAGGACACTGTCAGCAAAAAAAATGCTAAAAATCAACGAAATTTGCTGGCAACTTCAGACTTGCACTTTATTAATTGGCCCAAAAGCTACATTTTCAAAATTTTTCTAAAAGATCTGATTAGAAATTGTGATCTGATGAAAGAGCCTCCGAGACAATAATTTTGTACGGCACTGTACTCTAGGTTTCATGAAAGAAAAAATCTTAAGTACAAGATAACATAAAAATATCAGTCAAATTTTTCGCTGCTGTAAACTTGTTTCAAAACTTCTGTCTTTTCCTTAATATAATTGTAAAACTCTGTGCACGTCATTTTGAACGTATTTAGGTACATATACGAATCATCAACTATTGCTTGTGCAAAGTTCAACTATTTTCGAAATGTGACTATTTCACAAATTAAACCGGTGCACTGAGAGAAAGAAGTTTAGAATTAAAAAAGCGTGCTAAATTTAAAAAAATACGCATATGAAAGAGCGCCAACCCAACTCGTAATACATTTAAGTATTTTAGTATTTAGTATAGAAATATTCACTTCAAATACGCCCATATTAAAATGAATCGATTTGCAATTACTGATTGCTTTTTCATAATTAAGTTAAAAAAACCCTCTGGAAATTAGCAAATTGTGTCAAGCATCTTCGCGCACTCAGCTACAGCAAGACATGTAAATGTGCATTTAAATGTTGAGTTTGAATCAACACCACGCGTGCGTGTTATGAAAGTATTATTTTTAAATACGAACATTTTTAAACGATAATCAAATAGAAAATATTCATGTTTGCTATGCGTTATTTCCCTCAGTGAATTCATAACATTTTTCGGAATATTACAATGCGTTTTTTTCGCTTAGTGTAGTGATTTTTGAACTTTTATTCAAATTTGTGCAATCAAATGAAAAACCGGGACACTAAAACGAAACCCGGGACATTTTAAGGTTGGACCGGGACACTGGGACAAATAGTCTAAAACCGGGACATGTCCGGGAAAAACGGGACGTCTGGCAGCCCTACTAGTGGCCCTTTTTGTTAAAAATAAATTGCAAATTCAGATCCTTAGGTCACCAAGATCCCAAAAAATGTCTTTTGATTGTATAAATAAATATTTGCATTTTAATCACTTTTAATTGATTTAAATGCGGCTCTGCGACAACCAACTTCAAATAAAAAAAAAATCACCAAGCAGGGAAATATGAGAAATAACTTTTCTATATACAATCCAGACTTTCAGAAAAACTTGGTTTCATCAATTCCCCAGCCGACCGCGGGACAGTGTGATTAATCACAATACAACCTCAAATTTTAAGGGCAGTATACAGGTCTCAAGAAAACGGTCAATAAAAAATTTGCCATTATTTCGTGTGTATTTCCAAGGAATTTTGGCATTTGATACTTCACAGCCTGTTGCTTCACTCTTTCGTTAAGAAATAATGGAACGGCCATATATTTCTGTTGCAAACATGGGTTGCCTTGTGCTCCTTTTTCAGAAAAAAAAACTTTAGAAAACCGTAGTAGAAAGCATAGCAAATTTCTTAAGAACTGCGTACTGCCTCAAGGAAATTTGACTCAAGAAAGTTTCTAAGCCACTTTTTGTACGTCATTTTGTATGGAGTTTTTGCTTTTCTTTAAAGCTGCGTACTGGCCTTTATAACAGCGTTGCCACTAACAATGGAATATAAAATAGATAGGGCATAAAATTTATTTTTTATTTGCGTTAAAAATTCGTTTAAAAGCAATCTTTACAAAAACATTACGATGGAACAAATGTCCCACCATGTCCCCACGTATTATACATACATAATTTTTAGATAGGTGGCAACCCCACTCAAACAAAAAATTAAAAATTATTTCACATGCAGAGACCATATCATTTTACTTTGTACCTCAGTTTTTAGTCCAACAAACGGTTAAGATCTTATAATTAAAAATAAATACAAAATTGGCAATCCTACTCAAAAAGTAATACATTATAGAACATCTAAAAGCCGAGCCTTTTTATTTGACACCTCATTCTTTTAATCCAACGAACATTGCGGATCTTATAATTTGTATGCAGGTGGCAACCCCTTAGGTATTTAAAGTACTAAAGATAATATTTCAATCGATACCGATTATACTTAAAAAAATCTCGTCTAATCCGTTCAGTAGTTTTTGAGATTAGCGTGATCAAATTATCTCCACTTTGCTTTGTATTATGTATAGAATATATTAATTTTTAAATAGGTGTCAACGCTATTCAAAAAATTAAAGCTATTGTACATGCGAAGTCCATGCTCTTCCATCTGGTGGCCCACTTTGTAATTCAACGAACGACGAAGATCGTGTAACATTTTAATAGGTGGCAACCCGACTCATAAAAATAATACATTATTGCACATTCAGGCTAAGTTTTTTAGTAATTTTATTAACAAGTGGCAACCCTACTCCAAAAACTAAAACGCTAATGCTTATCTAGAGGCCAATGCCTTGCATTTGACACCTAATTTTTTGTAATCTAATGAACGGTGCGGTTCTTATAGTTTTTTAGAAGGTGGTAACCGTATTAAAATTCTAAATAAAAAATGTCGCTTTCCTATCGATGCAGAGTATACTAGAGAAAATCTCGTCAAAATCCGTTCAGTAGTTTCGAGCGCGTACAAAGAATCTCGACTTTCCTTTATACTATGTGTAGATAGAAGATGGTACATTTCTAAAAATCTGCACCTGAAAAACCCGAAAGTAGGTGTTATGAAACCACACTCATGTGCATGCATATATATGTATGTTAAGAGACAATATCGGTGCTTTGCCCCTTTCCTAAAATTTGTATTTTAGAAATACCTACATATTTGTAACACTTTCACTTACCTATTAACGAAGGTCCTATAAGCCGCAATTCCACTGTTTTGAAGCCCTTCTCTCCGGTGCCGACAAATGCTATCACCAAACCCAAGGCAATTGTACCAAGGCCAACATATAGAAAAGTGTTCGCGAAAGTACTAGGTCCCCGCAATACACCTAAGAGATCTTCGTCTTCAGATGAGCCACCTAGAGATGCATCTTGAATCTGTGTAAAAATATATTTCAAATTATATTATTTTGAATGTATTGATTGCAATTCATGCATTAAATGGGTTTAAAACTTAATTATAAAAGAGGGTTAAAAAACTTGTAATACAATTAAGCAAATTAGAAGATAACAAGTAAGAAAGTCTAAGTTCGGGCGGAGCCGAACATTAAATACCCGGCGCAAGTATTAAATATGTTTTTTCACCTTTCCGAAACCTTCCGCTAGATGGTAAGCCGGGGTGTATCAATTTTGAGTAAATTAGCGTCCTTCAATTTCGAAATATTGAAGTTTCAAGCATTTCTGAAATTTACCGTTATATGAGAAGCGGCCGTTATTTTAGTCCGATTTCAATAATTTTCAACGTTTTCTTATATGTGGCAAGCACAATAACCACACCGAGTTTGGTACAAATTGGTAGAACGGTTACCGATATACATATATGTGATCATAAGTGGGCGGTGCTATGCCCATTTTCCAAAATTTTACCATAAACGTATTTCTTGGTAAAGAATTGTTGCAAGTATCAATTTTGAATAATTTAGCTTCAATATTTACTGATTTATCGAAGATTTTGTATTTCTCTAAATTACCGTTATATGGGATGTGGGCGTGGTTATTGTCCGATTTTAAAAAGTTTCGGCGATTTTTTATGCTGTACCAGGGCCAACAACTGTGCCAAGTTTGGAAGAAATTGGTGCAGCGGTTACCAAGATATACACATGTAACCATAAGTGGGCGTGGCTACGCCCATTTTCCAAAAATTTATAATATTCTTATTTTTCGTCGAAAAATTATTGTAAATATCAATTTTGAGCGAATTATCTCCAGTAGTTACTAAAATATCGCAGTTTTCGTATTTCTGAAAATTACCGTTATATGGGAAGTAGGCGTGGTTATTGAGCGATTTTAAAAATTTTCGGCCGTTTAGTATGTTGTGCGAAGGCCAACAACTGGGCCAAGTTTGGAAGAAATTGGTGCAGTGGTTACCAAGATATACACATATAACCATAAGTGGGCGTGGCTACGCCCATTTTCCAAAAATTTATAATATTCTTATTTTTCGTCTAAAACTTATTATAAATATCAATTTTGAGTGAATTATCTTTAGTAGTTACTAAAATATCGCAGTTTTCGTATTTCTGGAAATTACCGTTATATGGGAAGTGGGCGTGGTTAAAGTCCGATTTCGCCCATTTTCAATACCAACCTACCTTGGATTAAGGGAAACCTACATACCAAATTTCGTTAAGATATCTCAATTTTTGCTCGAGTTATCGTGTACACGGACAGACGGACAGACGGACAGACGGACAGACGGACAGACGGACAGACGGACAGACGGACGGACAGACAGACATGGCTTAATCGATTTCTTTTTTCATCCTGATCATTTATGTATACATTTGTCTATATCTATCTCGATTCGTTTTGGCTGTTACAAACAACCGTTATGTGAACAAAATTAATATACCCTTGTGCACAAGTGCGCTCGGGTATAAAAATAGGCGAGAGAGGCGTGAGAGGTACTCATGAAATTTGATGAGTAAACATATGCGTACGGCAAAGCATAAAAGCTCAGTTAGTCTAGACTTAACTTAATTTAACTTACCGTA
>NW_023458557.1:2922213-2956321 GCF_013731165.1 Rhagoletis pomonella | reverse complement strand
CCATATTGGTTTTCTGGGGTTATATCAAAACCCTGAACTGATGGGGTCAAATGGACCTCGGATTCGGATTCAGCGACCCCAAAAACATAAAGTACACATAGTGAGACCTTTGGGTCAGAACACAAATTTTTTTTTGTGTGGCTGTGTTATGTATAACAATCTAGTGGTAGACTTTGATTGTTGGGAAGTTTTGTTGCGTAAAATCTAAAGAAACCCCTAATTTTCTTTATTTCCACTTTAACCATCGCTTCAAACATTATACTGTTACTCGTTAGGGTCGAAAACCTACCTGAAAAGTTTTGTTGCATGTACATAAACTAAAAACACACTGCTTGCTAAAAACTTCTAGTCAGAAAAATAATGTAGTTGCCTGTGGAGCAATCAATAAATAGGACTAGTGGAAATATGTGCTGCTTTATTGGACGGTATTAAAATTCCGATTCCTGTGTTCACCTAAGTACAAACGATTTATTTATTTTTTTGCTCGGATTTTTCACCCACGACTTTTTTTCCATGTGCGGATCGTATACTCTAGACGTCTGGCAGCCCTGGTTCCATCATATCAGTAAAGAACATTAAGTCATAAAGCCAATTTTCATTCTCCAATTGCGGGTAATGTTCCGATTTCAATTTGCGTATGTGTATATAAAAAAAATACAAAAAAAAACTTTTTAATATACAGCGCTTTTATAAATGCACTAAAAATTATAAAATAATAATTCTCAGTCCCATAGAATTTGTTTTGATAACTTTTGATTTCAAAATATTAGCAAGTCATTATAAACAATTTATGAGATTGAAAATGAAAAGCGTGGGGCGCATGCAATACAAACCATTCGATTTATTTGACAATAGTCAAATTACATAACATACGACCTAAAATTTCTACAGAGAAAGTACAAATTTGAGACAATTTCAAGCGGTCGTTATTCATATAACCACACATCCATACATCCACATTTTCAATCTCATAAATTGTTTATAATGACTTTTGCTAAAATTTCAAAATCAAAAGGTATCAAAACAAATCCTATGGGACTGAGAATTATTATTTTCTACTTTTTAGGCCATTTATAAAAGCGTTGTATATTAAAAAGTTTTTTTTTATATTATTTATTTTCTACTTTGAATGTTTCTGGACACACAACATTGAAGGTCACTGGACACACAACATTGCAAGTTGATGAAAGCGTTGTAAAGTAATAAAATACAAAAAATAATCACAATGGAAAATAATGTATTAAAAAGTAAAAGGAGCCAAAATGTTGTAAGCAAATAGAAAGTAAAAAGAGCCGCGCTTTTCCGAGCAAAGAGCTCAAAGAGCCGCGTTTGCCCACCGTTGATATATACATATATTCATGTACATATTTTCATCAGTTATCAACAGTCCCAGTTAAAATGATTTCAGTATCTTTTTTTTTAATTTTCCCTTGCTTTATCAATAGACTGCTAAAGGTGCAGTGCGATAACGCGCGCGGAAATAACGTCCATGGGCTTTATTTCCTAAAATAAAAGAAATGAAGCACGCGGGCGTTATTTCCATTTCGAAGGCGAAATAGCACCCACCAAAGAAAAGGAAATAACGCCAGCTTGATTTGTTTCATAAAAAAGGAAATAAAGCCCGTGAGTAGTATTTTCTCTGGCTTTATTTTACTAAAACATTCCAATTATGTATGCAGGCATACATCTGCATCAAATGGAATGCACTTTAAGCGAACGACTCTATTTTTGCATACAGAGTATTCTGCGTTGAATCCTCTTCTGCAGTATACGCATAAAATCGAGCGGTATTTTTGCCAATAACTGATAAGCGAATTATTGGAAATTAAAGGTAAACTGCTACTGTTTCTTTTAGCCTTCAAATCGATGCACATCTTTGTTCTCAGCTTCTTAGGTCTTTTGGTGATGGGGCGCAAACGCGGACGGGTTACACAATTTAAATGCTCTATATTAGGGATGCACAGCAGAGGTGCGCGCAGTCGACGTCTCGGGCAAACTGCGAGCACGCGAGCATGCTAGACGAGGTGAAGTGAACTGTACGGAGATGGCAACGTATACATATTAACCACAACACACTTCTTTTCAAGTAAAAATGCGTGTATGTATGTGTACTTTTGCGACAACTGAGCCAGTGTGGCGTCAGGGCACCAGAAAAAGCCAATTTTCCAAAACAAAAGCGCCAAGTTTTTATTATCATGTTTAATCATTTTTTTGATTCAGTAAAAAGTGTATATACATATCCATTCCCTCACGTTTTTATTAATAAATTAATTTAAATACATTTACAGCAACGCAAAACATATATTTATTTACCTATTCCTCACATTTTATTCAGTAAATGAATTCCATCTTAATGTAGAATATAAGTGTATAGTATGTACATACATACATACACTTGTATGTAACTGTGCATTCGGTGTGCTTAAATTAAAAACGCATCACTAAATAACGCATTAAGCATTGAATTCCAATTATTTTGGCTTTTTGGTTTCCCAAAAGCACTAAATTTCAGGTACGTGAACCGGATGAAAAATTTGGTCGGTTCGGTTCAGCGGTTCGAACCGTTTTTGCACTTTTGGATTGGTTCGTCAAAGCGGTTGTTTTGGTCTTTGAACCAGGGTTTCGGTTCGGTTCAACGGTCCGAAAAACAAAAAACTAACGCGCAAGTTTAAGTGTCAAGTGTCAAGTGCAACAACGCGCAAAGTTAAGGGGTCTGTCAAATGAGATGGGTAGGCAACCCATTGATATTCTCACATGGTAAACAAACATGGTAGGTATTACCATGTATAACAAAAAGAAAAAATAGTGGGTACATTTATCTATTGAAAATTGGTTGAAACGAACCTTTAAACCTTTATGGAAAGTGGGTCGGTTTTCGGTTCGGATCAAACATTTGTGGAAAATTTCGGTTCGGTTAATGGTTTAGTTAATTAATAGAAAAAAGCGGTTTTCCGGTTCAAAACCGGTTCACGTCCCTGCTAAATTTAGTGCAAAATGCACGATTTTGGCACATCCATGCTCAAACAGTGATGCCAGACCAAGTATTGAGTAAATGCACTATGCATATTTTTCTTTTAAAGCAAAAGTTCTAATTGGCGAGTGGATTGATTCAAATCATTTTAATTTTTGATAAGATTCACAGACTTATCTAAGGACTTAATTAAAATAATCAACATTATTTGTAGACGAATATATTTGTGTTCGTATGAAATAGTAGCTTATGTCGGGAGGCTGGCTTTAGTAAAATATACCATTCCCTATATTCTTTAAACCACAAGGAATTTTTTTATGAGACTTCATACGACTCGGCGCCAGTGAGTCTTTCGCATTCGTATGCTGCGAATGGTTCATTATACTAAAGCCAGTCTTCCGACATAAGCTACTATTCTATACGAACACAGATATGTATACTTCCCAATAGGCTTGTAAAATGCCCAATACCCAAATCCCTCGCATAAGTTATTATCGGCAAAAATTTGGATACGCTGAAATCTGGCATCGCTGCAGCAAGTACTTTGTCACGCATGTGAAACAGTGTTGATATTTTAAGTAAAATTGTACTTTTTTCAGTACAATTAATTTTAAAAAGTACAAAAGTACAATTTGCCGATTTTAAGTACCATTTCAACATCAAAAATACTTTTTGTACCAAACGCTCAAATCTCTTGTAGCACTTTGATTCTTAATCCGTTTACATCTAAGTAAATGGATATACCTATATTTTTAAATATTAAACTTGTATACGAAAGTGAATTTAATAAAAAATTTAATTCTTTGAATACTGCAGTGTTTTTTTTTTAACGGACGTTGGGATAGGGAAACTTTCCATAAGTGGCCCGTGCGAAACTCCCCAAAAGCTACCTCCCCGGAACCACTCGCGTATTACATCGGGGTGAGGCCGTGGCATAAACATGCCCCACGTCATACCGCCCTTTCCATAATCCCCCATCCACTAATGTGATTAGGGGTTCAGGAGCGGTTTGGTGTTCACAGGGTTTACCTGCAAAGAAATGCAGAAAATAAGATAAATGAAGAAATTTTGTACATAAGTAACTTCAACTATTTCCTCTTTCTAAGCGGCAGCGTTGCTCTCTGATCTGTCATTATTTCTCTGCTTATATTCTTTGATGTGCCCCATACTTTTTTATCATTCAACATATGTTCAATGATATTTTCCGTACCTCTCTTGAGTCAAAGTATTTAATCTCTCTCTTTCTAATGAAAACGAAGGGCACTCGAAAAGTACATGTTCAGCGGTTTCCGGGACATTTTCACATGTATTACATGCCGTCGAGTCATCGTGACCATAATAGTGCAGGTACTGTCGAAAGCAGCCATGGCCCAGCGTTGCTGCCAAATTGATAGGCTTATTTGGCGTTCGGCCGCGATCTCGGGTTTTGAGAGGGCTCTACCTTTTGTTCGGGCCGTCAAATAGGTACGCTGGTTTTCGTTAGCCAACAAATCGGCAGGCAAAATACCAGCTACGACGCAGGCTGCATCATGCAAAACTGTCCGGAAAGCGCTGCAAACGCGAAGGGAACTAAGACGGAAAACAGAGTTTACAAGCTTAGCATAGGACTTTTGCTGCAGTGCATGACCCCAGACGGGGGCCGCGTACATTATAACTGATTCAGTAACTTTTATTAGCAGTTTTCTGCGATTTTGACTTGGACCGCCTACATTTGCTATCAGTCTAGCTAACGTGCTTTGAACTTTTGCCGCTTTTGTACTTACCATTTCAATGTGAACTTTGTAAGATAACCTTGCATCAATCATTACACCTAGATACCTCCCTGCTGGTAATGTATCAAAGACATACCCGTTTATATTCAAGGTTGCGGTCTCTTTTTTCTTCATACTTATTATGAGTACACCTTCTGTTTTCTCGATTGCTAAGTTCATCTCCCTCGCTATAAGCCAGTCGATGACTATTTTGGAAGCATTTGTTGTGGCCATTTGCACCCTATTTATGTCTTTAGCCACAACCACCAAAGCGATGTCATCGGCATAACCAATTATTTTAACTCCTTTTGGAATGGGTAAACGCAATACGCCATCGTAGGCTATGATCCACAAAAGTGGGCCAAGGACAAAACATTGGGGAACTCGTCTGGAGACTCTACAGCTTACTTTGCCTCTTTCCGTGTTGTAGCACGAAACTCTATTATTTATTTATTTATTTATTTATTCATTATAGTCTAATTAAAGGAACAGACCAAAGCATAATAGAAAAAAATAATAAGTATATTATTACTTATACAATGGATTGATATAATAAGAAAAGCTTACGTTTATTATTTAATACATTCTTAGTGAGCGAGAGATCTAGGTCCAAAGAACTTGAGAGTTTGTTCAGTTCAGACAGGGTTCTTTTGATTGGTGCATTACTGCCATAAAGCGTTCTACTAAAACCAATAGTAAAAACCTCGTATATGCGCAAAACTCTTGCGGGGACGGTAAACATAACTCTGCTAAGAAGATTAGGGCAGTCGACAGTGCCCGAGACAATATCAAGCATAAAAGATACAGATAAGAAAATTCTTCTATTGCTCAGCGTCATTAGGTTGATCAATTGACAACGCGCTAAGTATGATGGGATCGGCTCGGGAAAATTAAGTGAACGCAAAGCATGCCGTAAAAATTTCTTCTGAACCGATTCCAGCCGAAAAATATGTACTTGATGATACGGTCTCCAAATGAAGGCAGCGTACTCTAATTTGGACCGAAAAAACCTAGTGTACAAGATTTTAAGAGTATATGGATTGGAGAAACACTTACTATTGCGACGAATAAAGGCAAGCATTGAAAACGATTTGGAAATAGTGTAATTAATGTGCGTGACGAAAGTAAACTTGGAGTCGAAAAAGACACCGAGATCGTCGGCATAAAGCAGATAGTTAACAGCTGAAAAGCATGATCCTATATCATTTATAAATAAAATGAAGAATAATGGGCCCAGTATGCTGCCTTGTGGTACACCCGAAGTGGAAATTATAGTTTAGAATATATTCCATCCAGGAGAACTGAACTTTTCCGACCACTAAGATACGACATAATCCACTTAAGGAAGCCGGAATGAAAACATAAATTGTTGAGTTTAGCAATTAGGACAGAATGTGAGATCCTATCGAAGGTTTTAGCAAAATAAGTGTAAACTACGTCAACTTGGTGACCATTTCGGAACGCATCAAAGCAATCATCAGCGAAAACTGCTAAATTACTTATTGTAGATCTTCCCGAAACGAAAACGTGCTGATTCGGGCAAATCAAATGCTTAAGATTAGACCAAAGTTTAGCCTCACGCTTTCTAAAAGTTTTGAAACTGTAGATAATTTAGAAATTGGGCGGTAGTTTCTTACGTCACTTTTATTTCGACTCTTAAAAATAGGGGAAATGTAAGCATGTTTCCAATCTTCAATGAAAATGCCTGACTCCAGAGATTTATTACAGATACGTTTTAAGGTATCAATTAGAGAAGGGCAGTTTTTTAACAGAACTACGGAGAGACCGTCCATATCAGTCGCGGTTGAAAATTTGATGTTTTTTATGCCATCAACAATGTCTTCATCTGAAAGAGCTAAAGACCCAAGATTAAAAGTAGTACTTTCGGTACAATAATCGTAAGAATGTAAGCTAGGTATTCTCAGCATCAGCAAAAAGATTGGCAGCATCTGAAATGGAATTTGCTGTATTCCCATTGTAAAAAACAGAAATTTATTAGATAGATAACTGTTAATTATATTAATTAAATACTGTGGTGTATGAATAATTTTTAACGCATTTATAATGTGCGACCAGCTCAACGAGTTAAAAGCATTTTTTACATCTAGGGTGACTACAGCACAGTATTCCTTGGACCCATTTTTCCAACGCTTACCCTTAATAGCTTCTTCAGCGATGTCAGTAACGCTGCGTATAGCATCGACAGTTGACCTACCCTTTCTAAACCCGAATTGAGTGTCTGACAGACATTCTTTGGTATCGATATGCTGCCACAAGTGATTGCAATCGATGTGTTCGAGTAACTTACCTAAGGAATCAATCATACATAGGGGTCTATAAGAGCTAGGTTCACATTTTGGTTTATTGGGCTTTGGAAGTAAGACTAATCTTTGCTTTTTCCATTTATTCGGGAATACTCCGCTACGAAGACAGGAGTCGAACACATTTAAAAAGGCTGACGGAGAGTCGTCAACTGCAGTTTTAATAGCAATGTTGGGAATACCATCAGGACCTGGAGATTTATTATTCTTAAGCCGTTTGGCCGCGCATTTGATTTCATCAGGCTCAAGTGGCGGATAGTAAACATTTGTATGTGTTTCACTTGGTACAGGCCCTGGGCTAGTTTCCGCTTTCGGGAACAGTGTTTCTACTATTTTTTGAAGTAGTATCGGGCAAGTAGGTGTCTGCATTTGGCTACTGTTGAATTTTTTCATAACGACTTTGTAGGCACCGCCTCACGGGTATTCATCAATTTCGTTACACAAGTCTTTAAAACACGCTCTCTTGATATTTTTAATTGCAATCTTTAACCGTTTCCGTAAAGATTTAGAATGGTCTCTTTGGGCGTCCGTTCTTATTCGCTGACATTTTCTTCCGGCTTTATTGCATTCAGATCGAAGATCACCTAATTCCGGTGCCCACCAGTAAACCCGCTTCCTTGTAATTTTGTGGCCCTTTTTGCTCATTGACGCATCGTATGCCCTGATAACAGCTTTTGAGAGCTCTTCTGAAAGAGCCTCCTCATTGTCTGGTGTTTCACTAACGTCTCTGATACCATCCAGTACTAGTTTAAACATATTTGGGTGGAACGATTCTTTGTACCATCCTTTATCATACTTTTTGAAACATCTGCTAGAAGGGTTTCTTACATCACAGATTTCAATTAAAATCGCTAAATGATCACTCTGAGTATAAATGTCACTAATCTTCCAAGTGGTTTTTGGTGCCAGTGATTGGGTGCGAAATGCAATGTCAACGACGGAGCCCCTGCCATTTTTCTTAAAAGTGTTTTTGTTACCTGTATTCCGTAAGAACAAGTCGAGTGGTGCAAATACCTTTAATAGGGCGTGCCCACGTCGGTTTGTTCTAATGCTTCCCCATTCAACGGTCTGCATTAAAGTCACCCGCTATAAGCTTTGGAGAATATAACATGGCGCCTTGAACTAGGCTATCTAGAAAAGATTCAAATTCTTGATAACTCAGGCTCGGTGGTGCATAACAGCTATAGATAAATATTCCGCCGATCTTACCTCTGACAAAATACTCCTGACTATAAGGTTTCTCAGCAAGACACTGCTCCCCATTGACCCATATAGCAGTTGTTTCTTTTTTACCTGATATCCATGTACGCTGGCTTGCTCTCTTATATGGCTCGCTTAAAATGGCGATGTCAATGTCTTCCCCTATAACCGTTTGACAGAGTAGCTCCTGAGCAGCTGAACAGTGGTTAATATTTTATTGTAGAAGCTTCATACTTTAGCCTTTAATGCACGCTGATAGAATGGGCACTGCTTACCACCTACAATATGGGCTTCATTGGCTTGACGACTAGATTTGCAGAGCACGCAAGCGGCTTCCTTGCTACACTGTTTAACATTGTGGCCTTTCTCCCCGCATCTAAGGCATCAATCGCTGCGATCCTCATTTTTGCAGGGCCGAGCTTGGTGTCCAAAATCTAAACAACTATAGCATCAGGAGAGAGGAGTTTTTCACGGATACGGCAAAGCTTGGGGACAGATAGTGAAGCTATCTATGTGCCTGGGTATCCCTTTCGGATGGTTTTGACCCATTTTACATCGAAATCATCAATTGCCGATATTTGCTCAGTTATAGGCTTAGCTACATCTTCCTTGGTCGTGATCTCATCCATATCATGTATCTCAAGCGTGGTCAAATTGGACAGAGCCTTTATCTCCGCCACATTTCCCAGTATCTTTTGTACGCCCGCCTTGAATAACTGCGTATTTTCCTCATACGCGTGCTTAAGCTCAAGTAATATTTCACCTTTGGCC
The DNA here is from genome assembly GCF_013731165.1 of Rhagoletis pomonella. Lineage (NCBI taxonomy): Eukaryota > Metazoa > Arthropoda > Insecta > Diptera > Tephritidae > Rhagoletis > Rhagoletis pomonella. Next base: position 2,947,307 of record NW_023458557.1, on the reverse strand, counting down.
GGTTTGCGCACTTTTTTTTACTTGTTCTTCGAGCTTCAGCTTCAGCAGAGCCTTTTACAGTCCTTAGAATGTCGCTATAAGACACCTCTTCCTCAACTGGTTTGGGTCTTGGTTTTTTTGCCTTCTTCCTCGTTTGTGGAACCCATTCACTAGGTTGCAATTGATTTGCGTTTGCCAAAGTTTCGCTATAAGATGCAGCAATTACCTCTTTTTCACCATTTTTCTTTGTAGTAGTGCTCTCGTTTCGCTTTGGCGAGTTCATCACATGTTCGCTATAAGATGCAGCAATTACCTCTTTTTCACCATTTTTCTTTGTAGTAGTGCTCTCTTTCGCTTTGGCGAGTTCATCACAATCTCGGATGTATCTTCTAGCCCTCGTTTACCAGTTTGACTCCCTTTCTTAAAAGTAGGAGAGGTCTGCGTAAACTTACAATCCTTCACGACAGATCTAATTATCTTTATTCCATTTGCTATGTTTGCCTTCTCGTAGAGCCACATTACCTCATTTACTAAGTCCCTCATTGGCTGGTGATGGCTGCGCCTAGGAGGGGCCATCATACCAATAAGGTCCTTAAGTATACTACCACACACAAAAGCATCTTTCTCTGCAGCTTTTTTTCTACTATTTGCTCTGTTTGCGTTGTTTCCCTCTTCGTGGTGTGTACCACTTAAATCAAGAGGGGCAACTGCGGCGTGCTCTACCGAGGGTGCCAAAGGTGATGAACACTCTCCTAGCCTGCTATTCGCGGCCACAATAGATTACCTTGAGGTCCTCATGCTGCTTTTAAAGGGGTCAGCTTCGATTTCATTACCCTCCATATTTTTCCCTTAGTTTCGGGCCGTTTTGGTGAATTGGCATTACCTTTAAAGGGGAGTAAAGCTTTTAACTTTTAAGCTTTTAGCTTTCGTTGGAGTGTGTCCCGGCTAAAAGCTTTAGACAGAACTTTATGTATATGATAAAGTTTTGACGTATGTCAAAATTATCCAATCAGCTGATTTGATTGGCGCCAAAACTTAGTAAAAAGATTTTGCTTATTAAATATTAGCCAAATAAGGATTTATTACTTTTCAAGAAAAATGCAAATTTCATATCTGAGTGGCCTCGATTTTTTAACAATGGCACTGGCACTATCTTCACACTCTTCTATTTACCTTCTGTGGAAATTTTCACTTTGTAAATCACACTGTAAACACAATTTTTTCGAGAGAAAAACAATAGCTTACGTCCGCATTGCCCATGTGTAAGTATGTATGAATACTGCAGTGTCTGATTACTCTTGTGTCAACAGTGCTGGGCGCGAAAAAAAGTCTTACAGCAACCAAATGGTGTACGGTTTGTTAATTCTATATGTTATCAGGATAAATTTGAAAATATCGGGTTACCATCCAAATTAGGAAATGACACTGTCGTTGCTATAGTAGACGACAACATAAGCGTCACGGCGTATTTAAGCGAAAACAACCATGAAGAGGGAACTAGAGAGTGTATTGTTGAAAATCGGGCGTTTCATGAAGATATAGATGTGGGGCCATACTTGAACACAAAGGAGAGCAATACATTAATAGCAGTAATTCGAAATTCGTACTTGGAACCCGTTAGTTCTGAAAGGAAACCTTACAGCTGCAAAATGAAAATTCGATTGAGCGATCATACTCTTTTCATTGTTCGCCTAGACGCTTATCTTTTCATGATCACGCAGAAGTCCTAACAACTACTCAAGATTTAATGAATAGGGAAATTATTCGGCCTAGTGATTCTCCTTACTCGTCCCCATAGTACTGGTGAAGAAAAAGAATGGCGAAACACGGATGTGCGTAGATTACCGCGCATTAAATAAAAATACCTTTAGAGACAATTTGAATATTTGTCTGGGAAGAAGTGGTTCACACTTATAGACTTAAATGATGGTTTTAATCAAATGTTGATGGAGGAAGATTCTATCCACCTTACTTCTTTTATTACTCCTCACGGTCAATTTGAATATTTGAGGACCCCATTTGGACTGAAAAATGCGCCAGCAAACTTTCAACGATTTGTTTATAACATTTTTCGCGACTTGATCGATACACGAAAAATTATCGTTTATATTGACAATATTCTCATAGCTACCAAAGATTTTAAAGAACATGTGGAAGCAGGTCAAGAAATATTGCAAAGGGCTTATGAAAAAATCTCGAATAAAAGTTGAAGAAGTGCAAGTTCGGGTACAATGAAATCGAGTACTTAGGCTACTTGGTAAGTGATCGTGGTATACGACCTTACAACGACCATATTCGTGCGATAACTTATTATCCACTACCGAAGAATCATAAAGAGCTACGTTCGTGTATTGATTTATTTTCTTATTTCAGGAAATTTGTGCCATCCTTTTCGGAAATCGCAAGGCCGTTACTTAATTTACTCAAAAAAGAAAGTGCTTTTAAATTTTGTGAAAATGTATCAATGCTTTTTTAAATCTAAAAAATCTACTTACCGCAGCGCCTGTATTAGCGATATATGACCGCAAAAGGGAAACCGAACTTCACTGCGATGCTAGTACCTCTGGCTTTGGCGCGACATTATTGCAAAGACAAGATGATAGTAAATTTCACCTGGTAGCATATTTTTCTAAGGCCACCACCGCCGCTAAGTCGCGTTACCATAGTTTCGAGTTGGAAACATTATCGATAATTTATGCCCTCAAACGGTTTCGGAATTATTTTGAAGGACTAGCGTTCAAAATCATTACGGATTGTAATTCACTGACAATGACATTGAACAAAAAATTAGTACATCCACGCCGGGCTCTTGAGCCAGAAAATTATAATTATTCGATTCAACACAGGAGTGGTTTGAGCATGGGACATGTCGATGCACTAAGTAGGTATTTTCCCCGAAAAGTGGAAGAGGATAGGGAAAAGCACATCACTTCCGATACTGAAATTGCTGCTCAGGTAGGCTCCGTAAGCAAAGGCCCAACAATCGCTGCCGTAGACTTCGGTGACTTAGATTTTCAAATCCAAGTGGCTCAAAATCGAGATGAAATACTCAGAAATTTAGCGGATCAATTAGAGTACGAAGAAGTTAAGGGGTATGAATTAGTTGATGGATTAGTATTCCGTAAAATAGATGATGAACATCGGTTACTCCGTGTACCTAAAGAAATGCAAGAGAATATTATTAGAATGATTCACGAGAAAATTGGCCATTTAGGTGCAGATAAATAATCACTGCTTTCATTAACAATTGTGTAAAATGTATTATATATTCTGCACCGGAGCGTTCTATTGCTCACAATATGTTTAATATTCCAAAAAAACCTCTTCCATTTGACACTACTCACATTGATCACTTTGGACCTCTACCTTCCATCAAATCGAAAAGAAAGCATATATTGGTAATGATAGATGCATTTACAAAGTTTGTGCGTCTTTATCCAGTGAACTCAACCAGTACGAAAGAAGTGTGTTGTTCTTTGGTGAAATATTTCAGCTATTATAGTCGACCTAGACGTATAGTTACTGACCGCGGCATCTGTTTCACATCATACGAATTTAGCGACTTTTTTCTTTAAAGAAATATATCACACGTGAAAGTGGCGAACGGGCAGGTCGAGAGGGTAAACAGGGTTTTGAAAGGAATGCTAAGTAAACTTAGTGAACCCATACAACATTCCGATTGGTCCACGAAGCTTACACAAATTAAATATGCCATGAATAATACATGAATAGCATCACGAGGTATACTCCCAGTGAGTTATTGTTTGGAGTCAATCAACGATGTGTATTGATAGATGAATTGACTGAACATTTAAGCGAAAAGGTTGAGGACACCCGAGACCTAAATTATGTACGAGAACTTGCTCTCAAAAACATAGCAAAATCACAGGAGTATAACTTACAATACTTTTCAAAGCCCAGCTATCCCGTCAAAAAATTTTCCGTGGGAGACTTCGTAGTAATCAGACACACAGATACCACAGTAGGAAGTACTAAAAAGTTATTTCCAAAATACCGCTGTCCTAAAGTTCTGCCTAATGATCGTTACGTAGTAAGAGATATTGAAAATTGTTAGGTGACAAAAATACCATATGACGGCGTTGTCGAATCACTTAAAATACGGAAATGGTTACTGCCAATGAAGCCAGCCAATAGTAATCCTGTCAGTTGAAACGAAAAGTCACAGGCCACAATCTCAAAGAAATAAGATATCACCCATATGTATGTGTATGTATGTAACGTACAAAATTTAGTAATACTGATTGAGGTCACTCATGTTTGTCAGGTTGGCCGAGCTGTAATCATTGGACAAAACCTAGTGTAACCATCACCTAAGGTAGGGATGCCCAAATCAGCACATATATGTCGCCGGCCACTGCGCGTGCGAAGCTTTGCACAGTGGTGCTGAGCAAGCGAGGAAGCAAAAAGTTATCGGAAGGGGAAAACGAAGTCAACAGAATAGTGAGATTGTATGTGTGACAGTGATGGAAAATGAGTGTGCATTGTGCCATTTTCGGCCCTTTAGGAAGCAGCCGGCACCATCAAATCGTTTGATTTTCGGCACTATTTTTGCGTAACTCAATGCAACTAATAAATATTTCTTTCGGATCCGCAATTAAAAATATTTTTTTTTTACATTTAATCGTATGTGCTTAAACTGATAAATGATATAAACATAGAAACGCAAGCAGAAGAATCTCGCTTCCACATTCTGCATATGCGCTTAACATTTTTGTTTAAACAAATTTGTCGAAATTTCATCTCTAAAGCAAATATAAAATATCATTTAATATATACTTTAGATTTAAATAATCATTTTTAGTGGTGGGCGAGTCCGAGATGTTTAAATGGTCGAGATAGTACATTCAATTCGCGTAGATTTTTGAGAACTTTTTTCGTTGAAGGTGTTGCACTTTTTTTCCATACTGAAATTTAAGAAAAACTATAAAATAAAGCTTAATTTAAAATATTGGAATAAAAAAGAACAACGCTACACGCGCATTCATCCATATAACGTAAAATGCGAACGTTCGTTATATGGAAGAAAGTGCGCAACACCGCAAACAAATCAAAACATCAAACGATCAACAAATCAATGGTATTTTCTGGACACTTCAAACTTGCACCTTATTATACTAGAATGAATGGGCTACAAAATTGTTAACCCAAAACATGTCTACAAATTCTGAACAAAAACTGTGAAAATTTTATGAAACTTTGTTGATTTTTTCATTCTTTCAAGTTTGGATTTATTTGCAAGGTTTTTGTTTGATAATGAGCTACAATTTTATAAAAAAATAATTAAAATTATTTAAAAAAAAAATAAAATAAATACCGGGTGACCGTGTAATTTTGTCAAAGATGAAGACAATGATGATAAAACATTAATACACTATATAAGTCAGTTCATCAGTTCATATATAAGTCAGGTCAAAGATGAAGACAATGATGATAAAACATTAATACACTATATAAGTCAGTTCATATTAATGAACATTAAATGAGATCACTATCGATAAAATGGAAATCCTCAAGGGAAATTTTTAATTTCAACGCACGGAATTTACATACACTTTTTTATTTTCAACCCTCGAATTGCCAAATTACTTCTATTTCTGCAGGATCGCCATTAGGTAAATTGCATTTCCAAAGTTTTTTTCAAAATAAATAGCGATGAGTGATATTTCACCCGCCGGTGATAAGAAATCGCAATCACCATAACGCACATCACTAATATTACTGTTCACAATCACGTTTACATTCAAAATTACAATTCATAATTTCGTTTTGTAGCAAATATGAAATATTGGTATATCCATTTACTTAAATGTAAACGGATTAAGAATCAAAGTGCTAGAAAAGATTTGAGCGTTTGGTACAAAAAGCATTCTTGATGTTGAGATTTTACTTAAAATCGGCAAATTGTACTTTTGTACTTTTAAAATTAATTGTACTGAAAAGAGTACAGTTGTACTTAAAATATCAACACTGTTTCACTGGCGCTGTACTTGCTGCAGCGATGCCAGATTTGAGCGTACCCAATTTTTTACCGATAATAACTCATGCGAGGGATTTCGGTATTGGGCATTTTACAAGCCTATTAGGAAGTATACATATCTGTGTTCGTATAGAATAGTAGCTTATGTCGGAAGACTGGCTTTAGTATAATGAACCAGTCGCAGCATACGATTGCGAAAGACTCACTGGCACCGAGTCGTTGAAGAACTCTTGGAAAATAAACGTAAAAGACGGGAATGTTAATGGCGATGCTAGCAAGTCAATATTCGTATAAAGTTGCATAAAAAAATTCCTTGTGGTTTAAAGAATATAGGAAATGGTACATTTTACTAAAGCCAGCCTCCTGACATAAGCTACTATTTCATACGAACACAACACAAATAATGTTGATTATTTTAATTAAGTCCTAAGATAAGTTTGTGAATCGTACAGTGTCCTATGTAAGAACCAAAAATCAATACCCTCGCCAATTAGAACTTTTGCTTTAAAAGAAAAATATACATAGCGCATTTACTCAATATTTGGTCTGGCATCACTGTTTGACTATTGATGTGCTCAGCTCACTGTTGCCAAGGTCGTGCATTTTGCACTAAATTTAGTGCTTTTGGGAAACCAAAAAGCCAAAATAATTTGAATTCAATGCTTGGTGCGGTATTTAGTGATGCTTTTTACAAGCTTTTATTTAACTTCACTTGTTTAATTTAAGCACACCGAATGCATAGGTAAATATGTATGTATGTATACACTATACACTAATATTCTACATTAAGATGGAATTCATTTACTGAATAAAATGTGAGGAATAGGTAAATTAAATATGTTTTGCGTTGTTATGAATGTATTGAAATTAATTTATTAATAAAAACGTGAGGGAATGGATATGTATATACACTTTTTACTGAATCAAAAAAATTATTAAACATGATAATAAAAACTTGGCGCTTTTGTTTTGGAAAAATTGGCATTTTCTGGTGGCCTCATGCCACACTGGCTCAGTTGTCGCTAAAGTACACATACATACACGCATTTTTACTTGAAAATAAGTGTGTAGTGGTTAATATGTATACGATGCCATCTCCGTACAGCTCACTTCACCTCGACTAGCACGCTCGCGTGCGCGCAGTTTGCCCGCGATGTCGACTGCGTGCACCTCTGCTGTGCAACCCTAACCTAAGGTATAATTTTATCTTTATTATTTTGAACATGTATCACCCTCTAGGTGCATCTCGCGTTGACAGCTGTTTTTGTCAAAAGGCAAATGCCAATATGCATTCTTTCTTTTCCGACTGATAATAAAAGAGGACAGACGCGAATAAATTAGATCCAAATTAAATCTTAAATATAAGGCTTCATCAATTAAGATATAAAATTGGGCATACGATTCACATAGCACCAGTTAGCCATGCTGTTTATGTCTGCTTGAAGCAAATGCTTTTCATTTTTGATTGATACGCACGATTTATAAAATTTCACATCATCCGCGTACATTACAATTTTTGAAAATTTTACATCTGTTGAAATATCGTTTATAAAAAGCAAGAACAGAATCGGGCTACCTCGCTGGACTCCTGAAGCAACATCAACGGCGTCAGAAATAGTATTTTTAAACATAGCCCTTTGTGATCTATCATAGAGGTATGAAGAGATCCAACGTAGAAAATTTGGTTGAAGACCACGAAGATCAAGTCTATAGATGAGCAACGAGTGACATACTTTGTCAAATGCTTTACTGAAGTCGGTATATATAACGTCCACAGTTTTGTTTTCACTAAACGCTTTTGAGATATAGGTTGTGAACTCAAGTAAATTTGTTGAAGTTAATTTGCCTTTGCAAAACCCATGTTGACAATATGAAATGGTAGAGGAGATGGAATGCGTCAACTGATTTGTAATAATTGCTTCAAATAATTTACGAAATGCAGAGAGCATAGCTATGGCCCGATAGTTCTCCATCGAGGACCTGCTACCGCTTTTATGTAGCAAGGTTATGAACGATTCCCTCCATACGGTTGGAAAGATGCCTTCTTTAAGAGACAAATTAAATAAGGCTGTTAACGGCTCATAGAGATAATCAGCACAATTTATAAGAAAACAAGTGGGGACCTGGTCAGGACCATAACTAAAAGACTGCTTTAAGGACTTCAGGTAAACTATTACATCATCGGGAGATATTATTGGGGTATGTATTGAGTTAATTGGACTTAGTTTAAAAGGATCGTCAAAGTATGCTTGGGAGTTAATGGAGTAATTGGATTTAAAAAACTGAGCGAACATGTTAGAAATTGTTTGATTATCACTAGAGACGTTATTTTGATACTTCATGGCGGAAGAAAACCCACGTACATTTCGCTTGGAGTTTAAGAAATCATAAAACGATTTGGGGTTGTATATTATACGTCGTTTGATTTAACACAATTAAGCTTTATAACAATTTTTGTTTAATTCAAAGAGCTTGTGACGCAATAGCGAATATTTTACATAGTATGAGGGTAATCTAAAATAACGTGACTTTCTGTTTTTCAAATTTCTCAGTTCCTTAGTGAACCATAAATGTGTTTGTTCTTCAGGAACACACTTGGGTTTAGGCACATACTTTTCAAATAATTGATGTCCAGTAAAATTAAAATGTACAACGCTTTGTTCAACCTTTTCTGTGTATATAGGCCACGATAATTTAGGCAATTCTTTAATTAGTTTTTTAAAGTTGGCTTTCGAAAAATCACAGCGAATATATGGTTCGTATGTTTGGATACCGCGATTTGGTCCATCGTTTATAATTTCGTAAGATATCTCAATAACAGGGTGGTAGACATCTTCGGGCAAAACTAGTGGGTCACATATATTTACAGCGGACTTAGATGCATCATCAACATAAACAAGATTTAATACTTTGTCAGACTTATTGCGAAGTACATTAACTTGATTTGGTGAGCAAAATATAAAAAACTAAATTTAAAAATTCCAAGAAAGCAGGGGTTGGATGACCTGCAAATAGCTACCCACCTACAAAACATTTCCAACGACTCTAGTTCATCGGAAAATGCTAATCAAGTAGAAGACGAGCTGTTGGAAGTGGTTGTTCGGAGTGACGGATTAGAGTAACGAGGATATACAACCAGACACGGAACAGCTACAAGAACATTCTGTCCATCGAAAATTTTACATATGTCTAAAATAATTTGTATGCAATGTGAAAAGTCCGTAAGTAATAGGTATAAGAATATAACTTGATACTCATACATAAACTCGTAAAATTGCACTTTTAGTAACTAACATTACATAAACTAAATATTGTTACGTTATTCAAATCAAAATAATATATGGTTATTTCCATACGTCGCATACGTGACAGTCGTACGTTTCAATGTGATACAAAAAAGGAATACCATTTGTTTTCTTTAACTTTTTTGGGCCATTGTATAGCACATAATTAGCTCTATATTTAACCGAAAAATGAAATCAATCGAACTGCTTGGTCCTGAAATATAAACATTTAAAGAGAGGGTCGTTACGTGACAAAAAATGGAGGTTGATTTTTTCTTTTCTTACAAAATCGCAAAACTCTGTGAATTTTGGATGGCTATTTTCATAAAACTTATTTTTATATGATTTGGAGCAATTCTAGTTGTTTTTAGATTTTTTTGAATTAATGCAAATTGTTTCAATTTGCTTTAACAACCACAAGTGTGAAACTGACGTGACCTGGCGTCACGTGACATAAATTTCCATCGTCATATTTTTGTTAATATTTCTTTTAAATGAATTTTTAACGCAAATAAAACATGTATTTTACGTCGAATATACTTTATATTTTGACTTCAGCGCCAATTCAGGGTCAATTTGTTGGAAATCTATGATTTATTATGTTTCAAATACGTACGCCGAATTCGAACCAAATCGGACCATAAATACGGTTTTTCGAAATATCTCGACCTTGGCACCACCTAGGAAGACCATTTTACGCAAACATGATTCTACTTACATAGCCAGTATATATTTAAAAAAGCAGACAAATCGGCCCGTAAACACGTTAGATATAAAACTTTTATTTTTTTTTGTCGTGGTGGACCTTCCGCTGGAAACACCCATATATTATTTTAGTTTTTAAGGAAACATTTAGTTCCTTGCAGAGAATACTGCATTTTTGTTCATTTTTTGATGGCAATGAAACTGTTTGAAAAAAATTATAATAGTAAACAATTACTTTTAATACGTATGACTATGTTTAGCAAAAAATGTTCAAATATTTGGTGCACGGTGAAATTTTTTTAATATGTAGTAATTAAGTATCAAATAATGTCCCTTTATTATTATACGTCTACCAGACGTATCGTTATGAATTAAGGGGTAAAAAATAACGTTATGGAGGCAGGGTTAAACGAATTTCTCAATTTTTGCATACACGTTAGTTCGGTGCTGAATTCCCTTCTGCAGTATACGTATAAAATCGAAAGGTATTTTTGCCAATAACTGATAAGCGAATGATTTGAAATTAAAGGTAAATTGTTATTGTTTTTTAGCCTTCAATTCGATGCGCATATTTGTTCTCAGCTTCTTAGGTTTTTCAGTAGTGGGCGCCGACGCGGACCGCCGTGGTTGAGCGCCAACAGGCTTGCTTTCATCCCCCCGACAATAGGCGAAAGTGTTTGTCTACCTTTTTAGTTTTTCATGCTTCTTTTTTTTGTTGAAACTTTGAATTATTTAATTCTCATACACATGTACATACATAAATACATGCCTAATTATGTATTAAATATTTTTTTGCACTGAAATTTCTTAACTTCATTTTGTTCTTAAAAGAAAGGAAAACAAATATTTAGTTCAATGTTATCATATTAGTTTTTTATTTGAAACAGGGGTTTTGGATGTATTCTAAAATGGAGATTAAATTAAAGATTAAATAACGCCCGCGCGATTTATTTCATTTTTTAAAAAAGGAAGCCTGCGGGCGTTATTGGCATATCGAAAGGGAAATAATGCCCACCGGCAGAAGGCAATAAAGCTCGCGGGCTTAATTTCTTTTTCGAAAAGGCACTAGTGCCCGCGGGCTTGGTTTCTTTTTTTTAGGAATTTAATCCCATGGGCGTTATTTTCTTAAAAAAAAAAGAAATAAAGGCGGAATAGTAGCCACAAATATGCCAGAAATTTAATTTGTTTATATACTTGCATAATTTAAATGCTCTATATGAATGTACGATGTGGAGTTGTGGTTGTTTACGTACCAACGCCGCAGAAATACTGTGGTGATGTGGATGACGCAAGGGCTGTTTTAACTGAGAAGCGACTGCAAATTTCACAAACAACGAAAATGAGTAAAGGGAAGTATAACATAAATAAGCCGTGGTCGAGTGGTTTGTGTGACATCAAGGCACACACCGCCAATCGGAGTAGAAGCTCGGCCAATCATTTTAAATTTTGCACAGATTGCTTTCCAGAGCACAGTAGGCGTACTAATCTAAATGGTAATACATATAAGCATTTTGTTTCCAATTTGCTGTCACATTGGGCGCGTTTCTAAGACGCAACTGTTTACCTCGACTGTTGCTGAAATGCTGTCAACTGTTGAGTTCAACAGTTACGTCTTAGAAACGGGATGATACATTAACTGCCAAAAAATTTTTAAACAAGCTAAATTAAATAAAACGGCACAAAAATAAAAAAAATATTAAGCCAAAAATATGGATAGCACAGGATTTATAATAGAGTTTTTCTTATTTTATTTTTAACCGACTTCAGTTCGTCGGAATGTTTTTTTTTATGTATGTTACCGCATAACTTTGGACCACGTCAAATGATTTCGATAAATCTTTTTGCAGTAGAAAGGTAGTGTCTCAGAGGTGGTCCCATACTAATTAGGTTTAGATCCGATCATTGGATCATGAAATATATATATATATATATATTTTTTTTAAATAGTTTTTTTTGCTAAAAATTACTTGTTAACATATGTATTTGTACGTGCATTTTATTTTATTAAAAGCCAGTTTCGCCAGCAATATACAGACAAATTATTTTTTATTTGAATTTTCTATGAAAACTGACGGAAGGGAAACATCATTTTTGATTTATATAAATTGTTGACTTCATGTAGCGAAATAATATTATGATGGAAAAAATGGCGTAAAGTTGCCAACCGTTGCGCTGAGCGGAACTACTCAACTGTGCGTTTCTGAAACAAACACTCAACAGTTTAGCAACAGCTACGTCTTAGAAACGCGCCCATTGTTCGACAATCGACAAAAGTATTTTTTTATTTTAATTTTTTTATTTTCATGTTCCCTTTTTTGTTGAAACTTGGAATTATTTAATTTTCATACACATATACATACATACATTTGTACATATCGAGCCCTAACCGCCAAAATAACGTAAGCGACATTTTTTTCAAAATTTCATTTTTGATGCAGAAATATTCTTAGAACATCTAGATGCATTTCTGCATCAAAAATAAAATTTCGAAAAAAATGTCGCTTACGTTATTTTGGCGGTTAGGGCTCGATATATATTAAATATATGCATTGAAATTTGTTAATTTCAATTTCTTCGTATTATAAAGGAAAAGAAATACATATTTAGTTCAATGTTATCATATTAGTTTTTATTTAGAACAGGGTGTTTGGATATATTCTAAAATGGAGACAAGAGCCACAATAAAGATGAAATAAAGCCCGCGGCCTTTATTTCTCTTCTTTTTATTATTTGGCGCTGTAACCGCCTAAGTGATTTTGGCCGAGTTCAGCAAAGCACGCCAGTCGTTTGTCTTCTGTGCCAACTGACGCCAATTGGAAACGCCAAGCGAAGCCAAGTCCTTCTCCACCTGATATTTCCATCGCAGTGGGGGCCTCCCTCTTTCTCTGCTACCACCAGCGGGTTCCGAGTTGAATACTTTCAGAGCTGGAGCGTCGGTGTCCATTCGAACGACATGGCCAAGCCAGCGGAGCCGCTGTATTTTAATTCGCTGCATGATGTCCATGTCGTTGTAAAACTCATACAGCTCATCGTTCCGTCGTCTGCGGTACTCGCCATCGCCAACGCGTAAAGGCCCGTAAATCTTCAGCAAAATCTTTCTCTCGAACACTCCAAGTGCCGCCTCATCGGATGTTGTCTATGTCCATGCTTCTGCGCCATATACCAGCACGGGCATGATGAGTGACTCATAGAGCGTGGTTTTCGTACGTCGAGAGAGGACTTTACTCCTGAATTGCCTACTAAGTCCAAAGTAGCACTTGTTGGCAAGAGTGATTCTGCGTTGGATTTCCATGCTGACATTATTATCAGTGTTAATGCTGGTTCCCAAGTAAACGATATTCTCTACTTTCTCGAATTTGTAACTATCAACAGTGACTTGGGTGCCAAGGCGCGAATGTGCTGACTGTTTGCTTGATGACAGGGGATACTTCGTCTTGTCCTCGTTTACCACCAGACCCATTCGCTTTGCTTCCTTCTCCAACTTGGAAAATGCAGAACAGACTTCGCGGTTTTTGATACCGATGATATCGATGTCATTGGCATAAGCCAGAAACTGCACGCTCTTGTAGTAAATTGTTCCTGAGCGGTTCAGTTCTGCAGCTCTTATTATCTTCTCCAACATCAGACTAAAGAAGTCACATAAAAGGGGGTCGCCTTATCAGAAACCCCGTTTAGTGGCGAACGGCTCGGAAAAGTCTTTCCCTATTCTGACGGAGCTGGTGGTATTGCTCAACGTCATTTTACACAACCGTATGAGTTTTGAGGGGATGCCAAATTCATACATAGCGGCGTATAGGCAACTCCATTTAGCGCTGTCAAAAGCGGCTTTAAATTCGACAAATAGGTGGTAAGTGTCGGTCATTTCTCGCGGGTCTTTCCAAGATTCGGCGTGTTGTGAATACCTGGTCTGTGGTGGATTTGCCATTTCTAAAGCCACACTGATAAGGCCCAATCAGTTCATTGACGGTGGCGTTCAGTCTTTCACACAATACGCTCGATATGACCTTGTAACCTATGATTAGAAGGCTGATCCCGCGGTAGTTGGTGCGAATGGCGGGGTCAAATTTCTTGTGGATTTGGCAGAGCACACTTAATTTCCAGTCGTCGGGCATGCGTTCATATGACCATATTCTGACCAAGAGTCGATGCATGCACCTTGTCAACTCCTCGCCACCGTACTTGAATAGCTCACCTGGCAGGCTGTCAGCTCCTGCAGCTTTGTTGTTTGTCAGCCGCGTTATTGCTATTCGTACCGTCCTCGATTCTCGCTTCCCCCTTCAGATCCCTATAGCGGTCCCACATAGCGCGCGTTGCGCCCGATCGCAGTGTGGCCCTATAGGTGGCATCTTCTTTCTCTGCAGCTTCCTGACACTGCTCATCGTACCAGTTGTTCTTTCGGGCTCGCTGAAATCCGACTACTTCTTCGGCGGCGGTACTTAATGAGCGGGAAATGTGGTTCCACTGCTCGCATATGTCGGTTTGTTAAAGAGTGCTCCCTGAGAGCAGGTGTGAGAGTCGAGTAGCGAAAGCACTGGCTGTCTGTTTTGATTGCAGCTTTTCGACGGTAAGCTTTCCTTGCATATTTGGGCGCACATTTTTTGCTGCATAGAGGCGGGTGCGTATCTTGGCTGCAACAAGATAGTGGTCCGAGTCGATGTTTGGGCCTCGGAGTGTGCGTACGTCTAAAACACTGGAAGCGAGCCCTCTGTCTATCACAACCTGATCGATCTGGTTTCTCGTTTTTCGGTCCGTAGGCAGCCACGTAGCGTGATGGATCTTTTTATGCTTGAACCTACTACTGCAAACTACCATGTTGCGGGCCCAGGCGAAGTCGATCAGCCTCAATGCGTTGTCGGACTTTTCGTCGTGGAGGCTGAATTTTCCGGCGGTGATTCCAAAGATCCCTTCCTTTCCCACCCTGGCATTGAAGTCGCCAAGCACGATTTTGATATCATGACGGGGGCAGCGCTCGTACGTGCGCTCCAAGCGCTCATAGAAGATATCCTTGGATGCCTCATCCTTCTCTTCCGTCGGGGCATGGGCACAGATGAGCGAGATGTCGAAGAATCTCGCTTTGATGCGGGTTGTGGCTAGACGCTCGTCCATCGGGGTGAACGACAGTACTTGGCAAGGGAGTCTCTCTCCCATCACAAATCAAACTCCGAGTTTGCGCTCCTTTACATGGCAGCTGTGGTAGACGTCGCAAGGCCCCAGACATTGCTTACCTTGCCCCGTCCAATGCATTTCTAGGATGGCGGTGATGTCAGCTTTTGTCCTTACGAGGACATCAACCAGCCGGTCAGAGGCACCTTCCCCATGAAGGGTCCGGACATTCCAGATGCACGCCCTCAAATCGTAGTCCTTTAAACGTTTGCCGTAGTAGTCATCATAAGGAGGGGGGGGGGGAGTCTCATCCGAGGCTTTGCCTTGATTCTGCACTGGAAGTGGTTCTTACGGGGCGGGTCCCAAATCCAGCGCTCAACCTATTGCTGAGACGCAACCAAATACACGTTTATATAGCGAGCGGCTTGCTACAAGCAGACGCCCGCTTGCAGCCGCACCTACTGGTGAACAGACGCTGCAGACTTCAGTGAGCCCTTAAACCGAATAAGTCGGAGTGGCCCCGCCGAAGCTCCCTCTCTTTCTCGCTTTTTTAAATTTTTAGGAAATGAAGCCCGCGGGCGTTATTGCCATATCGAACGGGAAATAATGCCCACCGGCAAAAGGCAAAAAATTACGCGGGTTAAATTTCTTTTTCTAAAAGGTAATAACGCCCGCGGGCTTTGCTTAACTTTTTTTATGAAATGATAATGATTAAATTAAGCCCATGGGCGTTATTCCCGTGGGCGTTATTGCACTCCACCGACTACTAAACCTATGCCTAAACCCATGCAAGGAGTATCAAAACCACTTGCAACACATGAGTTCGTACATACCATGCAGAAATTCCCTAGGTTAGCCCTCATATAGTCCCTATTGTTACCAGCACTAGTCCCTCATAATTCCCCTGCCAATGGTTTCAACTGAAATTTTTAGCATTGGCGTGTCATTGGAAAAGGACTGATCCACTCAACAGTGACCGTAAGATAGTCCTGGACTAGTACAATTTTGGAGAATTTTTTTCGTTGGACCACGATTAGGTTCTGCACTTCACAGATGCTTTTTCATACTTGGGAAACACAAAAAAAAAATATTTTCTCATTTTACAACCATGTTGCTTCTGACGGCATTTGAACCCGGACCCTCCTGAAAGCTAACAAATAGTGGCAAGCATCTCTGCGCACTGAGCTACAGCCACACATGTAAATGTGTCTTCAAATGTTCACTTTGAATCAAGGCCAGCCGAAGCGACTGGGGCATTTACAGGGTGGCGTTCTTAAAATTTTGTTATTGAGTTGCAAGACATCACCACCCTGCCGCTGCCAAACTGTACTTTTCGTCTATCTCTAGACCGATTCGTTGGCGACTGTTCGAAGGCTGGCATTTTCGATGCAAGCAAATGTCCAATTCTGACCAGTTAAATTTTAACCAGTGAAGTGCTAGTCCTTTACGGAAAATTTACCACCGTATGTATGTACACACGAACTTAAGTATGCATACATATAGTCACAAGACGTATGCGTGCGCGTAGTTCGCATAATCGGAAGTAATAATAATTTCTACCGCATATCCTCTTACTTTGCATATGCCTAAATGCATTCAACCATTTGCAATAGCAAGTAAACACAGGGTGCTTCTAATGAAAAAAGTGTGCTTCAATACACAATTTTGAAATCATAAAACAACCGTACCATGCTGTGCAATGACGCTTCGGGTAGTTCCTTCCTTTTCCGCTGCTGCCTTTGTGCATTTTTAGGCGCAGTGCTGCAAAAAGGAAACGCATGCACAAAGTTGCAGGGTGCACTTGATTATTTTTTTTTGTCATTCAGTTATTCGAAAAACTTTTTGGAAATGCATTTCCGAATGTTTTTTGCAGTTTGCTTTTAATAAGGTTTTAAACAAATTAACAAATTAATGTATAGAATTAACAACAACAATCGCGCCGTCAGGTTTAAATAGCGGCAAATCAGCTCTTCGAAATTTTCTGCTGGGGTATGCGCTACAGCTTTGCAAATTTTACCCCTACGGAAACCAAAGATGTATACACATCAATAAGACTACTGATTGTTAAGTATATACTTTAGTCATCTGTTACAATGAACTTATTATCCTTATCAAGCTCATTAATAGTATGACGAAATCTCCAAAAACGCAAATTTTGAATTTCATCTCCATATTATTAAACGTGCGATATGTTGTATGCATACATTTTTGCGATAAATTTTCAAATTCGTTTGCCTTTGTTTTGTTTTAAACTTATATTACGTCTTAATTTTCCAAAAAACAAAATTGTATGTTTTAATTCGATGCTTTAGACATGTCCCGATTTTTGCCCACAGAAATTTGTACATGTATATACTGGGCTCGAATCGTCACATACGATATCGTACTATTCGTCATGTAAAAATACATTTTTCGGATCATGACATACGTGAACGTACTCTTCGTCCCATTCAGCTTATACTGCCTGACGCATCACGTAATTTTCTTTCGTATCGTTTTCGATCCGTGAACGGATATGATGATTCAAGCCCTGCTTTTATTATAGGGAATTAAGGATATATTAATTGGTCTTATTTTTTTATTTTTTATTACTTACTATCTTACTATCTTACTTATTTGCCCATACGTTAAAGTTCCTCCAGCTTCAAATTGATCCGCCTGGGACATTTACTGTACAATTTCTTGAAAAAAAATTTGTATGGAAATTTGTCAAGTAAAAGCCCCAGTGTTCTGTGTTAATATATATTAGAACTCTGCGTATAAGGCTACTATGTTGCCTCTTTATTGAATGAATACACAAATCAACTCGACGCAATGCTCACTTACAGGTCTAGTCTGCGCTGGCAATAAAAATTTTGTAGCCTTTAAATAAAGCTCCTGTAAATGTTTAAAGCCTTTTCGCATTATTTGTATACTTGTGTTTAAGCCTCCGCTTAAACTTGTTGCATCGGCCGTGCGCGCACACTTTGCCCGTGGCGGTGTCGAGTTTACTCTGAAAATGATTACCGAGCGCGCACGGCCGCCTTCCATCATCGTGCCAAATCAGCAAAAATCAGTTCAGCGATTAACGTCGGACATCGCGCACGCGCGCTAGACATACGTATTAGTATATTTCGAATAACAAAAGTTAATGAGAATCTTAAATCTATTTAATAACCAAACTGGCCTTATATATATGTACACATATATAAGATTGGACTTTTTTTGGAGAGAATAAAAAGAGCGGAATATTTGTAACTACATTTTGAAATGGAACAAAAGTATTTCATTTGAACGGAAACTAAGGATTACATGGTGAAGGTAACCATTGGAAATATTTATGGTCCTTCGCAGCCCCGCTCCTAGAGAAAAAAATTTAATAAAAATTAAAATAAAAGTTTGGAAATAAATGCGCATCGTTCGTCCTCTAAACACCTATTTATATAAAAACAGTCAAATAAGTGGAAAAAACAATAAGCAAAAGTGCACGTATACATACATATCGCAAAAGTGGAAAGAACAATAAACAAAAGAGCACGTATACATAACTTTCGCAAAAATTTAACAAAGTTTCCTGCACCTTGTTTGGGCTTAACAAACGTGCTTTAATTGTCATGTATGTGAACACAAATAAACCAAAAAACTGTGAAGAAAAAATTTAAAAAAAGATACACTTAGTGTACAAACATACATTTTTTCGAGACAACAAAAAAAAATGCGTGTGTAACACCGTACACATGATAGAAGTGAAACTTTTTAAAAAAGATGTGAGTACCATGTACCTACTCACGAAGTTGGATGTGTAAACATATGTTTACCATTAGGCGATTGAGTTACATACATAGGTTTAGTTAGAAATCAAACAATAATTTCATTTCATCTTATTAATTTTCTGATATACATATAATTTAATTATTCCTTTTCCGGTAACACCATCTTATATGAATTCGCGCTTCTAGCATCCATAGGACCGGGTTGTAATGGAAGTAATTGTATGTTTAGCAAATAAATGCAAATGTTTATAATGCAATCAATAGATCCTTACGAATTCGCCATAACTAAGTAACGCTCGCATTTTTGTTTGCAAAATGCATTTATTTAAGTTGAAAGAAGACAAATTCCTTTGTTCGGCATTTATTCGTACTCGCTTTCTATCTTCCAAGGCGAATTCACATATTCTTATTACGAATTCATGTATTCATGTGGTAGAAAGAGTATAAAATCCCGGGATTTTTGGGACCTAAAAAAAGACGGGGTCCCGGGATGTACTTAGTTTTTACTCAGATCCATGAAATGATTTCGTGCATTGGACTACGCATAAACGTGATAAGTACATCCCGGGACCCCGTGTCTTTTTTTTTTGCCAAGAATCCCGGGATTTGTAATTTGTACTGATGGCAATAATGGAAACTACATTTCTTGACCAGTATTGGGTATATTTCTTTTTTATTTAAAAGTTAATATTTTTTTATAAATGTCTAGCTCATTATACATATAACACCGCGCGTTAGTAAATATTAAACACAAATATCAACATATTCGCGAAGCGCTTTTAGTTTTTCATTCTGACGTCAGTAATTCAAAAATTATTTAAAAAATTCAAAGAAAAGGGAAAAAGTATGGACAACAAATTAAAGAGGAAATCCTGTAGAATTTAAACAGATTCAAGGTTTTGGTGCAGAATGACTGGTAAGTATTGAAATGTCCTTTAAAATGTTATCCTTGAAATTTAGAAATATTTGTTTTCGAAAAGATTATATGTTAAGGACTTATATAAACTCGATAACATTTCGAATTTCGTCCTTCTAACTTTATCAGTTTAAAAAATTACCTATTCTTCCGCGTGAATCCAAAAAGAATTTAATTTTTTAATTTCTAAAGAAATTTCCTTTTGCATTTGGTACCCATAATTTTATTACACATTGCATTGAGTTCTTTAAATAATTTTTGGAATCAACCATATCTTTGAAATTACAAAGTCCTTTAAAATAAATCCTGACGTCAGGGAGAAAAAATAAAAATGCCACTGTAAATAAAAAAGTAGGTTTTCTTTATGTGCTTCTCAAACAATATAAAAGCAATTCTTTCGATTTAAGTTATTGAAAAGTAATGAATATCTAAATCCCAGGACTAATCCAGGGATCCCGGGATTGTGACAACGACATACCGAAAATACCTGGATCGGAAAAAGCTGAAAAATTAACGTCCCTAATACCAACGAAAGACGAATTCATACAAGATGATAGCAGGGGCACAAAAACTACTCTAGAAAATTACACGTACAATGACAAACATGAACAAATGTACAACAAACACATAATTGTTGACAATCAGTACAGTTCGCTTGATATCAAGGAGCAGCTTTGCAGTTTTTTTATGAGGAATTAGGTGTTAACTAATTTTTTTCTTTTCTTTCATAATGAGTTGAAAAAGTTGCAACTAAAATTACTGATTATACAACCCTGAGTTATTAAATATATGAGTCAGCAACGAATAGAGAACAATGGCAGCACTATTTACAAATTGTCATTTGGCATTTCTATTTTTGCCGCCTTTGCCCTTTTGTTAAAGAATGAACCATATTTTTTTTTTTAAATAACTACAAATAACAGAAAAACCAGCAATATGTCACAATACATTAAATATTTTTTTGTAAATAAGCAGTTCTATGGGTGGGAAATTTTACGAAATTTGGGGCGAAACCGGGGATTTCTCAAAAATGAGTTGACTACCCTGGTACAACCATTCAAACATATGTACATCAGGGTTGTTGCGAATATTCGCATTCGCATTCGCAACCGCGGAACTTCCGCATAAATTTTAACATTCGCAATAATCGATGCGGAGCTTTTGCGAATGCGAATATTGTGCAAGTGCACTGATAAAACGTATATCTGGCAAACAAAAAATTGCAACCAACATCTTTTGCCTGTGGAGATGCTACGTTAATCGCTAGTTTTTTCGACTTTTTCTTAGAAAAGCCAAATGAACTTTTCTCTCAAAGTTTAAACTGCAGGCAAATGTAAATAGGGATTAAAATTTAATAACTAATTAATACAACTAAAGTAAAATCTGTGGAAAACTAACAATAAAATACTTTTTTCGAAAAATATATAAAGGACCCTTTTATTTCTCAAATAAACCGGGGTAACAGTTATTCGTCGCCACGCTGTATTTCAGCGACAATGTGAAATACGCCCTTTTTAAATAGTATTAACGATATCTTGAATACTTGAAAAATATATCAAAACACATTGAGGGCATGGAATAGAACAACAAAAGGGATTTGATGGGTTATGGTACCGACAGCGGTGAGTAATTAATTGTGACTGCCTGCAACTAGGAAAAGCAGAGCTCAACTAACAAATAAAAATAAAACTATATACAAGCTATTCATTACTGGTCGTGATTCCAATAATTCAAATTATAAAAATCGGGGTACCTTTTTAACAAAATAACAGGATTTTAAACTCATTCTGCTGGCAGCCACGACTTTCAAAACAGAATTTAATGACGTAACAGGTTCTACAAATTCTGAAACAAACAATAGAATTGGTTCTCCAAATTGGAACACAACGGTGTTTAAACAATGATCTTGCCATGAACTGAAAGTCCTCTCAACTGGTGTAGCGTCAATCGAAAATAATGTACAATTTTGTCAATTTTCAAGTTTTTAAAGTTTGTCGCCTCGAGCGAGTAGTTACTTAGTGCACAGGTTTGATTTACGACCCGTTAGGAAACAGGCTGTAACCGGAAAAGGCAGCAAAATTACTCTTTCTTAAATACAATGTTCCAATTTTTTTGATCTAAGTACTAAATAAAAAAAACACTATTAAAAATTACTAACTTTTAAATTTTTTATTTACCCAAATCACCTCTTGTACTCACCAAAATTATTTCTTAAAATTTACATCCGCATTCGCATCCGCATCCGCGGATGTTAGCTTTTAAACATCCGCATCCGCGGATGTCTAAAATTCCACATTCGCAACATCCCTAATGTACATATGTATATGAAAACATTGCTGTCCATAAGTACATACATATGCCCACCAATATCAACGAAACCCGTTTGCTTCATCATAAATATATCCACACAAACATATGTACATATGTATGTTCGAACGGATGTATGTAGTTACACGAAGCACGCTTGGATCATTTATACATATATTGCTTGTAAGCGCCAGAGCTGAAATGCGCAATGAGTTCGTTCATACATATACATATATCGTCGTTTAAAGTGCAAAACCGCGTATCAACAAAATGCAAAACCGCGTATAAGCAAAATGCAAAACCGCGTATGTGAAGTTGTAGAAATTATTTTCTAGAGCGTAAAACCACTCATATTTCTAAATGGTTTTCTTTTTTATAAAGCAATCGCATTTCTGGGTAGTATATTTCAGGACGAATTGATAAGGATTGAGTCAAGAGCTTGTGTGAGCAAATCCAATTTTTGGCAGCAAATGTCAGGTACGCGGTTTTGCAGAATGACGATACGCGGTTTTGTACTTTAAACGACGATATGTATGTACATACGTGCATTCAAAAATACATCCATATGTATCTAGGTACTCGTATCCGTCAATGCGTGGCTTTATTTATTTTTTCCCCTTCCCTATACTACCTACCTTCCTTCTCACTCATGTAACATTTTCAGTTTTAAAAATTTCACTCTCCATTTTTGCGATACGGCCGCCTAAAAAGTTTCACTTCAAAAACCCCCAAATCGCGTCAGCAGCAGCATCACTGCCATACCTAAACAAAAGCGTTGGGCGGAGCGGTTTCTGACGCCTAGCATTACCGCCGATGTGCCATACCTAAACAAAAGCGTCAACGCTACGTCAAATGCGGAAATAACACCAACAATGAGTATAGGTTTGTTTGTGTGAAAGACGAAAATGATAGTTTCGCCGTTTTCTGCAGCCAACTTCAATACCTAACGCCCTGTCAAAATCGGATTTTCCAACCGCCCAGCGTTGACGCTGCGTTGTTTCGGTATGCTTCATACAAATTGTATGGGCATGAGAATTTTTTGACAGCCAGACAACGCTGACGCTTTTGTTTAGGTATGGCAGTCAGCCATCCAAACTATCGGCCAACAAACACAAGTGGCAAATTTAGCAGTAACATGAGCAGCCATCGACAGCATCATCAGCCTTCATCAGCATCAACGGCAACAACAACACCAGGCACAAGAGCAAAAGAAGCATACATACTAGGGCGGGTCGAAAACCTAATTTTACTCACATCCCTTGGTAATAGCGAAAATATATTGTATCATGAAGTCAACAGCAAGCCTGCAAAATATTAGTATTTTGTTTTAATTGTAAGAGCCCGCGCATCGACCGCCAAGTGACCCACAGACCACTAGTCGAATAAGATCAATTCTTGTTAAAAATTCTGGGTTCAGCAAAAAGGTTTGGTGCATATTTTTAGATAATGAATCCGTTAACGCAAACGATAAAGTCAAATATCATTTCTCGCAGCCATTTAGCTTATCGTTAATTGTTCTCTTGACAATTCCACTGGCCTATAGTCATAAGATGTAAAGAACAGCATTAATATTGCTCGCGTGCATTTAGGTCGCTGGTTTCAAATATTCTCATCTTTTTTAATATTAGCTATAGTTTGCGAATTTTTGCAAAATTTAGTAACAATTTCGGTAGCTCTAATAGAAAAGCCATTACTTTCCATCATCGTGCAAAAATTTTGTTTATGCAAATGAGTATGGAATCACTGAACAGGCACAACTTCTAGAAAAAACTAATTAGTTTACTTATGTTTATGCTTACAATATCAAAATTGCAAATAGAGGAAATGGCAAAAAATTTAGTTCAACATTTTATTATTTTAGAATAATTTGTTTATGATCTGAACGATTTTCATCACATTATTATTACAAATCAGTAACAGTAAGTCTCGCCTTCAATTTGGTAATTATTACGTACCGATCGGGTAACATTTACCAAAGTTATATTGAAAAACCTAAGTCTCTCTAGTTTTTTTCTAAAAAAAATGTCTCTTCCATTGTATAAATGACCTTTAAGGGCGGGATTTACAGTGCTTAGTTAAACGATTGTTAACTTAACCACCAACAAGAGTTTAACTTTGAATTTATATTTAGAGTCACATAGTTAACTATGAAAATTCATATCCCCTGAAAATATACAAATTCTAAATATCAATACTTTTCTATTCATATTTGAAATTCGTTCCACACAACAAATTTCAAATTCACAAAAGTTTAACTATGGGGCATGTTGGTTTAAACTTTTGTTACCTGAGCGTTGTGTATATCAAAATCAATAGTTAATTTTTGTCAGTGGTTATTGCATTTACCTACAGTCACTTTTTCACATAATGGAATTAACTAAAATATTTATATCTAAGGAGGAGACAGCATTGTTCCTAATCCCATTGCTTTAGGCATTGACACTCCGCCAATTGATTATTTGCTTACTACCGGCTTAAATAAGGAATTAATAAGTCTTAATTCTCCGTGTGTTGAGTTATCACAAGCTGCATCTTCTTCGGGTGTCACTACAAGGGCTGCAGCAAAAACCACAGCTGTGTCTGAACTTACATCTCAAAGTGGAGGTGGAAGTGGTTATTAGAATGTTTAAATTTAGCTGTGCTCGTCATAAGTTATATGTTTTTGTTATTTTATGGCCTTATAACAATTATATTCAACAATTTTTATTAACCTCGAGGCCGTGTTTTAATGAAAACTTATTGTGGAATCTAATAATAGAAATATTAACAAAAACCAACAAAACCAACAACCACATGATCAAGTGAATTGCAGCGGAATACCTGCGCTTGAATGTACAGTGAAACCCGCTTAAGTACCCACCCGCTAAAGTGCCTAACCCGCTTAAGTAACCAACATTTTTGAACACCGTGAATTTTTTTAATATAATCTGAAGAAATTTCCTCTGTTAAGTACCTCCCCGCTTGTTTACCCAACCCGCCTAAGTACCTCAATTTTTCGTGCCCCATTTACAATTTTACTTATAATTTTCCCCTCTTAAGTGCTCTTTTCC
>NW_023458557.1:2882230-2902213 GCF_013731165.1 Rhagoletis pomonella | reverse complement strand
TTTTTTTTTACATTTAATCGTATGTGCTTACTCTGATAAATAATATAAACATAAAAACGCAAGCAGAAGAATCTCGCTTCCACATTCCGCATATGCGCTTAACATTTTTGTTTAAACAAAATTGTCGAAATTTCATCTCTAAAGCAAATATTAAATATCATTTAATAAATACTGTAGATTTAAATAATCATGTTTAGTGTTGGGCGAGTCCGAGATTTTTAAATGATCGAGATAGTACATTCAAATCGCGTAGATTTTTGAGAGCTTTTTCGTTGAAGGTGTTGCACTTTTTCTTCCATACTGAAATTTGTGTACATCATTTATCATTGTCTAACAAAAACTATAAAATAAAGCTTAATTTAAAATATTGGAATAAAAAACAACAACGCTACACGCGCATTCATCCATATAACATAAAGTGTGAACGTTCGTTATATGGAAGAAAGTGCGCAACACCGCAAACAGAAAAATTCAAAAAATCAATGGTATTTTCTAGACACTTCAAACTTGAACCTTATTATACTAGAATGAATGGGCTACTAAAATGTTAACCCAAAATATATCTACAAATTCTGAACAAAAACTGCGAAAATTTGATGAAACTTTGTTGATTTTTTTCTTTCTTTCAAGTTTCGATTTATTTGCAAGGTTTTTGTTTGACAAGGAGCTACAATTTTATAAAAAAAAATAATTAAAATTATTTAAAAAAATAAAATAAATACCGGGTGACCGTGTAATTTTGTCAAAGATGAAGACAATGATGATAAAACATTAATACACTATATAGGTCAGTTCATATTAATGAACATAAAATGAGATCACTATCGATAAAATGGAAATCCTCAAGGGAAATTTATAGTTTCAACGCATGGAATTTACATACATTTTTTTACTTTCAACCGCCGAATTGCTCAATTTCTTCTATTTCTGCAGGATCGCCCTTAGGTAAATTGCATTTCCAGAGATTTTTTTCAAAATAAATAGCGATGAGGGATATTTTACCCGCCGGTGATAAGAAATCGCAATCACCATAACGCACATCACTAATATTACTGTTTACAACCACGTTTACATTCAAAATTACAATTCATAATTTCGTTTTGTAGCAAATATGAAATATAGGTATATCCATTTACTTAAATGTAAACGGATTAAGAATCAAAGTGCTAGAAGAGATTTGAGCGTTTGGTACAAAAAGTATTTTTGATGTTGAAATTGTACTTAAATCGGCAAATTGTACTTTAGTACTTTTTAAAATTAATTGTACTGAAAAAAATACAATTGTACTTAAAATACCAACACTGTTTCACTGGCGTGAAAAAGTACTTGCTGCAGCGATGCCTGATTTGAGCGTACCTAATTTTTTACCGATAATAACTCATGCGAGGTATTTGGGTATTGGGCATTTTACAAGCCTAGGAAGTATACATATCTGTGTTCGTATAGAATAGTAGTTTATGTCGGAAGACTGGCTTTAGTATAATGAACCATTCGCAGCATACGATTGCGAAAGACTCACTGGCGCCGAGTCGATGAAGAACTCTTGGAAAATAAACGTAAAAGAGGCAGTTGCGATGCTAGCAAGTCAATATTCGTATAAAGTCTCATAAAAAAATTCCTTGTGGTTTAAAGAATATAGGAAATGGTACATTTTACTAAAGCCAGCCTCCCGACATAAGCTACTATTTCATACGAACACAAATATATTCGTCTACAAATAATGTTGATTATTTTAATTAAGTCCTAAGATAAGTCTGTGAATCTTATCAGTGTTCTATGTAAGAACCAAAAATCAATCCCCTCGCCAATTAGAACTTTTGCTTTAAAAGAAAAATATACATAGCGGTCTGGCATCACTGTTTGAGCATTGATGTGCTCAGCTCACTGTTGCCAAGGTCGTGCATTTTGCGCTAAATTTAGTGCTTTTGGGAAACCAAAAAGCCAAAATAATTGGAATTCAATGCTTGGTTCGGTATTTAGTGATGTTTTTTTTAATTTAAGCACACCGAATGCATAGGTACATATGTATGTATGTATTAGAGGTTTACGCCGACAGTCTTTGCGGCGGCGGCGTGGTCAACCTCAAAAAGAATCGGCGGCGGCGGCTACGGCGATGCCGGCGCGTCTGGAAACGCCGGCGCTACTGCCCATAAGGTAGATACCAAAGAGCCATGAGGCTTCCAATCTTATCATGTCATCAGATTATAATTCTAGTTAATTCATTCATTGAATAAGTTTTAAATTTAAACTACGTTACTTCCTACTTGAATTCAAATGTTAAGTGACTTCTGCTGATGGATGGGCGAACAGAAGAAAGTCTATATAGTATATACATTAGTTTCCCATCGAAAATGCTTTTTTGGAAAATTTCTAGACCCTACCCCCTAATTTTATTCGTTTTTATGAGAAATATTATTGCATATTTTTATAGGTTTTTTAAGGGCCATTTGGAGGTCGCGACGTGTCGATTTAGGTCAGAAAATACGATTTTCTAGATTCATGAGTTTTTGAATAACTATTTTTGCTTGGATTTCAAACAATTTTTTAAATTTTGACCATCGTTAATTTCTACAATTTGAAAATATGTATTACTAACGTACAAGAAAACGATTTTCGATGGGAACCCTAATTTATGTGTGTACATACATCTCTATGTACTCTACAAATCCGTATGTACTATTTCAATTTAAAAAATGAAAAAAATTAAAGGTTAAGTTATTGGGGTAATTTATGTCGCTATTAATAAATTTTTGCAATAAGCTTACCAACCGTTATGTTAAATTACGGAGCTCTTACGATTTTTTGCGGGTTATATATTGAAAATAAGGTTGGCCTACTTTTCTCCAAAAGTTTAACCCATCAACTCCCACCAGAACGGGCCTTTTTGACCCACTGCTTAAAAAATGGCTTATAAATGGTTAAAATTTACACTAATATATTAAGCGCCAAATTTTTCTAAGGAGAACAGAATGCAATGCAAAATAATAGTAATTTTTACCAAAAATGGGGACTTAAAAAATAGAAAATATTGCGATGCGCGGGAGCAAAACCTTCCTGGGGTTTGGCCACCACTTAGGAATACTAACGTAATTTTCACACAGCCACCTAGTTCGTGTTAACGTCTGTGGGACCCCAGAATAAAGTAACTTACGAATGTAAAAATTTGCAAAAAAGTGTTTGCTTTTTATTAAAATTCTGTTTAAAATATTAAAAAAAAAACACAGGAAATTCAACTAGTCTTTGTTTTATCTCCAATAATTGAGGAGTAAGAAGCAATAAGGGCGCTTCTGTTAAAACTGCTTTCTGAGATATTGGCGTTAAAATTTTTGATGTGTTATAACTTTCGTGTTGTTGTAGTATATAAAAAAGTAGTATTGTTGTAGTATTGCAAAAAATTTTCTACTGCGGAAAAATTCGTCAGATTACCAGTATTCGACCCTAATTTAACTGCAATAAAAGCCTTCGATCGAAAAACGTGTTACCTACATATGTTTTTTGTGAGTTACGCTTTTTTTTGAAATGTTTAGTGGCACAAATTAGGCAAACAAACTCCTTTTAAAAATGTAATTTTCATTTCGTAAAATAGTGTTTTTATGTGAGTAGTATTTAGTTCCTTCAAACAATGTATTTCAATGTACATACAACACGAAACCTTTTTACAAAATTCCTTAGGCGCCGAACGCCGCCGCCGCACCGATATTTTCGTAACTCGGCGGCGGCGCGTGAGAAACGACAAAAAATGGCGGGCGGCGGCGGCGTGGCTCGGCGGCGTATACCTCTAGTATGTATACACTATACACTAATATTCTACATTAAGATGGAATTCATTTACTGAATAAAATGTGAGGAATAGGTAAATTAAATATGTTTTGCGTTGGATTTGTCAATGTTATTGTGGCTTGTTAACAATTTATTTTTAATATTTTTATTGAGCTTTGTACCACGATTGTTTATTAGGAAAAATTGAAAGAGCAACAAAGTCTAAGCGGTAGAAGTTATAGCATCTCCTCATCAGACTTCTTTTTTTCTAGACTTCAGCAGGGATCGAACCTGCGTATTCGATGTTCAAAGTCAGAAGCGTTAACCACTGAGCTATGTACATCCCCTAAACTCTTGTTGCTAATTCATTTTCCTTATTCAACCAACTACTATCAACTGCACCTGATTTGCCGCTATTTAAATCCGACAGCGTGGTTGTTGTTGTCAATTCTATACATCCATTTGCTTATTTGCTTTTTTGTATAGTTTCAGGCAGGCTCTTCCTAAACTATGTATTTGTCAATGTTATTGTGGCTTGTTAACATTTTATTTTTAATATTTTTATTGAGCTTTGTACCACGATTGTTTATTAGGAAAAACTGAAAAATCAACAAAGTCTAAGCGGTAGAAGTTATAGCACTATTTCGGAGATCACCACATCTCCTCATCAGACTTCTTTTTTCCCAGACTTCAGCAGGGATCGAACCTGCGTATTCGATGTTCAAAGTCAGAAGCGTTAACAACTGAGCTATGTACATCCCGTAAACTCTTGTTGCTAATTCATTTTCCTTATTCAACCAACTACTATCAAGTGCAGCTGATTTGCCGCTATTTAAACTCGACAGCGTGGTTGTTGTCAATTCTATACATCCATTTGCTTATTTGCTTTTTTGTTTAGTTTCAGGCAGGCTCTTTCTAAACTATGTATTTGTCAATGTGTTGAAATTAATTTATAAATAAAAACGTGAGGAAATGGATATGTATATACACTTTTTACTGAATCAAAAAAATTATTAAACGTGATAATAAAAACTTGGCGCTTTTGTTTTGGAAAAATTGGATTTTTCTGGCGGCCTGATGCCACACTGGCTCAGTTGTCGCAAAAGTACACATACATACACGCATTTTTACTTGAAAAGAAGTGTGTAGTGGTTGATATGTATACGATGCCATCTCCGTACAGCTCACTTCACCTCGCCTAGCACACTCGCGTGCTCGCAGTTTGCCTGCGCCGTCGACTGCGTGCACCTCTGCTGTGCATCCCTAGTCTAAGCTATGGCAAAATGTTCCAAATATTGTAGGTATTAAAAGTATGCATTTTCACACACACACACGTTTTCCCACATCGACACACATTTTAGTAAAGTTGCTCGAACAGCTTATTCGTTGAAGAAAAAAATTAAAATTAAACACACTAAAAGCTTGTAACCTATTTTTAAACCTATAATCTATATTTTAATTAAAATTCACTTAACGTTATACTTAAAATTTTGTTATATTAAATATATATAAAATTGTTAAATAAAAAAAAACCTATCATTACAGTATTTATTCATAGGGAAAAATCTGTCGCGTCCGTAATGTCGCGTCCGTGCTCATGCTATACCTCATTAAAAAAGTGAGAAATATTTCTCGTAATCCATAACTCTACGAACCAAAGGCATTCTTTCACCTTCGTTTCCCCATTCAAAGAAAATAATATTTTCTCCGAACATCGCTAAATTTGGTTCATTTCATGTATATTCAACAATTTATATTGAGCCAAATAAAGGCCAAAAATATAACAAAAACAAATAACTTAAGGACGAGCACACCTAAAAAGTTAAACATTCTAAAAATATAATTATTAGCAAAAAACCAACAACCACGTGATCAAGTGAATTGCAGCGGAATAGCTGCGCTTGAGTGCGGTGGTATAACAAAAATTAAAATAGTGGAAAAAAGCAAACGATAATTCACAAGGCGTACTTAGCACGGTGCATAGGCAACTGGCTGAGTCAGTGGGATCGTCGGTTCGGATCCTACTGAAAGAAGTCTGATGAGGAAATGTGGTGATTTCCGAAATAGCTATCACTTCTACCATTTTTTTCAAATTATTGTTGCTTTTCCACAATAAAAATTTTCATTTAAAACGGCCTCGAGCTCAATATAAATTGTTGAATATAATTGTTATAAAGGCCAAAAAAATAACAAAAGCAAAGTACATTTCATGTGTTAGAAAAAACTTCCATTTTTTGTCGCGTCCGTACCCGGTTTTATTTGCTTGTATCTTTGTACTTAACTGTTTATACATCGAAAAATTTTAGTTGAATATAGCACCCTCCCAGTGGTTTGTAACAGTTATAATACGATATTTCAGTTTCTTCATATTTTAAGCTAAGTTAAACTCGTGCGAATGTCGCGTCCGTAACCCAGGAAATGCCCATATGTATGCATGTGCGTAGTATTTGGCTGAAATATGCACATATGTACGTATGTATGTACATACTTATGTATATATGCATGTATGTATGTATTTATGTTATCAATTAATGGAGTATGTATTTACATACATATGCGTGGGAAATGCATTTTCATTTGACTGCAAAACTATTGGGGCATATTCGTAGACGAAATGAAGACGACTCGGAAGTTAAAGTTTGTCAACCCCAAATAAGAGGAAAGTTATTGTTGCGGATATACTTTCTTAATACTAAGTGGCAACATATTGTACTTGTTTGACATTTGTTTTGGCATAAATATTTTGATGTATGAATAGCTTCCGCTTTAGATCTCCCCTTTTTGTTCCTGATTTCCGAGAAACACGCATCGCAAACCTTAATCTCTATCGCTAAGTATTCAGCCAATCATTTATTATATACTAAATAATATAATTGAATTAAATATAGCAAAGAAGCTATTTTGGATTGTACACCTGCGTTTTAATCCTGCGGTAATTTGCAAGTATTTGTAAAAGGTTATGGGCCCAGCTCATAGCCCAAGTACTTGAAGTTTTACATATCCTGGGAGCTAAATGAGCATCTCGTCTGGAGATCGAACTGTCGAGTGGGATTCTGCAATCACCAGTGATACATTGACCGGGTTTGAAGAGGAGTTAGTAAATACTCAGCAACAAACAATGGCAGAGTCAAGAGTATACCAACTTCATAGATTTAATGGGCAAGATTTCCAACTGTGGCGACGACAGATGGAAATTTATATGACAGAAAATAAGCTGAAGCCATATATTTTAGGAACGATTGTAAGACCAGCTACAAATTTTCAAGCTTGGGATGCTAAAGACGCAGAAGCACAAGCCTTTATTATGAGAGGGCTTGAATTAGAGCAACTAAAATACTTTACAGACTGCAAGACCGCAGCAGAAATGTGGGCAAGACTCCAAATAGTCCATTCAGAGAAGAGCGAACAGTCAGCGCAAATACTCCTAGAAAAGGTCATCAACTGCAAAATGGAACAGGAAGAATCTGTAGTAAATTTTATTGCTAGAGTCACCTCGCTGTCACAAAGGTTAAAAGATATGGATATGGAGCAAAAGGTGCCAATGATAATTGCTAAAATTTTGAGTAGTTTGCCCTCAAAATATGATCACGTAAGAACGGCATGGTATGCTGTCCCGCGGAGTAACCAAACGATCGAGAGATTAACTGATCATTTAGTCAACGAAGAGTCATTGCTCAATTTACGCTCTGCTAATGTTAATAGTGATACTCAAAGAGCTACTGCTTTCTTTGGAGCTGCCAAACAAAACAAAAGGAACTCAAAACACAACGAGAAGAAAATGAGCAATTGCAACTATTGTGGTAAGCGTGGACATTGGGCCAAGGAGTTCTACAAGCGTCAAAGAGAACAGGGTTCCAAACCAAAACAAGATCGACACAATTTGATGATTCGCAAAGAGAGCGGGGATGATAAGTCACATGTATTTATGTTATGCGCACAACCATCTCAAAGCAAGTATAGGAACTTATTCTATGCGGATTCGGGAGCAACAGACCATATGTCATTCCAGACGGAGCTGTTTACAAATTTTGCGAATTTTCTTCGAATGTCACGTTAAAGTAGGAGATGGAAGAAAATTAAATGTCATGGGAATAGGCGATATAGATGTGCAAATAAACAATAAACAAGGAACGACGATCACAATTAAAGACGTCTTGCTAGCTCCAGATCTTGACAGAAATTTTTTGTCTGTCTCAAGAGCCACAGAAAAAGGCATGCGAGCAGTGTTTGAGGAAGGGACGAAGCGCGTTCTATTCATGAAAGATTCTAAAATAATCGCTGAAGGTGTTCGGGACAATAGGCTGTATAAAATGAACATTCGACCCGCAGAACATTCGCTTAATGTGGCATCGACAGAAACTCTTGAACTTTGGCATCGAGGTTTAGGCCATGTTAACTTTAAAACTCTAAAACAAATGATTAAAAATAAGATGGTAAATGACATTAAAGTAGACAGTTTTCCGATCGAAATTCCTTTTTGTGAGGGCTGTGTCTATGGAAAACAGCATCGCTAGACGTTCCCAAAATCAGGAGCAAAGCGCGCAAGTGTGGCTGGTGAAACGTTCCACGTAGATTTATGCGGAAAGATGAGTACTCCGTCACTTGGTGGTGCAAATTATTTCATGCTTCTAAAATACGATTTCTCTAGATATTCATTTGTATATTTTCTCAAACATAAAACAGAAGTTTTACAAAACTTAAAGAAGTTTTTCGCGGAGGTACAATCAGATGGCCATGTTGTAAAGCGATTGCGTTCGGATGGTGGGCTAGAATTTTGCAACGACGATGTTAGAAAATATTTGTCGAACCACAAAATAAAACATGAAGTTACTACACCGCGAGCACCGGAGCAAAATGGTTTTATTGAGAGACAGAACCGAACCGTGATTGAAAGTGCTAAAGCTATGCTACATGACCGTCAACTACCGCTTCACCTTTGGGCAGAAGCTACGAACACGGCAGTTTATCTAAAGAACAGAACATCATCAGAAGTTATTGGAGGTCACACACTGTACGAAAAGTGGTTCAACAGAAAACCAACTCTCGCGCATCTTAAAATTTTTGGAAGTGAAACATATGTTCATGTACCCAAAGACCAACGTTCCAAATGGGAGAAAAACTCCATTAAATGCATTATGGTAGGTTACAATGACGATAGTAAGGCCTACCGTGTGTACGAACCATCGTGTAAACGTTTGTTGATTCGGAGAGACGTGATCTTCGATGAGAAACATAAGCAGCAAGTAAATGAAGTAATTGAAGTTGTGACAAACAAAAAAGGTGAGAATCAAAATCAAGAAGAAAATCACAACGAAGAAGAAAATAATGTTCAGGTAAAAAGCACGAGCGCGCCAATGACCCGCAGTCCATACAACACAAGACAAACAAGTAAATTACAACAATATAATAGCGAAGAAATAATACGTGGTGATCTTTGCGTGGCTGAAGTCGACCCAAAAAGCTTAGAAGAAGCATTAGCATCAAATGATCGCCCAAACTGGTTGAACGCCATTAGAGACGAAATCGATTCACTAAATAAAAACAAAACTTGGAAATTAATACCACGTGAACCTAACATGCATGTTATAACAAATCAGTGGGTATTTAAAATAAAATACAAATGCAATGGGAAAATTGACAAATATAAAGCGCGGTTAGTGGTTCGTGGTTGCTCTCAGAAGAGAGGTATAGATTATGACGAAATTTATTCACCGGTCGCAAGGTACGACTCGATTCGCTTTATTTTGTCGATAGCAGCTGCCGAAAATATGAATATGATCCAATTCGATGTTAAAACTGCCTTCTTGCATGGATATCTAGAAGAAACCATTTATATGGAACAACCATACGGTTTCGAAAAGGATGATTATGTTTGCCATCTGCAGAAAGGTCTGTATGGATTAAAACAGGCGTCTCGTCAGTGGAACAAGAGAATAGTAAATTTCTTGTTGCAATTCGGTTTCATGCAGACAACAGCTGATGCTTGTGTTTTTACCTACAATTCATCTGACACTGTAGTATTTTTAGCTCTATACGCTGACGATGGTTTAATATGTGGAAAGGATTGCGAAGTTATAAATAATTTATTGCATTCTTTGAAAAATGAGTTTGAAATCACATATAATGAAGCGGAATATTTTGTTGGATTACAATTAAAAAAGGATGAGAAGAAAAATGTTTTAAATATATTTCAAAGTGTGTATACGAAGAAAATTTTAGAGCGATTTAACCATATCAATTGTTCACCTTCACCAACGCCTGCAGACTGGAATGAAGTTATCGTCCTCTGCAGTTGACTCCAATAAGAAAGTGGAATTTCCCTATAGAGAAGCAATCGGATCTGTAATGTATTTGATGGTATGCACACGTCCCGACATTGCGTACGTTGTTGGTGTTTTAAGCCGATACGTCGAAAAGCCTACGACTGTTCATTGGCAAGCAGTTAAACGAATTTTCAAATATCTTAAGGGTTCAACTAATCATGGTTTATCATTTCCACTTAATTCTTTTTCTACGCAGCTTACAATGTACTGCGATTCTGATTGGGCTGGTGATATAGATACTCGCCGAAGTACAACTGGCTGGGTTGGTATATTGAATGGTGGTGCCGTGTGTTGGAGCTCACGCAAACAGTCCGTGACTGCGACTTCAACGACTGAAGCAGAATTCATAGCCATGTGTTCGGCAACTAAAACTGTCAAATGGTTACGAAAACTTTCACTGGACATGGGCGTACATCAAGTTGGCCCTACTCCATTGTGGTGCGACAATCAACAAGCTATTTCTCTCGTCAAGAAGCCTGAGGCCTCGAAGCGAACAAAACATATAGACGTGCAATACTTTTACACCTGCGATATGCTAAACCAAGGCGTTATTGATGTGAAGTTTGTGGAATCCAAAAATCAGACAGCGGATGTTTTGACAAAAGCACTCACAAAAGACAAGTTTTTTAGGTTTGTAAATGATTTAGGTATTGCGAATTGTAATTAATTAGTAATTAAAGAAAGCAAGAGGGAGTGTTGCGGATATGCTTTCTTAATACTAAGTGGCAACATATTGTACTTGTTTGACATTTGTTTTGGCATAAATATTTTGATGTATGAATAGCTTCCGCTTTAGATCTCCCCTTTTTGTTCCTGATTTCCGAGAAACACGCATCGCAAACCTTAATCTCTATCGCTAAGTATTCAGCCAATCGTTTATTATATACTAAATAATATAATTGGATTAAATATAGCAAAGAAGCTATTTTGGATTGTACACCTGCGTTTTAATCCTGCGGTAATTTGCAAGTATTTGTAAAAGTTATTATATGTATGTAATAGTATGTGCATGTGTAAGAACGTTATCAATAAATGATTTTCGATGTTGTTTATGTATGTATGTACACAAATGTACATAGAGGGGAACGTTATCAATGCATAAATGATTTTGGAGTATGTGCATTTTTACATATGTAGTGCATATGTAAGTACACACATACATCCGTATGCGCATGCGTGAGAAATAAAGTCGACTCTAAACTTAGTTGCAGCTTTTTACAGATTTTCTATTGAAAATTAAGTCAAAAATCTGTAACTAACTTTAGAGTTGACTTTATTTTGACTATGAATATGCCCCATTAATTACATATAATACGAGTGCAGTGGAAAATGATCATGCAACACATTTGCACAAAATAAATGTTCATTAAACTCAAAAATAACTTTTCAAGAAAACCACTTTGAAGTTCACAAGTGCATTGCATTTGTACATTTTTTTGTCAATGTGTCCATGTTTAAAGTGACTTTGTGAAAAAAACTAAGGCAGCTAGAAAACTGCGGTGTATTGCATTTAAAATACGAAGCATAGAAGCTACCATAAGAACCGATGAAAAAGAAAAAGCCGATTTTTCGACCAAAAGCCCCTTTGAAATACCGACGGCAAATCACCAAATAGTTTGCCAATTGCATGTGTACATAATTCCTCTGATAATTTTCACAAATGTAGATATGTATTTATTAGCACATGCACATACATACATACATATGTATCTTCGAACAATACATAACTAAATAATATAAACAATTTTCTTTTTTTTTGTAATAAATCAAAACTATCAATAACATGCATTTTTTACCAATTTTTTTAACTAACATGCATTTTTACTATTTACATAATATAATACTCGTACAAGAAGCGAGCATGAACAGATGCTTTTTAAGTTTTTAGCAATATTAACTACTGAATAAATTATATTTAACAAATGGTCATGCAGATATGCAAATCAGCAATTTCAACTAATATAAAAGTATATTTAATATAATTTAACCATATTAATTTATTTAATTTTATAAAAAAAATATGCATGAATATGTTTCTGCATTCACCTGCAACCTAGCAACACATAGCCAGACACTTGCAACAAATATAACATTTAGTCTGTTCCAATAGCAGTCCGGTTTACAGGATTTAGTCAGAACTTACAGGAAGTCGTTCCTATTGACACAAAACCTGTAAGTGGGAACACATTTGAGAGAGTAAATGAGCAACTGTTCCTAGTCAGAAGTTACAGGATTTAGTCCGGAGATTTTTTTCCAGTAAGTTCATGAAAAGTGTCAAACGATCAGCTGATTTACATGTGCAAACAAAAACAGAAAGCAGTGAAAGCAAAGAAGCTTATATTTGTTAAAAAATGGAAGTAAACAACGAAATATTTGAATATGTATAAATTTTAATAATTATTTAGTGATATTTCAGCCAAATCGGTGTAGTACCAATGACATGAAATAGTGCTTTTTGCGTTCCTATGCACTTCTGCATCTGTTCTCCTTTTACTCTCATTTGAGAGCGTAAAATTGTAGTTTGACAGTTCCACAGGTTTTAGTCCGAAGTTCAAAGGAACAGACTAATTATCATAACCGAAATTTACATTTTTCTCTGTTATCTTGTTGAAATGTTAATCGCGGTGTGGTGATATTCCATGGATTTATTTTTCAGCCAAACAATTTTACGTTCCAAAAATTTGCACCTTCTCTATCTATCTAATTATTCCCTGCAGGGAAAGCTACCAGTTGTGAACCAGAATGCTACCGGTTTGCATTTCAGCCCAACTAGTTCACGTTGTATCCGTTTTCAATGTTAGCGACTGGTATTTTTAACATGGCGATGTCATAGGAGATGCCAATTGTCCGCTCCTGCATCAGCACGCAACCAGTAGAAATACTAGTAGCATTTTGCTCGCGGCGCTGCAACAGTGGCAATGGTCGACAGAGTAAAGCTTTTGCACGCCAAATCAAGAGATCCGAGTTCGAATCTCAGTGAGCGAATTTTTTAATTTTTTTTTATTATTATTTTTTTTCATTTATGTCTTGTGTAATTTTTATTATTTATTGTTTTAAAAAGAAAAATTATTTCTTTTCATTTTTTATGGTATTTGAGTATTTAGGTTTTTCCAACTCAAATTTAATTTATGTACAACTTTTATTTTATATTTAAATTGAAATAATTATTTAAATTAATTCACTTACTTTACTTTAACAACCTCCACGCCCACTCGAACCTTAGATCTCAGAACCAGAATCGGTAGTCCTCACTCGACGCCACAGCCAACATTTACGATGAAAGCAATTAACCGCATTTTAGTTTTGGTTGTGCCTATTCTAAGACAGATGTCGCTGATCGCATAAGTTGTTCGAAATCGCCGAAATGGTAGGCCGTCGCTTTAGCACATACTAGTTAATGAACTAATAATAGTATAGTCCATAACGAACTGGTATGACTTTTATCCTTAAATAATAGTTCATGAACTGGAATTTGTGCATACTGGTTCAGCTTTTCACTACAGGGTTCATATACATGTTAGTTAATTATATATTTCTAATAGCGTTTTCTTTTCTCGAAAAAAGGCTGCACTTATTCTGCCTTGTGTTAGCGCTGTCACATTTTCAAGTTCTTTTCTCAGCCCTTTCACAAGGCGTCATGTTCTTTTCTCAGCAGGTTGCGCTCTGATCCGGTGAAAGTGCTGCCTTTTCTGCCCTCAAATAAACGTGAGGGCGAGAGTTGCATGGTTGATTTTTAGTTTAATCTTGTAAAAATTCAATTATTTTCCCTATCAGAAGTAAGTGTTTTGCTTTAAAATTGTTAAAGACTTACAGGCCAAGTGAATAATTCAGCTTTATTAAGTTCTATAAATAAATTGTGATGGAGTAGTACATTTTCTGTTTCATTCTCATATAAAGAATGCAACATTTTCTCAGGTTTCAGGGCAAAGCAAAGCAAGAGTTCCCATATAAAAGTGCAGAACATTTTTTGAGAAAAGAAAACGCTATAAGTTCTCTGGTATCGTTCACTTGTGGTGGCTGTATTTGCAAGCACTGTACGCTATGCGCTGGTGTTCGTTCATTGCCCGTTTTTAATGTGAGCAGGCATATAGTCACAAAATCATCTTCGTTTGCCGGTCTCTGGTATCTACTACCAAGAATGATAGAATACAAGATTGCGCCGTCCTGGCCGTTGACATTTGTGTACCACAAGTAAACAAAGGATAAAGCGAAAAGAAAAACGAGTTGAAACTGCCAAAACAGTTAACTTTACAGCGAAAAACGTGTTCTAATTTAGCTTAATGCGAAAATATTGCATTTTCACATAATCTATTAGAGAATAGTGAACGTTTTAGTGCACTCGATTGATTTGCAATCGAAGCTGCTGCAGCAAACGTTTTAGTGCACTCCATTGCTTTGCAATTAAGGCTGATACAGTAAAATGCGGCAGCATCTCAGTGGGATTGATTAGTTAACTTGCTAAAGGAGGATGCTTGGAGCAGAAGCGAAGTCATTGTGATGAAATGCTGTCAATATAATAATAAGGATACATTTCGAGAACGGCTTTACCGTGCCCTATGTACACAAAATGCAGCGATTCGTCACAGCGCTACGCTTGCACCATCTACGCATCTCGCATCTTAACGCCTGTCGAAATTTAACACACGGCACTTGTATTTTATTAGTTTTTACGCAGTCTTCAACTCAAAAATCACTCAGAAATTGAGAATTAGCGCCATTTAAACTGATTTTTCACTTAGAATTAAAATTCTCTTTGTCGCTGATTTGTAAACAAAGGTTTATTTACAAGTTACCACAACTGTCAAAATCGGCAAAACCAAAGTAGCGGTACCACTGACGGCGCCACCTTTGTTCGCTGCACCGTGTTCTACTACAGTAAAACCCGCTTAAGTACCTTACGAAAAATGTCAGCTTTTTGAGGTACTTAGGCGGGTTGGGTACTTAAAAGCACCCGCTTAAATACCTCGATGCGGGTACTTAAGCGGACATAATTACTGATGTAGTTACATCTTCTTGTTAACTTACATAAATACTTGAATAACAGCATTTAATGAAGTATACATAGTTTAAAACCAAAATCGTAGCATTATGTAAACACATAAACATGTAAAGAAAAACTTTATTAAAAAAAAATATTTAGTGCAATGGTATGTCATTTTTACAAGAAGTAAATTGTTCACAAGGTCTAAGTTGGACATATCATTTTGTACCAAATTCAAAATAATATCGTTTGCCACTTATGTTTATTTATTAATTTTTAAGATTTTTCAATCAATTAAAATGCAGTTCATTCCCTAACAAATACCATATAAACCTAAGCTTAAGATTTTGTAGAGCACTTAAAAAAAATCATCATAATTTCAAACTTTTTCCTCAGAAGTGTTTTTTGAGTATACAGTTTTATAGCCCATTCAATTTTAGTGCAATAATGTGCAAGTTTCAAGTGGCTAAAAATTACCGTTGATTTTTTAGAATTTTTTTACCGAAGGTGTGTGGCGCTGCTACTGAATTTCAAAATACGTAAATATTTTAAGGAATTTTAAAAGAGCACTTAAAAGGGGAAAATCATATGTAAAATTGTAAATGGGGCATGAAAAATTGAGGTACATAAGCGGGGAGGTACTTACGAGAGGGATTTTCTTCAGAATAAATTAAAAAATTCATGGTGTCCAAAAATGTTGGTTACTTAAGCGGGTTAGGCACTTAAGCGGGGGGGAACTTAAGCGGGTTTCACTATGTATGTTTGTGGAAGTATGTATTCCAATGGAATCAGTGTTGCCAGGGAAAAATTTCGTTTGGAGCTAAAACGGTAAAAAAAAAGAACTGAAAAGAGCTCAATAACACTTGGGGTATTCACAACGGTGTCGTAACTGTCGTATTGTGGTATTGCGTTAACTTTAAACTCCTAAAAGTATATTTTGGGAGTTCGCAAAGTACCATCAAATTCATATTATGAATTTTCGCAGTGTTAAAATGTAGTTGGTTGTGGTTTCAGGTTATTTAAGCTTTTAAAATTTACGACACACAACAATACGACACTTACGACACCGCTGTGAATCCCTCAACTAATAGTAGCTAAAATGAAGAGCTATATATTTTTGTTGAGGTTGAGCATTTATTGACGTAAGTTTGGTTTTACATTTTCGACAATTGTAATAAAAACAACAGTTTTTCAAGTTAATTTTTTGAATATCTCAAAAGCTATTATAGCTACAAAAAACATCTTGGACTCGTTTTAGAAAGGATACTAGGTGCTATAAAATTATGCATATGTACAAAAAAATAAATAGAAAAAAATAAAAAAATTGCTAAATATCTAAATTTTTAAAATTTATTAATCAAAAACTAACATTTTTCTGAGCTAATTTGTTTTTGCATGGCACCTCTGCATGTTCCTTAAAGATTCTAAAATTTTCACAGAGGTGTTTTTTGTTTTTTAAAGATATGAATTTTCGAGTTTTTGGAAAAAATAAAATTTTTTTCTTTCGCAACCTATTAATAAAATTTTACAAAATTAATACTCAATTTTGGTATTTTGAGCAACAAGTATTAATGGTAAGGCGAGTAAAAGGTAAAAAAGTATATGTACACGGAGAGAAATCTATAGATACCACATCCATAAATATGGATGCTGCGCCCATAAAAAATTGATAATCCTGTCCATCAATAATTATGGATGTGATATCCATATGGGATTAATAGCTAATATTTGTCAATATAGCAATACTCACATTAATAGAGCATAAATTTCTCATTGATGTGGTATCAATACTCCATATTCGTAAAGCACACATTTAGTGTGAATATAATATCCATGTAATATTTGTCAATATAGCAATACACACATTAATAGAGCATAAATTTCTTATAGATGTGGTATCAATACTCCATATTCGTAAAACACACATTTAATGTGAATATAGTATCCATGTAATATATTGATAAAACGTTAATTTAGTGTAGATGCAGTACCCATACTCTTTATTCGTGAATTATTCATACCGTTTTAGTAACTCATATGAATACACCATTTAATTCAGAGAAAACAGATATAAAAAACATTTGTATAAAAAATACTTTATTTCAAATTATCATTTCATTGTATTTTTAATTGTGTTACAATTATTATTTAAATGTTTTAAATGTTTGCTGTTACATATTTCTTAATGTCTAATGACTTGCTATCTAATCTAGTACATTCTTAAAATACAATCACAGTGCACTCCTTACAGTTCCGTACAATTTTCCATCCCCCATTTTCACAGTTATAACTATGTGCGGGTCGATTAAATTTTCAACGAGTATACACTTAAACATTTCAGTCATTTCTAATTCGTATGCATGGTACATATCATTGAATTTGACCATATTTGCAATTTTACAAACGAGAAGGCACTCATTCTGGGCGTTCATCAATATAGCTTCTGCAAATCCAAATACAGGCTCTACAGAATAAGTACTTTTGTTACATCGATAACCACGCACGATTTTTTCCGGTATATTTGGCCATTTACTTGTGCCCAACAAACTTGGAGACAAGGACGTCCGACAAATGATGGAGGAACCGATTCTTTTAATAAAGGATATATAATATAATGCGAAATACATACAAAATGTTCAATTATCGAACCGAAATCATTATTCGGTTCTAAACCTCGTTTGTTCAAAAACCGATAACAAAGGCCTAAAGTCTCTTTCAAACAAAGTGTGTACGTTATATTAACACGAGAAGTGGTAGCACTGGCTTCTTTCTTTTTTAGCTTATGTTTGGATTCAAATTTGCTTGTGCTAAGGTCAATGATTGGGCCAGCTTCTTCCATTATAGTGCCGTAATGAGTCCAATTATGCAGTTTAGGTTTCACATTTTCTCTCGGAAATATTTCTTTAAGCATAAGAATAAATTCTTCAACCATAACGCGCATTAGACTACCACATTCCTTCTGAAATTTTTTGGCTAAGCATAACTCTGTGATTTTTCGAAGTTGTAAATATAATTGCCAGACATTATCATGTGGAACTAAATCCCCAACTATCATTGCAAATATGTACACAAAGTTTTGCATTTCAGCACCCGACATCGACAAATGTTTGCTCCTCAATTCTTTTTCGCTGATAATTGGTGGTTTATTACTAATATTGCTATGAAGATAATCAAATGATTTTAATCTGCCATTTACAACGTCAATGCTTAATCGCTGAGATGTGGGTTTCAGTTCTGAACAATAATAATGCAGTATTTGAGCCATCACATACTTCAAAACACCTTCAAACCCATCATGCAGAAAGCAAACAGCATAATTTTCGACTGACTGGAAAGACTGTACGCCATCCCACACAGATCTCTCTTTTATACCTGTTTTCTTAGCATCATTTAGCATTACATCTCTTTCGTACGATTCAAGCCGCATTTTTTTCTCTCTTGACTCAAATTGAATCTCACTTTTTGATAATGAGCACAATCTGCAATAAAAATTAGC
The DNA here is from genome assembly GCF_013731165.1 of Rhagoletis pomonella. Lineage (NCBI taxonomy): Eukaryota > Metazoa > Arthropoda > Insecta > Diptera > Tephritidae > Rhagoletis > Rhagoletis pomonella. Next base: position 2,883,654 of record NW_023458557.1, on the reverse strand, counting down.
ATTGAAACTCTCCGAAAATCCTAAAACTGCGTTAAGTCCCAAATTATCTCCCAGTATAAGTCCAAGCACAAAAAAGACGCGTTGGATTCCTTTTTCTGTTTCTATTTCAATGCCTTTAGACTCCAGATAATTTAATTCATCTATGAAAATGTGAAATATTCGATGATTTTTGAAAACAACTCTGTCTTGGGAATGGCATAGACCAGCAACAAAAACATTTTCGATCAAAGAATTCATTTCAGGGGGCAAACAGGGTATAGAAAAATACAATCCACCCAATTTCTGAATCCCTGAATGACTTCCGAGAGGATTGTTTATTTCGAAGTCATCGAAATAGAGGAATAAAGGCAAAACTATTTTATGTGGACTAAAAGATTTAACTTTATTACGCCACAATTTTCCTTGAACAAAGTTTGTGATTATCTTGTCATTACTCATAAGATTGCAATAATTATTGTGTACAGATTTAAAAACTCCGGGTATGCTCAGAAATTTCCCCAAAGTTTCTCGCATCGGAATACATTGAGCTGTGACTTCGACAATTTTTTTCTGTATTATGCCATTATTTAACTTATCGTCTACTCGATCGCCAACAATGTATTCTTTTGCTTTAATGAAAAAACCCGATTCCCGAAAAGCTTTGAATCTTAAATGTTCCGTAGCAAAATTAGTAAATGGAAGTGTTGTGTTGTCAAATTTCGAAAGGATTTTTCTTTTCAAGTCATGTTTGATATTAGAACTTTTCATTTCATTTTCAATATCTTTCTTCAATATGCACAATATCTCTTCGAATAACTGCTTAGTGGATTCAATAGTCTCTTGCACAAAAATGCGAGGTAAACGGTGGTCAGCATACAGTTTTGCGGTATATTTAAAAAAAACTGTGTGAAGACCCTCATTACCGTTGTCATTATTATTATCTTTTGCATTATATGGCTGTTCAGTGTTGGTTTCATCCTGTGAGTCCAATTTTGTAGATAAAGATTCTAATTTTTCGGTGGCAATGTACTTTTGTTGCGACAAATTACGATTAATCTGTGTGGATTTTATAGGAATTACGTGAAAGGTTACTAAATGTTTACGAAACTTTGTCATACTCATAAAAGTTCTATAACAATTGCTCTCTTTACATCTGAAAGTATCGTTTTGTCTTGAATTGTGTTGCAATGTGAGATGATGAAAAAGAGACGTGATGCAGGAAAATGAAATCTCGCATTCTGTACAAAGTGGCATTTTGACGAATTTTGTAACCAATAAAAACAAGAAAACTTAAAAATCTGATATCAATTTCATACAAACAAATTAATTTGACTTGATTAACTATCAATAATTGCAGTCAATTTGGCATTACAAGTTTTTGTTACCGATGAAAATTAGAAACCGATATCAATTTTGTACATTACATTTCGCATTACAATTATTTT
>NW_023458557.1:2866227-2882220 GCF_013731165.1 Rhagoletis pomonella | reverse complement strand
AAGTTTTTGTTACCGATGAAAATTAGAAAACCGATATCAATTTTGTACATTACATTTCGCATTACAATTATTTTACCGATGAAAAATAAAAAACTTAAAAATCTGAGATCAACTTCATACGTAGTAAATTAATTGTAGTAAATTAAACACGAAGTGTTCTCATAAGTCTTATAACTTCCGGTTGTTTCATCAATGCTGCATACTTGTCTGAATACCCAACGATGCCGAAGAGGGATTCTTGTAAAATTAGCCAAGATCTGCAGCTTACAGTCGAGTAAGGGCTATACAAGGCATGAAAGGCCTTAAAAGCTACTTCCACAGCCCGGGTTGGACTTTCCAACAAAAACGGTGTTCTATCGAGCACAAAATAGCTGCTTTCTATGGTTTTCAAGTCTGCCCCAACGACCATAGGGAATCCTTGCACTGTAATCCCTTTAGAAAAGTATTTTTCTTCAACAAATTTTAATGTCTTCTCAAAGTCTTGGATTCTCTGAAATATACATAATAATATACAAAACACAGTAATTTGCTGATAATTTAATACGCATATGTTGTACTCACTTTAATGTGAAGCAAAAATCCCTCTTTCATATCCTGTTTGCTTGCTTTCCATGCTTTACCTTTTGGAACTTTAAGTGGCACGGACGGGAGTAGACCAGCAAATGCATTGAGTACTTCTGCATCTGATTCTGCGATAAATAAATTAAATAAATTCATATGTATGTATATTTTACTGCATTTTCGCTCCTTGAAAGTTTTACCTATGGTTTTGTGTTCATTGTCCCTTACTTCAAACTGAACTTTCTCCTTGAAAGCAGTCCAGTGTGTCATCATTCGCTTAGCAGCATCAGGATATAATGTGTCAAAATCAGATTCAAACTAAAATTAATAAATGAATTATTATATTGCGTATCATAACTATACCACACCCACATATTGTCAAGTTTAGAGAAATTATTTGTATTTAATTTTAATTATGTAGTTTATTTTTATTTGATTTAATTTTAAAACATAGTTCATTCTGTGTTGCGCTTTCGTACAAAAGTATTTCGTTGATTTTTTTTTTTAATTTTGCACTAAATTTGAAACATAGATTTATGTAAGTGGTTTTCGTTATACTCAGAATGAACTATATTTTTTACAAAAACAATTATATATAGTTATAAATAACAAAAAAAAAGTAAAAACTTTTCAATATGTGGTTTTTGCATTCACACTGCATAACGTTGTGCCCATAACTAATGCGAGTACACGAAACTTATTGATAAAAAGACAATTACCAATTTATAACCAAGTGGCTGTTTGAGTACAGGGTATTCTAATATATAGTCGGCGATTTGTTCGTACTTAGTGTCATTGCAAAGTTGATTTAATCTCGTTGAACAGGTTATTCTCCAATTCTCCGTAACAACTGCCCAGGGTTCCAGGTGAGTTCGTAAAAACTCAATAAGTGAAGCAATATTTTCCGAACCTTTAAAAGCGGTGTAAAAATCATAAACCATTTGAATAATTTGTTAATTTAAAATACAAAATTATGTGCATTTCTTATGCACATTTGTATGTACCATGGTACTGGAGCTTTACATTTATACTCGTACCAAATCCGTATATCTGAAGTGCGGTTAAAACTTTTCACTGCACTATAATTTTATAAGTGAAAATTCTTAAAACCTGAATGTGTTTCTGGTAGTCGCGGATGAATTCTTCCAATTGTAGCTCCTTCAATCTCTGTCGGCCTTATTTTGCGGAGGGAACACTCACGGAGGTCACGACTGAACGTCGTAAACTGGTTCCACAACTTTCCTTTAGCTAATATTGTATCTCGTGCTAGTCCTACTCTTTGAGCAGGAATATAATAAGTTTCCTTCGGGGTATTTAAAAAACGTTTTATTAAAACAAACATTTGATTAAGATTATTAACAAATATAGAAAACCAACCTTGTCTTCATTCGGGAATAATTCACTAATTGACTGCGACAGCTGTATGAACCTTGCAGTACAAATGCTGCAAATGGAAAATATATGTACATGCGCGTGTTAAAACTAAAACTTCACTACTCCACTAGATGTTTGTGGTTCAGTACCTTTTCACATATTATACTATTTTAGTGCTGATATGTGCAATAAATATTGCTAAATATCACATATCACTTCAATGTTTTAATAATGCGAAAATTCGAGATGCGTAAGAAAAGTTTACCAGCTGACTTGTAGCGCTGCCACTATATTTAAACAAAATTATATTTCCTTTTAACACTGCGTTTACACCGTGTATATTGCATTAGCTTTGCCATTATAATAGAAATTGAAGACTTTGGATATTTTTAGACTTCTGGAGCTTTGGCAAACTAAAAAAGTGCTATGTGAAAATACTGTATATGACTTAGCTAAAACTATAACTTTTTTTAAAATATTGGAAAAGCTAATAAGGCCATTGCCTTATTCATATAAAATAAAGTCGTTTTTTAAAGCTTTATAAAGTGACATTCTCACAAATTTTTTTTTATTTATTAAGCTTTTAAAGTCCCTTATATTTTAATGAATTCGGGTGAACTATTTTATTTAAATTTAGTGGCAGTACCACAAGACAGCTGGTACATTTTCCTCAATTTATGACTTTCTAATCGAGGATACTTACACTGTATTGGGGTTTGCGGCGAATTCGTTGTGAACAATGATGTTTGAAAAAGAATTCCTAGTTTTGTCGTTCAATATTTTGTTCTTTTTATACCGACTTATAATAATTTTTCCGTCACAAGTTTGTTTAAGAAGGTCCAGCAGGTACTGAAATTTAGATTAAATGTATTACTTTGCTTGATGAAAGTTATTGCCAAATTCATATTTATACTTTTTTTCCACTCTCAGTTCGAGCTTTCTTTGGTGGTTCCGCTTCTGCATCGGATTCATTGAAATCAATCGACTCGTTTCTGATAACCGCACCAGCCCTTTCAGTGCCTGTTATCAAAGCTTTCTTCGAGTTTTCTGAATCGCTGGATGAAGAATAAAAATCACTTACATCATTCTCTGCTCGTCCTTGATTAATGTCCTGGATTTTTAAAAACAAAAATATTACACATACATAAGTTTAAAAAAAACTTAATGGAAACCTTACTACCTTCGTTAAAATTTCATGTAGGAATTCACGAAAACTGGCCCGGAATTTGTTCCGTTGACTTACCAAGGGAAACAATTGTTCAATTTTTTCATTTGAAAGTAATTTGAAGTCAATCTCGGTAAAAATTTCCTCATCTGCAATGAAGACGATTATAAATATTTTTAGCAATTAAACAATGGTCTACTCTTTTAGTTTTCAGATACGCAATGTAACTTTTCAAGGTTATGTGCGCCACTGAAAGTCTTAAAGAAAACCTCTTGCAGAAATCGTACATTCAAATTCATACTCACCTTCGAAAATGTCCACGTACTCTAACAGCCCGCATTCTTTAAACTTTTTCACAAGTATTTTGTCCATAATTGAATAATATTCGGTGATTTAAATAGCAAACACAAAAACAGATTGAATTTTACTTTGCGTGGTAGAGGTGGAAAATATCGATGATACTATCGATATATCGATGGTTTGTTCTTCCTTTAAAAAAGCTATCAACGTTTTCAGACTATCGATAGTATCGAAGAGGTAGAGCCACAGAATAAATAACCTACAGAAAACGCATCTCATAATAGAACAAATTTGTTAGCGAGCTCCCGCGCTGGAACCCATCAAGCGACATGCGCTGCCTAGTTGCTAAGCGTTGCACAAACAATATTTTTTAATATAATCGATTTCTTTCGGCATAGAAAGGACCAAATTAGAGGTGCCATAACCATAACGCCTAAGCCATAACGTAGTAAAATACTTCAGAGTTGCTTATGGTTATGGCGAAAAACCAAAATTAAATAGATACCTACGATTATGGTTATGGCTCTGGTGTTATATTATGGCACCAATACTTGTTTACAGGTCTGCGCGTACGTTTTATCGAAACATTTAATTGCTATGGTTGTGGTTATGGCTATGGTATGGCACTACTAATTCAGTCTTAAGCTTCTACATGAGTATAAGTTATTCTGTGGTATAACTTAATGATCAACAAAGTGCGACAATATTTGATTTTTTTGAAAATCCACACATAAATTCCAAGGAAATATTGGTGAAATTATAACTCATTTGACGTTTTCCAGCATGGCAATTTTTTGGTTGGTTCTTGAAGTTTTGAAAGGGCTACAAAAGTTTAAGCCTGTCCACATACAACTTTGGCGTTGCGTTCGCGTTGGGCGCGTTCATAAGACGTAGCTGTTTAGCTCAACTGCTACGAAACTGCTGGCAACTGTTGGACCCAACAATTACGTCTTAGAAACGGCTTGATGAATATGCTGCCAAATGAACAGCTGAAAAATGTAAACAAATGAAATTGCAATAAATAGAGATAGTTGCGCCGATAGTATTTAGAATTCAACGCTGAACTGCCGCCGTTTTGAAAGAATCGTTCAATGTTATAATGAATTAAACAGTGTATAATTATATAGCAACCATCTTAAAAACCATATATTTAGAAACGTAGTATTATTATAAAATATTTAAGTTACTTTATCACATCAGTAATATAAAATAAAATAAATTTGTTTGCAACTGCCACCTAACAAAGCGGCGTCAAATTTGATATAAACGGCGTAAGTCTTTTCGATCAGCTGTTTAGGCTAAGCCCAACGCGTTGAGTTCAGGTAGCGTAAAAATTTTCCGCTGGAAAAAATGGCGGAAAGCTCCCAACTGTTGAGCTGAACGGAACTACTCAACTGTGCGTTTCTAAGATAAATAGCAAACGGTTAGGCAACAGCTACGTCTTATGAACGCGCCCGTTGGCGTCGCATCAACAGCTGACTATGAAAAAATGAATTAAAATGCAGCCGTCCAACGCAACACAAAGCTGAAAGGTGGCCAACTCTCATATTTTCGCATGCGTACTTCGTCAGCTGATGCATATTAATAAAACTTTGTGAAATATTTTTCTTTGTTAATCAAATACAGGCAAGAAATATAATTTTTCATTCAATTATTGATATGAAATATTAATTTATTTGTCGTTAGTATGTTAATTTAGTGGCCAAAGCTTTCGCTGCCAAGCTTTCATTGTAGCAAGCATACTTTTAACGTGCGTCCTGTCAAACGAGCGCCAACGCCAAAGCCAGTGCGAAAGTTCTATGTAGACCGGCGTTTAAGAAACCATCTACATTTTTAAAGTTCGAGTTAGATATGCCTATTACTTATATGTATTTTATTGAAAAAATGAATTTCTTTATTCAAGGATTGAATAATTTTATTGAAATGTTATTTTATGAACAACTTCAAACCCCCTTTCTTATTATATAATCCGACATACTGTTTGTATGTTTTTATGTACATATGTAAAATAAATAAATTCGATATCCATATATCGATATGGTTCATCAATACTATCGGTAAAAAACGATGGTCAGTAATATCGACAATCTCTATCGCGTAGGTTCAATAGGTATTGCTGCTGCTTGAAGCACTGCCACTGAATATGGTTCGCTGTTGCAAGAGGCAGATAGCAATAGTACAAAAACGAACAAATTTCGATTTATAGTCTAGCATAAGCAAAAAAGCGAGAAGGAGGTAACTAACTGAAATTGCTCGTTAATATGATATTGGTATAGTAAAACATTTAATATTGATACGACATCCATAAATCGGTCTCCCATATCAATAAAGCTAGAACAAAACAATATTGTTCAGGGATCATCTGAATTTTTATGGAGTAGAAATATGATTTGTTACCGTGGCTATCACAAATGGATATCGCATGAAATATCTTAGTAACAATAGTGAAATTGACACGTTATCCCAAGCATTTCTCTCCGTGTAGTATACCCTCGGTAATAGCGACAGATAAGAATCAGTGGCTGTTGCGATAACCGAGGTTGTCGCGATTACCGGGCTTTTTTTTATTATAAAATTAAAGATAAAAACAACAAAAATGTTGTCATCAATTTTATAAATTCACTCTTCGTACTTCTCCACCAACAAATTTCAGCTAATACTGTGTCAGGAAATTTATATCCAAGCAACCTTCGCAAGCTGTTGAAACCGCTCGATTTGTTCGCCTAATTCAGTTAATAACTGTTGCCTAGAAAGGAGTGTACTCGTATCCAAAACTATCAAACGTTTTAGAAAACTTTTACTGGTTTTGCATTCTTGTACCCTAAAAACTTGCAAAGTTGGGAAAATTGAGAGAGCAAGATGTGATAGAGAGCTGGAAATTTCTGCTGAAAAAAATTGTACCAGCGAAAACTTGCAAGTAAGAAAATCAGCTGATCACAAACACATGATTGTAAATAAAGAAACAAAATATGGCATTTTTGAGTTATTGCAAATTTTATTATTAATGCTAGTATACAACGAAAAAGTGAGTAAATTTATTAAGCACAACGTTTGTTGAGTTTATTTTTAGTTAATTTACTATAAATCTCCAGTTTGTTTACTTAGTGTACATATGTATGTTTGTGTGTTTTCAGCTACATATATTATCTATATATATAAAAATGAATTGCTGTTCGTTAGTCTCGCTAAAACTCGAGAACGGCTGGACCGATTTGGCTAATTTTAGTCTTGAATTATTTGTGGAAGTCCAGGGAAGGTTTAGGAGGTGAGTAAATATGATAAAAATGCTAGGAATCTAATAAAAACAACAACTTTGTTTTTCCTTAGAAATAGGAATGGTCGATTATCATTGATTTTAACTTCAGTTGTTTACTATCTGTCAGATTAATTTTATGTAGATTGAAAAATTTTAAATTTTGTCGCAAATTAAATTTATGAACGCGACCACAATATTTGACATTTGACAACCAACAAATAGATCGATCCTTTATGTCGGTGGATTCCTCTTATGACAAATAGTGCATCCTTCTATCTTTGTGAGTGACGGTTACCGCTACGTGCGCGAGAACATTCTTTACTTCGGTGATCCTTTGTGATAGTGATATTTCAAGTTACGTGCTCTGTTTTTTTGATCTTTTGTGATAGTGACACCTTATCGCTAAGTGCGCGAGAACTTTTCTTACTTTGTTTACGATGCCGAGGAGAACACGACCTGACTTAGGTCGTCGCAGTCAATCAAATGTGCGAAGAGCTACCTCACGTGCTAACCGCACTGATGACCAGAGAGCGACAGATCGAGAAAATAGTCGTATTGCTATGTCTGAATTGCGTTCTTTAATGAGTGACAATGAAGTAGATAGGCTTAGAATGCGACGAGTTCATGCACATCAAACACAACAACAGCGAGCACGACATAATGAAATTGAGAGATCCCGCAGACGCAGTGCTCCTGTGATCCTGGAACGAGCTGCATTCCACTATGATCCGGCAATAGATTATTATGCCGACAAATCGGTAACAATTGGGGAAATGACAATGATTTGTAAATATTGTAAGGCGTTAAAATACAGTGGTGAATCTACTGGATTATGTTGTGCTGGGGGCAAAGTAAAATTGCCACAATTGGTCCCACCACCAGACCCCTTACGCTCTTTAGTTTCTGGGATGGGAAATGATTCTAAACACTTCTTGGCCAACATTCAAAAATATAACACCTGTTTCCAGATGACATCATTTGGCGCAACACATATTGCACAGGACAATTTCATGCCCACCTTCGAGGTATTATACCATAATAGTTTTTTGTATATTCAAGTTTGTATTGGAATATGTATCAGATATAATTATTTGGCAAATCTTTAAAAATTACAGATACAAGGACAAAATTTATCACTTACTGGGGGCGCTGTTACCACTACAAGATGCAGATTATCAATTTTTACAAATTTATTTTATGGGCAATTCAGATGCGGAAGTTGATAAGCGATGTGCTCATAATCCAACAGTGAAGAGAACCATTGTCCAAGGATTACAAATGTTTCTTCTTCAGAACAACAATTTAGTAAACATGTTCAAAATAGCATTGGATCGGATGCCATCCGACAGCCATAATATTGTCATTCGAGCTGACAAAACACCTGCCGTTGAACACACATGGAGGTTTAATTCGCCCACCATTGACGAAGTGGCTGTTGTCATTGTCGGAGAAAATTTACAATCTAGCGATATTGTGCTTCATCGTCGGGATAATTATTTGAAACGTGTATCTGAAACACACAGGACTTATGATGCGTTACAATATGCTTTGATCTTCTGGCAGGGGGAAGATGGATACCATTTTAATATAAAAATGGTTAATCAAGTAACAGGTGCTGAAACCAACAAAAAAGTTAGTGCTATGAATTTTTATTCATACAGACTCATGATCCGTGAAGGTGAAGTAAATCATATTTTGATGTGTCGACGGCTTTTCCATCAGTTTGCAGTTGACATGTATGTCAAAATTGAGACTGAACGATTGACATACATCCGTTTGAACCAACGACAGCTTCGATCAGAGGAATACATTCATCTCCGCGATGCTATAAATGCTGATGGCAATGTGAATAATCTGGGAAGAATGACAATTTTGCCAGCCACTTACATAGGAAGCCCGCGCCACATGCACGAATATGCTCAAGATGCTATGCCATATGTTAGGCATTATGGCCGCCAAGACTTATTTGTTACATTCACCTGTAACCCACAATGGTCCGAAATCAAGAGGGAATTGCTACATAGCCAAACACCAGTTGATAGACATGACATCACTGCCAGAGTTTTCAAACAAAAATTGAAATCTCTAATGAATTTCTTCATAAAGCATCGCGTGTATGGCCAAGTTCGTTGTTGGATGTACTCTGTAGAATGGCAAAAGCGTGGTCTGCCACATGCGCACATTTTAGTCTGGTTAGTGGACAAAATAAGGCCCGATGAGATTGATTCCATAATTTCAGCTGAAATTCCAGATGAAACAGTTGACCCAAAATTGCATGCAGTAGTTACCAAACACATGATACATGGACCTTGCGGAGTTTTCATTCCATTTAGCAGTGCATTTAGAAAATGGACAACGAGTATATTTTAATGAAGGGAACGCGGCAGACAGAGCGGCATGTCCACCGATGACAACATTAACAAGTTTCTTCACAGTTTGCCAAACTGATGATTTTGCTCGCACTTTGCTGTATGCTGATATGCCACGCTATTACACATGGAATGCATCATCAAAATCGTTTCAGCGTCGAAAACAAGGAACACCAGTTGAAGGACATCCAAATATATTTGTTTCAGACGCTCTGGGTCGCATCTACACAGTACATCCAAATAACGATGAATGTTATTATCTGCGGTTGTTGTTAGTGAATGTTCGTGGTCCGACATCGTTTCAACAACTGAGAACAGTTAATGGAAATCTGTGTGCGACTTACCGTGAGGCATGTCGACTATTACATTTACTCGAGAACGATTCGCACTGGGATGATACGATCAAGGATTCCGTAATATCTTCATCGCCACATCAAATTCGTACATTGTTTGCGATTATCATATCGACATGTTTCCCCTCGAATCCAAACAATTTGTGGGTTAAGTATAGGGATGACATGTCTGAGGATGTTTTGCATCGTGAACGCCGTCAAACTTTGAATTCTACACTACAAATGACTGCAGAAATTTACAATGAGACATTGATCATGATAGAAGATATGTGTTTATTGATGGCAAATAAAGTATTGTCGTGTTTGGGGATGACAGCACCCAATCGTCATATGCACGACGCATTAAACCACGAGCTGCAAAGAGATCAACAGTATGACACTAAAGCATTGGCCGAAACAGTTCGCACAAATGTGCCACAATTAAATCAACAGCAAAGAATTGCGTACGACACTTTGATAGAAGCTGTGAACAGTGGATCTGGTGGACTTTACTTCCTTGATGCTCCCGGAGGGACCGGGAAAACTTTCTTAATTTCATTGCTTTTGGCGAGGATCAGATCGCAAAATGATGTAGCTCTAGCGCTGGCTTCATCTGGAATAGCTGCGACTCTGCTAGAAGGCGGGCGAACTGCACATTCTGCCTTGAAGTTACCATTGAACATGCAAATCAATGAAACACCAATTTGCAACATCGCCAAAAATAGCGCAATGGCCAAGATCCTACAGGTATGCAAATTGATTGTTTGGGACGAATGCACAATGGCCCATAAGAGGTCACTGGAGGCACTGGACAGAACGTTGAAAGATCTTCGTGACAACCAAGATATTTTTGGTGGGGCCATGATTCTGTTGTCAGGTGATTTTCGTCAGACTCTTCCAGTTATTCCACAACTGTTGCTGATGAACTAAACGCATGCCTAAAATCATCAAATTTGTGGCGGCACGTAAAGACACTGCAATTAACAACTAACATGCGAGTATTTTTGCAACAAGATGAAACTGCAAATGTGTTTTCGAAGCAGTTGTTAGACATTGGAAATGGTAAAGTCCCAATGGACACCTCGACCGGATTCATCACATTACCCACAGATTTCTGTCACATCACACACTCAAAAGAAGAGCTTATTCAGCGTGTTTTTCCAGATATAGCGCATCAGTTCAATAACCGTAATTGGCTGGGTGAACGAGCAATATTGGCGGCGAAAAATAAAGATGTCGATGATCTCAATGCGACCATTCAGAATTTTCTTCCGGGACAGTTGGTTTCCTTCAAATCAGTCGATACCGTTATAAACCAGGATGACGTAGTTAACTATCCGACGGAGTTTTTAAATTCACTGGAATTGGCAGGACTACCACCTCACAATTTGCAGTTAAAAGTAGGATCAGTTGTCATCATGCTGCGTAACATTAATCAACCTCGACTGTGCAACGGAACAAGACTGACTGTGAAAAAGATAATGAAAAACGTCATTGAGGCAACAATCATAAAGGGAAAATACAAAGGAGAGGATGTCTTGATCCCGCGTATACCGATGATTCCAACGCATTTACCATTCGATTTTAAACGTCTACAATTTCCCGTGCGTCTGGCCTTTGCGATGACCATTAATAAATCCCAGGGCCAGTCGTTGGAAGTTTGCGGAATCAACTTGGAGTTTCCCTGTTTCGCGCATGGACAATTATACGTCGCGTGTTCGCGCGTCGGAAAACCTTCATCTTTGTTTATTTACGCACCACAAAACAAAACAAAAAATATAGTATATCAGAAAGCTTTAAATTGATTAACAGAGTGTATCGTAACTGTGTGTGTGTCAATATCAAATTGAAACCTTATAAATAGCCAGTATTTTAGACAAACTTTTTTTGTAAGTATGTAATTGTTGTGACGTGACTATTTTTGAGCAACATCAAGTGTACAATATTTTTTAACTAATTTGTAGCTTTTTAATATTTGTAAACTATTATAAGTAACATCATAATAAGAAAACTTGACCACCTATATTTTATCTGTGTTGTATTTAATGTAGATAAAGATATTATATTAATTTGTATTGTAAGCGATTAAGGCAGTACGAAGGCAGTCTCTCTAACGTTTTTAGCAAAAACGAAGAGACTGATAGGCCTAAAATCCCTACGGGAAACATCAGAGCCTTTTCCTGCCTTCGGGATGAACGCAACACTGACTACCCTCCAAGCCTTGGGGACGTACCCGGTCCTCACGCAGTTCACATAAATAGGATCCAACCAATTGCACGACACCTTCAGAGCCCTTTGCAGTTGCGCAGGTGTGATGCTATCGGTCCCCGGCGACTTTAATGGTTTAAACGAATTTATCGCCTAGGCCATGTGACGATCATCCAGAAGAAGGGAGAAACAAACGCAAAAACATTTATATCATGCGTCAAAAAGTGCGATAGCGATCCGAAAATTGTCGCTAACTGGTTACAGAATCGCCCTCCTGAAGTACAAAATTTTGCAAAGAAGTACATTTGACTGTACTTCAAAGTACGAAGTACAAGAGCGCAAAAATAAGTACTCTACTTCCGAAAGAAGTACGGTTGGTCACATTAGGTATTCACAACGGTGTCGTAACTGTCGTATTGTTGTATTGTGTTAACTTTAAACTCCTAAAAGTATATTACGGGGGTTCGCAAAGTACCATCAAATTCATATTATGAATTTTTGCAGTGTTAAAAAGTAGTTGGTTGTGTTTTCAGGTTATCTTGACATTTATTTAAGCTTTTAAAGGTAAAGTTAGTGAGGTAAACAAAATCCGCGCTATAAGAAAAAGGATTTTCTTCTAATTAATTTTTGAATTCTTTAACCTAGATCCAAGAGTTTATGGTGGATACACTGCATCTCGAAATTTTCCATTTTATCAACGCTTAAGTTTTGGCTTATATATACCAAATACAACTAAAACTTTCTGGAGCTAAAAAAGTGCTAGATAAATTTGAAAAGAGCTAAAGAAAGAGCTAGGAGCTAAAACCCAATTTTCGGAGCTAAATGGAAAAATAAAGAGCTAAATCTAGCTCCAAAAGCACCAACATGGCAACACTGAATGGCATCGTTAACAATACGGCAGCACTATTCAGCGCCGTCGTAATGTTGGTAGCGCAGTTGGAACATACGTTTCACAGGTAAACAAAACGAGTAAAAAAACGAACGTTAAATTTTAATGATACATACGCCGTCAAGCCATTCAGTTGTGTAATATTACGTTCAAATTGGCCCCATTTAACTTGTTAAATGAAAAACACAATTGGAAAACACAATCGTCCACATTGAACATTTGGAGTTAACTTTGACGGTTGTTTGATTACCAATAAGAATTAAAAAAAAATATTCAATTTGTTTTGTGCGAATGTCTGCTTCATGATATTAACGCATACGTATAACTTAGAGACTTCAAAATGTTTAGTTCGTATGCACTATTTATCTCTGCGTTCGATGAGACCTCTTGGGAAATAACTAATTACCGCCTTGGCCTCTTTTTTGGCGGGCAGACATGCATACAATTTTGATATTTTTTGATAATTTTTTATTTTTAATATTTTTCAGAATATAAACTTTTGGAACGTTGGCGTGTCCAATGAAAGCTTTTGGGTCTTTCTGATTGGTCGGAGCAGAAAGCTTTCTGATACAACTCTGCGCTGAACTGGTTTTCAAACGAGTTAAATGATTTAACTGGTTCAATTTTCCAACAACAATTGCATGCAATTTAACTTGTTTATGAACATGTTTTGTTCACTTAACTGGTCCAAACCCATTTAACATGTTTAGCTCGTCAATTTGAACGTAGTATAAGATTTATGTTAAAAGTAAATTTAATAAAATATTTTTGACAAAAGTCTAAAAACCCGCTTTTTCAATCGGAAGTAGTTTTGCACGCGAAACAAAGTTAAACTCATCTAACAATTTTTTGCATCCAGCGTTTTTTAAGCTAAATTCTTGAGCGAACTAAAGCAGATCGTACCGTGCAAAGAAAACCACCGGCCAATCCCAAGGAGAACAGGCAGATTTACTGCGGCCGATAGAGAAACCATCAAAAAGACTCGGGAAGCATCAGAAGATTCCAGGTTCTGGGGTAAGCGAGTGTCATTTACATAGTGTGTGCGTGAATATACGCGCTAGAAGGAAACAGTTTGCCTAGCTCCCTGAACGGCAGGGGCGACTAGCAAACACTATTTTGTACAGCACAGTACGGTGGATGGGCAAAATTTCATCTCAGTGGACCGTAGCGGGCGGCAGTACTGCATAAGCCGTGTAACGCCTTATAATACGTTGTTGCATTTTTGTGTGCTGTTTTTTCCCACACAACGGTAAACCGTGCAAACACCAGCAGCAGCAGTACTGCATGAGTCCGCTATCACCACCGAAAATGGCATTTTGCACATTGGCAAACTGTACAAGGTACGACAAAAAGCCCTGCTACCACGAACAACGGCAGCGTAGTACGCACATATACATAAGTGAAACGGCGCCTGACGAAGCCACGCATCCAGCAACTGTAGAAAATAATTAGCGGCAAAATTGCACCGCTAATTGCACCCACGCCAACAAAATAGCGGCACACAACCGAGCAACATCGTAAAATATAACAACATGTGACTGCGGCGGAGGAACAACATCAAGCTCAGACTGCTGCGAAGGATTAGCATCAGCGACTTGCGGTTCGTTTAGTTAGAGTTTAAGAACATGATATATATATTCACATTTAACTTTTGCCTTTAATTCTTTTAAAAAAATATTCTCAAATTCAAATTTAGAGGAGTAACATTCAAATTCAA
Source organism: Rhagoletis pomonella (assembly GCF_013731165.1). Classification (NCBI taxonomy): domain Eukaryota; kingdom Metazoa; phylum Arthropoda; class Insecta; order Diptera; family Tephritidae; genus Rhagoletis; species Rhagoletis pomonella. The sequence continues at coordinate 2,868,049 of NW_023458557.1, read as the reverse complement.
ACTTTAAATTTTTGCGACACTTTAAAATTAGTAATTAAACGAATTTCAAATTCATTTTCATTATTTTGCTATAAGTGACTTACTAATTCATTTTGATCATTTAGCTCTAGGTGACTTTCAAAATTAAATTTCATTATTTAGCTTTAAGGGATTTGAGGTATTAAACCTATTTTTCAACGTCATTCTCATTTTTTCTTAGCTTTAAGTGACTCAAGGCATTAAAGCAATTTTTCAAATCTATTTTCATTATTTAACTTTAAGTGATCCAAGGCATTAAAGCCACTTTTCAGATTCATTTTCAATATTTAACTTTAAGTGATTCATTTTCATTATTTAGCTTTAAGTGATTTAACCATTTTTTTTACTCATTTTCATTATTTAGCTTTAAGTGATTCAAGGGATTAAACCCCACTTTTTGAACTTCATTTTCAATATTTAGCTTTAAGTGATTCGAGGGATTAAACCCAACTTTCAACTTCATTTTCATTATTTGGCTTTAAGTGACTTGAGGGATAAAACCCATTTTTCAACTTAATTTTTATTATTTAGCTTTAAGCGACGTGACGTTTTTAGACTCTTTTCATTATAAAAAAAAAAATTTATAAATATTTCAAGATGCCTACTTGAATTACATGAGGTGATATACCCAAAGGCAAAAACATAGTATAACTTTTTCAAAAATTTTAAATTTTCAAGTTTTTAAATCGTTGCAACTAAAGTGATTAATGTATCCACCTAGAAATAAGTGACTTAATACGGTTTTTGGTAATTTTTTCTCAATTTCATTTTCCTATAAATTTCTTTATTCAAAAATACACAACGTTAATACAACATAACTACTATTTGTACCATATACCGATGTATGTGTGCAACAATTGTTTTTGATACGACGATTACTTTATAAATACAAAAAATCTAAACAAATTTAAAATCTTTGCAGTTGTATTTGAATAGAACTCAATATTCCCACTGCATGCAAATTTTCAGCCGATGGCCTACTGAAGAAAAGCATAAGTATTTTTCACAATTCGATTTTTTTTTAATATTTTCATTTAGCATGGTGAACGATAGCTTTTTTCTTAAATTTTGAACTTCCACTTCTTTGAGATTAGCCGGTTATGAGCGAATTTGATATACAATTTAAAGCATGTAAAGCAGACTTTAATAAAATTACTAAGCGAATTTTGCAAAATAGACCATTGTCTACGAATGCGAAAAAGTTAAACGAGTATAAATATTCGCTTATTACAGCCTACAATAATATTTTACTACTAGTTATTGCCAATAGTTCGGCTCATACCTGTAATCTCAAGGAAGTTAAACTTAAGTTAGCCCGTTGTAAGGAACAGTTAGAAAAGTGCTTTACTAAACTGAATTGTCGCGTTAGGATTCCACCTGATAGCTTATCTCTAATTTGCCAATCAGACTTATACTGTAGACAGATGGATGGGATTATTTCCATTAGCAGCCTTTATTTGCTTTAACTCGTGCATAATTTCCTCCCAAATTCCCATTGTCTCATTGCACATGCACGAAATAAATGAGCATTAATGCTGGATTTTCCAATTTGCATTTGGCAACACCGCGCAAAATTGACATATTAGGTCCATTCAATATCAAAAAAAAAGTAAGTGCGCCTGGGCCTCACTGGAGAAGTGAAACTTACGTTACATACATATCTATTTTATGTCATAACCAATATACATACATACATACATATGTAAATACATACATACATCTGCTTTTGCTTAAGGTTATATTTTTTGTCTTTTTACCCGACTTCCAAAAAAGGAGGAGGTTATCAGTTCGTCGGAATATTTTT
>NW_023458557.1:2864871-2866127 GCF_013731165.1 Rhagoletis pomonella | reverse complement strand
ATGGGAGTTGAAGTCGGTTTTTTTTTTGCTAAAAATTACTAGTTTCTGTCTAGATTTCTACCTCTACCTCAGTCCTTTCTAATTACATTTATCTTATTCTGTTTTTCATTATCTTAATTTTTATCTTTATACTCTATCGATAAAAAATCGATAGTAACATCCAATAAACTATCGATAACAAAATCGATAAAAATTTCGATAGCGAAAACGATAATTATATTAGTAGCAAAATCTATTAGAAAATCGATAAACATATCGATAACAAAATCGATAAAAATATCCATAATGAAATCGATAAATATCGATAACAAAATCGATAAATATCGATAACAAAATTAATAAACATCGATAACAAAATCGAAAAATATCGATAACAAAATCGATAAATATCGATAACAATATCTATAAATATCCATAACAAAATCGATAAAAATATGGATAACAAAATCGATAAAAAATACCACTAAAAAATAGTTAAAAATATCGATTACAAAATCGATAATAATTTCGATAACAAAACCGAAAAAATATCGATTATTTTATCGATAAGTCCCGAGAATTCCGACAATTTCTAAAATCCCAAAATAATTCCCAGATTGAGTTTCTGTTCTCTCTACATATCCTTTCCTCTTTAATTACCTATATTTTAATCTTTCTTTCCCCATCTTCATCTTTACTTTTATCGGTATCCTCATCTTCCTCTTTGTCTTTACTTTTATGTTTATCATTTTCTTCATCTACATACATATTTCCCTTCACCATTGCCCTTATATGTATAAGTAAAGTGTTGAAATCTATGATTTTTTTATTTTTACCTTTGCCTTTATCCTTTTCTTTATCTATGTACGTAGTCACCTTTACTTTCGTTTTTGTATTGGCCTTTTTCAAAGTGTTATTCTTTAACCTTTTATTAGCAAATTTTAGTTAAATTAATACCATATGCATACACACAAAAAGCACTTGTTTCAGCCCCAACTATTTCCGTTGCATCATTTCCGTTAACCTTTTATTAGCAAATTTTAGTTAAATTAATACCATATGCAACACACAAAGAGTAGTTGTTTCAGGCCCAACCATTTCCGTTGCACCATTTCCGTTGCATCATTTCCGTTGCTCCATTTCCGTGTGCAATTTCCGTTGAATTTGCCAATTTACTCCCAACCATCCAACCGCCGCTAAAGAAGTTTCACTTCAAAAATTGTTACGAATTGTTACTAGTATTTGCAAGTTTTTACTGGAAATGCATTCAATAACCC
>NW_023458557.1:2863664-2864771 GCF_013731165.1 Rhagoletis pomonella | reverse complement strand
TTTTTTTTATGTATGTTACCGCATAACTTTGGACCACGTCAACCGATTTCGATAATTCTTTTTGCATCGGAAAGGTAGTGTCTCAGAGGTGGTCCCATACTAATCTCGTTAAGATCCGATCAGCGGATCATGAGATATATATATATATTTTTTTTTTATATGGGAGTTGAAGTCGGTTTTTTTTTTGCTAGAAATTACTAGTTTCTATCTAGATTTCTACCTCTACCTCTGTCCTTTCTAATTACATTTATCTTATTCTGTTTTTCATTATCTTAATTTTTATCTTTATACTCTATCGATAAAAAATCGATAGTAACATCCAATAAACTATCGATAACAAAATCGATAAAAATTTCGATAGCGAAAACGATAATAATATTAGTAGCAAAATCTATTAGAAAATCGATAAACATATCGATAACAAAATCGATAAAAATATCCATAATGAAATCGATAAATATCGATAACAAAATCGATAAATATCGATAACAAAATTAATAAACGTCGATAACAAAATCGAAAAATATCGATAACAAAATCGATAAATATCGATAACAATAATAATCAACAATAACAAAATCGATAAAAAATACCACTAAAAAATAGTTAAAAATATCGATTACAAAATCGATAATAATGTCGATAACAAAACCGAAAAAATATCGATTATTTTATCGATAAGTCCCGAGAATTCCGACAATTTCTAAAATCCCAAAATAATTCCCTGATTGAGTTTCTGTGTCTCTCTACATATCCTTTCCTCTTTAATTACCTATATTTTAATCTTTCTTTCCCCATCTTCATCTTTACTTTTATCGGTATCCTCATCTTCCTCTTTGTCTTTACTTTTATGTTTATCATTTTCTTCATCTACATACATATTTCCCTTCACCATTGCCCTTATATGTATAAGTAAAGTGTTGAAATTTACCTTGGCCTTCATTTTTGCCTTTATCTATGATTTTTTTATTTTTACCTTTGCCTTTATCCTTTTCTTTATCTATGTACGTAGTCACCTTTACTTTCGTTTTTGTATTGGCCTTTTTCAAAGTGTTATTCTTTAACCTTTTATTAGCAAATTTTAGTTAAATTAATACCATATGCATA
>NW_023458557.1:2861948-2863654 GCF_013731165.1 Rhagoletis pomonella | reverse complement strand
TTATTAGCAAATTTTAGTTAAATTAATACCATATGCATACACACAAAGAGCAGTTGTTTCAGGCCCAACCATTTCCGTTGCACCATTTCCGTTGCACCATTTCCGTTGCATCATTTCCGTTGCTCCATTTCCGTGTGCAATTTCCGTTGAATTTGCCAATTTACTCCCAACCATCCAACCGCCGCTAAAGAAGTTTCACTTCAAAAATTGTTACGAATTGTTACTAGTATTTGCAAGTTTTTACTGGAAATGCATTCAATAACCCCAAAAATTTGCAAGAGAGAGCGAATTCGAGAGCGCAAGATACCCAGAGAGCTGCAAATTCTTGCTAGTAAAAATTTTACTAGCAGAAATTTGAAGCTGTCAAAATCATGTGAATTGTCAAATAAAAATATAAACAAACATTTGTGATTTTTTAAATCGAATTTATATAACAACTAGTAATTTTTAGCAAAAAAAAAAAACCGACTTCAACTCCCATATAAAAAATATATATATATATATATCTCATGATCCACTGATCGGATCTCAACCAGATTAGTATGGGACCACCTCTGAGACACTACCTTTCCGATGCAAAAAGAATTATCGAAATCGTGACGTGGTCCAAAGTTATGCGGTAACATACATTAAAAAAATAAAAAAAATATTCCGACGAACTGATAACCTCCTCCTTTTTTGGAAGTCGGTTAAAAATAAAAGCAAGATGAGTAAAAAAAGAAGTTTTGACCTGGAGAAAAATTTTAATATTGACATCAAATTCATTGTTAAATACGTAGACGATATTTTTGCTATAATAAAACAAAAGGACGCGAACATTTTTCTCAGAACACTTAACAAATATCATCCCAAGCTGCAATTTACAATGGAATCAGAAGCAAACTTCTGTTTACCATTCCTAGATGTCATGGTACACAGAAAAAATGATTATTTTGCACTTAACTGGTACGCAAAACCCACTTCGTCCGGGCGCCTAATAAATTATCTATCATCGCAACCCTTTAAGTATAAGATTAACACAGCCAAAAATCTAATACACAAAATATTAACAATAAGCCACCAACAATTCAAGGAGACGAACATATGCAAAATAAAGAAAATTCTAGCAAGTAATAACTACCCAAACCGCCTAATACAAAGCCTAATCGAACATAAAGTAACAGAAATAAACAATAATCAAAACAAAACGCCAACCACTAAAGCAACAGACGGAACAAAGCGATATCACAGTGTGACGTACATTCCTAAGTTCTACCAACAACTTGACCACGAAATAAAGACCAACAACCCTAATAAAAGATTAGCATACCGAACCAACTGCACACTATCTTCGATATTCACACAAACAAAAACACCGATCGAGCCCCACCAACAAAACAACGTGGTATATGAAATCATATGTAAAGGCAGCGAAAACGAAAACTGCAACAAAGTTTACATAGGGACAACTTAGCGAGCATTAGGCGTTCGCCTTTCAGAGCACGAAGCCGACATAAACAAAAAGAAGAACGGCACAACATTAGCACAACACGTACCAGTGGTCATACGGCTGATCTAGCTAATGTTAAAATATTGGACAAGGAGAAGAGGGAACGGGCAAGCTACACAATAAGAGAGTTTACGTATACTGCAGAAAAGGGAAACAACAATCAACAAGAAGTAGGACACGGACGATATCGCGGCTGCTTACATATTATGTTTGTAGC
>NW_023458557.1:2850122-2861848 GCF_013731165.1 Rhagoletis pomonella | reverse complement strand
CTTAATTTAAGTTATTTTTAAAAACGTTTACTGAAATGCTTGTTGGGAAGCTTACAAAGAAGTTTGATGATGTTGAGGAATGTGTAAGTATTTGTGTGCAAGTGAAAGAAATGCTGTGAATAACTTGTGATTTTTTTTATCACTTCAGCAAGATCTACGGACAAGCAATCAACCGATGGTTACTGTTGGTGCCGAAGAAATGGAATGCGAAAACCAAATAGGATTAGCTGAAGGTATCCTTAAAATTATTTTGTGGTTTTCTGTCAATTAGCATATATTTTCTAAAATACTATTCACAGGTTCGCAAAATTTGAGCAACAGCAATGGCACCATTTTAAGTGCATGTTTTGCTCTTATGGAATCCTCCAGCGACTCAGAAAGTGAATCTTATGAATACAGAAATCCGATTTTAGAAGTGCGCAAAGCTAAAAGGTAAGAGTATCGTCTGGTAAAAGAACTATGCGTATTATTAGAAAGGAAGTCGCGGAATTGTATAAAAAAGTATTTGGAAGAGATTATGCCATCTTACACTGAAGAAGAGTTTTGTCGTCATTTTAGTGTTTCACGTACTTTATACAACTCTATTTGTGAAAGATTCGCGGGAAGTGATGTATATAAAAACCTTCGTAACGATAAGCGCTATTCAACGAAATTGCACATTGCAGTGTTTTTGTGGTTTGCGGGCCATGAAGCTTGCAGCTATAATGACCTTTCGGACCGGTTTGACATATCTACTGGCACAGTATGTTACATCATTCATCAGGTAACTTTGTTTTTAAGCTCTTTGAGTCCTCAAACCATTAAATGGCCTAATGCGCAAAAAATGTTGCAGTCAAGCAGATTTTTACAAGGGAAGTGTGATTTTTCTAAAGCAATAGGTAACATAAAAATTTATTTAATTTTATATATAAATAATAATAATAATAATAACGAAATTGCAGGCTGTATCGATGGAACGCACATTATAATTGATCCACCCAAAAGTAGTAAAGACGACTACATCGACCGAAAGGGCAATACAAGCTTATGCCTCCAGGGTGTTTGTGACGAAAATAAAAAATGTTTAAGTATTTTTGTTGGCTATCTGGGTTCATCGCATGACAGATGGGTGTTTCAAAACTCGCCCATTTATAATAAACTGGCATCAGTTCGTGGAGGTAATAATTTTAGCATTTACGTTATATACATAGGTACTTTATAATATATTATTATACAAATAATTTAGAATATTATTTACTGGGTGATTCTGCATATCCATGTAGTTCTCACTGCGTTACACCATACCGCGACAATGGTCATCTCACAAGGGAGCAGAAAACTTTCAATGTAAGGCTTAGCAGAGGACGAGTAGCAATAGAGCACACATTTGGTATACTTAAGCTGCGCTTCAGACAATTGTATTACTGCAAAATGCGGGGAATAAAAAATCTCTTTCACTTCATACGTGCCTGCTGCGTATTACATAACTTGGCAAACGCATCCGATTTAGAATTCGACACAGAGGCGGCTCCAGAGTCTATAGATGAATATGCTGAACACGGAATAGTCGCGGCAAGGGGAAATGTTGTTAGAGATACCATTTTAAGAGAAATGACAAAATAAATTAACTGCTTTAAGCTTGGTATATACAGTCAACCAATAAAGTTTACTGGTCAACTGGATATTAAATATTTTATTTTTCGCATTTTTTTTTATAAAAATATGATTAATTCTACATTAAGAACTCTGAAAATGAGAGTTCCTAATCATGAGCAAAATTGAAGAAAATTCTGCAAATTTTCATTAAAATATTACATTTTTTAATTACACCCATTAGAAAAAAAATGTTGGCAAATTATAGTCGAGTATTTGATACGGAGAAAATGAGCAACACCTTCAACAAAAAAATTGCCAAAAATCAATGAGAAGTCTAGCTACCTCAAACTTGCACTTAACGAGCTAAAAACTCCGTACTCTATTTTCTTCTAAGGGGTGTAATAAAAAAAAGTGCAATATTTTAATGAAAATTTGCAGAATTTTCTTCAACTTTGCACAAGGTTCGGAACTGTCATTTTTGGAGTTTTTAATGTAGAACAAATAATACTATTCCTGAACTGATCCTAAATAGCCCCAAATTGGCCCCAAACTAGTCCGTTTGACTCGCACACTTCCTAAATTTCGAATTAATTGCGAAAGTATGGCCAACAATTCGCACTTTTCGCAATTCATTATAGCTCTGTTAAAAATAAAGCAAAAGTATATGTTACAGAAGTCTAAGGCATATAAAAACATCATGGTTTTTGATTTTTTATATAACAGTTTAAATATAAAAATTAAGGGTAATTTTTGTTTTATTTAAATAAAGTATTCAATTGTATTACTAATTAATACTTTTTTGTTTAAAAGATTTTTTATAAGAAAAAATTTGTATTTTTTCCGTTGAAGTGTTTTTTGTAAAATTTTTATATACGAAGTTAAATAAAGTCAATAGCTAAAACATTTTAGTTATTATACATTTTTTTGCACCAGTGTCTCCAGAAGCTCCATCTTCCTTTTCTTCCGCGCTTCTTCTCTTTCGGCGCGCTCTTCTCGCTTTTGTAGGCTCTCCAACGCCTTTTCTTCAAAAATTTGGGACGATTCTATCATCGCATCTACTTTTTGCAAAAGTTCTTGTTGGAAGTTCCCCCTTTTCCGCTTAGGCCTTCTTCTGTCTCTAAGTATAAATAAATAATTAATAAACAGATAATTAATATATAAATATATATAAGTATATAAATATGAATATATACATATGTATATATAAAGAATAAATTTGTACATTACATTCATGATTGATCATATTTGGGGTATTCACAACGGTGCCGTAAGTGTCGTATTGTTGTATGTCGTAAACTTTAAACTCCTTAAAATATATTACGGGGATTCGCAAAGAACCATAAAAGTCATATTATGAATTTTCGCAGTGTTAAAAAATAGCTGGTTGTGGTTTCAGGTTCTCTAAACATTTATTTAAGCGTTTAAGGTTTACGACATACAACAATACGACACTTACGACACCATTGTGAATCCCTCAATTATAATACACCCAGGGTACCTGTAATGGATGAAGCACTAGAAGCTGTTGAGACATATAAATCTTCTGGTTGAATATCATCTGGACCAACAGCACCTTCTTCGTCTAAAGTAAACTCTGGATTTATTCCTCTTCTTTCTGCCAACAATTCGTCTAGTTCGCTATATTACATAAAATGATAAAAAAGCTATTCTAATTATTTAAAGAAAAAATCCACTCCTGACATGGACAGGTTTGCCTATTTCGACCAGTTTGTGAATTATGCAGCTTGTTTTTTTTTTTGTACTCCGTTTCTAACGAGTAATATTTCGTCTCCGCTTGCTGGCTGGTGTACATGTACCCTTTGTAGCATAACTCTTCTGAAATGCTTGACCACATTTTTTTTTGTTTTTAAGTCTTGCTACTTTTCCAACTTGGGGACGAAATTCCTTCACTAGAGTTAACAAAAGCTTTACCGGTGCATCCAGCCATCAGTTTTTTTGGCTTTATTTCAATAAAATCTTCTGCTAAGCTCTAATTTTGTACTTTATCTTATAATAAAATCATACTAAAACAATAACAATTACAATAGGACTTACTTCGGCTCCAATACCACCACCGCTAGACCTAGGCAATTCAAACCCTTCTTCATTCTGTAAAGTTAATAGCTCACTATTAAATCATACTAAAACAATAACAACCACAATAGGACTTACTTGGGCTCCAATACCACCAGCGCTAGACCCAGGCATCTCAAACCCTTCTTCATTCTGTAAAGTTAATAGCTCACTATTAAATCATACTAAAACAAAAACAATTACAATAGTACTTACTTGGGTGATAATTTTCTCTTGCTCTCAATTTCACTCTCTATTTTTCTTTTACGCTCTCACTGCAAGCACTTACTGGAAAAGTTTTTGAATGGACCTATTTTGTCTATTGTGAATGGTGCTTGTGATTGACAGCACGAAATTTATTAAAAGCGATGCCAAAAGAAAAAGAAATCAGACGTAAGTTGTTTTAATAAATTTGTTAAAAATAAGTTCAAATATATTAACAAAATGCATTTCATCTAGTTCCAGATGTCGAGCGAGAAAAAACGTAGCACTTGGAGCACCAGCGACCTCAAAATTTACGGCAAAGGAGTTCCATGTTAAAATTTGTAACATGACCCAAAGATATAGGTATTTTATTTTTCATTTAATCATGTTTCACATTAATTATATGTATATGAAAAATTGCAGAGAAGAAATAAATAAGTTGCACCGTCTGGTGGTAGTCCATCTCTTTGGAAACATTTTGATGCTCTCCACAAAATAATTGGATTCAGTGCAGCAAACAACGCTGAGATATTGGAAGCATTTTCAATGGTAAGTAAACTTAAATTTTACAATTGCTTGTAAATATGTATGTATGTATGTACATACCCAGTAGAACTTGTGAGCATCGTACGATTGCTCGGTGAGTATTCCCTTGGGAGTATACGAATACTCCCCATTGCTCCCTGTGCTTCTGTGTATAAGCATGTAATTTTGTATACTCCCTTTAAGATTGGATGTCCTAGGAGGGGGAGTAATCCCTTTTACCTCCTAAACGAGCAATCGGGGAGCACACACAGAATTATCATCCCACAAACCTCCTAATGGAGCAATACGGGAGTACTCCCTTAGTTACCTCCCAGAAACCTCCCAAAAAGACAACAAGGGAGTGAACATAGAAAACATCCCACATTCCTCCCTAACGAGTAGTAAGGGAGTACTCCCATAAGAGTCATCCCGGAAGCCTCCTGTACGAGTAATAAAAGAGCGCCTCTATACTCCCGAAATCCTCCTCATGGAGTAATGGAAGACTACTCCCACATTGCTCCATAACGAGCCTTTTACATAAGCTAAAACGATTTTGCTTTTTACGCAATTCATTTATTTAATTTTTTAATCATATACATATATACATACTTATGCACATAAATTCAAGATTTAAGCTGATTATTACAAAAACAGAAAAAAACATAAATAAGTATTATTACATTATTAACTAAAATTAGAAAACGGATATCGAACAGTAATAACAAACTCAAACATTATACATACATACATATCAGAGCTGTAAAATGATTGAATCAATAGGATCTGCATTCACTCGACATTCTTTTCAAAATTTTGATTGTTTGTTTGTATAAAAAAAGCCTCATTCCTGAGTGGCTTAAAATGCTTGAAAACAAATAAACTGTGTTGTGTTTTTGAATGGTAGATTGACATTCAGTATGGAATGTGAATGTAACAGAAGCATTCGCACACACACATGATTGTATATTTAAAATGAATGCACACGTTTTTACCATTCAGTACTAATACTTTTTTCCCAGGGTTGATATATTTTATACTTTAAAGTTTAAACATATCTGGAATTGAAAAAAAACATACATGTATACGTGCCCTGTGGGGAAAATCTCTGGTTCTAAACTGGTGCGCATGTAGTACGTTTAGACCCAGCACTGGTTCGCGATAAATCTCTTTTGCATACAAACAACTGGCGAATTTAACATGGCGATGTCCTAGGAAGTGTCAATTGCCCCCCGCTGCATCCCTTTTTCGATAGTTCCGAACTAGTGCGAAATTCTATAGTTCCGAACCAGTTCTAAAATCGACAGACGAAAGAAAAAAGTATCATGATTTTTCAATCTTTTTGGTTCTTCCGTGTGAAATTAAATTTGTTTGAATGGTTGTAAGAAATGTACGTTTACATACCTTTGGCTGTAGCTGACTTTGTAGAGGTGCTCGCTGTTATTTGTTACATTCCAGTTGGCCCTAAGATGCTAGTATGTCAATACAAAGTTTTGTTTTGTATTACCAAACTATGAAATAGCATCTGCGAAGTGCGGAATGAAAGTGCATTTGAACGAAAAAGCCGCCAAACACATATCTATGTAAAGTAAACAAGCCCCCGCTGCACCCTTTTTCGATAGTTTCGAACTAGTTATAAATTCGACAGTTAAGATCTAGTTCGTTCTGCGTCCCTTTTTCTATAATTCCGAACCAGTTCTAAATTCGTCACTTTAGATATAGATTTCTAATGAAAAAAGAGAATTAAAATAGTTTTTTTAAGAGACCCACATTTCGCTGATTTTGAACTGGTGGGGATCTACTTACTATCGGGCTGGTTCGTTTTTGGCGATAAAGATCTTGTACGGAACTAGAAATTTTATGCACCAGTCCGCGGTTTCCCTGCAGGGTATGTATGTATTCAACGCGTATGTATAGACGTTTTCTGACATCAACCCATGGCTAATGACTGGTGCGAAATCAGTCCAAACAAACATCGCAACCGTCGAGCACAAAGGACACATCTTGATACATACATTTACATATATTAGATTCGAAACTAGTGAACAGTATATCTAATATATAAAAATCTCGTGTCACGGTGTTAGTGGTCGAACTCCTCCTAAACGACTCGACCGATCTTTATGAATTTTTTTGTGTATATATGGTATGTATGAGAATCGGATGTAAAGTATATTTCATACCGCTAGGTGCAGGGGGCGTGGCACCTCCCAAACAAACCGAATTTTGCACACTGCATATCTCTAGAAGTGTTCATGGTAGAGTACTGGAACTTGGTATGTACAAGATATATAAAATCAGTCGCATAGGCTATTGGAAAAAGGGGCGTGGCACCTCCCACACAAACCGAATTTTCCACACTGAATATCTCCGGAAGTGTTTACGGTACAGGACTCGAACATGGTATGGAGATATATGAAATCAACACCATTCCTTAGAGAAAATTGGCGCTATTTGAAAAGGGGGCGTGGCGCCTTTCAAACGCACTGAAACTATTACGTATCTTTGTATGCATGTACACTTTTGCTAGGTTATTTAAGACGGCAATGGAAGTATGCCTTCTGTCAAACCGTAATATTAGAAGATAAATGCGTCACTGAAAATCATGAACGTGAACTGTTGGTGAAAATGTTGGACCAAAATTTCTCAATACAAAAAATTTATTTTGGGCGAGACGAAGTTCGCCGGGTCTGCTAGTAGAAATATAAAACAGTGTCAATAGAATTGAGTTTTTAAAATTTTTGCTTGAAAAAACTTAAGAATTTCATTACCGGCATCTGTCCCTTCGTATTATAGACTTTTAGAACTATAAAAGGTCTATTCTGCACGTAACCCAAGATTTTGTAACCGGAAAATTTTATTACCAAAAAATGTTACCTGTTCATGTCACCGCGATTCTAGGAACGTTGGTAATGCTATATATTCAGCAATTCAGCCATGAAGAATTGTGGAAATTCTGGCATTGCATATTTCACGGGGCGGGGCAATATTTTGTTACCAGCTTATGAGATGGTAACAAAATTTATTTAAATTTATATGATTTTTTTTCTATTAATTTTTTCTTCAGTTTTCAAATTTGAAAACTTTCAAAACGAAATTTTATAAGGGTTCTTGTTTTCTTTAAAGAGGGTTGAGGAGTTGCATTGTAAAATTTTTTTTATTAATTATTAATTAAAAGGTGTACTATTTAAACATATTTACTACGCACTTCTGCAGTAGGGTACTATAACTTTTCTCACCAAACGGATATTTGGAACAACCAAAATCGAGATAGATATATACTACATTTATGTACATATGTATGTATATACCGTAAATGCCCAGAATAAAAAGAGAAGTTGATTAGTCCATCTCCGTCTGTCTGTCTGTCCGTTTGTTTGTGTACACGATAACTCTAGGAAAAGTTGAGATATCGGAAGAAAATTCGGTACGCGGATTTCCCTTTATGCAGGGCAGAAGCGTATTGAAAATACAAAAATTAAACAATAACCTGGTCCCTCCCATAAAGCGGTAATTTCGAAAAATTCAAAAAATTCTATATTTCCTTAATTACAGAAAACAAAGTGCTAAAACACTCACATGTTTTTTATTATACATTTTTGAAAAATCGGACATATTTCTAACTTTTGAAATCAATTTGCTCAAAACATACATTTAGAATAATGTTTTAAGAAATAATTACACCCGAGCGCATTTGTGCACATGGGTATTATAACTTTGTTTGTTGTCTAGCCCTTCAGGTTAATAAAGATGTAGAAAACGATTTTTGCTTGTGTGGGGTCCCGTTTGATTCCCAAAATTGGAAGGAACTGATTTTTTCAAATTGCAAATCCTAATAAATAAATTATTTCTAAAATAGGTTACAGCAGACAATATCTAATTATTTTTTATTAATATACCGACACCTGATTGGAAGATCGACCTATCTCGGCAGCCAATTCAAAAACGCCCTAACTCAGAAAACTTTTTATGAAAGTCCTACTTCAGAATTTGGTTGAAGAACGCCCTATCTCAAATGAAAATATATTGAAAATTTGCCGAGATAGGGCGTTTTTGAACCGCATTCTGAGATAGGGCGTTCTTCAACAAAATTCTGAAATAGGGTGTTCTAGAACAGTTTTTTGAGATAGGGAGTTTTCGAACTGGCTGCCGAGATAGGTCGATCTTCCACTTAGGTGTCGATATGTAGTTTTGATGTTAACAAACAAACCAAAACTTGGGTTAAAAGCGTGCTCAATGAAATGGGTATAAATTCTTAAATATTGCACTTTCGGAAAAGGATGTTAATGAAAATAGAGACCAACGAATTTTGTTAAATATTTTTTTTGTTGGAAATGTTGATAATTTGTGGCTTATTGTAAATGAAAAAACCTCCACAAACCAACAAATTCGATTTTCGAATCTTCATAACTGCTTGACCCAATAGCGACGAAAAAAAGTACGAAGAAATTTGTATCAAAAATTTTTATAATTAAATAATGAAATGTATATGTATGTCTAAAGTTAGAACCAGAAGCTCTTAAATTTGTTAGTTTATATTAACTTATATATGTATGTACTAATTTATGCATTATTAATGGTATATTGGTAACACTTATTTGGAAAGCTGCCAATTTTCTAAACAGACATGTTAAAATCACTAATAATTTATATTTTTCATAATGACATTCTAACGACACGTTCACTAAAAAATATTTCTCCAATTAATATTTTTTATTCTTATAAAGTCTTATACAAATTTAAGTGAAAAAAAACTGATGATAACGCTCTACTAACTATTTTTCGTGTTGAAATTTTGCAGTCTTTTTAATAAAATGCAACCTGGCGTATTTTTCAGTGGGTTTTGTGTGTTCAAAATATTTATATCAATTGATTGGTACTGAGTGGATGTGTGCACACATAGCAAAAGCTGCATTCATCTGAGTGCTTATTCAGTGTTAAAAGTGAATCGTTCGTCATTAAATTTTTTCAATCTTTCTTTGAATATGGAAATGTGTGCAATCGTATCTACTTTGAGTGAATGTAGAATTGGAAAACTATAAGCCGCATTATTCAATAAGGGAGAATTCAATGAAAACATAATAATATAAAATTGATGATTTTTAATTTCAAATGATTTCACAGTTTTACAGCTCTGATACATATATACTTTTATATAATCCACAAGATAAGTGTGGCGAGGATGATTTCCTGGAAAAGTTATTTAACTTGTATTCACCCGGCAGTGGACCAAACGATTCACGCCTTGAAAAATTTCCGGCTGTACCCAGTAAATTTTCTGGGCGGGGCAAGGTTGCAACGCTAGAACTTAGACGCCTTAATTGCTGGCCCCGTAATCTGAAATATATTTTGAGTTAAATAATACAATCATTTATAAGTTTAAACAAATGCTATCATACATACCAGCGGCTCTAACGATTTGCTCTCCAATTAATTTGATTGTTTCCTGATTTAAATTTTTCAATAAGAAATACATATGTATGTAAGTATGAATGTACACGTCAGTTATCTGTATTGCTTTCTTCATACATTTTCCAAAAACACAAAATTATGTTGAAGAAGGTGCGTATAGCTCTCCTATCAATCAAAAAGAATACTCCTGGATTGCTCGCTTAGGAGACATCGATTTTTGCTCCTAAGCGAGTAATAACGGAGTACAAAACCAACAAATCTCGCTTATACCTCCGAAATCATGTATCCCGGAGGATACTTTTATTGCTCACTTGGGAGATCTCCCATTATACTCCTAAGTGAGTAATACAGGAGTGCAAAACCGACTCATCTCGCTTATTAATCCCAAATCATGCCTCAGGGAGCTTTCTTTAATTGCTAGCTTAGGACGTGTCCCTATTGACTCCTAAACGAGTAATAAGGGAGTAAAAAGTCCACAAAACTCTCTTATTGATCCGAAATCAGGTCAAGGGGAGTACTCTTTTATTTCTCACTTAGGGAGATCTCCATTCAAGTTCTAGTGGGTACCCAGTAGAACTTGGGAGCATCGTACGATTGCTCGGTGAGTACTCCCTTGAGAGTATACGAATACTCCCCATTGCTCCCTATGCTTCTGTGTATAAGCATGTAATTTTGTATACTCCCTTTAACATTGGATGCCCTAGGAGGGGGAGTAATCCCTTTTACCTCCTAAACGAGCAATCGGGGAGCACACACACCTCCTAATAGAGCTATACGGGAGTACTCCCATAGTTACCTCCCAGAAACCTCCCAAAAAGACAACAAGAGAGTGCACATAGAAAACATCCCACATTCCTCCCGAACGAGCAATAAAGGAGTGCTCCCATTAGCAGAGCAATGATAACGAACATTTTATATTAGCCAAATAGATTTTGCTATTTATTAATTTTTTTATTTAACTTTTTAATCACGTGCATTTGTGCAATATTACAAGATCTTAAAAATAAAACGTAAATGATAAGTCTTACATAATTGCTTAATTTCAGAATTGTGTTGCAGAGAATGCATATGAAATTAAAACATAATAATAACAAAACGGTAAGATAAGATTTGAATCATATGCACCTATATGCACATATAAGTATGTACTGCTATATGATTTCCTGGGTGTCAAGGATGCTTGCCTGTTCAGGAATCCACCAAGCGGGGAAATTGTGAAGGTGACTTTGCTTATCTGACATCTTTGTCACCCATGCGATGTTTAAACCCGGGGGTCACACTTAAATGCTGACACTAATTTTTGCAATCTGTAAAGTATTTAACGGTACATTTATAAGTAATACAATACATACTTAATATATCTAAACAAAAGTTGAAGTACATACCAACGGACTTTTATTAAAATCTGTGTGCTATCCAAATTAAATTATTGTGTCCTCCTTTTGCTTCTATAAGAAATATTTTCTGTTGTTTTGTTTTTGTATGATAAATTTTTTCGAAAACACAAATTTCTTTTGAGCGAGGTGCGTATTGCTCTCCTATCAACCAAAAATAATACTCTTGGATTTCTCGCTTAGGAGACATCACTTTTTGCTTCTAAGCGAGTAATAACGGAGTACAAAACCGACAAATCTCGCTTTTTGCTCCCAAATCATGCCTCAGGGAGCATTCTTTAATTGCTCGCTTAGGAGATCTCTCATTAAGCTCCTAAGCGAGCAATACAGGAGTACAAAACCGAGAAATCTCGTTTACTGCTCCCAAATCATGCCTCAGGGAGCATTATTTTGTCGCTCGCTTAGGAGATCTCTTATTTGACTCCTAAACGAGTAATAAAGGAGTACAAAACCGACAAATCTCTCTTATTGCTCAGAAATCAGGTTAAGGGGAGTGCTCTTTTATTCCTCACATAGGGAGATCTCCCTTCAAGTTCTAGTGGGTAT
>NW_023458557.1:2848860-2850022 GCF_013731165.1 Rhagoletis pomonella | reverse complement strand
ATAGTTTATTAAGTATTGTGAAAGATAATTGAAATAATTTGAAAAAATTATTATTTAAAAAGAAAATTTTATTTATTGTACCTTGTGTATCAGGGTTTATCAAATAATTAATAATTATTTTATTAATCTCGATTTTATAAGATTTAATTATTTATTAAAGTTAATGTGTCAAAATTATTTTGAATAGATAATTAGAAATTAAATGTTATTCATTTATAAAGGTATCTAGTTTTTTTTAGATATAAATTTAATTTACAAGTTTTTAATTTTTTGTGTATTTATTAAAATAAAAAAGTTATTAATTAGAATATTTTAAGGGATAAGCTTTAAAATAAATTATTAAAAATTAGTAATTTTAATATAAAATGTATGAATAGAATTTTCAATCATTTATAAATTTGTTATAAATTATTTTATAATTTTTATTATTTACTATTATTTTCAGTTATTATAAAAATTTTTTCATACATTTTTTATGAAAATTAATAATGATAAAATTTGTATATACTGATGGTTTTAGCGACCTTTCTACTTATAATTGAGTGTTTTGCCGGCTCGAGGTCAATTTTAAAAATTAATTTTTATAATAATTTTTATTAGTCCAATTTGTTTTATTAGTAGTTCATTTTGAATGGTTCAAAATTTAATATTTTTGATTACATTTTTATTTATTATAATAAATTTTTGTACTAATTATTTTGTGAATATTTCTTATTTTTTAGGATTTGACACAATTTCTTATGGATTAATTTTATTAAGATTTTGAATTTGTACTCTTATAATTACTGCTAGTGAGTCAGTTAATAAATTTAATAATTATAAAAATTTATTTTTATTTAATATTTTAATTTTATTATTATTTTTAATTTTAAGATTTGCTAGTATAAATTTATTTATATTTTATTTATTTTTTGAAAGAAGATTAATTCCTACTTTATTTTTAATTTTAGGGTTGGGGTATCAACCTGAACGTTTACAAGCTGGTGTATATTTATTATTTTATACTTTATTGGTTTCTTTACCAATATTAGTTAGTACTTTTTATTTATATAATAATTTAATAACATACAATTTTTATCTTTTGAATAATTTTATATTTAATTATGATTTATTATATTTATCTTTAATTTTAATTTTTAGTTAAGATACCAATATTTTTAGT
>NW_023458557.1:2836224-2848760 GCF_013731165.1 Rhagoletis pomonella | reverse complement strand
AAGCCGTCATCGACACAGGAGCCTCGAGAAGTTTCGTGTCCGCCAGCATGGCGGAGCAATTGGTTAGCTTGGGGAGAGGAAAAAAGATAACTGTGGCCATAGGAACCTATACAACCCACGTCGGCGACACCAAGCGAGCCAACACCAAGCACCGAGGACCCCGAACCACCCGCCATGACGAACCATCGCCCACCAAGGAGCAGAAAAGGGAGGCGCCATACAAGACGACGGTCCGCAAGGGAGAAGGTCAACAGAATTGAACACGAGGACCTCAACCACGAAGATGAGGCAGCCCGCATACGCGACTTTTTAGCCGAAGAACTGCAAAAATTCGAGACTATTAGCGGAGTAGCCACAGTGGGAGAGCACCGGATCATCATGACTGACGAACGCCCCATCAAACAGCGCTACTTCCCGCGCAACCCTGCAATGCAATCCGTAATCGACACGGAAATCGATGAGCTACTCAAGGAAGGATGTATTGAGCCGTCTCGCAGTCCGCACAGTGCACCGATTGTACTAGCCCGGAAGAAGAACGGCAAGTGGCGCTTATGCGTGGACTACCGGCAGCTCAATGCCCGGTCAGTACCGGACGCATACCCCTTGCCGAGGATACAGCACATATTGGACAAACTGCGCCAGGCGAAGTACATAAGTAGTTTAGACCTCAAGAACGGGTACTGGCAGATACCTCTGGAGCCCAAAAGCCGCCCGTACACAGCCTTCACCGTACCGGGACGCGGCCTGTTTCAGTGGCGCGTCATGCCGTTCGGCCTACATTCCGCCCCCGCCACATTCCAGAGAGCGTTAGACCAAGTCATTGGCCCGGAAATGGAGCCCTACGCGTTTGCCTACCTCGACGACATAATCGTCATAGGCTCCACCTTCGACGAACACGTGGAACACTTGCGGGAGGTACTCCGACGACTACAGCGGGCCAACCTGTGCATTAACCCCGAGAAGTGCGACTTTTTTAAAAGGGAGCTCCGGTACTTGGGCCACGTCGGGCATACACACCGACCCCGACAAAGTTGCCGCCATCAAGGAACTAAAACCACCGACCAACGTGAAGGAGGTACGCCGATACCTCGGGATAGCTTCCTGGTATCGCCGGTTCGTACCCGACTTCGCTGCGCTAAGCCAACCACTCACCTCCCTCCTGAAGAAGGGCAAACACTGGAGGTGGGGAACTGAGCAACAGGAAGAATTCGACGTGATCAAAAGAAAACTCACCGAGGCCCCCATCCTCGCGTGCCCAGACTTCAGCAAGAAATCTGCAGACGGACGCGAGTAATTTCGGCCTAGGGGCAGTACTCACACAGGAGTTGGAAGGCGGTGAACGGGTAATCGCATACGCAAGTCGGAAGCTTAATAAGGCAGAGATCAATTATTCGGCCACGGAAAAGGAATGTTTAGCCATAGTCTGGGGAATACGCAAAATGAGGTCCTATCTGGAAGGATACCGGTTCACTGTCTCGACAGCCACTATAAACGCTACTACGAACAACAGTGGTGGAACCACGATGCAAGTGGTGGCACAGACGGGTCGATGAAATGCGTACCAACCCGGAGAAATACGCCGATTACATGATACAGGAGGGACAGCTCTACCGTCATATCCCGTGTCGGTCCCAGGACGAGGAGGCAGTCCCCTGGAAACTGTGTGTGCCCAGCCCCCTCCGTCGACGAGTACTGAGGGAGAACCATGACATACCAAGCGCGGGGCACATGGGTATTCGCCGAACAGTAGCGCGGATTGCCAATCGGTATTATTGGCCAGGAATGTTTCGCGACATCAGCCGGTACGTCCGTCAGAAGTACAAGGAGGCACAACACAAACCAGCCGGCAAGATGCTCTCGCAGGTCGCTCAAGAACCTTTCGCCACGGTGTGTGCCGATTTCATCGGACCCCTACCACGGTCCACGCATGGCTACTTGTGTTTTTCGACAGATTTAGCAAGTGGTTTGAGTTGGTCCCCATGAGACAGGCCACAGCGGAAGGACTTCGCCGCGTGTTTAGGGAGCGTATCCTCGCCCGATTTGGTATACCCAAGGTCTTCATCTCGGACAATGGTGTACAATTTACTAGCACGCTCTGGCAGCGTTACCTCCAGGAGGTGGGGGTGCGCCAACAATTTACGGCCCCGTATATACCCCAAGAAAACCCGACGGAACACGCCAACCGCACTGTAAAGCAAATTATCGCACAGCATACGAATACACAACATAGGCGGTGGGATGACCTCCTCCCAGAAATCACACTCGCCGTAAATACGAGCGTCACAGCCTCCATAGGATTCAGCCCAGCGTTACTGGTGCAAGGACGGGAACCACGACTACCAGGAGCACTCTTCGACGAAATAAATATCGGAACAGGCGAAATAGCCCCGACGGCCCAGGAAAAGTCCACAAGGATGCAGGAAGCATTCAGGATCGTCAGACAAAATATGGAACGTGCCACCACCGACCAAGCGCGCCACTATAACCTGCGTCGCCGGGAGTGGAACCCAAAAATCGGCGAGCTGGTCCTCGCCAAAGAACACCGTCTATCTAAGGCAGGAGAGGGTTTTGCGGCAAAACTAGCCCCAAAATATGCCGGCCCCTACCAGATACTCCGATACGTTTCCCCGGTAATCGTGGAGCTACGAAAGACCGACGACGGTAGGACAAGAACGGCGAACCTGGCCGAACTGAACGCGTACAAGACGGCCGAAACACAACAACTAAGCAACACGGAAAAGGACAAAAAAAAAACCATAAAAGAAATTAAATTAAATTTCTACTCCCAAAGGAAAACAAAAACAGAGAGAAAAAAGGAAGGGAATTTAAAATAAAATAAATAAAGTTAGCAAGAGTGCCAGTGGAGTCCGTCATTCGATCGTCAACTAGCGGACCAACCACACGTGAATAAACGAAAGAATTTTGCAACAGGTGAAAATCTATCAACCATGAACATGGAAGGGTTAGACAAAATGGAAAAGAGTGTGAAGCGCTTGCGTGAACGCGTAGCCGAGGAAAATGCGAAGCGACCGCGCACCCAGATGCTGGGCGTGCGGCCGACCATAGGCCCACGGGATGCTGCCCGCGCACGCGCCAAAGCCGCCGCGATGTACGCGGCACTAACGCACGCTACTGGACAGACGCGCAGCCAGCAGCAGGCAATGGCGACCCAGCTAGCCGCTAGGCGGACCGCCGTCGCACGCGCTGCCAGCATGCATGCCATCACCATCTACGCGGAAACGACCCGCGCTCTGTCAGTGCACGCGATCGCCGCTAACGCAGCCGCAAGGTACGCAACCACAGCCAGCATGACGACGGGCACCCACGCTGAAAATGCCGCCACCGCACAGGCTACAACAGCACGCGCCGTCGCAGCCCAAACAATTGCACGACGGACCCTCGCCGCGCGCACGGCCGCCGTACACGCTACAGCGGCGTTCACCAACGCAGCGCGCGCTGCCCACGAAATCGCCGAGCGCACACTAGCCTCTTCCCCGTCCTTCAGCCCTTCGGGAGACGACAGGTACAACACCGCCGGGGCAGCCGTCTTCTCGGTGAGGAGGGTAGCTCCAGATCACGACACTAGACACGGGAGCGGAATGGACACGGACAAGACTGCGTCCACTGGTAGCCCGCCCAACGAAAGTCCAACAAGCGACAGCTCAACGAGCGACAGCTCAACGAGCGACAGCGCAACGCACACCACCTCATCGGACACCAGCACGACCACCGATAGCCCAACAGGCGAGAGTCCCGCCAACGACAGACCGGCTAACCAGGACACCGACATGGCGTTGGCCGAACAGCTTGAAATCGAGCTATCCTCGGATGAGGAACCGCCACAGCAGGCGTCGACGGGCCCACGAGTAATTTTCCCGCCAGGACCCGGCGGAATAGCGCTGTATGAGGCCGACCTGCGGACACTGACAGGACCCTATTGGTTGACAGACACAGTCATCGATGCCTGGGCGAAGGGCCTAGAAGCCACGTTCAACATACGAGGTACCGTACTCAGCCCGTTTGTTGTCTGGCAATTAAGCAAACCCGACAGGGGAGAGAATTATCAGCGCATCCACCGGTGGCTACGCCACACCGACCTTTTCGGCCAACGGGTTGTCCTCGCGCCACACAATGTCTCGAACCATTGGTACCTGCTCGCCCTCGCCAACCAGGAGATGACCCACCACATAACAGATAGCGAGTGTTGGCACGACATCAACATTTGGGTGGCCGACTCCAGGAAAGTAGGAGGGGTGACACACGCGGTAGAGGAATGGCGAGAGTTTCTCCGGTGGGAATACCAGCAGCGACATCAGCGGGAGGCCCCCCACATACGGGAGGTACATCTGGAGGTACCACAACAGACCAACGATAGCGACTGCGGAATATACGTGGTGGAAACTATCGAGAGGGTGCTGAGATACGTCGGGCGCGGAGAAGGAGGGCCGGGGTGTATATCGGGCCCGTTCACGGCGACCATGGCGGCGCAAAAACTGCTGAGGGTATTCCAGCAACCACCGGAGGCAGGAACACCACCGCCACCACCACGACCCACGGAGCCTCCAGAGGCAACAACACCACTACCTTCACCGCCACACACACCAGTATCACCAGAGGTAGTACCACTGTCAGCGTCACCTCCCCGAACACCAGCACCGACTAAAGCAGTATCACAACCACGATGCTCGTCAACACCACCAATGGGACAAACGGTAACCCCCGCCGACGAAATCGACGGGCCAGCACTAGACCAGTTTCCGGAGATCGCCGAGAGGTTCCGGAGGGCTATACGCGACATCGCAGACGGAACCTGCGCGTCCTGTGTGAGGTTCCGCGCGGGAGAATACCGAGTCAACGTATACCGGTGGGGCGCACGTATATGTCAGAAACATCCCAAGCCTTAAGCCCGCCGAAGAGGGGGGGAAGTGTGAGGACTAAATATCCGCGGAATTTAGCCCACACGAACGCAAACCCCTACACCAACAATAATGACTACACTGGCAACAATAACGACTACAGCAACATCATCGAAACGGCTAACCAACACGAGAGACCGTATCAACACTCCTTTGCGACACCGTCACCATAGCAACGCAACATGTAGCCACACAACTCAGCAACACGAAGAACACCAGCTAAAACAGATGGGACTTGGCAACATACGAGACAGTCAGCACGGAGCTGTGGTCGTGAACGCACAGCTACTAGAGAATAGCTCTCGACTTGTACATAGGCGACTATACAAGGCTTGGCTGTTCAAAGGTAGAGCGCCGCCACCCCACAGTCAACCGTGAAGAAGCGCGACGGCGACGCCAGTTCGCCTACCAGCCCCCGCGCCGACGCCGCCAAGAGGAGCAGACCGACGTCGCCCAAAATCTAAGCGTCGTTAGCGGAGCCGTGGTCGTGAACGCGCCGCTGCTAATGAATAGCGCATGACCTGTACATAGGCGACTATACAGGGCATGGCTGTTCAAAGGTAGAGCGCCGCCACGCCACAGTCCACCGCGAACACGCGTAACGGCGACGCCCGCTCGCAACGCAGCAGAGAGCCGACGTCGTACATCCGCAGAGCGCCGGAAGAGTAACGCCGACGTCACCCAGCAGCCGCGCACCAACAGGGAGCGCCAACGTCGCCCAGAGCCTACGCGTCAGTAGCGGAGCCGTGGTCGTGAACGCACAGCTACTAGAGAATAGCTCTCGACTTGTACATAGGCGACTATACAAGGCTTGGCTATTCAAGGGTAGAGCGCCGCCACGCCACAGTCCACCGCGAACACGCGTGACAGCGACGCCCGATCGTGGGGCTACAGTGCGCTGGCATAGTAGAACGCAGACGTCACGTAGCAGCAGAGAGCCGACGTCGTACATCCGCAGAGCGCCGGCATAGTAACGCCGACGTCACATACTAGCGGAGCGCCGACACGGTAGCGCTGACGTCGCACAGAAGCAGAGCACCGGCATAGTAGCGCCGACGTCACATAGCAGCAGAGCGCCGGCATAGTAACGCCGACGTCACATAGCAGCAGAGCGCCGGCATAGTAACGCCGACGCCACATAGCAGCAGAGCGCCGGCGTCGCACAGCGACCGAGCGACGATACAGCAGCGCCGACAGAATAGCACCGTTAGGAATTTACATCCCGTTAATCATATTGTGTTTGTAATCTTAAGAATTTCCACGTTATAGAGAATAAGGATAAATAAATAAATTACTATTTGCAAAGGCCCCACAATATAAATTTATTGTAACAGACCCTGGGTACGGCGAGTATACCCCAGCATAGAAAACAGAAGCGACGGGGCCTTCACAGAAAACGCTTCGTTACAATAAATATAAAATCTGTCAAAAGTACGGAAGATTATTGAGAGTGTAAGTAAAGAAAGATTGGAGCAAAGGAACAGGCGATTAATAATACTATTACACATTCGCTTAAAGTATAAATTAGCACACATTTTAAAGTTCATACATTTGTGTACAAAGAGAGATTAACACTAATCTCTTAAACGCTAATCTCACTCTACTTGTAGTTGGTAGTCGCTACTTTTGTTTACTTGTGTTGATTGATACTATTTGCTGGACACCGTCTATGCTGGATAATTTCGTTGCTTTGCATTTGGGGTTCACCCGAACATATACTTGGCTACGCATTGAAAACACAGAAGAAATTTGATTCTGCCTTTTAAGCTGCATCGCGAACTGCATAACATGTCGGCTGTGCTTAGTGAGGCTCTCATAAATGCCCACTCTCCCGTCTACGTTATGACCAAAGTCTTTTAAATTAAGTGATCTTTTTGCTGACTTGCGAAAACGGGCAACCACACCAAGCAAGAGTGAGCGGTCATTCGCTGACCCCATCTTTATTATGATCGCTGCCGTTTTGCTGTTGTCTTTGCTTGGTATGCGAAAAGCAGCACGTACTGGTGGAGCATCAATGTGAACTACACGACACAGCTTAGAGAATGTCTCTTTCAAGTTCTCTTCACTTGCTTGCGGAACGCCTCTTATAACAACATCAGCTGAGATAAGAGTTTTTTGGCAGTCATCCAAATGCGCACGCAGTGTTAGCACATCAGAATTCAGCTGCTGTGGCAGTGCATTCTCAGATTGATCATGCAGCTAAGTTTTTATCGCTTGCACATCGGCGCGTAGTTGTTGGATTTGTGCACACTCAAGCCCAGCTTTCGTAACTCGGGCTTCAATGTTTTTTACAGACAGCTTTAGGTTAGCGAAATCAGCCGTCAACTCACTGAATCGCTGCATAATGCGCTCCTCTGACGTTTGCATGCATGCAGATAGCTCTTCAATTATGCTCTCTTTTTGCATGTCTAATTTCGCTTCGCTTGTTATTAGTTTTTTACAATTTAATTTTGAAATAATACAATGCGCATGCTTTCAGTAACTATGTTAATCGATACAGAAACAAATATTTTTCCATATAATGCGATGTCATTTGATGTCAAATCATGTGATGTCATGTTATATGATGTTATATTATGTGAAGTCTTGTCATAGCATATGATGTCATATAATATGATGTCATATCATGTGATGTCATGCCATGTGATATCGTATTATGTGATATCATATTATGTGATGTCATGTCATGTTATGTGATGTCATATCATAAAATGTGATCACATGTCAAGTGTCGAACATTAAAACGATAACGCTGTCGATAACTTTGTCGATAAATATACCAATAAAAATATCAATAAATATATCGCAAAACATGACGATTCCAAAATCGATTTATCTATTGTTAAATATATCGATAACAATATCGATTATTACACCGATAACAATATTTATAACATTATCGATAACAATATCGATTATTTTATCGATAACAATATCGGTTTTATTGATGGAAGTATCCATTATTATATCGATAACAATATCGATCATTATATCGATAGCAATATCGATTATTACATCAATAACAATCAATTATCATCCTAATACTTTTCTTCATATTTATCTTTATTTTTGCATATTCCCCTTCACCTTTACCTTACAGTGTTTAAATTAACCTTGATCGTCGTTTTATCCTTTACGCATATTTACCTTTACCTTTTCTTCGTCTATGTACGTACCAAGCTTTACTTTCCTTCCTGTAATGGGCTTAATCTCAGTCTTATTCTTAAACCCCTTATTGGCACTTTTTTGTTAAATTAATACCACATATATTAGAAGCACTTGTTTCCGTTGCAACTATTTCAGTGTGCATCATTGCCCATTTACTCCCAACCAACGAATCGCCGCTAAAGAAGTTTTACTTCGAAAATACAATACATTTACTTACCCTTTCAGTTACCCTAACTCTTATGTATCCGTAATTATCTCCATTTTCGTCTTTATCTTCACTTTTGTCTTCTCTTTTTTTGACTTCATCGTTATCATTTATTTCTTCATCTTCATATTTATCTTTATTTCAAAGCTTAATTTCAAATGCGAAGTGAAACAACATGCGAAACATGTCAAATTGAGCATGTTGCAGCAACATCTATACACAAATACGGAAATGTTTAAACGACGGTTTAGGCCGTAATTTTCAACCAATTTTGAAACCATAAAAACTCTGCTCATCTACAGAAAAAACAAAATGGCTGAGTTCACTTTGGCGATAGTACACTACAGTAGTTTAGTAGTTACAGACGAAACAACAAACGAAATGAATCGTGCAGAGAAAAATATATGTATGTATGTACGTATATGCAGTGTTGCCGTTTTGATACTTTTAACCAATTTTCGTTATTTTTTTCTTGCCTGTGAAGTTGTTAAGATCTTTCCCATTTTGGTTATTTTTAACATTTACTGTAGTTTGTAATTTTTGTATACATACAATAATTAAATCTTTGAAAAATAGTATAAACCAATACATTTATTCTGCTCAATATGGTTATTTAGCTAAAGTTATTACTACTAAAATGGCAACTCAAGATTCGACGTATTCCGATAATAATCATGTGTTTACATATGCAAAAGAACATGTAAAAGTTCGAGGGTGCAACTGTTATCGGTTCGTGTCTTTAATAAATCGCGGTGAATTAATCGCCAAGTTTTTGAAACAGCCCCGCAGTTACACCATTTCTATGTTCTTTGCACACATCTACATAGTATGTACCTGAAATGACATTTGAATAATACGAGAGTCATTAAAAAGCCGCGAAAAATTATTAGAATTCCGCGCAAAATTGGTGTTTCAGATTAATTCATACGCGCTCAATTCTATGGATAAGTGAGCAAAAAATACACAATTTTGGTTTTATTTTGCTGGTTGAGGAGAGTAGCAGCAGCAGTGGTATCCCCAGTAGTGAAACCAAGTGAGAATATTTGGAATCATTGTATTAATATTACCTACATATGTATGTATTTGTTTTATAATATACAGAATACATAATATACATGGTCGGCTAAAGACTCCCACTGGGAAAATAGGTAAGCACCTTACGAGGTAAGCCATGTTTTCTTTCAGTTTTTAGTACCAAAATTGTCATCATGGCCAATGTGATCTACTAATAAAGCACAAAATGAACACCTCAGACGACACATTATATTGTCAGTTGCAAAATAACGTGAAGCCGAAGTTATTTTCAAGCGCCGAACTACTCCGAGCGACTGCTCTGCATTACACCTAGCTTACTTTGTAAAGCGCCTCAGAAGTATGCCTGATACCAAATGAACATTCTAAATTCCTACTTACTTAAGGCGGCCACGTCTTTGTTAAAGTAATGGAGATTTAGCAGGGAAGTGGTAAGGACCGCCGGGTGAAGGGCAATAACTTACCAACAACTTACACTTCCCCCGGCGGTCCTTACCACTTCACTGACAAATCTCCCTTACTTAAACAAAGACGTGGCCGCTTTATGTTTGTAGAAATTTATAATGTACATTTGGTATCAGACATACGTCTGAGCCGCTTTACAAAAGGTTTGCATAGTAACTTCTCCAGTAGAACATTGCTGCGAGAGCGTAAAAGTAAAATAGAGCGTAAAATTGAGAAGCAGAGAAAACTAGCAGAAAAAGTTAATGAACGCAAAACTAGCAAAAACTTGCAAGTGAATAGTTGTTGCACTGTCTTGACATTCTGCTATAAATATTTTACTATTTATAAATCAGTTTTAAACTCTTTGCTTTATACACAAGCACTTACACTGTCATGAATATTTTGAATTCCACTCATTTTACTTTTGTTTGTTGTGCGTTCATTCTTCTTCTTCTTCTGCTAGCTAATTTCTGCTAGTAAAATTTTTACTAGAAAGAATTTGCAGCCCCCGTGTAATGCAGAGCAGTCGCTCGGAGTAGTTCGGCGCTTAGAAATAACTTCGGCTGCACGTTATGTTGCAACTGACAACGTAATGTGACATGGCTTACCTCGTAAGGTGTTTACCTATTTTCCCAGTGGGGTACTTCAAATGAATACATACTCAGATAGTACATATATAAATACCTCGTATATGCGGAATCCAATACCACGTCATGTATGTACAATAAAAAAGGGGTTTGGTAATTATTTTTCCATTACTGCTTACATTATTAATTTAAGTTTAGATTGATAATAATAATCTTATAGCAAGTTAAAGGGAAATACCATTCCACAGTTTTGAAAAAATCGGTTTTTCGCGCTTTTGTAAAATTTACTTACCATCGTATACGCGGTACTGCGTTTGGCGTATACGAGGTACTTCGCTCTGAGCGACGATATAATTCAATACAGTCCAATTTTTAATTGTTTAATCTTAATTATAAAATATTTACAATGTGGTTGTTCTCGCTGATTAGGTTTTTCATTGATTCTTACAAAGAAGTAGGAAACTGTGTACCTAAGTACTTATTTAAAAACGTCATTTAGAGTCTGGTAATGTTTACGAAGATATTAACATACATATGCACCTAATACGGGAAGCCTGATTTTCTAAAATATGTATTTATATATATATGTGACCTGGTCTACGGAAAGGGGGCTTAGGCGTCAAAAAATCAATTTTCACTTTTTGGTTGATTCGGATGGAAGATGAGATGCTTTTTCACGTGGTGAAAAGCAGAAAATCCTAACTTGCTTAGAAGTGTACTAAGTGTACTTCTTCAGTGTTACTTTTTTAAATGTTCCACTCTAGCAACTTACACGATGAACTATAATAATATTCCGACTAACAACAACACTTACTGGACCAACAACAACACTTACTGGGCGTCCGGCGCGGATAACAATTAACGAGATAATGAGAAACTGACGAAACGAGTTGCTTACTTTTAACAGCTTTTTCACAGAAAACTAGTTTTCGCACGTAAGCTCCCTTTTCGTAGACCAGGTCACATATACTTATATATGAATGTATTTAGTTTATTTTCAGCCTTAAAAGGATTTACTTTTACTCGGAATTTTAGCAGCCAATTTAATTCTTGTGGCTAAGAATTACAGTTGATTTTGGATGTTTTTTGTTTTTCTGGGGCATTTCGCCCTTTCTTCCTCTCGGCTCATTTGAATTTATATATTATTATTATTTGATATTAGCTAATGAAAATAAGATATTACATATTAATATATAAATGAATAAATATTTACATTATTTAACAAATTAATTTAATAAAATTAAAAAACGGCAACTTGTAGCAAATAGTTCATTTAAAATATCGAGCTAGTTCGTTCGATCAAGTCAATGACCTACTGTATTGAACTAACTAGTTCGTGAACTTCCCAGCTGTACTGACCAGGGTTGTTGCGAATATTCCCATTCGCATTCGCAGCCGCTGAGCTTCCGCATTAATTTTAACATTTGCATTCGCTTTCGCATTCGCAATAATCAATGCGGAGCTTTTGCGAATGTTGTGCAAGTGCACCGATAAAACGTATATCTGGCAAACAAAATAACAATTTTTAGCCACTATTTTTTGGTCAAATGTCATATTTGCCAACTTTGATAAAAATGTCTTTAAAATTATTATTATTTCTTAAGATATCTGTGATCATAAGCAATAACCGTCTAAGTCGACTTAAGAAAGAATTGAGTTATGTATGCTATCCTTTTCTGCAACTACTATTCCATGTGTATGTGAAACTTCCATCTCGTTACCTGGGCTATTTAAAAAGTTATAGATGAAAATATTTTGGTTTCCCCATAAGGTTAACATTACAATCCAAATCTTTAAAGAGTTTTTTCTCGAATTCAGGTTTTTCGACTTAGGCGATTATTGCTTATGACCACAGATAAATAACCAAGCTATCAATGGGCAGTCATACAAGTTCCAAATGACCTTTGACGTACGTCAAAGAGAACATAGTCCTAACAATATTTTTTTTGCCAATATTTTTTGGTCAAATGTCATATTTACCAACTTTGACAAAAATGTCTTTAAACATATTATTTCTTAAGATATCTGTGGTCATAAGCAATAACCGTCTAAGTCGACTTAAGAAAAAATTGAGTTATGTATGCTATCCTTTTCTGTAACTACTATTCCAAGTTAAGGAATGCAACCGCTTTCCCACCAAAACTGCTGACACTGATAATCTAAGCTATTCAAATGATGTCACAT
>NW_023458557.1:2816519-2836124 GCF_013731165.1 Rhagoletis pomonella | reverse complement strand
CTCTATGAACCTTGTAATTAAGAGGAAAAATTTTTATATTCATCAGGGACGGATTTGACCGGAAAGGGTTAAGAAAAATCTCACTCCTTCTCATGTCTGTTTACACGAGGAGCTCTCACGCGGTTTGAGAGTAAAATATGTAGTAATATATGAACTTATGCAAGAATTACAGATTGCAGTGACAAAACAAAACAAAAGAAGAAAAAGGCGAGAATAAGTACAAATGAATAGCTGATTTTGTCGAATTGGAATAAAGTAACGGTACTGTTGTTTTCTGTACATTGCGATATTTATGTAATATTTTGTCATTCAGGTGTCGTGAAGAATGTTGAATAGACGCAAACAATTACTTTTGGGTTTCCTGTCCCTATATGAAGATAGTAAACAACAAGAGGAAGAAAGTGATACTTTATTTTGCGTCGCACAATGGGGCCAAGCGTGCTCAAAATTAAATTTTTTAAATATCCTTGTTTTGAAAAATAAAAACGCAAGTTTATTCCCCATTAAATTCTACATATGGTGGTAAGTTTTCAGCTCTCTATCGTTTTTCTATACGTGTCTACACTTGACAAATTTTAACAGAATACTTTTTTTTCAAAACTGAGAAATTCAAATGTGCAATTCAAATTGTTACTGTAAGAAAGCGGTATTATAATTCGTTATTTTGTTTTTTTCCACTACTTAAAATGAATTTTGTTTATTTTTTGGGGTTTTTTTGGATTATTGTGCTTTAAAAAAATTATGTTAAAAATAAACTAAATAAACCTCTATTTTTTATTCTAAAAATATTTTTTTTATGCGCAAAACTCTTTTAAATTTGACAGTACTACATATAATAAAGTATGTTCCTTCCTTATTTAGAATCCGAGTTCAAAACCAAAAGCACTTTGCGCATTTTTAAATAAATTGGTTTTAAAAATTTCAATTTGGTTTTAATTTAACACAAAAACATATAATTCTGGTTCATTTTGATTCTGTTTCATTTCGAATTTAAATTTTTTATTATTTTAAGGTTGATCAATGAATAAAAAGCGGATTTAGTTCAAACAAGGACTTTAAAATCTTTAGTGAGAAGCGGATTTAGTTCGAACAAGGACTTTAAAGTCATTAGAGAGATCTATAGTAGGAAAACGAGTCGCGCTGGCAATTTAGAAGACGTTTATAAAATGGTTAGTTTCATCAGATCCTCTGATTACTTGATCGCGCTTATTGCTAGTGGTCAAAAACCGGAGATCTTTCTTTTCTAAAGCAATGGAGTTACTTAGTAGAACTTGAAGCGAATAATATTAGTTTAACGGGGCGTGGATGGGATTTAGATTGCGACTGTGAGGAATAAGTGTCACAGTTTTCATTATGTAGTGCTTTTCATAACTATAAGACACCCACATATTGACAAAGCTTTGACTATTTTTTTATTATTATTTAATTTTAATTATTTCTTTTTGTAAAAATATAGTTCAGTCCTTAATAAAAATCGAATAAACCTAAGTTTAAAACTTCGTAAAAATATCGATGTTTTTAATTAGATATGACGGGATTGCAGAGATAATTCGATATTTTATTGAGATAAAATTATAAGTGAATGTTAGCTCCACGAGGTTTAAATCCAGAAGAAGGTTAAAGTTTCAAAAGAAGAGATGAATAAAGCAAAAAAAGAAAAGAGTAATGACAATGTATAAAGTAATAGATTGACATTCATAGTGTTAGGTAAATGAATACAAAATCAATATCTTCAACACGTCCTCTCAATATGCAGGTCATCTAAGTGGGTAAACCAAGTCCGATAAGACATCTCTCGTGATTTGCTCACGCCAACGGTTTCGTCATCACATCTGCAATCATCTCCTGTGTAGGTACGTGCTTCAATGAGAATAACCGTGCGCTGATGCATTCTCTTACAAAGTGATGCTTGATATCTATGTGTTTGGTCCGCGCATGAAAAACTGGATCATTCGCCAAACACTGCGCCCCTCTGTTGTCCACATAAATTTTAATATCGGTGAGCTCTTGAAGACCTATCTCGTGCCTCTTTTGCTGCTTCTGCCAAGCTCACATACTCGGCCTCCGTTGATGAAAATGCTACTGTACGTTGTTTTTGCGACTTCCAGCTTATCACAGCACCGCTGAGCAAGAAAGCATAGCCAGTGTAGGAACGACGATCAGTTGTGCAGCCACCCCAATCAGCATCGGTGTACCCTCTTAGCGGTAGGTTGGATTTTTGATAGAGCACACACCTATTGGCAGTACCGGCAAGATATCTTAGTACACGTTTGGCCGCGTTACAATAGCAATTCGATGGGTTAGTCACAAACTGTGCTAGTCTTGACACGGTATTTGCTATGTCTGGCCTTGTTGCGACGGACAAGTACATAAGAGCTCTTATTAGTTCCCGGTAAGGGCAGGCTTCATCAATACTTGGATTATTTCTACCAAAATTCACATTCAACTCTGATGGTGTAGCTACCGGGTTACACTGCCTCATGCCATATGTCTTTAACAATTCTTGTATGTCGCCACTTTTCTTCAAAGTAATCACACCGTCCTTTTGATGAATCTCTAGCCCAAGACAATAATTTACTCGACCAATGTCCTTAATATCAAAATCATTTAAAAGTTTCTGTTTTAATTTGTGAATAATTTTTACTTCATGCGACGCAATTAGTAGATCGTCTACATATACCAGCACTAAAACTAACTTTTTCTCAAACTTTCCATGAAATAAACAGGGTTCATTTTTTGTGGGCTTTAACCCTGTACTTAAAAGCTTCGACTTTAGTTTGGAATACCACTGCCGACCGGCTTGCTTGAGGCCATACCACGCCCTCTTAAGTCGACAAGTGTTGCCACCTTCATCTATGTCGTTCATCATTTTCGCAGCTTTTCTACCAATGTCCCCGTTTTTATCAAACTTCATTATAATTCTTTGTAAAATATCATACAACATATCTGGCACCTTCATAAACACTTTTTCACTTAGAGTTCCATTTAAGTATGCGCTTACAACATAAAACTGCCAGATTGTGAGGTTAAAATGGGCCGACAATGCAAGTAACAAGCGAATCGATTCTAAGCGAGCTACTGGCGCATACGTTTCACTATAGTTTATACCATATTTCTGACCATAGCCTTTGGCTACCAGGCGAGCTTTGCGTCGGTCAATATTACCATCGGATCCATACTTATTTGTCAAAACAAAACGGCATCCCACTATATTTTTGTTGTGAGTGGTCGGAAAAATATCCCATGTATCATTTTTAATCATGTTAATTACCTCACATTCCAATGCGTCTCGCCATTCATCACTCTCAGGTCCATTCAAAGCGTTCTGCATGCTAACCTCAGCTATATCTACAAACACATCATCGTCACCAACACTATCATTGTCGCTTTCTGTACAAACCGGTTGCTGTGATGGCTCTGAGTTAGCGCGAGAACGAAACAATTTGCGCGGTCTTCCTCTATTTCCCATCCGCAACAGCTTTGGCCTGCCCGGTGCTCTTCGAACCTCTTCCAACTTTTCATCAGCCTCTGCAGTGGGTTCATTCGATCTACTCTTTTCAATAGAAGAAGGTGAAAACTCTACACTTTTACGGCAGTTGCTCTTATTCTCTTCTGGAACTTCTGGGTGCATCAGCAGATCATCGACGCTACGTGTTGCATGTGAAACCAGTTGCTGTTCACTAACGAATCGGACGTCACGCGCACATACGATCTTATGCGCCTTTGGTATCCACACGCGATAACCCTTGTTGTCTCTTGAATACCCTATAAACACGCCTTCTTCACATCTCGGCACCAGCTTATTTTTCTCGGGTAATTTATCGAGTACCATTACCTTTGAGCCAAACGACCTTGTATTTGACATTGGGCTTTACCTTATTTAGACATTCATAAGGTGACTTCGATCCTAAGCTTCGCGATGGGTATCTGTTCCTTATATGACACGCAGTTGCTACCGCCTCCGACCAAAAAGTATGACCTAGGCCCGACTGCAATAAGAGACACCTAGTCATATCCAGCAGCGTTCGGTTCATTCGCTCAGCGACTCCATTCTGTTCGGGCGTTCGGGGAACACTTAGCCGTCGAGCTATGCCGGATTCTGAAAGATATGTATTAAAATCATTATTTAAATACTCACGTCCATTGTCGGACTGCAGGCACTTAATTTTCAGCCCTGTCTGCCTTTCCATAAATCTCTAGTATAGCTTAAAATCCTCGAAAACGCCAGACTTCTGCCTTAGTAGGTATATTTCGCACCACCTTGTGCAGTCATCTATAAAGGTGACAAAATATCTGGCGCGGCCAATGGACTCTTCCCTGAATGACCCAACAACGTCGGAATGTATAATCTTCAAATACTCTGAGCACGGCACTCTGCCTCTATTGAACGGTAACGCAGACATTTTACCCATTATACACACTTCACACTGTGCCAGCTGCTTGACGTCGCCAGTGCCAGAAGTAGGAACCACACCATCATGTATCAATTTTGATAAATCAGCCGAGTTTAGATGGCCCAACTGACAATGCCACTTCAACAGTTCGGAGCACTTCGGCTGGACAGCATCACATTCGCTGCTTTCTCTTATATAATATAAATCGCCCTTGCGGTCAGCGATCAGTGTTATTTCTCCATTTCCATTTCACACATACGCAGCGTCCTTGGTAAATGTCACTTTGTGCCCCTTATCAGTAATTTTACCTACCGAAATTAAATTAGTGCGCAGCTCTGGAACAAACAACGTGTTTCGGAACTC
Organism: Rhagoletis pomonella; assembly: GCF_013731165.1. Lineage (NCBI taxonomy): Eukaryota > Metazoa > Arthropoda > Insecta > Diptera > Tephritidae > Rhagoletis > Rhagoletis pomonella. The sequence goes on along the minus strand of NW_023458557.1, from coordinate 2,831,367 downwards.
AACTTGGCGCTGGCCACTTTCGCTAGTCACTGATAAATGTACCACACCTTTGCCTCGCACATCTGCACACGCCTGTTGACTCGCCAAATTCAGCTTAGCTTTGGATGACTTTTCCATTGTCTTAAACATGTACTCGTCACCACACAAGTGAGCAGTGCATCCACTATCCAAAACCCAAGCACGTTTTACACGTATGTCACCATATGACTTCTCTGTTGCTGCAGAATGGCACGCCGCGTAAGTTTCATCAACGCTATATGCCAAATTCTTGGAATGGTCGGAGTCATTTCCTCGGCCACCACCATCACTTCTCGCAGAACATGCGCTTGCCTTGTGCCCTAGCGCACGGCATTTAAAGCATCTTAGTTCTCTTTTACACTTGCTGAATTTCTTTTGATTCTGTCCATTTTGCCCATGTGATTTTGCAGCCATTGCTATCACTGTATTACCCGCCGACTGTTTACGTGCTTCGCTTTCCTCAATTATTTTTACTTTTAGCACCTCAGCTGTTGGAAGCGCGTCGCGTGACTCTATCGCGCACCGAAAGTTCTCACAAGATGACGGCAAGCTATATAAGAGCATGATGGATAAGAGATCACCATTGAAAATTTCGCAATGTGCTCCTTCACATCATCACCTTCGTCTAGCTTCTGTAACATCAACTGCTTCAGTAACGTTGCTTTTCGCGCCGGACCTTTCGACGCATAGATCGATTCAAATTTCAGCCAAACTTCTCGCGATGTCTCACATGACCGGACTTGCTTTAACTCAGATGGCTGGATTGCTAGAATCAAATCTGCTTTAGCTTTCTTGTCAGCTTTCAACCAGGCGCTCCTTGCGACAGTACCGGTCTCTGCCGGAATCAAATTACCACCATTTACGTACTCCCAAAGATCGTTCTTCACAAGCAAGGCTTCTACCTGCATGCTCCAAGTGTCGAAGTTCTCCTTGGAGAGCAGCTCAATCCGTGAAGAGCTTGATGCAGAATTTGTAGCCATTACTTCCGATGTCTTATAGCACGTGCTAATTTGATCGGCTTTAATCTTAGGTGAACTTGCTTCTAAATCTTCAATATCGCTCATTAGTCAAACAATCTCACAAAATGTATTTAAATTAGCGGGCCTGGTCCCATAACCTGACGGGATTGCAGAGATAATTCGATATTTTATTGAGATAAAATTATAAGTGAATGTCAGCTCCACGAGGTTTAAATCCAGAAGAAGGTAAAAGTTACAAAAGAAGAGATGAATAAAGCAAAAAAGAGTAATGACAATGTATAAAGTAATAGATTGACATGCATAGTGTTAGGTAAATGAATACAAAATGAATATCTTCAACAAGATATTTAAAAAAGAGTTCGTATTTTTGTAGCCCATTAAAGTGCCAGTTTGAAGTAGCTAGGACATACCGTTGATTTCTGGAATTTTTTTTTGGTAAAGGTGTCGCTCATTTTCTCCATATAAAAAAATCGTCGAACATATGTACTTCGTATGGAACAGGACTTACGTTTTTCCATACGAAGTATAAAATCCATTTAATAGTGCTTATCGCAACTATACTACACCCACATATCAAAAAGTTTCGACTATTTATTTTTTTATTTTTATTTTTTTTATAAAAATATAGCAGATTTTTTATTTAATTAATGTTTTTAATTAGATACATTATCTGCTTTCCGATATTTTGTATGCTTAATTTGAAAATCTTTTTAAATTTAAAACATAATAGGGCATGTAGTCGAAGCAAGGACGAAACTAAAAATAATTTCGACTTTTTTGACAATTTTTTTTTTTAAAGTGTTGTCAGAGTGTTGAAATTATTTTTACTTTCAACTTTTTTTACCATGCATATATCCCATTATGTTTTACATTGAAAAGTATATTTTTGTATCTATTTCCTGTCTAACTGATCTCTATATAAATGACTTCCCCTGTTTTATGTTATTTCCTAGTGATTACAAAACCTATACTGTTATTACATTTTCTCCCTCTTAATTTAAAATTACGAAAGGACTTGTTCTTCCTGATTATATTGTAACCTAAACTTACATATTTTTAATAAATTTAGCTGGGCAAATACTCTAAAAAAATGGCCACTAATGGGTTAAAATATAGCCATCAATGCGTTAAGCCAAAGTCGTAAATGGGTTAAATTATTCACAATTTGCATAATAATAAAAAAATCAAACTAACTTAACATAACAAATTATAAAAACTGGGTCAACAGTGGGTTAATGCTTGATCAATAATGAGTTAAGAAGTCAAAAATTTACTCCTACAAAGTAGTTCAAGCGAGTCTAATGGAAAGAAAATGATTTCAGAATTTTGCGCACCCGTTTATATGGGGCGGCCCCATTCGGTCCATTTCTAAAAAAATATGAATTATTTTAATATGAATTAATATTCATGAACAACACAGCGTGAGAATACTTACACCCAATTTTCTTTTTACTTTTTTAACTTCCAATATAATAATTCGCTCAAGACCAAATGCAAATGTTCCCAACAATAGCAAAATGATGATTGGTCAATGCCTAACAAGATTTACATAAGTATATAAGGTGGCGCATTTCGCAGGCCCCTTATTACACGATGTAGAAAATAAAGGTGGAACTATTTGCGGACCGCTAACTCTCGCTTCTTTGATTTGGCAGCATCCACCTACTCCCTGGTGTCACAAAATATCTTTTCACACTGGGGAAGAAAATTAAATTTTCTAATTGTACCTATTTGCAGAAAAAATTGAGCTTAAATGTAGATAAATGTACCAGAGCTGGGCACTTTATGATTACGATTACATTCTGATTACGTAGGATTACGATTGCTGTAATTGTAATCCCGAAAATTTTCAAAATTACGATTACTGTAATTGTAATCTGTAACTTGGCATAAAACAAACATAAAAAATGTAGGTTTTTTAACTTTGCATTAAAATACCTTACTATTTTATGATCAAATACGATTTATCTATTAATTTTCATTTAATGTACTATACAAAAAAAAATTAAAACCAATAACTTACTTACTAAAAATTTTTTTATTGTAGCTTAAGATTGTTGTAACCAATAGAGGTAAATATTTTTTTTTACAAAAACAAATAAACAGAAGTTCACAAAAGTTGATATAAAACTATTCGTCGATTTAAATAGTAAAAAGTTAACTGCGCATGTTTATTTTACGAGGAGTAGGCATCGGATGTCTAACCCCGTCAGTGTGAGACTTTAACCCAAACTAAACTTCTTACCGTCATGTACCGTTCTCCCCTGGTATCACCGTTAAGGATTTCGTAACAAATGTAGGTTTTTGTAAGGGTATTCTGCGTTGGATTTCCGTCCTGACAAAATTATCGGTGTTAATGCTGGTTCCCAAGTAAACGAAATTCACTACTTCCTCGAAATTATAACTGCCAGCAGTGATGTGGGTGCCAAGGCGCGAATGTGCTGATTGTTTGTTTGATGGCAGGAGTTATATAGCAAAAATAAGTTATTGGTTGGAGTTTGATCACCAATTGGTTTACTTTATTGATTTCACTTTCTTTTATACCAAATTCTTACACTAACACTTACAAATTATTTACGAACTGGAATGTATACAAATATACTACTAATACGTACAAACTAACTACATAACTCTAAAATATGCTAAGTCAACATATGGTTGCAATAAATATATAAATATGTCAGTCGCATTGACAAACTGACGTTGTGGATCAGTTAGTCACTGCGACTGTCTTTTGCGGTGTCTTTGACCGTCCGCACAAGTGTAACAAGATCCTCGCTATGTGCGATGAATGCAGTCTTTGCATAAACTCCCGCTGAGTTCAATGTAACTGATTTGGGTAAACTGTTGTTTGTGTACATTCCTATTTGTTTATACATTACTTATGTGCACATGACAATTAAAGTAAAAAGGGCGATGTGCTTATGCTACAGTTACTTCGTTTTGTCCTCGTTTACCACCAGACCTATTGGCTTTGCTTCCTTGTCAAACTTGGAAAAGGCAGAACAGACTTCGTGGTATTTCTTACCGATGATGTCAGTGTCATCGGCATAAGCCAGCAATTGTACGCTCTTGTAGTAAATTCTTCCTGAGCGGTTCAGTTCTGCGGCTCTTATTATCTTTTCAAATATCAGATTAAAGAAGTCACATGAAAGGGAGTCGCCCTGTCTGAAACCCAGTTTTGTGGCGAACGGCTCGTAGAGGTCGTTCCCAATTCTGGCAGAGCTGGTGGTACTGCTAACCTCATTTTACACAGCCATATGAGTTCCGAGGGGATGCCAAATTCAGACATAGCGGCGTATAGGCAACTTTTTTTAGTGCTGTCGAAAGCGGCTTTTAAGTCGACAAATAGGTGGTGAGTGTACATCCTTTCCTTTTACAAGATTGCTCGATGTGGTTTCCCGTTTTTCGATCTTGAGACACCCATGTAGCTTGATGGATCTTTTTATGCTAGAACCCAGTACTACATACTGCCAAGTTTCGGGCCCCTCGCGAAGTCGATCGACCTCGGCCCGCTGTTTATATGTGGAGGCTGAATCTTCCGACACTGGCGCCAAAGCACGATTTTTATACGTACCGGGGCAGGGCTAATATGTACGCTCTAAGTTAAGAGATCCTTGGATGCCTCGTCCTTCTGCTCCATCGGGGCATTAGCACATATGAGCGAGATGTTGGAGAATCTCGCTTTGATACGGATTGTGGCTAGACGTTCGTCCACTAGAGTGACCGCCGGTCTTCTCCCACCACAAATCCAACACCGACTTGCGTTCTTTTACTTGGCAACTGTAACGTCGCAAGGCACCACGCGTACCTTCCTCGCCCCGTCCATCGCATTTCATGGATGGCGGTGACGTCAGCCTTTATTTTCCCTAGTAGAGGCACCTTCCCGATTAAGGGATCGGATATTGCAGTTGCATACCTTCAAATCATAATCCTTCCTATGTTTGCTGTGATCGTCATCAAAAGAAGGGGGTATCATCCGAGGCATGTGTTTTTTTTTATTGGTCAGGGTTTTAACGTGGCGGGACCCAAAACCCACCGCCCAAACGGGTGTTTAGTCGGTACCGAGAGGATTCATAGATATAAATATCCTGACATAGTGAGGCGAATATCTCAACTAAACCCTGATTTTTTTTTTAAATTCATAGCTCTACATGCCTGTATAGTAAACAAAATTGTAAAAAATAAACTTTTCTGTATACTCTGTAATATTCCTCCGCAACTTTGTAAGGTAAACCAACAATTTATAATCGTTGCTTTGCAGCGAAATATCTTCTCTTAAATTTTATATGTACATATGTATGTATAAATATGAGGACGTATTGAGCATTTTGAGTATGCAGATTTTTTATGCTGGTATGTTCATTTATGCTAAATATATTACTTGATTTTGTTTTGTCACAAATTTGTAATGAATAAAAAATTCATTAAGGGTCATTAACTTATCTATTTTAAATTATAGTTACATCATTAGTTAAACTTACACATTTTCAAATTTTTCACAAATGTTTACATCAGATTTTTCACAGTGCCCTTTAGAATTTGATAGAAACTTGTAGGTAGCCAGTGACAGAAATCTCTATCAGTCTTGCCACCCAAAGGATTTGTCAAATGATAGTAACTGTTCTTGCATGGAAGTAAACGTCGTGGCTGTTCACCAAACCGGTCTATAGTATTATCAATAATCTCAGACTGGTTCTGTGATACAAAACTTTCGATGTACGCTTAGAAGACGCAAACCTTAAGACAAACTTATAAACAATTAAACTATAAATTTATGTATTATTATTGCGATATTATCGAGCAAGCATTTCCTGGTACTATTTTTGAATATCTAGGCAAAAAATTGGAAGTTAGGGGGGGGCTAGGGCCCGGCGAATAGAATATAACAAGGTGGGTTTGCAACTTCAGCATTTTATCAACCATGGTGGTAGTCCATTTAAATTTGTAGATTCTTGTAAATTCAGTGCTGCCAAAGCTTTAAATATTTCAAATTATTTCAGGTTTTAACTATCTCTTAGTAATTTCAGTTCAGAAAAAAAGTACTAAAAAGGCACTAGGCACTAAATAATTTTGTTGGCGTTTTAATTTTCAAAAAGCACTAAATCTAGTGCTTAAAGCACCAAGTTGGCAACTATGGATATATTGATCACATCGAAGCTAAAGCATTTATTTCATATTTTACTCTCTCGTCCCTTTTGTAGAAATTTGAACATGAGTCTAAATAATAATAAAATTTAAAAAATTTAAAACAAAAAATTATAAGAACTTATCAACTTCGTACCAATGTTACAACAAGCAAACGCATTCGTCTCATTCTCTCGTAGTTTTATTTAACGAAGGTTTTACTTCTACGGGCTGTGCACTGCACAAATATATATCTTTTTAACCGACTTCCAAAAAAGGAAGAGGTTATCAGTTCGTCGGAATATTTTTTATTTTTTTTTATTTTTTATTTTTTTTTTTATGTATGTTACCGCATAACTTTGGACCACGTCAACCGATTTCGATAATTCTCGGAAAGGTAGTGTCTCAGAGGTGGTCCCATACTAATCTGGTTGAGATCCGATCAGTGGATCATGAGATATATATATATATATATTTTTTTTATATGGGAGTTGAAGTCGGTTTTTTTTTTGCTAAAAATTACTTGTTATTTAAAAACAACCGTTACTTTATGCACTTACATTTTAACAGCTTGACTATTTTTTATCCGATTTTAAACCCGAACATGTTTTGAAAAGAAGATAGGCCTTTAAAATTAATAATAATAATAACTAGAGATGTGCCGGACAGAGATTTTGCCGGATAACCGGATTCCGGATATCCTGTAAAAAATAACAGCCGGATTCGGCTAGAGTGCTGCCCTAAATTAATTTCGCAATATTGTTATATTCAGTTTTTTTTGTTTAGCTAGATCATCTGCTTTTTCGAGCTTAACTATCGAATACGTAATAAAGAATACACAATTTCTCCTCCGAAATACAAGTTATGATATAATCCTGTATTAAAAAGATAACTTCTCTGTCTGCAACCCGCATTTATCGATTATTTTAGGTAAATAGAGGAGAAACGTCAAAGACGAAAGATAAACAACGATGAACGCCGCGGGTAAGAAAAAATGCGTGACTGATTTTTTTTTATTTAAAGATATGATGAAAATCGAACTAATATGCTTGGTTAAATATCGTTTCGCTTCCCGAATTGCAATGTTTTGTGACTCGTCTTCTTTTCTGACATCAATAAATATAAAAACTATTATGAGTTGCATTCGATCTGAAAAGCCGCTGAAAAGTCTTGTTTATAAATCGGGTAAACTAAATAGTGTACTTATGCATATTTATTTAAATTTGTGAAAATTAAAATGAAGTAAAAAGGCGAGTTTATAAAAACTTGGTAAAAATGGGTACAACGGAGTTCTGGTCGACGATTCGTCAGAGGTTGAGGGCTTAGTAAACTGACCAGGAATAGAAAACGTTTAAATTTAGTCTTTCGAATGTATTTTGACATAAAATATATTAAAGAGATTCGCCTAATATTTATTACAGGCTAACCTAATATTCACGCACGCCGCCAATTTACTGTCAAAAATTTCTCATGCACATACAACTTGTATGGGACCAACCGAAATTGAACGGCGTGCGTATGAAGCTAACTCAATTTCCAATTTTTGTTCTGCGTGACATTTTGATTTGACGTTTCGCTCAATGAAATCAAATGCAAACGCACGCAAGCCAATTTCGGGTGACGCAAACACACAAATTCGACGGCGTGCGTACCAAAACGCAAGCCGCGAATATTAGTTTAGCCTGTTAAAAACTTCCGACTGTCTAAACTCAAGTAGCACAAAATTCAAAAATACACCAAAATATTTTGTGTATTTTTTACATCGGCGTGATATAAATTTTCAATATAAAAAATATGCTATTTCTAAGCGCAGTTTTTGAACAGTTTATTTCGATTCAGTGTAAAAGTTATACCGCATTTTCGTGCATTATTTACACCTACCGTAAATTTTTTTTACTGATTTTCGGCATATATATTATGCCAGTGGTATACAAGTTTTCTTGTTTCTGGAACATAATATAAACTCCGTTGGTGTAAAATACGTATTGGTATTGGCTCAAATCATACACCATAATGGTAAAGAATTTACATCATATTCTAGCATAAATATATTTTCATGAGTGTGAAGAGTACAAAAGGATTCGAGGAATAAAATTTACTACTAATCAAATTTAAAATTAACTCAGACATAAAATTTACACCGAAGCTTTTTTTTAATCTGCGCGACTTGGAACTCTTTTTGTAAATCTCAGCATTCCTTTTCGTAATATGCGGGCAAGAAAATCGCGAATATATATGAATGTGAGTTCCTAATTTAAAAACGAGGTTCATTCTGTCGAGTGAATTTCGGTACTACCCCCTCTAAAACTCGTGCGGCTCAAAATTTATAAGGATTTGAAGATTTTTAAATAAATCTGGGAAAACTTATATTTTGAAAGCAATGAATTTTTCGCCATTATTAAATTTTTAAGAGATGTGCTGTTTAAAAAAGGTTCGAAAATACACATAAAGTGGCATAGTTGAGCCAATGTACATAATGAAATTGTTAAATAAGTTAAATAATAGTCATGCAGCTTTAATATGGCGTTCATCTGAGTTTCAGTATTAGGCTAAGTTTACAACCTAACGTATTAGCGTAGCGAGAATACATAAAAATCGCTTCTAACCAACATTTACACAGTATTTGGTGTTTATCGCTGTGCAAGCAAATAAAAATTATGCAGTTTGTTAAAAAAAAGCTTTTTCTCATACTTAAAGCCCAAATAAATAAAAAATATACATATGTACATATTTATATAATAAATTAAACATCTCTTCTACTGCTATTATATACAATACAATATGCTTAACTTTCGGTATAAATTGTCAAAGGGTTGTGGAAACAAAAAAAATATATTAGGGGAATCCCTACGTAGCAATGTATCACACGTTTTGTTGCTTTCCCAACATCAAAATATGTGCTAGATTGGTACGTAGCAACTTTAAATCTAAAATGCTACTCATCGTAAACTCCCCTATTATAAAAAATTAGTCGTGTATAATTTTGCTGCAATTTAAACACTAGCTACTTTTTAATCGCCAGCGATTATGCTGGCGAAGAAGTTTCTTTGGATTGAGCGATTTCCATTGCTTCGCGTAACGCTATTACTCTAGGTTGTGAACTTAGCCTTACTTTTATAATACTTTGAAAATATGGTCGCCGTTGAAAACTTACACAGATTCTTGAGTTTGGTACAAAAATATTTACCAAGCCAAGAACGGTGTATTTATTTTGCCCTAGACACAATTCAGTTTGAGAATTTGGTATAAAAAATGTTTCTTGCCAAATGAACACAGTTGACAGAAGTTTAAGCGCCTACCACACGTCCATTATTCGAACGCAAACGCGAACGTATACATTTCAACATGTTTTGTTAACGTTCGCGTACGAAAAGAAGAAATCAAATCAGCGTTTGCCTATGTTATGTAGACAAAATTGTCGCTGTTGTTCGTACTCATATATACTATGCAACTTATAGCTGCATTTGTGATGGCATGATGTTGAATCATTAGTACCCAAACAAACTTTAAGCGTGTAGGGGTGCCTTATTGATGCATATTTCACCACTGGTGTATTAAATATACCAACCAGTGTTACCACTCGACAATATTTTTAGGAACAAAAAATCCTACCAAATCAGTTTCCAAACTACCAATTTTTTTTAATCATCAGATATTGATATTTTATTTCGTTTCTGATTTTACTTCATGAAAAAGTATGAATCTTTGATATTAATTAAATTTATATCAATTATTTTATGTCTAAAATGTAAAAAAAATACAATCGATATAAACATTTTATATTTGGTAACAAAAAAAATGTATTACTGTGCTCTCGCAATTTTATTTTTATTTATTAGTTTTCATTTAACCATGATGCAATAAAATTACGGAATGTCAGCAACATAATCTTAATATTTCGGTACGAGTTTTAAGCCATTTTAGCACTCTTTCAGTACGCTTTTCTACTTTCACATCACCATTGTATTACCGCCATTCAACAAAATTTATTTAAAATTTTTACAAATGTTCTAATAAACGAATACTATGCAACAACAGCTCAATGCATTTTTGACATTTCGAATAGGATTTATTTTCTATTATAACTTCAAAACTTTGATAGGATTGCAAAACATCTTTATAATTTGGAATCGGAAATCCAAATCGATGAGAAATCAATTTCGAACGAAACCAGAACAGCCCTGAAATGAAACTACCAATTTATCAAAACGGTAACACTGATAGCAGCTCTACTTGTGGTATGTATAATAAGCTCATATTAAAACAGGCAGCGTATTATGTGCACACACACTAGCTTTGTTTCTTTACTTTCCTAGCAGATCTTTATCAGGAAGAAGAATGGGAAAAATTACAGAATTACGCTCACAGCGAGTGAAATATAGAAAAAGTCAAGAAACGCAAACTAGCAGAAACTAGCTAGTAAACACCTGACCGATGCTTTTGACAACTGAACATATGTATTTGCTGCGAATTTTTAATCGCTTTTTATGTTTAAAAATTGTTCACAAATACTCAGGTTTTGCCACACTTTATCAAATTTAATAAATCGCCCATTTTTATCAAAAAATACAAAAATATGTAAAAGAAGCAAATCAAAGTAGATGTGCCTAGTCTCTCTATTGTTGGAGCAACAGCTGAATTTTTCACCGCATAACGTGAAAATTATGTGTTTCTTGTAATTAGCTTTTGTAATTTTTTACTTATATTCAGCTAACACTACCTTGTGTAAATGCGCCTATCTGTAAAGAAACAAAGCTACTGTGTGGTGTATTCAATATTCATTTTTTGGTGGATTCTTTGGTCCACTGTCAATTGCTCTCAGAATTTGTGATGTGCTGAGTCGCTACTTTTAAGTATTGATCGATACTCGGCACCGATTTAAAAAGTATCAAATACTTTCGATGCTCGGTACCGAAATCTTGGAATTTCTAATAAAAGCGCGCAACAGCCAAAAATATGAGTTATACATACATATAGTGTCAGCTATTAAAAATAAATAATATTGCCACCAGAACTATTGCAATTGGAAAGACGGTTGCGATAAGTAAAAGAAGGCGAGAGTGTGTTTTGCGACATCAGTATCAGGGCGAATTTAATAAGGTGGTGTTATCGGCGTATCTGAATTTTTCGCCGTGGAGGACATTACATCAAAATTACGTGTTTGTTGTAGTTCATACTAATGACAGTATGAATATCTGCGTATAATTTGTTAGTGTAATTTTTTACTTATATACGGCTAACACCACCTTATTAAATTCGCCTTGATCATTATTGTGCAGATTTAATTGCCTGCCTTGTTCGACGCACACATTATACTTTGCTTCACTTAACTACATACATACAAACACATTGCTCATCTCTTCAGAAAGGACCGTCTTATTTGTACATTTTGGGTTTTTAGGCGATGTCTTATAAAATATCAATAATTTTTACCCCCAAAAGTAGCCTATGTCGAGATAGGTCCTTTTCCCTTTAAAGCCCCATTTCATTGGATTCCCAAACAATATTTTAACGTTTAACTAGCCAAAGATGTAGTTCAAGATGCCCCTATAACAGAATATTAATTATAATATTTATATAAACTGCTTGCGTATTAACCATCAAACATACATACATACTTTCATTCAATTCAAGCGACGAACGCTTGTCTGTGATCTAATCGCGCTCTCACCAACACAGTCACAGTTTCATTTTTGCCGACCCTTTTCTAAAACTATCAGTGTTGCCATTTTAGCGGTTTTCCGGCTAGATTTAGCCGGTTGCGATAGCAAACAGCCGGAGAAATTTCGATCTAGTCGGCAGCCGATTTGTTAGCCGTTTTGCAGAAAAAAATTAGCCGTTTGTAGCCGATTTTGCTATTTGCCTTGTTTTCTTAAATTTCTAATATGTATATATGTTTCAATTTTTGACTAAGCGACCCAAAATCTGTTAGAAATGGCTAGAAATAAGAAATTATTTCACTGTTGAGACTCTTAAGATGCGTTTGTGTTTGGATATAGTGCCAACAAACAGAATAAATATTACATGTAGATATTGTCTTCCCAGATAGCGCGTATTAAATTCTGCCTAAATTAAAAAACATAATTTTTGCCCACTCCCAAAGGTTTAAGGTAAAGGAAAAATTGATATTTTCAAGCATATGTACACATATGTATTTTTTAAGCAGACGTTTTTGCTGAGAACTTATTCAAATTCCAAAAACCGAATGCCAACTTCAATTAAAGGAACCAACACTGAAGTGAGTCAAAATGAAAATAAAAGAGCACAAATTTTTATGTAAAGCAAAACTCGCTGGGAATTCTACGAGACATCTTCCGGCCATATGACCGGTCATCTAAATGGGAGATCTGCAGTCTTTTAGCATCATATTTTACATCCGAATTGAAGGGATTTCTGAAAAATCTGACCAGTTCTTTTGTGTAACTGTGATTTGGCATCCCTTGTCAACATATGGCCTCGGTTGATGTTAACTTAAGGTCGTTATTTTACTGCCTTAAAATTGACGGCAAATTTTTACAGCTTTTTTTATGTGTATTGGTTTCTAGTTGAATGTATTGAGAATCGGTCAGTCTGAAAAGGCCTTGTAAGGAAGACAGTAGGTTTGTTCGTCGAAAATCCAGCGAGAATTATCACTCAAAATATCAGATAGTTAGAAAAAATGCTCCCAAATTCTCTCTCATGTAGAGAAACTTGCAATTTTCTGTACGAACGCAAATTTGCAAGTTTTTCTGCCAGCTAGTGTCCACGGTTGCATTTCAAACAGAAGAAATTTGTATAGAATTTTTAAAATTCTTTCCGAGGGGCAAAAAACAGGATCTACGTGTATATATCAGTCCGATTTTCGTCAACATACGTTTCCATTTCTTTGTTGAGTTTACTATATCTACTCTGGTTGAGATTGCATTCCGATTAAGAATACAGTTTTTTTTTTGCGAGTACCTTTCAAATCATTGGAATTAACTAAATTAATTAAGTAAACAAGTATTAACTTACAGTTTTCATTTTAAAATCGCTCCAGTTTGTAAATTTTTAAATTTAAGGAACTTTTTTATTCAAATTATCGTCGACAAAAAATCCAACCATGTGCCACACTCATATTTTTTTCCTAATTGCAAATTCTTGCTGGCAAAATTTTTTCCGGCTCGAATTTGTAACTTCTCTCTAAGAAATAGTATTTTTACTCGTGATTTATTTAAATAAACCATGCGATATTTAGTTGAAACATTTTAGCCGTTTTTAGCCGGTATTTTTTGCCAAAAAGTTCTGGCAACACTGAAAACTTTCAACAGCTCTACGATTTTGTTCTCAGAAATCGTTCCGAATGAGTATTGGGGTTTTCTTTCATGAGTGCAACCAGCCTTTCGATATTGGGTTTAGTATTCACGACGCACAGTACGGCCGAATCCCAAAAGTGCGGCCATAGTTCGAGAAAATTAAGTTTCTGGATAGGCCTTTTTTGACATTGAGTTGGCTTAAGGTAGGGATGCCCAAATCAGCACATATATGTCGCGGGCGACTGCGCGTGCAAAGCATTGCACAGCGGTGCTGGGCAAGCGCGGAAGCAAAAGTTATCGGAAGGTGAAAACGAAGTCAACAGAATAGTGATATTGTATGTGTGACAGTGATGGAAAATGAGTGTGCATTGTGCCATTTTCGGCCCTTTCGGAAGCAGCCGGCACCTTCAGAACAATCGATTGATTTTCGGCACTATTTTTGCGTAACTCAATGCAACTAATAAATATTTCTTTCGGATCCGCAATTAAAAATACTTTTTTTACATTTAATCGTATGTGCTTAAACTGATAAATGATATAAACATAGAAACGCAAGCAGAATAATCTCACTTCCACATTCTGCATATGAGCTTAACATTTTTGTTTGAACAAATTTGTCGAAGTTTCATCTCTAAAGCAAATATTAAATATCATTTAATATATACTTTAGATTTAAATAATCATTTTTAGTGGTGGGCGAGTCCGAGATGTTTAAATGATCGAGATAGTACATTCAATTCGCGTAGATTTTTCCAATTTGTATAAAGAAAATGCAAAAAAATATTAAAAATGAACATGAATTCTTAGCTGCACTTTCACTTTATAATACTAAAATTGAATAGACTATAAAACTCCATACCATCAGTTTTATTGATTTTATTGCCGTCAACGAGCATTTTCGTAAAAGCGCTAGCACAACCTCATCGACAAAGTTATTATTAATGGATAAAAGAGACATCTTTTTGGATTCGGTAATAAGTTTTGACATTTTAATAGCATTTCAAGTGCTTATCAAAAATTTACCACACTCACATATTGACAAGATTTGACCATTTATCTTAATATTATGTATTTTTTTTTTAAATACTTAATACTTAAAAAAAAGACGTGCAAATCCAAGGTTCAATCTTTTTACAACATTAAAAAAATCGACAAACTTTTGTATAAATTTCGAGCTTTTTAATTAGATTTCCTAGTGCGCAACACCGCAAACAGAACAAGTAAGAAAGTCTAAGTTCGGGCGGAGCCGAACGTTAAATACCCGGCGCAAGTATTAAATATATGTTTTCCACCTTTCCGAAAGCTACCGCTACACGATAAGCCGGGGCGTATAAATTTTAAGTAAATTAGCGTCCTTAAATTTCGAAATATTGCAATTTCAAGCATATCTGAAATTTACCGTTATATGAAAAGCGGCCTCAATTTTAGTCCGATTTCAACAATTTTCAA
>NW_023458557.1:2815118-2816419 GCF_013731165.1 Rhagoletis pomonella | reverse complement strand
CATCTTATGTAGAATATTAGTGTATAGTGTATACATACATACATATGTACCTATGCATTCGGTGTGCTTAAATGAAAAAAGCATAACTAAATAACGCACCAAGCATTGAATTCCATCTATTTTGGCTTTTTGGTTTCCCAAAAAAGCACGACCTTGGCAACAGTGAGCTGAGCACATCAATGCTCAAACAGTGATGCCAGACCAAGTATTGAGTAAATGCGCTATGTATATTTTTCTTTTAAAGCAAAAGTTCTAATTGGCGAGGGGACTGATTTTTGGTTCTTACATAGAACACTGATAAGATTCACAAACTTATCTTAGGACTTAATTAATATAATCAACATTATTTGTAGACGAATATATTTGTGTTCGTAAGATATAGTAGCGTATGTCGGGAGGCTGGCTTTTGTAAAATGTACCATTTCCTATATTCTTTAAACCACAAGGAATTTTTTTATGAGACTTTATACGAATATTGACTTGCTACAATCGCAACTGCCTCTTTTACGTTTATTTTCCAAGAGTTCTTCAACGACTCGGCGCCAGTGAGTCTTTCGCAATCGTATGCTGCGAATGGTTCATTATACTAAAGCCAGTCTTCCGAACACAGATATGTATACTTCCTAATAGGCTTGTAAAATGCGCAATACACATATCCCTCGCATGAGTTATTATCGGTAAAAAATTGGGTACGCTCAAATCTGGCATCGCTGCAGCAAGTACTTTGTCACGCCAGTGAAACAGTGTTGATATTTTAAGTACAATTGTACTTTTTTCATTGCAATTAATTTTAAAAAGTACAAAAGTACAATTTGCCGATTTTAAGTACAATTTCAACATCGAAAATACTTTTTGTACCAAACGCTCAAATCTCTTCTAGCACTTTGATTCTTAATCCGTTTACATTTAAGTAAATGGATATACCTATATTTCATATTTGCTACAAAACGAAATTATTGATGTATTGAGTGATTGTAATTTTGAATGTAAACGTGATTGTGAACAGTAATATTAGTGATGTGCGTTATGGTGATCGCGATTTCTTATCACCGGCGGGTGAAATATCCCTCACGCTATTTATTTTGAAAACATCTTTGGATATGCAATTTACCTAATGGCGATCCTGCAGAAATAGAAGTAATTGAGCAATTCGGGGGTTGAAAGTAAAAAAATTTATGTAAATTCCATGCGTTGAAATTAAAAATTTCCCTTGAGGATTTCCATTTTATCGATAGTGATCTGATTTTATGTTCATTAATATGAACTGACCTATATAGTGTATTAATGTTTTATCATCATTT
>NW_023458557.1:2809165-2815018 GCF_013731165.1 Rhagoletis pomonella | reverse complement strand
TTCATCTTCATCTTCCTCTTCATCTTCATCTTCATCTTCATCTTCATATTCACCTTCGTCTTCATATTTATCTTTTCCTTTATCCTGGTCTATATCTTCATTATTTTCTCCATTTACGTATTTACCCCCACCATTGTTATTAGGTTAGGTAGTTAAATTTTCCTTCCTCTTTTTCTTTACATTGTTTCTTTAGTGATATCATGTCATGTGTTGAAATTGGGTGTGATGAGTTGCAGTGTGGTGGAATTGGGTGTGGGAGTTACGGTGTTATGAATTCAGGTGTGGTGGTCTTAAGAGGTGTGGTGAATTTAGTTGTGGTGAATTAAGGTGTGGTGAGAAAGTTGAGGTGTGGTGAATTAAGGTGTGGTGAGTTAAGATGTGGTGAGAAAGTTGGGGTGTGGTGAGTTAAGGTGTGGTGAATTAAAATGTGGTGGATTTAGGTGTGGTGAATTAAGGTGTGGTGAATTTAGGTGTGGTGAATTAATGTGTAGCGAACTCAGGTGGAGTAAGTTTTTAAGCGGAGGTGAGATGAGTTGAGGTGAGTTAAGTTAAGGGGTTAAGTTAAGATAAGTTATCTTTATCCTTATCTTCATATTCATCTTCATCTTCTTCCTCGTCTTGGTCTTCATCTTTATCCTTTCCTTTATCCTGATCTAAATATGTCCATTCTTTTCTTCATTTACATATTCACCCCTACCATTGTTATTAGGTTAGGTATTTAAATTTTCCTTCCTCTTTGTCTTTATATTTAGGTTTCTTTACTTTTATTTTAATTTCTGTATTTATCCGTTTCTTCTTCTCCATACTCAAAATTATCTCATCCTTGTTTGAGGCTAATCTATTCATGTACATACATACATACATCTTATTCCTAAACTGCTGCTTAGCACGTTTCTTTAATTCACTATCAATATTAAAGCATACATTTAGGAGGCATTTCCGCCCCAACCATGTACATGTATGGCATTGGTATTGGTGTGACTTTTGAATTGATTTTTTCGCTCTATTTTAAACTAATTTGAAATTTTAAAAATTGGCTGCACATCAGCATCAAAATACCTTTCTAATGATATATAATTGTTTATACCTTAGAAGTACAGTTTAGCCGTAAAAGGGGTGTAAAGGAAACATGATTGCCTATTTATATAATTGATTAGCACCACATTTTTGAAAAATATTGGAAAACCATATCAACATATGTGCGGACACAGGTTTCTAAAACGTGTTTCATGTTTCATATGGAACGTAATCAAAGATACGGTGAAATAAAATTTAGAATTATACTAAAATTCAAATGTCTGTAAAATCAGGATATTTCAAACGAAATAAATTAGTTTCCAATAAATAGCGAGTACGAACGCGAATTGAGAATATACAGTGACTCACACAAGTGACAACGTGTTGATTTTTTTAGATAATCACAATATTAAAAAAAAAAATATTTGTTTTTCTATAAAAATATTGTCCAAGCTTTAACAAACCCATATATAAATAAAAGTTTCAAACTGTATGCAAAATTTTGGAAAATTCAACAAGTTTTCCTATAAATTTCAAACTTATTTATCTTAACCTTTAGAACATTTCCGGTTATGCAGTTTTGTGGCCCTTTTAATTTTAGTCGAATGAGGTGCAAGTTTCCATTGGCTAAAAAATCGCGTTGATTAAACAAATTCTTTTTCGGTGACTGCTTTTGCGATTTCTATATAGTGCAATTGAAGAAAACTGGCGTTGAGTTTTTGAAATTTGGTTGCGAATACATTTTATAATTGCAAAAATCAGCAGTAAAAACATTAACAATCGACCCAATGCAAATTTGTTAAGTTTTCCTAAATTTCGTATAATGTTTACAAATTTTAACTATATGGTTTTGGTTAAAGCTTGGACAATATTCGTATAATAAAAAAGAAATATCGTATATATAAAAAAAAAAAATCAAAACACGTGGTCACTTGTTTGAGTCACTGTATATTCTGACTTCCCAAACGTTATCTACATATACCGATAAAGTCGAAAAAATTATCAATATCAGTGACAATAAGGACAAAATTATCGTTGTCAATAGTTATGAGGAAAAGTATCGATAAAAATAACAGAAATAAATAATGAGTACGAAAAATAAACAAGTAATTATTCATTAAGCAGAACGACTTCAATGCTCATGTAAAAATTTAGGAGTAGATACCGTTAATTTCTTCATGGTGCAATGGTCCGAACTAAAACAATATGCCGAAAAAATGATAGCCCCCCTACACGGGGAACTTTTTTTACATTAATGCGCTAGAAATTTTCTTTATCTAGATCGATGTTGGTAATAATATTGAAGAAATTATCCTTATAAAATCGTTAGCAATAAATATAATCACAATTTTTCTAGACGTATCGATAATGATATCGAAAAAATTATCAATATCTAGTATGTCAACTTGGCAACAACCAAAAAATATTGAACAAGTTATCATTTTCGATAATCATTTCAAAAAATATCTATGATATGACGGCAGTATTATATTAGCATTAGCAAAAAACCGAGATCCAAAATTTAAAGTCCACAAATCAAGCTCATATCAATTGGTTTATCTAATAAATTGAAGTTCGTGTTTGTTGGTATAAAGCTCAAAAGTTCCCTTTGCGGAAAATTTCCGCTATAAGCCACCAATAAATGTCGCCTTTTCATTGTCTCTTTCTCTTTTCGTATTCGATTCTAAAATAAAGGCAAGTGGTTAGAAAATTATGTGTTCGTTTTTTAAAAGGCCACACTTCTTGTAAGGCAAAAAAGCACATTCCCTGCCCTTTGTAGCTTTTTCAGAGGAGATGGTTGCGCTGAAAATCAGATGGTTGCTTAAAACGACAATATTATAAAATATGTGAGCTAGACAAGGACAAGAAGGTATAACATCAAACACATTTTGCAAAATTTTTTGAAAGAAACGAAACACCATTACCTTTTTGAAAACACGTTGAGCAAAGTTGTTGTCTTCCTTACACTCCGCTCACATTCGTTTATTTGACCTCAATGTTAGAAAGATAAAGAGATATACATAGTTGCAGCCTTCTCACATTTTCATTGGCGAGGATATAAGTCTATTCCTAGATGATAATTTTGATTTCTAAGCATTTAAATTAGGGTGCGGATGGTTTTGTGTGCACTACTAAAGGAGGGGGAAGCTTTTGACCATGGTTGCCACTCGCCAACATTTTTTTCTACCAAAATCACTTAAGAAAAGTTACCAAATCTTCACTACCAAAGTCTTCACTTCTTCACTGAGAAAAAAAAAACTGAATAAAACTGCTATATTTCTTAAAAAATGTGTATATACTTACAGCCAGTTTCTGTGACTTAATAAATTAAATACTTTTATAATTTGTCGATTTTTGATTATTTATCAAGAACTCCCAGTTCTAGCACAGAAGTTTAAATCTGTTTTCTTGATAAATTATCAAGATTGAAAATGGCATTGACAATTATAATATTTGTTTTTTAATAGAAAATATTTTGCTATCAATTAATTACTGCATGTGCCGTTATTCTCATTTTCGTTGTTGGTGTTTCCGACAGGGTAGGAGTATGGTGTAATGTGGAATGATTTTCCATCATCCCTTGTCAAATTTGGTTTGGAGACAAATCGGTTTCGGCGTTGTGCCATTTTCAGTATCGTTTTTCGTTCGGAATGTGCCGTTATTTGGCCTGCAACTCACGGAATAATGGCACCGGTACACAAAAAAAAAGTTGCGGGTGCTTTTAACCATCCATTTAACTCGTACAAAATTTCGAGTAAATTGCGAAAATTGCAAATTTTTTTTTGCCTTTTTTCGGTTTTTCATAATTTAGTATACGTGTCAAACGGACCTCATATTCGGATTCAGTGGATCGAAATACATGTCGGTAGGTGAGTCTAGTAAAAAGCACGCGACTTTTTTTCGTGCCGGAATAATCAAAACGATTTAAAAAAATGTGAGATGGTAGAATTCAAAATTTATCGTTAAAATTTGCTTGGTGCTGGCACTGTAATTCAAATATTTCCAGTATTCGAATATGAGATGAATCTAATTTTATCGATGTAATTTTGTAGAAGTGTCAGTAGTGCTGCCATGAAGAGCTTTTATAATTACGCAAATGTAAAACATAATTCATTTCTTTCTAGTAATGCAAATAGATATTTAGTTGCAAAAGTTACCAAAATGAAACACAAGTTACCAAGTTACCAAACCGTTTAAAAGTTACCAATTTTGGTAAAAAGTTACCAATTGTGGCAACCATGCTTTTGACTTTAATCCCTATGGAAACTTCCCGAAATATTGAAATGCAGCGCAAGAGTTTCGCTGAATATGTATGCAACTATTCTTAAAGTGTTTATAAGAACACCGAATGATGGTTATGTATCTGGAATACCTCCAGTTGAAATCACTGTGGCCAAGAAGATGTGAATTTTGGAACATGCAGTTGTAACCATATGTAGGTGTTTGCAAGTCTGCAAAATGGGCTTTCCAGCGATTGAACTGCTGCCTTTGTAGAGCCGATGAAAAGGTCAACATCGTCGAATGCTTCCTCGGGCACTGCTCAGCCTTAGCTAAGCTGAGGCGACGATGCACTAATCAATGCACTTTCCACGAACTGTCAGACGAACTGTGTGACGAAGGTGTGCGATTTTCAGCTTTGCATTAATATTGTATATTAAATTGGTTCTATATCTAGTTATAAGCAGGTTTCGTGCCGGCGATCAGGCCTGTATGAGTTATCGTCTAGGAGCTGCAACTTAATTTAATTTTACATAAATTTCTTCTATTTAAATCTAAATAAATCTATG
This sequence comes from Rhagoletis pomonella, assembly GCF_013731165.1. NCBI lineage: Eukaryota > Metazoa > Arthropoda > Insecta > Diptera > Tephritidae > Rhagoletis > Rhagoletis pomonella. Next base: position 2,810,213 of record NW_023458557.1, on the reverse strand, counting down.
ATCCTCACTACGATTTAAGGCTATCGGGTGTTTCGGTACCTACATTCAACTGTTTATTGAATGCTGGGAAAATATGTATATCAGGATATTGGCTCGCAGTCCTGTGTAATACATATCTGTCTAGGTAAGCAGATATGTAAGAATACGCGGCTGTAAGCCTGTGCTATAAATTTACTGAAGTTAGGTTTTTCTGCGTGTGCATTCGATTTGGCAATGAACCACTGTTATCAGCGCCGAATAGGTATAAAGCGTCTCTGCTTCTAGGGAAAAAATTTAAGCCATCGATGTCTGCAATTTATTTGGCTTTCAGCCTCTTAGAAAGAAAAATCGAATCTCATTGTAGAACACAATACTTTAGGTCGGATAACATTAAAAGTCGCAGTCCTTAGCATTATCCGTTAAATATAAAGGTCAATCCAAAATAAAATGCAAAATTCCTATTTCTGATATTTCCCACAGTTTAAACATCTAAGTGACTTGTAAAACTCGTACAAGCGTTTACTGCAATTAATTCCAAAAGCGTTTGAAATATTTTTAAAACAATGTGAAAATTTTAAAGCCAGATGCTCGGTGCTACGACAACTTTACCCAGGTGCTTGGGTATGCCACCTTGGCAACTACAAATTTTAGTTGATAATTACACAAAATAAAATATTTATGTATATGTATAGTTTAGAACATTTATACATATATACATATATATGAGAATAGGCGCAGTTTATGTACTCACATATCGCCCACCGTCTTCAAAAGAGACACAATTCAAAATTTGGCATTTTTGAAACGATGCGCTAAAAACGTACACAGAGCTTTTATTTACCTTTAAGCAAAAGCTGGAGCAATTTTTTTTTATAATTTGTTAAAAAACACCTACTCTCAAGTCTCCCTTGCCCATATGATTATCACGTGCTAACAAATACTTGTTCGCATTTTCTGACAAACGTGTAATCTAGAGTTGTGCCCCTTTTGAAGACGGTGTACATATGTACTCACATACATATGCATGTACGTTATAAAATAACACACAAAAATGGAGCGTGAAATAGTC
>NW_023458557.1:2807446-2809065 GCF_013731165.1 Rhagoletis pomonella | reverse complement strand
TTCTGTCAAAATCACTGAGAGCCGAGTAGCGGTATCGTCATCGGCGCAACCTCTGTATTCTCTCCACCGTGTCGGCACGCCATACAACCATGGTTGCCGCTCGCCAAAATTTTTTTCTACCAAAATATCTCAAGAAAAGTTACCAAATCTTCACTACCAAAATCTTCACTTCTTCACTGAGAAAAAAATATACTGAACAAAACTGCCATATTTCACAACAAATGTGTATATACTTACAGCCCGATTCTGTGCACTTATTTAATAAATTCAATATTTTTATAATTTTCCAATTTTTGATTATTATCAAGAACTCTCAACTCTAGCACAGAAGTTAAAATCTATTTTCTTAATGAATTATCAAGATTGAAAATCCTATTGGAAATTATAATGTTTTTTTTTATTAGAAAATATTTTTCTATCAACTAATTACTGCATGCGCCGATATTCTCATTTTCGTTGTTGGTGTTTCCGATAGGGTAGGAGTGTAATGTAATGTGGAACGATTTTCGGTCATCCCTTGCCAAATTTGGTTTGGAGACAAAACCGGTTTCGGCGTTGTGCCATCTTCAGTTTCATTTTTCGTTCGGAATGTACCGATATTTGAGCCTCCGACTCACGGAATAATAGCACCGCCCCACAGAAAAAAAGTTGCGGGCGCTTTTAACCGTCCATTTGACGCGTACACAATTTCGAGTGAATTGCGAAAATTGCTCATTTTTTCGGTTTTACATAATTTACTTTACGTGTCAAACAGACCTCAGATTCGGATTCATTGGGTCGAAATACATGTCAGTAGGTGGGTCTGGTAAAAAGTACGCGACATTTTTTTTTTTGTTTATGGACTTTACCAAAAATTGCCAGATGGCCGAATTGTGTATACCAATTTTACTGTACTATTGTTGCAAACAGTATTTCCAGTATTAAATATGAGAAGGATTCAAAATTTATCGCAAAAATTCGATAGTTGCTTTAGAAGTGTAGTCCGTGGTGCTGCCACTGTAATTCAAATATTTCTAGTATTCGAATATAAGATAACTCTAATTTTATCGAAGTAATTTTGTAGAAGTGTCAGTAGTACTGCCACTGAAACTCAAAGGGTTTTTATAATAACGCACATGCAAAACATAATTAATTTTTTTCTAGTAATGCAAATAGATGTTTGGTTGCAAAAGTTACCAAAATGAAATAAAAGTTACCAAGTTACCAAACCGCTTGAAAGCTACCAATTTTGGTAGAAAGTTACCAATTGTGGCAACCATGCATACAACAATTGTTGAAGCTCTCATCACATGCATTTGTTACTCTCTTTCGTTTAGTCGTCGCTGAGCAAGCAACGAAGCAACATCGAAGTTGGCTGCACTCTGTCCATGCATACTGAACATATATTTCGTAAAAAAATGCTGTGCGAAAAGTATTTCATGTTGGCAAACGCTTTTGGCAAAATGCAATGCTTATTATGCTACAAATGCTTTTCAGATAAACATATGCACGTTATTAAAGGGCACTATGATTCTTTTCACAATAATATAAATAGTTTTAGCTTGCGTATTAACCAACAAACATACATACATACCACGGTGGAGAGAATACAGAGGTGGCGCCGATGACGATACCGCTAC
>NW_023458557.1:2801512-2807346 GCF_013731165.1 Rhagoletis pomonella | reverse complement strand
TTTTTTTTAAAAAAAAAGTTATCAAGCTCTTAAAAAATCACCCGTTAGATTACAGGCAGATTAACAAAAAATTAATAGCGGATAAATTCCCACTGCCAAGAATAGATGACATCCTAGACCAATTAGGTCGAGCTAAATATTTTTCTTGTTTGGATCTTATGTCAGGATTCCATCAAATACCACTAGAAACAAATTCACGAGACCTGACATCCTTTTCTACAAATAATGGATCCTACAGGTTTTCTAGACTCCCATACGGATTAAAAATTGCCCCTAATTCATTTCAAAGAATGATGACAATTGCGTTTAGCGGTTTAAAACCAGAACAAGCATTTCTCTATATGGACGACCTGGTAGTCCTGGGTTGCTCTGAGAAACACATGCTATCAAACCTGTCGGATGTTTTTGAACTATGTCGCAAGCACAACTTAAAATTACATCCTGAAAAATGTTAATTTTTTATGCGCGAGGTGACTTATTTAGGACATAAGTGCACTGACAAAGGCATACTCCCCGACGACAAAAAATTTTCAGTAATTAAAAATTACCCTATACCTACAGATGCAGATAGTGCGAAAAGATTTGTAGCATTCTGTAACTACTACAGGAGGTTTATAAAAAATTTTTCTGAATACTCAAGACATCTCACTAGATTGTCAAAGAAAGGAGTACCTTTTCAGTGGACACTAGAATGTAATAATGCTTTCGAGCACCTTAAAAAGGCATTGATAAGTCCTACATTGTTACAGTACCCAGATTTCAGCAAACAATTTTGTATAACTACTGACGCAAGCATGTGGTGCTGTACTAACACAAGAATATGAGGGAAAACAATTGCCGGTGGCATATGCATCTAGAACTTTCACAAAAGCAGAAAGCAATAAGTCAACAATTGAACAAGAATTAACCGCCATACATTGGGCAATAACATATTTTAAACCATACATTTACGGAACAAATTTTCTGGTAAGATCAGATCATAGGCCACTATCCTACCTATTTTCAATGAAAAACCCTAGCTCAAAACTAACTAGAATGAGACTTGATCTTGAAGAATATGACTTTGTGGTAGAGTACCTTAGGGGAAAAGACAACTATGTTGCGGATGCATTATCACGCATTACAATTGACGATTTAAAAGATATAAATGTTAAAAATAACACTTTATACAAAATGCAAACAAGATCTATGACAAACAAAAGTTCTCTTAATCAAAACACAATTAAAACGCATCAATCTAATACATATGATAAGCCCAGTATATATGTACCTATTAATAACACTGACGTGAGAAAATACTATAAATTAAAGATTACACCCAAGACATGCTATATCAAACGGGGTAAATCTATTAAAACATATATACAAATCAATGATTTGTTTGTTAAAGGGAAATTTGACTTAGGTCAATTTTTCTCTAGGCTCGATGATGTGGCCGATAAGCATTCAATTGACAAATTACAAGTGGCACCTAGTGAGAAAATTTTCGAATTTGTCTCTATAAATGAATTTAAAGAAATGGGCAATAAGAAATTAATTAAAATGAAAGTAGCGCTACTGAATGAGGTGACCCAAATAAATTATAAAGATGCAAAAACAACTGAAAGTATATTAAAAAGATATCATGATGACCCGGCAGAAGGAGGTCATTGTGGCATTTCAAGAACCTTGAATAAAATAAAAAGATACTATTACTGGAAACACATGACTAAAACAATCACGAAATATGTTAAGAATTGTCATAAGTGTCAAATAACCAAAGTCACAAAACATATAAAAAGTCCAATGACTTTGACGCCAACACCAAACAAGGCATTTGATACAATATTCGTTGACACAATCGGCCCGCTACCATTGTCAGAAAATGGAAATGCATACGCAGTCACGATAATATGCGACATGACTAAATATTTAGTGACAATACCAACTAAAGATAAAAATGCAAAAACTATAGCTAAGGCAATTTTTTATAATTTTATTCTCGTCTACGGTCCTGTGAAGACGTTCATATCGGACATGGGCACGGAATATAAAAATTCACTTTTAGAAGAAATATGCAAACTTTTAAATATAGAAAAACTAACATCAACCGCCCACCACCACCAGACGTTAGGGACGGTCGAGAAATCACATAAAGCGTTTAACCAATATGTAAGGTCATATGTATCGATAGACAAAAGTGATTGGGATGAGTGGCTTAAGTATTTTACATACTGCTTTAATACAACACCATCAACTGTACATGACTATTGTCCATACGAGTTAGTTTTTGGAAAACTTCCAAATGGGTTTCAACAATTTGATCAGGTTGACAAAATAAGCCCACTTTATAATTTAGATAATTACGCTAAGGAAATTAGATTTAGGTTAGAAATATCTCATAAAAGAGCAAGGGATATGATAGAACAAGCTAAGATAGTACAAAAATCTTATTTTGATAAAAAAGTTTTAGATTATAACTTTAAAATAGGTGATTTAGTTTTGCTAAAAAACGAATCAGGGCACAAATTGGACCCACAATACAAAGGACCATTTAAAATTAATAATATAGATTTTAAAAATAATGTAACTATAACTGATAAGAAAACGGGAAAAACCCAAATTGTACATAAAAATAGAATTAAGATATATAATCATTAAAACTATTTTTTTTAAGTTTAATAAATTTATAAACTATTATTATATTTAATTACTTGCTAAATAGGAATGTTCATACAATAAACTCTGTATGAGCATTCTTTTAAAAAAGGAGGTGTAGTGTAACTGAAAGTCGACCATGCTTAACGTTTATAATTATTTAATTTATTCATAACAACAAGGGTTTCATATTTCAGTTGTTTGAATATTTTTAATATAGAACTCACGCATTGTCAGGCACACGTGCCAAACCGTCAAACAAACTAACTTTAAGCTTCAATTTATTTATAATATTATTTATGCTTATGCAGCAATTATTTCCCATAAATACCCCAACATGTTAGGCTAAGAATTCAATTGTAAAAGAACCTACAAAGCGACATTGAGTTGCTCAGTAAAATAAATTCAATACAATTAAAACATAAATGAATTGTTTCATTCGATACAGAAGATCTAACTAAGTTTAATTTATAAAATAAATCACATTACAATATAGGTATCAAATTGAAGAGGCTTAAAAAAGATGACCGTAGGAAATACTTTTGAGGAGGGCTGCCACCTATTTTTATTTTAGCTCAGTTAAATTGATAAAATAAATGAAATATTGCAATGTGGGTATTAAAATTTAGATTTTTGAGAAGGATTACAGCTGAAAATAAGTTGGGGGAGGGTTGCCACCTGTTTGAAAATTTTACTCAATATAATTGATTAAATAAATGGCTTATAATAAAACTAAAGGTATCAAATTAAAGAAGTTTAAAAAACAGACTGTAGGAAATATTTTTGAGGAGGGCTGCCACCTATTTGAAAATTTTAGCTCAGTTAAATTGATAAAATAATTGATAAATTGCAATGTGGGTAATGAACTTTAGATTTTTAGAAGGCTTGCAGTCGAAAATGTGTAAGAAGAGGGTTGCCCCCCTGTTTGAAAATTTAACTCAATTTAATTGATAAAATAAATGACTTATTACAATAAAGGTATCAACTTAAAGACGTTTAAAAAACATGACTGTTGGAAATATTTTTAAGGAGAGTTGCCACCTATTTGAAAATTTGAACTCAGTTAAATTGATTAAACAAATGAAATATTGCAATATGGGTATCAAACTAAAGAGCTTTAAGCAGACTTACGGTCGAAAATATGTTTGAAGAGGTTTGCCACCTGTTTGAAAACAAAACTCCATTAAATTGATAAAATAAATGAAATGTTACAATATGAGTACCAAACGAAAGGTATTTAAGGAATCTTGATTTGGAAATACTTTCAATAGAATTAGGCAATATATAAAAGTAAACTGAACTGTAAACTGTGGAGAGAGGTTACAACATCTTATCAAACGAAGTGATCATATTATCAACGAAGATTTGGTATACAATTACGCACAGAAAAAAATTAATAAATAACAACTGATACAAATGAAAAAGTTGTAAACAGCGTAACGAAAACATAAAAATATCCAATGAAATGAAATAATGAAAACTTAAAATTTTTATTACCATTCCCTTACATTAACACAGTTAACAGTTAAATTTTAATCATAAACAATTTCGTTTGGGGTCGCCATAGCCTAGTAAGTATATTGCGAGTAAAGAAATTTTTAATAACAATAGATAATATTATTATGATTATTATTATTATTACTATTGCCAACTCCTATTATATGCGCAAACAGACATTCCCAAATTAAAGCTAAAGCAGAAGGGCATTTACGATCGCATGATGCAAGTGTTAACATAATAAGAGCTGCGTGTAATTTCTGACGTGTGCCGATGATATCGACATCATCGGTAACAAAAACCTCGAAGTCTGTTCTGCCTTTTCCAAGTTGGATAACGAACGATAACAACATCAAATAAACAGTCGCAGCTTGACACCCACATCACTGTTGCCAGTTGTAATTTCGAGAAAGTAAAGAATTTCGTTTACTTGGGGACCAGCATTAACACCGATAATAATGTCAGCATATAAATTCAAGTCAGAATCACTCTAGCCAAAAAGTACAACTTTGGACTGAGTAGGCAATTCGGGAGTAAAGTTCTTTCTCGACGTACAAAACCCACACTCTATAAGTCACTCATCATTCCCGAGCGGGTTTATGGCGCAGAAGCTTATACAATGACCAAATTCGATGAGGCGACTCTTGGAGTATTCTTAGGAACGATTCACAGGTCTCTCCGCCTTGAAGGGGGGGAGTATTGCAGACGATGAGATGTATGAGCTTTACAACGAAATGGTCAAAGTGCAGCGAATGAAAATACAGCGAAACCGTTGGCTTGGACATGCCATTCGAATGGGAACCGACGTTCCAGGTCTGAAAGTATTCAACTCGCAATCCGCTGGTCGTACCAGAAAAAGAGTTGGCCCCCACTGCAATGGAGAGACCAAGTGGAGAAGGATTTGGCTTCACGTGGCATTTTCTATTGACGTCAGTTGCCACAGAGATAAACGACTGACGTTCTTTGTCGAGCTCGGCGAAATGGCTTAGGCGGTTCCAGCGTCAAATAAGAAGGAGAAAATTATATCAGAGGACCTTATTCTTGGATACGCCAGGAGGAACTAGGAAAACATTCCTTATCATATTGATTCGGGGGACGGTTCGTTCAAAAAATGACATAAGCTTAGCTAGGGCTTCGCCTGGAATTTCTGCGACATTGTTATTGGGTGAAAGAATTGCTAATTCAGCAATCATACGTGCAATATTTCCAGAACATACGGTATGGAAAACGTATAACGAAAATTTAAACTCATTGTTTGGGATGAGTGTACCATTGCACACAAAAAATTTCTTGTGGTTTTTGATCGATTGTCGTGAGATTTGCATGGAAACGTTTAACCATTCGGGAATGCATTGATGTTGCTCTCAGTAGATTTAACGCAAACATTGCCTGTAATCTCTCGATTAACACTAGCGGGCGAGATAAATGCTTGCCTGAAATAGTCTACATTGTGGCAAAGGTGAAGAGTTCCCATGATTCCGACCGATACACAATTTGAATTTAAAAGATTGCAATTCCCAATTCGATTGGCATTCGGAATCGCAATCAATAATGCCCAAGGTCAACCTTTGGAAAAGTGTGGTTTAGATTTAGATGCGGATTGCTTCTCAGATGTTGCATGTTCCCGTGACGGCAAACCAGATATCCTTGATATCTATGCAGAGAATGGCAAAACGGCAAATATTGTGTGCACACAAGTA
>NW_023458557.1:2746755-2801412 GCF_013731165.1 Rhagoletis pomonella | reverse complement strand
TACTTATGTATTACAAAATCAAACTTATATGCTACGTATGCTTTGTTGCGTTAATCATTTCTCATCTATGTAACAGGAATATGCCACAGCAAAGCGTGGCAGGGTGCAGCTAGTTATTGTAATAAAAAGCGAAAAATTATTAACGTGTTAAATGGATTCTACATCTGAAGGTTAGTAAAATACGTTAAAAAATTTGTGCAAACTAATGCTGTAACAGAAATTTTTAAGAAATAAAAATGTAAAATGTATTTTTCGTTTATTTTTAAACAAAATTTGAGTTGTGTGCAACAGTAACAAAACGCTGTCTTCGTATCATCGAATATACTTCGTATGGAAGATAATGGCTGGCACCGTCAACACAAGAAAATTTTCAAAAATCAACGGCAAGTCCCAGCCGCTTTAAACTTGGACTTTGTTACACTAAAATTGAATGGGCTATAAAACTACATACTCAAAATCTTTCTTAGAAATCTAATTAAAAAGCTCGAAATTTACCAGCCCCATACTGGATCCGCCATTTTGAACTTTGCAAATTAGTAATTAGTGACCCCGAAAACCCTCTGGTACGAAATTTCGAATCATTATTTCTAAGCCTCGAATTTGGCCCGCACTTTTGGATTTCGTCCGCACCGTGCGACGTCACACCTGCATGATTTTAATAAAAATTGATGTCTAGCCGCCAAAACGCAAAAACAAACGCAAAATCATATATTTTTTACACAGCATCAAAAGTAAAATTCTGTTCCACAGAAAATTCGATACTCAACGAAACTTTCGACACCGGTGCATAGCTCATAATACGAATTTCATATTCGACCTTCGATAACCAGCGAAGATCGAAAATCAAATGCGACTCATAACATGGACCATAAATCAGTTAGCATGGAGAAACCTGCTGAATCATATGAAACAGGCCGAATTCTTGTAAAAGATTCTATTGGAGGGTGAGACCAGGATAATTGGCAATGCTTTGAGGACATACCCAGACAAGAAGATCCTTTCATTTGGTGGAATCATAGACGTCCGCTTTGGTGCAGCGGTTAGGCTGGGTTCAAGCCCGGTTCAACCCAGCATAAACAAGTTTTTCTAATAGTGGTGGCCCCTCGGCAGGCAATGGTAAACTTTCGAGAGTATTTCTGCCATGAAAACAGGTCCCTCCCCTTGTGTGACAACATCAATACGAACGTAACAAATCGGACGAGAAGCCCGCTCAAACGCTAACAAATGTGTAAACACCAATCTATTATTTTTATAGTCGCAAAGAATTTCCAAATTTGTTTACACCCACCGGCAATGAAGCATCGCTGCGAACCACCTTCCTCAGTGAACTCGAAAAGAGTACTTTGCATCGGGTAGCATTTATGTTGAAAATATAAATGGGTTCTTGACCAGTATGCGGAAATGCTTTTTTTAATGAAAAATATATAAATTTTTAACTCCAATTACTAATTTCATACTATGATTAAATTTGATTATAAAAATAAAAATAAAATCTGAACCAAATTTTTAAATAGAATCTTCTGTAATCGAAATCCGGAAATCCTGCCGGATTTTAAGCAGTACCCGGCCGTATAGTCGGATAACGTAAAAAAGGCCGGATAATCCGGATACCGGATAGATTGTTGCTTGCACATATCTTAGTGTTTGGCCGAGCTTTGTATTTTTATGGCAGAAATACACACGGAGGTTTGCCCATGCCTGCCGAGGGGCGACCGCTGTTAAGAAAAAATATTTTTTCTAGATCTTTTTGCGATGTTGCTTTGACCAGGGCCTGAACCCAGGCCCTGCGGAGTGGAAGTGCACCCTGCTTACCATTATACCACTGCGGCCGCAATTTTAAAATTGTGTATAACAATATGTGGCTACACTTAGCTTGTTGGGAGTTTTCATCAGTTAAATTTTGATAACCCCTATCTTTCTTATTTTTTTTTTTCAAATTTGAACATCGCTGATTTCAAAAATTTATATAAAAGTCGCCAAACATTTACCAAAAAAATTTACCTAAAATAACATTTATTTTCGAATAAATTGGTACCCCTCTTAATGCAATTGCATAAAAATTGTTAATGCTAAGCAATTTAAGCAAAAATGCGGTCTTGAATTTGTGTGTATGTACCAGACTTCAGATTTTCTGAGCAGTAGGTGCAGTCGCTCTCAAACAAAAAATTAATTTTTCATATAATTTTAGGAAAGTGGGCGTGGCATCGCCCACTTACATAATATATGCTTATCTCGAAAACTACTTGACCGGTCTAGACCAAGTTTGATATAACTACACATTGTGTTTAGCCTACTCAAGCACCGTCTGGAATACTATTGATTAATTTACAAAAATTTGGGTTTGTTTGTTGCAAGCTTATGCTATTAAGGGGTAGCTAATAAACATTAAAAACGTACCTAGTACTTGCTTAAATAAATGTGTATGTGTATGGTTATTATATGCATTGACATTAATATACATAGATAGTTGTAACCATGATAAAAAAATAGAAGGTAATTTCACTCCAAACTCTTTTGACGGATAAAGGCATTTTTTTCATAAATTGTACATTTTAGAAGCAGCGTTGCCACATTAATATTAACAAAATATATTTGATGGTATTTTGGGATGTGACTTTTTATTACTGTTAATGGTCTTAGTCTTTTCAGACAATTCTAAATAGTATTTTTTTGGAGTTTTGGAGTTTAGAAATGTGTAAGAATTATGATTAGATGGTCGTGCGCTGGACCGATTTGAAAATACCTCCAAAAATTTGCATAAATAAAAATTGTTTTTTTAAAAGATTTTTTGAAAAAAACCTCCCCTTGGACGACAAAACAATTTAAAATGAAATAATCTGCATAAAAATATTAAAAAAATTTCAACGGAATGATAATAATGAGATTTTTGATGCTGTTTTTTAACTTTTTTCAAAGATAGGTTTTGGAAAAATTAAGTTACTGGACCAAAACCATATCGATTTAGGCTTATGAGGTATCAGTGGAAAGGTATTTTCTCACCCTTTATTTATTTGCGAAAAAACTCATTCATATCCCAATTTGAATTTTTTCAAATATCAACACATCTTAATTAAAGTTGGAATGACACTCATACTTTGAATTAAAATATGTCAAGATATAAAAATAGTGAGGAAATCTTTTTCTATTGATACCTTACAAGTCTGAAAAGGTGAGGTTTTGACAGAGTTATTTAACTAAGTTTTTCATAAACCAATCTTCGAAAAAAAATCTAAAACAGCATAAAAATTTAATTAATAGGATTCTGTTGAATTTTTTTTTAATATTTTTATTCACAAAAAAACCAAGGAGGTGTTTTCAAAACGGGCCAGCTCACGTAAATTTTAATATTTTTCCGAAATGGTTTGGTGCAGGTCTTAGAGTATTATAGATTCTATAATTCCAATGGAAAAACAGTACCGGTTTTTTTGTATGGCGAGTGATGCAATCGAATGTATATAAAACAAGTAAGAAAGTCTAAGTTCGGGTGGAGCCGAACATTAAATACCCGGCGCAAATACTAAATATATGATGTTCACCTTTCCGAAAGCTACCGCTACATGGTAAGCCAGGGTGTATCAATTTTGAGTAAATTAGCGTCCTTAAGTTTCAAAATATTGACGTTTCAAGCATTTCTAAAATTTACCGTTATATGAAAAGCCATAATTTTAGTCCGATTTCAATCATTTTCATAGTTTTGCTTTTATGTAGCAAGCACAATAAAAATACCGAGTTTGGTACAAATTGGTAGAACGGTTACCGAGATACATATATGTGATCATAAGTAGGCGATGCCACGCCCATTTTTCAAAATTTTATTATAGACGTATTTCCTGGTAAGGAATTGTTGCAAGCATCAATTTTGAATAAATTGGCTTTAATATTTACTGATTTATCGAAGATTTCGTATTTCTCCAAATTACCGTTATATGAGATGTGGGCGTGGTTATTGTCCGATTTTAAAAATTTTCGGCCATTTGGTATCCTGTACCAAGGCCAATAAATGTGCCAAGTTTGGAAGAAATCGGTGCAGCGGTTGCCAAGATATACACACGTAACCATAAGTGGGCGTGGCTACGCCCATTTTTCAAAAATTTATAACATTCTTATTTTTCGTCTAAAAATTATTGTAAATATCAATTTTGAGTTAAAAATCTTTAGTAGTTACTAAAATATCGCAGTTTTCGTATTTCTGAAAATTACCGTTATATGGGAGGTAGGCGTGGTTATTGTCCGATTTTGCCCATTTTCAATACTATCCGTCCTACGCCCGATAGAAGTACACGTACCAAGTTTCGTTAAGATATCTCAATTTTTACTCGAGTTATCGTGTGGACAGACGGACGGACAGACGGACGGACGGACAGACAGTCACCGCTTAATCGATTTCTCTGTTCATCCTGATCATTTATGTATACATTTGTCTATATCTATCTCGATTCGTTTTGCCTGTTACAAACAACCGTTATGTGAACAAAGTTATAATACCCTTGTGCACAAGTGCGCTCGGGTATAAAAATAATATACTTACATAAGATTCAGTTTCCCCAAAACCTCTGAAATTGAAGAAATATATTGAATATATTATTATATATCGGGAAGATTTAATTCCTTCACGTCACAAGCTTCTAACTACTTATTTCTAGTAAACCAGAAAATTTTAAAAATTTTACTCCGGAATCCTTGCACAAATTTATAAGATTCCTACTGCTTTCAAACGCGTAATTTTTTTTTTTATTAAAATGACTGATTTTTCGTTTTAAAATCTGTTGTTTGAAAATTTTTCAAAGGCAGTTGAAAAATTAATTCTTTTTTTGTAGCTGGTAGCTTGATTTTGATAGAGATGTCATAATGCCAGCAAAAGTCAAATGGCTAACATGGCGGCCAAAATCATTGAGTGAAACTACCTTCTCTTTTGTATAATGGTTGTAACGATATCATTCCAATGTCGAAAGTAAATTATTTGGAAGTTGTTTTTTTCAGTAATGTTTCATAAATTTTACTTACCTATATTATATGTCCGACGTCGGTTATTTTATTCAAGCAATGGTTAATACTGTGTAAACGTACATATATGGTAAGACCAGTATGAGTATGGTGAAGGTAATGCCTTTTTTGATCTCATTACCCTTTATTATTTGCATCCAGTTGGAAATGACGTCAATATGAGTTAGGAACTTATTTCGACGATTGTTGAAAATATTTTAATTGCCTTCAAATAATTAGTTACTCTTCGTTTTATAAATGTATATCGTATTAACAATTTTATACTTCTATTTTATTACGGCAGATCTTTATTTAAGATTTTATATGTTCATGTTATTAAAAACCATACGATTAACCTCTTTAACTACATTGTAGCTAAATTTAAATTTTTGTGTACTTTAATTATGAACTATTGCACAATAGAAACACTATAGTACAATAAATCCACTTGAGCTCTTAGATCGAACCGGGAATGAGAGGCAAGTAAGCTTTATTGAACTTTCTTGGAAAACTTGATACTACCGTTTTTGTGATACACTTTGAATATTTTAAAAACTAAGTATAACATTAAAATAAAGAGTGCCAACGAAAAAGTAAAAGTTTGGTCGTTATTACAAGAGCAGATAGTTGTATCCATTTGTATATTGCAAATGTATTTTGCATATTTCGTACGTATAAATATGTAAATGCATAAATTTTCGCGCTTTGCAAACATGAAATCCGTTTTTTTCAACCGACTTCAAAAAGGAGGATGTTTACAAATTATCGGAATAGTTTTTGTGTATGTATAACTTTTGACTACGGCAACCGATTTCGATGATTACTGTTTATTGAAAAGGGCTAGGCTGGTGATTGAATGAAGTCTTGGATGTTTGTTATGACTACATAAATAAAACTTACGCGGGCATATTTTTGACCCAGTTATTCGACGCTTATAAGGTAACAAAATTAGATCAACAAAAATTCCTATATGCAATATACACAAAAAGTTCCGGTTAATGTATTTCGCGCTTTTATGAACTACCCTCTTATAACGTTGCAAATGTTTGAACCATTTGATGAAATTCATACAAAAATCCTCGAATAAAAGAACAAAAATACATTATACAGGGCAGGGTAGTATATGTACATTAGGGTGGTCCAAAAATGCATGTGAAAAAGTAAGGTAGGAATTTTTATGCTCTCACCCTCTAGGATTGTTCTATACCGAAAAAAGTATACCCTTATTTTTTTTATTTTGAAATCAAAAAATATTTATAGGTCGCTCAAAGCGCCCAAAGGTTTCCATGTATTTTATATGGAGAAAAAACAACTTTTCGTAGAAATGGTATAGAATAGTTAAAAATCAATATTTTTCTACCAGAAAACTCTGTTTATCTGCAGGAGATTCCCAATAATACCCAATTGTTTGTTTAACCATTTTTCCATCGCAACTGTAATTTACAGGTCCGCCAAAAACCCACAGAAACCCCAAAAAATCCTATGGGGCGACCAATAAAAAATCGTTAGTATTAAAAATGGTTAAATAAACAATTGGGTATTATTATTGAAAGTCTCCTGAAGAGAACCAGAGTTTACCGATCGAAAAATATTGATTTTCAAGAATTCTATACCATTTCTACGAAAAAATTTATTTTCCCCATATAAAAATACATGGAAAGCTTTGAGCGCTTTGGGCGACCTCTAAATATTTTTTGATTTAAAAATAGAAAAATAGGGGTATACTTTTTTCGACATAGTACAATCCTAGGGGGTGAGAGCATTACAATTCCGACTTTACTGTTTTTGGACCACCCTAATGTATTCTTTAAGATTTCACATGTATGCATGTATAAATATGAATGTAGTTTGAACATTGTTTCTACATGTATTTTCAAAACGTTGTAACTTACATAACATAATACATAATTTTACTTTATTAATACAAGTACGTTGTGTATTAAATTTTTTTTTATAAAAGCGGCTGCTTCATTTAGCGGTTTTTTATATAAGTCCCAAATGTTTCATTAAGCGGGTTTTTCGTATAAGCCCCACATGTTCTATTAACCGGGATTTTTATAAATGACTTCCCCGGATAAAGTGTCTGAATTTCACGCAATTTGCTCGGCTCTTATATCCGAAAATTACTTGCTAAGATGGCTATTTCAGAGCAGTAAAGGTGGTTGTGGACAGTTTGCATAAGGTAGACGCAGAAGCCATTAAGGCAAAACAAAATTTCTGATGCAAAAAGTTAATCGGAGATCATAGATTCAGATATACCTATATTCTTTTTCGGTGGCATTAAAAGTATTACACACCAACAACTCGATTTCAAATGATTAAATGAATTTGTTGCAAAAATCTAGTAAATACGCAATACCTCGAAAAGGTTTAAAAATATTAAAGCAAATCACAAGAAATCACAAACAGAGAAAGTACTGAATCTGATCATTTTGTTAATCTGTTTTCATTCCAAGAATTTTCTACTTTTCATTATTGTCCAATGATATCTGATAGATTAGCGCCTACACATACTATGTGTGTTCGTGTTTGGCTGAGCTTCTCCTCCGCTTTTTGGCGTGCGCCTTGGTGTGGTCACTCAAAGGGGAAGAACCTACAGTTTTACGCCGACTCCGAACGGCGATTTTATTTTTAAGAGAAGCTGTTTTTCATGACAGGGATACATTCATTGCCATTACCTGCCGAAGGGCGTAGCTACGCTAGAAAAACGAAAAATCCACATGCTGCAACCCTTGCGGAAACATGTGCAGCATTGCCAGCTATCAGTTGTTTTTCGAAGATACCTGAATGAAGGAAAACAAAGTGGAAAGGAATTAAAAAAACACTCATCATGTGCTTGATTATTGTAAAATTGGTTAATTTTACATATTTTGAGGAAAATTATGGGTTCTGATGCATTTGCAATTATAGGCAGCAGAGTAAGAGGGCGCTATGGCAATGGATTCACAAAGGTATGCGGAGCTGTCGGGCATAGTCACCATGGGCGCATCTATGTCAGCTTCTGGTTGAATTAATAAACCACAAGCCAGAACTCCTCCTATGCCTGAAGCTCTGGTTCTCAATCCAGTTAATGCAATAACAGCTTCTTCCAAGCCATTGAAAACATGCACTTTGTTAGATCCTCCACCTGTTGCGCTTGCTTCTGCCTTCGGCCGCGTTTAGGGATTATAACCCTTACTAAGTAGAATTCTCCTTTCTGTGTTGCGGGGAAGAGGGGCTTCCGCATGTCAAAGGTATACAACATTTCTTGGGCATATCACTCCGGCTACGCCGTTCACAGTATTTTTGCGCAGAACCCACGTCGAAATTTGCAAAAAAGTGCATAGTGCAAACCGAGTTTAGTAGGAAATTGGAAACATTTGTCTTAAATAAAATGTGTATCTTTTGATTATACGTGTATGTTAAAGTTTTTGGATTCGGGTTATGCGTTTGGGCACAACAACCGAAAATCATTGTAGAAATAATTAAACCGGACCCAAGTTTTACGATGAGGGGCAACAAAGATTTTATTTTGCTCGTTTATATAAAGCAGTGGATAAAAATATACGTATATGTGAAAGGCAAGTTTATCTGTTTAAATGAAAACCACCAATATTTCTTGTAAACACACATCGATTTACATCTTTTATTTCACCTCCGACACAGAATTGTTTTCGTACAAAATTGCGCAAAAAAGCTTACTCGTTCGTTTTTAGGCATGCCCTTGTTACGAATTTCGAAAGTTCGAAAATACGATTCGGATTGCAGCATACTATTTCTACGATTCGTAGCAAAATCCGAATACGAAAAAGTTGCAGAATAGGGGTACAAGTATTGTTTTCAATTATGCTCGCATGTGAAAGAGGGGCGTGAGAAGAAAAGGGACGAGTACACATGCGTCTGTACCGTCAAGTCGTTTCAACTTTCTTGCTTTGCTTTTGACATTTTCGGTGTTTCCCATATAACAAAAAAAAAATAAATTTCAACCAATAACTTACTTACTAAAAAATTGTTTATTATAGCTTAAAATCATGGTAACCAATAGAGCTAAATATGTTGTACAAAAACACATAAACAGAAGTTCACAAAATTTGATATAAAACCAGTCTTCGATTTAAATAGTTAACTTTTTACTGCGTATGTTTATTTTACGAGGAGGAATCATCGAAAGCCTAACCCCGTCAGTGTGAGACTTTAGCACAAACTAAGCTTCCTACCGTCATGTACCGTTCCACCGTCATGGATTTCGTCTAGATTATAACACTGTGTGACTGATAAGGTTATAGATCTATTCTCTTCTTCTTCTTCTTATTTGGCGCTGTAATCGCCAAAGCGATTTTGGCCGAGTTCAACAAAGCACGCCAGTCGTTTGTCTTCTGTGCCAACTGACGCCAATTGGAAATACCAAGTGAAGCCAGAATCATAGTTGCCAACTTGGTGCTTTAAGCACAAGATTTAGTGCTTTTTGAAAATTAAAACGCCTAAAAAAATTATTTAGTGCCTAGTGCCTTTTTTAGTGCTTTTTTTCTGAACTAAAATTACTTCGATATAGTCAAGACCTGAAATAATTTTTTAATATTTAAAGCTGTGCCAGTACTGAATTGACAAAAATCTACAAATTTAAATGCACGTAAATACAACCATGATTGATAAAAAGCTGACCTTGCAAACCCACCTTGTTCAATTATATTCGCCTTGAAAATGCTAGTAGATATGCGAGTAAGTTAAGTATTTCTTTTTTTCTTTTCAAATTATTAGTAAAAATTTTTATTTTTGTACCACCCGAGTAAAACACATCTGAGCGATTCACAACGGTGTCGTAAGTGTCGTATTGTTGTATGTCGTAAACTTTAAAAGCTTAAATAAATGTTTAGAGAACTTTAAACGTCAACCAACTATTATTTAGCACAACAAAAAATCATAATATGACTTTGTTGGTACTTTGCGAACTCCTTTAATATATTTCTTAGGCGTTTATTTCACCGTTGTGAATACCCCAATCGTTTCTTGGTGCTGAATCCAAATCTGGCCGCACAATTACTCTAGCACTAGAATTTTGAGATATCCTAACCTCAAAGAGCCAAAATCCCGGTTTTTGGCGATATTTGAGGGTATATAATGAAAACATAAATTTGTTTGCTCATTTCTACTGAGAGCATGATTTTCATTGGTTGGGATTCGATTTTTCTTTCTTGAGATATATCAGTTTTAATGCGCAGTACTTCGGTATTACGTCGTAAGCATGAGTCATTATAGCATGTGGCTTTTCAGTCGTAATGAGCGAAAAAGTTTTGTTTATTGATTTATGTATGCAATCTTGTAAATATTGTTAAATTTTTGTTTTTGTTAAATACATACAAACTGTTATGGAAAAAGCATTCATTGATTCAAAACCATTTGGTGCTTTTAGTGTGGCAAAACGCTTTTTTTCCACGTTTTTGGTGCTTTTTGAAAAACAAAAGTTGGCAACACTGGCCAGAATACTTTCAGAGCTGGAGCATCGGTGTCCATTCGAACGACATGGTCAAGCCAGTGGAGCCGCTGTATTTTCACTCGCTGCACTATATCCATGTCGTTGTAAAGCTCATACAGCTCATCGTTCCATCGTCTGCGGTACTCGCCGTCGCCAACGCAAAAAGGCCCGTAAATCTTCCGCAAAATCTTTCTCTCGAATACTCCAAGAGCCGCCTCGTCGGATGTTGTCATTGTCTATGTTTCTGCGCCATATACCGGGCATGATGAGTAGGGTGGCCAGATGCGCTGATTTAATCAGTACGTGTGCTGATTTTTATACCCGAGCGCACTTGTGCACAAGGGTATTATAACTTTGTTCACATAACGGTTGTTTGTAACAGGCAAAACGAATCGAGATAGATATAGACAAATGTATACATAAATGATCAGAATGAAAAGAGAAATCGATTAAGCGGTGACTGTCTGTCCGTCCGTCCGTCTGTGCACACGATAACTCGAGTAAAAATTGAGATATCTTAACGAAACTTGGTACGTGAACTTCTTTTGGGCGTGGGACGGACAGTATTGAAAATGGGCGAAATCGGATAATAACCACGCCTACCTCCCATATAACGGTAATTTTAAGAAATACGAAAACTGCGATATTTTAGTAACTACTGAAGATAATTCACTCAAAATTCATACTTACAATGAGTTTCAGACGGAAAACAGGAATATTATAAATTTTTGGAAAATGGGCGTAGCCACGCCTACTTATGGTTACATGTGTATATCTTGGTAACCGCAGCACCAATGTCTTCCAAACTTGGCACAGTTGTTGGCCTTAATACAGCATACTAAATGGCTGAAAATTTTAAAAATCGGACAATAACCACGCCTACCTCCCATATAATGGTAATTTTCAGAAAAACGAAAACTGCGATATTTTAGTAACTACTGAAGATAATTCACTAAAAATTGATATTTGCAATGAGTTTTAGACGAAAAATAAGAATATTACAAAATTTTGGCAAATGGGCGTAGCCACGCCCACTTATGGTTACATGTGTATATCTTGGTAACCGCTACACCAATTTCTTCCAAACTTGGCACAGTTGTTGGTCCTGGTACAGCATACCAAATGGCCGAAAATTTCTAAAATCGGACAATAACCACGCCCACATCCCATATAACGGCAATTTCGAGAAATACAAAATCTTCGATAAATCAGTAAATATTGAAGCTAATTTATTCAAAATTGATGATTGCAACAATTCTTTACCAAGAAATACGTTTATGACAAAATTTTGGAAAATGGGCGTAGCACCGCCCACTTGTGATCATATATATGCATCTCGCTAACCGTTCTAGCAATTTGTACGAAGCTCGGTATGGTTATTGGGCTTGCCACATTAAAGCAAACCGTTGAAAATTGTTGAAATCGGACTAAAATTGAGGCCGCTTTTCATATAACGGTAAATTTCAGATATGCTTGAAATTTCAATATTTCGAAATTTAAGGACGCTAATTTACTTAAAATGTATACACCCCGGCTTATCATGTAGCGGTAGCTTTCGGAAAGGTGGAAAACATATATTTAATACTTGCGCCGGGTATTTAATGTTCGGCTCCGCCCGAACTTAGACTTTCTTACTTGTTTTCTATTGTACTGATTTTTAAGAGCCCGAAATCATTACGCAAAATCTACTGATTTTTGAGTTTGTACTGATTTTTACATCTAATACTTTTGTAAATTCGTGTAATTGACATTTACTTGAGGTTTACATGTTCAAAACAATGGTTTTTGACAACTCATACGTGTGAGCAGATTGAAAGCATTAATTAAATTTAGACCATTATTAAAAAGGTGTCAGCTTGCAATTGTTTCGTTTCCTAAGATTTCGCAAAATAACAAACTGTTTGGATTCAACCCAACCCAATTTCACTATTTGCAGGTTTTACAGGATTTATAGGAAAAGCTGGTTTCGCCATTAATAAATCTTATGAAAGGTGGTGGTGAGTTAATCATATATTAAGTACACTGAGAAGATGACAATAAGAGATAATCTTTCGATTATAATTAAACATCCACTGTCAGTATTTCAAACTTAATAAGACTACTGCTACGGTGCAATGTAAGTTCTAAAAATTTGGAAAATGTTCAAACTACCGACTCTTGGATATGATATATGTAGCTTTACTTTGATTTTTGATGTTCGACCACCTGTAATTTTACTTGCACATACACGTTTAACACTATTAAATTTCATTCGAACTCGAAAATTCGTTTGCCGATAATTCGGTAATATACCTTTTAGTCAACATTTTAATGTGAATGTTGTATTTAATAAGCACACCAACTAAATATGTTTCAAATTTTTAGCTTAAAATATGCAAACAGATTCTGACTCGAGCTCGTCTTCTACTGAAACTGAATTGGCTACAATTATTTTTTTTTTCTCAATTCTTATAAATTTTCTAGAAAGTTTGAGACTTCAACTCACATGTCTTTTTTATAGAATTAACTATATTTTTTATAAAAAAATTAAATTAAGTAAGGAAAGAAAAATTTTTCAAAACTTGTCAATACATTTTACTACTATTTTCCTGAGCTGTACATACATACGTAATACCATTGATTTGTTTTAAAGTAATGAATTTTTGTATTGATAATACTTTACGTATTTAAAAGTATATTAATTATTTTTTTAAATTAATGCTCTGTTACTTGGTTGTTATATTTTAATAATAAAAAATACGCTTAAAAATGAGCTGATTTTTATGGCTCTGTACTGATTTTTGATCCCAACTGTACTAATTATGTCCCTATAATATCTGGCCACCCTAATGATGAGTGACTTATAGAGTGGGGTTTTCGTACGTCGAGGGAGGACTTTGCTCCTGAATTGCTCAGTCCAAAGTAGTACTTGTTGGCAAGAGTGATTCTGCCTTGAATTTTCATGCTGACATTATCGGTGTTAATGCTGGTTCCCAAGTAACCGAAATTCTCTACTTTCTCGAAATTATAACTGTCAACAGTGACGTGGATGCCAAGGCGCGAATGTGCTGATTGTTTGTTTGATGACAGGAGATACTTCGAATTGTCTTCGTTTACCACCAGACCTTTGCTTCTTTGTCCATCTTGGAAAAGGCAGAACAGACTTCTTGGTTTTTCTTACCGATGATGGCAGTGTCATCGGCATAAGCCAGCAATTGTACGCTATTGTAGTAAATTGTTCCTGAGTGGTTCAGATCTGCAGCTCTTATTATCTTCTCTAACATCAGACTAAAGAATTCACATAAAAGGAAGTCGCCCTGTCCTAAACCCCGATTGGTGTCGAACGGCTGGGAGAGGTCTTTCCCAATTCTGGCAGAGCTTGTGGTATTAATCAACGTCGTTTTACACAGCTGTATGAGTTTTGAAGGGATGCCAAATTCAGACAAATCTGCGTATATGCAACACCTTCTAGTGCTGTCGAAAGCGGCTTCGGAATCGACGAATACATAGTGTGCGTCGATCCTATTCTCGCGAGTCTTTTCGAAGATTTGGCGTATTGTGAATACCTGATCTATAGTTGGATTTTCCAGGCCTAAAGCCATATTGATAAGGTCCAATCAGTTCATTGACGGTGGTATTCAGTCTTTCACACAATACATTCGATAAGACCTTGCAACCTATGATTAGAAGGCTGATCGACTCCATTGTCATTGACTGGGGACTCGGGTTCGTCTTCTCCACTGCTTTTAGTGATTCTGCCGTTCAAAAGGGTCGAAAAGTGTTCCCTCCATTATTTGAGTACGTTCTAGACATCGGTTACTAGGTCGAAATGGGTGTTCCTACAGGAGTCTTGAAACCATCCGTAAGTCGCCCAACTCTCTGCTAAAAATTTCCGGTGTTTTTTCTGTAAGCCAGCATTTCAAACATTTTTTCTGCAGCTCCTTGATACTCCTCATCGTACCAGTAATGAGCGGAGACGTGGTGAGAAGTGTGAGAGTCGAGCGGCGAATCCATTGGCCGTCTGTTTGGATTGCAGCTTTTCGACGTTGAACTTTCAATTGCGTTGTTGGGAGTCCTTTTTTGCTGCACCGAGGTGGGGTCGTATATTGGCTGCATCAATATGGTGATGCGAGTCGATGTTTGACCCTCGGAGTGTAGACGTTCGTCCATTAGAGTGAACGCCGGTCTCTCTCCCACCACAAATCCAACACCGACTTGCGTCCCTTTACGTAGCAACTGCAGTAGACGTCGCAAGGCTCCAGGCTTACCTTCCTTGCCTTGTCCATCGCATTTGATAGATGGCGGTGACGTCAGCCTTTATTTTCCCTAGGACATCAACCAGCCGGGCAGAGGCACCTTCGCGATTAAGGATTCGGATATTCCAGGTGCATACCCTCAAATCATAGTCCTTCCTATGTTTGCTGTGATCATCATCAAAAGAAGGGAGTGTCATCCGAGGCATGTGTTTTTTTTCATTGGTCAGGGTTTTAACGTGGCGGGACCCAAACCCAGCGTACGCGGGGTGTTACGGCCTCCCACTTTAGCTCACTCGCAAACTAGTTTTCGGTCGCTACTCAGAGGATTCATGGATATAAATATCCGGACGTAGTGAGCTGCGGTTTGAACCGTAAGCACACGAATCACTGCTGGCCACTCCCAGGTGAATGGATGTCAATAGCTTTGCAGTACTGGCGAATGTACAAAACATAGTGGTCAAAGGCGAATATCTCAACTAAACCCTTTAATGTATTTTTTAAATTCGTAGCTCTACATACCTCTATAGTAAATCAAGTAGCCGGACCAGACGTTATTCAAAATAAAAAATGTAAAAAATAAACTTTTCCATATACTCTGTAATATTTCTCCGCAATTTTGTAAGGTAAACTAAAAATTTATAATCGTTTCTTTGCAGCGAAATATCTTTTAAATTATATACATATGGATGTGTAAATATGAGGACTAGGAATGTTAATGCAGAGATCGCGGACTATTTAAGGTCCCGATAATTCCGGGATTCTTGGCAAGTAATCCCAGGATTTTCGGGATTTGTAATTTGCACTGATAGCAATAATAGAAACTCTTTTTCTGGACCAGTATTGGCTATAATTCTTTTTTATTTAAAATTAATATCTTTTAATAAATATCTAGCTCATTATACATATAATACCGCGCGATAGTAAATTTTAAACACAAATATCAATATATTCGCGAAACTATGAGCCAAAAATAGTAAAATTGCGTTTTTAGTTTTTCCCTCTGATGTCAGTAATTTAAAATGATTTCAAAAATTCAGAGAAACGTGCTTAGAGAGGAAGTATGGGTATAAAATTAATGAGGAAATCCTGTAGAATTTAAACAGTTTCAAGTTTCTGGTGCAGAAGGGCTGGTAAATATTGAAAATGTCATTTTAAAATTTTATCCTTGAAATTTCGCAATATTTGTTTTTGAAGGAATTATATGCTAAGGGCTTATATAAACTCAATAACATCCTCGAGTTTCGTTCTTCTAACTTTGTCAGCTTAAAAATTACCTATTCGTCCCAGTGAATCCAAAAAATGTAAATTTTTTAAAGTCTTATGAAATTTCCTATTGCATTTGTTACCCATATTTTTGTTCTACATTGCATTGAATTTTTTTAACAATTTTTGGAATTAATCATATCTTTGAAATTGCAAGGTCCTTCAATATAAATCCTGCGGTCAGAGAGAAAAAATAAAAACGCCACTTTAAATAAAAAAGTAGGTTTCAAACCCATTTACTATTATTTATTTCATGGTAGGAGAGCTTCTCAAACAATATAGAAGCAAATTTTTCGGTTCAAGTTGTTGAAAAGTAATGAATATCTAAATCCCGGGACTAATCCCGGGATCCCGGAATTGTGATAACGACATCCCGAAAATCCCTGGATCAGAAAAAGCCGAAAAATTAACAAAAATTAATTAAATTAAAATTAATTATCGAGCAAGCATTTCCTGGTACTATTTTTGAATATCTAGGCAACAATTTGGAAAAAAAAATTTGCCCCAAACTGGCTACACCCATGTAAGTAAGCGCATAGAATTCAAGCGAAGTGTCGAAGTCAAATCGAAGTGATTTTGTTTTTGTTTTCTTCGCTAATCTCGTCGTCTTCCCGGTCGCTCGTATGTGTGTATGTTTGTATATGTGTTAAACTACAATGCATAAACGCGACTACTCCATATGCAAGCATGTAAAGAGTACCCCTAAGGGTCAAGGAGTTACCCGAAATTAATTTTTTCAAAACCACCCACCAACCAGTTGCAAAACCACCTAAGTCGCCGTTGTTGCAAAAATGAGATTTGGTAACCCTGAACTCCAGTCATCAAAACCACCCATCAACCAGTTGAAAAACCGCCTCCTCTATAGCATTAGTTCCGGATAAAACAGTGATGTTAAAGCGTTACTATTTTCCTCTGGTCTCTGCGTGTGCGATAGGTATTCACAATTGAAAAAGTATTACATGATTTTATAATGCAAGGAAAGGGTTGCCATTGTTTGCCTTCAATTGCCAAAGTTTACGGGCTCACGTACAGGATCTTCAATTAGACAGAACAGCATCATCGTCGAATTTTCTAATTCTTTCAGAGACGTGGCTTTAGAAATTCTTAATTTTGATATAGTAATTCAATTTAAAAGCCCAATGACGAGAGAAGGCGGATTTGTAATCTACCATAACACACATGGTGGAGTCCGTATTGTTACTCCACAAATAGAACTCAACGCACAAAAACTGGAATCAATGTCTGTTCAAATTTCTAAAGTGCGAGAAAATGTACTTGTTAATACAGATTGGACCATGAGAGAGGAGTTATATTTGTGGCAATTTATATTTCTCACAATCAACCAGTAAATAACATTATTGAATTCATTCCCGAGAGTTTAATAAAATAAACACCAGAAGTATCGCGGATCCTTAAAAAAACTAAAATAAAATTCCGATGATTTTAACTTTGGATTTCAATGTGAATTATGCGTTGCTCCCTATGATTGAGTTCCTCGGCATCAAATGAAATTTAAAAATGTTCAGCGGTCGCACCAAATCTACAATACGATCGAAAACAATCGTTAAAGCTGTATTTCAAAGATATATTGATCACATCGAAGCTAAAGCATTTATTTCATATTTTAATTACCATAAGCCACTCGTCCGTTTGGTAGAAATTTGATCATGAGTCTAGATAATAATAAAATTTAAAACTAAAAATTATAAGAACGTATTAACTTCGTACCAATGTTACAACAAACAAACGCATTCGGCTCACTCTCTCGTCTTATCTGCTCTCACTCTTTGAAAGCGTCTAGGAAAAACATGTTGCTGAAAATTGGAGAGAAATCGGTGGTCATTTAGGGCGAGGCCACGCAATGACCGGCAAAGCGGCGAGCGGCTAAAAATTAAACATATGAAATCAATGTTGCCAACTTAGTGCTTTTAGCACTAAATTTAGTGCATTTCTTAATTCAAAATGAGAAAATTTTTGAGTTTGGTGCTTGGTGCGTTTTTTTTGCTTTTTTTTTTAGTTTGAAGACACCAAAACTGTAAATCTGAAGCAAAAATGCAAGTTAAATTTAGAGCAATTCGAAGTTCGTAAGGAACTTTACAAAAATGGAAATAACATCATAGCACAATGACAATCATAAGCGAAAGAGCATCTGTATGTCAAAAAATATGTGGCAGCACTTTCAATCATGCCAGAATTACATACGGTAATTTGCCATTGCCTGCAAAAACGTCCATGTTGCTGGGACCAGGAATCGATCTTTAGACCTTTAGCTTGGGCTGAATTTGTTATATTTTTAACAAATATTAAACGAAGCAATAGCATCTCCTAACAGTAAAATGAATAATCGAGTAGGCAGCTGGTTTTTACACAAAAATTTTTTCCACTATACGCCGGTGGATGCGCTAAAATGAGACGCTTAAAAAGGGAAACCAAATTTTGTTATGTTTCAGGTGTGAAGCGACCGGAAAGAAAAGTTCTTTACGTTCCTTTAGTTCTCGAGATCATAAAAGACTACATGTAGATTTAAACTTCCACACTTTCACATATTTCCTGAAACTTCATTTTTTGTTGTTACTTTCGTTTGATAGGAACTGTAGACAAAATTAAGCAAAAAGAAGAAAAATTAATATTTAAACAGCGCAAATCTAAACGGAACGGCAACGCTGGACACAGCTGCAAATTAGAAAATAAGAACAAAAATGATTACGTCGCGTCGTTTGGACGAATATATTTGAATTTATAGAAAACATAATAAATTCGACCGCCGAGCAAGAAGCATTAATTTGTATTAATTTGAATCGGCATAAAATTTTATATGCATACAAAGTCCATTAAATCCTCCAATTAAAAATTGAGTCCTTTTTTCGAGGAAAAACGCGATTTTTATCGGGTTTAGCGCTTTTTCAAATTCAAAACTTGGCAACGCTGTATAAAATGCTATTGAAGTGGCCACGCACTGAGCGGCATTTTTGTATGGCGCCACTCAGCCGCTCGCCGCTTTGCCGCTCATTGAGTGGCCTCGACCTTAAGGGTTGCTCAACTCGATTTTCAATTTTTACCAAATCGCGCACCTGAAATAAATCTTCGTTAAAAATATCGTCTATTTACCACAAATATCGATGTAAATATCGGAAATTTCGCACACACCATAGCAAAAGACCGTAAACTAATCTAAAATTTAATTCAAAACATTTTTCACGTGAATAATTAATTAATGGTTAACTAGCGAAAATTTGTTAGTTGATAACTATTGATTCCAATAACTTTTTGAGCTCAAAATTGAGAAGAACCTTTAGAATATCTTCAGAAACTATAATACAAAAACATCCGCACTCATAATTTGTTAGAGTTAAACAACTTATTTACCATCAGGGCTTAGTTGGGTTAAAATCTTTTCCGCTTTTTGCTTAGATTCTTAAGTTTTACGGAATATATTTTAATCCAGCTCAAAAAGTGGAATAATGTTTTATGTTATATAATCAAAATAAATGTTAATATATCGATTGTATATCAATGATAGAAGTTTTTATTGCTATAATCGCTATTACCCATAAAAAGTTATACAATGGATGTTTAAAAGTATACATAACTAATTTTCCAGTGACGTGAATGTGTATTTATAGGATCAGTTTATATGCTTGGATGGTAAAATGCATCATTTGTAATTCAAGCATTCCAGAAATATGTGATGTTTCAGAAAAGATTAAAAGAGTTCAAATAAGGCGGCAAAAAAATACGGCGATTAAGAAACTCACTTCACATTTATGCATTCTCAACGAAAGAATCTATTGCAAAAATATTCAAGGTAACCTACGACAGAGGGTATGTGGACGACTTTGAAAGCAAAAGTGGAATGGTAAGAGCAAAAATTAATGTGGAAAAAATCAAAGGCCCCAACTGGAGAATTTTGTGACAGTAAATAATTACCAACTTTTTGATTTACTTTGCTTTGAAGATGATTCTTTCTTGCAACGGAATGTCAGAAATTGGGCAAATTATGTATAAGCAACTGAATATACTTATTGCAAAAATCATTTCCATATCTTCATAACTGTACTTTTTTTAATATCTTTGAACTTTTTTCGATGCTCGGTAACTGATAAAAATAAAGCTTGTTTTTGCTTCTCGCTTCTCGTGAAGAGACTGTTATACTTTTGAACAAGAGTCACTCCACTTTCTGCACTGTCAAAGAAGAATCTCTTTTGATCGCTTTGATCGTTTTGAACTAACCCCTATTGTTCTTTTTTTAGTTTCTCTTCATTTTGATGTGATCGTCCCATCCTGGTTGATTTGTTCCCTTCAGTGTTTAAAAGTACAGTGGTAGCCATTCCTACACGTAAATTGGAACGATTTTAACCCACCCACATAGCCCCAAAAGGTCAAAAAGCTATGAGTGCGGATGTTGTATTATAGTTTCTGAATGTGTCCTAAAGGTTTTTTCCAAATTTTAGCTCAAAAAATTTTTGGGATCAATAGTTATCAACTAATTTTCGCTAGTTAAAAATTAATTTTTTATTTACGTAAAGAATTTTTTAAATAAAATTTTACGTTAGTCGATTTCATGGTCTTTTGCAATGGTATGTGCGACATTTAGCTCGATATTTGTGGTAAATAGACGATATTTTTGACGAAGATATATTTCAGGTGCGCGACTAACCATTGTAATACAAAAAACCAAAAATATGTTACACATCGTCTAAGCCCATGCATTTTTTAATTAAAAAGCATAATAAGATAAATGCGACACTGTGCTAGCTGTTTTGTTGTTGGAATTGCTACATATTGGTATCATTCCTCTCATTTCGCTCACTTCATTTTTTTGCTGTAATTGTTACCATGGTTGCCACAATTGGTAACTTTTTACCAAAATTGGTAACTTTTAAAAGGTTTAGTAACTTGGTAAATTGTGTTTCATTTTGGTAACTTTTACAACTAAATATCTATTTGCATTACTAGAAAGAAATGAATTATGTTTTACATTTATAAAAACTCTTCATGGCAGCACTACTGACACTTCTACAAAATTACATCGATAAAATTAGATTCATCTCATATTCGAATACTGGAAATATTTGAATTACAGTGGCAGCACCAAGGGCTGCCCTTCTAACACAACTTTCGAATTT
Source organism: Rhagoletis pomonella (assembly GCF_013731165.1). Taxonomy (NCBI): domain Eukaryota; kingdom Metazoa; phylum Arthropoda; class Insecta; order Diptera; family Tephritidae; genus Rhagoletis; species Rhagoletis pomonella. The sequence continues at coordinate 2,780,353 of NW_023458557.1, read as the reverse complement.
TAACGATAAATTTTGAATTCTACCATCTCACATTTTTTTAAATCGACATGTATTTCGACCCACTGAATCCGAATCTGAGATCCGTTTTACACGTATACTAAATTATGAAAAACCGAAAAAATAGCAAAAAAAATTTGCAATTTTCGCAATTTACTCGACATTTTCTACGAGTTAAATGGATGGTTAAAAGCACCCGCAACTTTTTTTGTGTACCGGTGCCATTATTCCGTGAGTGCCATTGCGGCACATTCCGAACGAAAAACGATACTGAAAATGGCACAACCCCGAAACCGATTTGTCTCCAAACCAAATTTGACAAGGGATGATGGAAAATCATTCCAAATTACACCATACTCCTACCCTGTCGGAAACACCAACAACGAAAATGAGAATAACGGCACATGCAGTAATTAATTGATAGCAAATTATTTTCTAGTAAAAAAAAAATATTATAACTGTCAATGCCATTTTCAATCTTGATAATTTATCATGAAAACAGATTTAAACTTCTGTGCTAGAACTGGGTCTTGATAAATAATCAAAAATCGACAAATTATAAAAATATTGAATTTATTAAGTCACAGAAACTGGCTGTAAGTATATACACATTTGTTAATAAATATAGCAGTTTTATTCAGTATTTTTTTTTCTCAGTGAAGAAGTGAAGATTTTGGTAGTGAAGATTTGGTAACCTTTGGTAACTTTTCTTAAGTGATTTTGGTAGAAAAAAATGTTGGCGAGTGGCAATCATGATTGTTACAGAATTCCGCTGCTGGCTACCTATGAATGCTACCACTTTGCAATGGGGTGCCCTCATAGTAGGGGTATTCTCGAAATCTTGCATGTAGCATGGATTGTATGATATGCAAATTTACTATTCCAAATTTGCAAGAGTACGAGAGCCCCCCATACAATAACAAGATACAAGAAAAAAATTAGTTGAGCGAAATGGAGGAATGAGAGGAATATGTAGCAACTCCAGCAACAAAACAACTAGCACAGGGTCGCATTTATCTTGCTATACTTTTTTGCAAAATATATAAATGGGTTTCGTCGTAGCATATTTTGCAGAGATAGGAAATTTGTTTCTCATGTATTTTGTTGTTGTGTGCTTGCAAGTTATGCAATCCGTGGTGCGTGCAATGGCTTTGCAAGATTTCGAGAATACCCCGAGTATTTCAAGTTTGGAATAGTATTTTTGCATTTTGTGTAAGGATTCGAAAATATTCAATCTATAACTCTTATCGGCGAAATAAAAAAAATTATCATCTATTAACTGTTATGCCACAAAGTTTTCGCGATAAAACTTATAATTGTCTCTGATTTTTAAAAATAATTTTTTCTTGCATAACAAATTATAGTTCTATTTATAAAATAAAAGCTGTTATTGTAGTTAAATTATAAACTCAGGGCTGTAAGTACTTATATAAATACGATAACATGTTAATAACATTCAAATTATTGCAAACATATACTTAACATAACTTACACTCGTGATTGTGCCCTTAGTGTAGTTAATATAGAAATTGTCATAAATAGTCTGCGTTGGATGAAACTTATACGAAAATCACTTTTGCCAACTTGGCGCTTTTCGCACTAAATTTAATGCTTTTCTTTATTCAAAGCGTGAACATTTTTTAGGTTGGTGCTTGGTGCGTCTTTTGGTGTTTTTTTAAGTTTGAAGACACCACACCTGTAAATCTTAAAAAAAAATCTAAGCTAAATTAATAGCAATCGAAAATATTTTAGCAACTTTACAAAAATGGAAACAAAATTATAGCACACTGACAATCATGATTCAATTATTAAAGGTTTTGCAAGTAGCTATTTTCTAAAATTTGACACTCCCACCAACAGGGATGGTTTTTGGAAGCAGGAGAAAAAGGGAGAATTCACTCACACTTCCTAAATGGTAGGGAAATTCTACAAAAAGGCATGGATAATGGTGCATCGTGGTGCTTTAATACAAAAACGAATTTTATTTAATTATTTAATTTAAACCAGCTTATTTACATCAAATATAACCCCTGATTGTTATTAAAAATAAATTTTGCTATGAATATACCAAAGTTGCGTACGCCAGACGGCGCATAACTCAAGAATGGATGGTCCCCTTAGAGCTATTTTTTATTGTTTTTCTGGCTTGTAAATTCTTTGCAGAGAACGTATATTTATAGAGAAGGTCCAAGAACGAATCAGCGTGGAAACTGTCAAATACCAACAAAACTGGCGAAGCGCATTTTAAGAGCGGCAAGCCAGAGACTATCGAATTTTAACAGAGCCCAGCCAGAAGCAAAATAAATTTAACAGAAATTGTCTCATCAAAGCAAATGCATGTTTTTCTTGTTAGACGCGAAATGCTGATGGCTTTTTACGTTTTTACCTCGCTTTTATTGTTCTTTAAATTGGTTAATTATTTAAAATAAATGCATGCATAGGTCGAAATATGTAATATGTACATATTGTGTACATGCATATGTATGCGAGAGATACAATTTTGTGAATCTAAAAAGTGAAAGTTATGCAAATATGTAGTATGCAATTGGCAAATTCGTGGGTGATTTGCCGTCGGCATTTGGGTTGAAAAAATCGACTTTTACTTTTTTACCGATTCATATGGTAGATGCTACGCTATTTTCAATGCAACAAACCGCAGTTTTCTAGCTGCCTTAGTTTTTCCCCAAATTCACTTTAAAGATGGACACATTGACCAAAAAACGCAAATGCGCACTGTTTGGTGATTTGGTGTCGGCATTAAAAGCGACGAAAATCGGTTTTTATATTTTTAACGATTCTAGTGGTAGTTTATAGGTACGCTATTTTCAATGCAACAAACCGCAGTTTTCTAGCTGCCTTAGTTTTCTCACAAATCCACTTCAAAGATGGATACATTGACAAAGAATGCACAAATGCATTGATTGCACTGCACGTGTTAACTTCAAAGTTGTTTTTGTCGAAAAGTTATTTATATTGAGAAAAACTGTGCATTATCATTTTTCACTGCTATACTCGTATTATATGTAAATAATGGGGCATATGCATAGTTAAAATAAAGCCGACACTAAAGTTAGTTACAGCTTTTTCATATCACTTTCAGTGGACTAGGCATCTGTGAAAAAAAAAGATGCAACTAACTTTCTTCTTATTTGGGATTGACAAACTTAAACTTAGAGTAGACTTTATTTCATATACGAATGTGCCCCAATAGTTTTGGAGTCAAATGAAAATGCATTTCCCCATGCATATGTATGTACATACGTACTCCATTAACTGATAACGTTTTTACATGCATACATATATATGTTGTAGTTATGTGCATATTACTGCCAAAATACTACGCCCATACACACAAATATACATATTTACAACTCATTGCACATAATTACACGCATACTCAAATACAACAATAACTATTTCTTTCATAACCGCATGCGCGAATTTCTCAAGGCCAAGTAAATTCATTCATAAAAATAACCGCAGCACATCTCCCCGCAAATTCATCTCCATCAAGCGCAAATTTTTCAATCCGACACAAAAATTCTAAAATCTTAAAATGAAGAAATCTCGGCCAGCCAAGTGAAAAGTGGCAACTATTTCTCTATATCCAGTAAAATAAGTTATCTCGAATTTTGGAAATTTTTGGTAATTTTTGGCAAAACACTCTATTTCTATGTTCCATATCAATATTTCAATCATTAACTAGTTTTTGAGATGTAATTTTAATAAACATTAAATAAAAGTGTACGTTTTCTGCAGGAAAATACATTGATTTTTTTTTAATAAAATCAAAACTTCTAAAATCGCAAAAATATGTGGTTTTATCGGAAGTTCACAGATGTAACGTGGCAACTTAGCTCGTTTTCATATTTTTCGGTCCGAAATTGTAAAATTTTTGTCCATGCCGCGCCACAATTTTTGTACAGGTGGGTCAATGTGCCTTGAACAAAATTTATATATATACAAAAAAATTATTTTATTTATTTTTTAATATTAAAAATTTCTATACTTCCAAGCGTTTATAAAAATATATTTACATATATGCACGAACGATTTTTAATATTTTTCATCCCTAAGCAAATCTTCAGTACCATAAAAGATTCAAACACATCAAAGTACAAGCAATGCAATGTTCAACCTAGTGCTACTCCACTGTACATGTGTATATGAATGTATGCATGTATGCGTGTAAAAAATGTCAATTCCAGTTGGTCTTTAACCCATTAAGCGGACATAGTTTTTTTGGTTTCAGCTGGTTGCAACTGTTAATGAAGCACAATTTTTATGTTTAATCTTTATGAAAGTTACATGTATCGTCCAGAACATGGTTACATGCAGAATTTTAAATTAATTAATATTATTCACCATACAAAATGTACGAGTATTGCTTTATTAAATGCAAACTTACGCGAAAATCTAAATATTTCGCAAACATGGGGTTAATGGTTTCGCGCACGTGCCAATCTGGTGGCGATTCGCAGAAATTGAATAATTTGTGTTGATGGAAGCGGCGCGGGGAAGACGAAAGCAGAACAATCGTGTATATGTATGTTTATATGTACATTTATAAATGCATGCATACTTACATTTTCATTTGTTTGTCTTTTTGGATGCATGAAAAATTTGGTAGGAGAAATATTTATTGAAATGAAGTTTACAAATATGTGCTTTATAAATTTAGGTTTAGTTATTAATAAATTAGATATGTAAATGACAATGTGGGGGACAAATAAGCACATGAGTAGCGAAGCTGCGACCCATCCAATGGCAACTTCTTGCACTAGAAAATATTTGAAAACTGCATTATTTCCATAAATATTGAAAATTTTGAAAAATTTCTTAAATAGTTTCGGCTTAGATTAACGAGATTTTTACTAATTGCTGAGAAAATCCAACGTTTTCAGATTTTTTGTATTTTTAAAAAAAGCTTCCAAGTCGAAAATAATTAAAAACTGGATTATTTCCATAAATATCAAAAATATGGAAAAATTTCATACAGACTTTCGACTTAGTTTTGTGAGATCTCCAAAACAAATGGAAAATAATTCTTTTCACTGTTTTTTTTATCCAATACCACAGTTTTTTACTTGAAATTAACACAAAAATTGGAAAATGTTATATAATATTTTCGATTTATTTTAACGTTGTGTGTACAAATCACCGAGAAGAAACTATTTTTTCCCTTAAAAACTCTATTTACAAAAAAATCTAATACCAAAAAAGTTTTATAATTGAAAATCTAACAAAATATTACAAAAATCGAAAAATGCTATATAACATTTTCGATTTATTTTCACGGTATTTGTAGAAATCACCGGGAAAAAGGATTTTTTATCAAAAAATATTTTCACAAAAAACACAAACTCATGGGACTTTTCTATTTGCAATTATTAATAAAATATCACAAAAATCGGAAAATGTTTTATACTATTTCCGATTTAATTTCATGTTACTTGTACAAATCATTGAAAAAATAATTATTTTTTTTTTACTTGGGTTTTCTATTTGAAAATTTTGCAAAAAATATCACAAAAATCATCAATATTCATATTTAATTAACATTCCAAACGCTCTCGTGAGATTTAGCTCTGTTAACGTTCTTCTTTTCTGCTTTGTATTTTGCTTTCGCTGTTAAGTATTCCAAATATTTGTCGCTCTTAAAATGCGCTTCGCCAGTTTAGTTGGCACGAAAAATGTGGCATTCACAGTTCTTGGACCTTCTCTATAAATATACGTTCTCTGTTCTTTGCGGTACCATTTACAATAGATAGATATGAAGAAGCTACTTGTTTGTGGAAAAATTATGGAGTTTTGATTAAACAACGCCAAATAAAAACATTTGGAGCTTACGATTCTTTCGCGATTATGGCTCGATTGCTTCGAATATGCTAATTTGAATTCTTTGATATTGCACTATTAGTGTTCTGGGGAGATTATGCCGCCGTCAGGATATTAAACATTGGCTTATACAGTCGCGATTGGCGCTTCATGCCGGACGACAGGAAGAATAAAAAGGACACGCAGCTACTGAACGACTGAGACAGGGAACGTGATCTACATCGTCAAATGAGAAGTGCCGTAAGTGTGCAATTATATCGCGCCATTGACTAAACCGAGCTGTCGTGTTTTACGATTGGCCCCATGGACGCGCTTTGCTAATATTATATTGCTATCGATAATTTTGATCGCTAAAGGTCTCCAACAGAATAGCAGGCGCGCTTAACAACATGCAACGTTTAGTTACATGCCCCTCATACTGCCCTATTTGCCTGATTACACTTTGCTTCTGTTACTTTTCCATATTGCGTACTTTTAGGCCCCGCGGCTGTTAATTTAGAGAATTTTAGCGATGGAAATTTAGCATAGCGATTGTCAGAATTCCACTGCAGGATTGTGTTGTGTAGGTCAATACCTAAATATCTTCGTTGGCTCATTTACCAGAACCATTGCGCGCTTTACTTTACAGCGCCCTGGCAGTATCAATAGGTCTCCCCGAATATCGACAAAGACATTTAAGGGAATTTCGCCTCTTTAGCCTGCATTGAATTTCTGTACTCCACCCATTTTGTCTTGTTGTCGCCAGCGAATGAAGAACAAATATTTCTTCAAATTTAAAAAGTAAAAATTTCACTACTAAAAATTTAAAAATGTTCTTAAAACCTTGAAAGGAATTTGGAAAATAAATATCACGGTTTTTGTTTTTGGGAATAGGGTGGGAGTGTCATTGATAAAATTAGAGCAAGAGAAAGTTTTTCTTACAAAACTTTTCATTATTGAATCATGACTGACAATCATAAGCGAGCATATGTTTGCCAACAAATTTTTGACACAAAAAGATGTTTCCCACTATGCGCTCAAATAAGGCACATTGAAAAGGGAAATCAAATTTCGTTATGCTTCAGGTGTCAAGCAATCGGAAAGAAAAGTTCTTTATGTTCGTGTTGGTTGATTTTTCCGACAGGGTGGTAAGATGGTTTATTTTGGAACGAATTTCCGTCATCCCTTGTCAAGTTTGGTTTGCAGACAAACCGGTTTCAGCGTTGTGCCATCTTCAGTGTCATTTTTCGTTCTCTTCTTTCAGAACGAAAAATGACACTGAAGATGGCACAACGCCGAAACCGGTTTGTCTTCTTTCAGAACGAAAAATGACACTGAAGATGGTACAACGCCGAAACCGGTTTGTCTGCATACCAAACTTGACAAGGGATGACGGAAATTCGTTCCAAAATAAATCATTCTTTATGTTCCTTTAGTTCACGAGATCATGAGAGACTGCAGTGTAGATTTAAACTACCACATAGTCCATTAAACTTCCTTTTTTGATTTTGCTTCCGTTTGACAGGAATTGTAAAAAAAATTATGCAAAACGAAGAAAAATTTAACATATAAACAGTCAGGAAAAAATTTATAATTTTGTCTTGAATCTAAGAGAAGCGGCAACGTTGGTCACAGCTGAAAATAGGGAAATAAATAAATATAAAGTCCATTAAATACTCCGATAAAAATTTGGTGCTTTTTTCGAGAAAAAACGCGATTTTTCTTGGGTTTTAGTGCTTTTTCAAATTCAAAACTTGTCAACACTGACCAAAATGTTCAGAAAATTTCCCTGCAAACATATCTAAAGTAGGAGTAGGCGTTTCGCTAATATTGTTAATTAGTAAAAACGGATGAAATTTACGGCACTCTCAATTATCAGTAGAAAAAACTAATTCTCTTGGACTTACGTGCTGTGGTACTGTGGGAACAGCACCAAACTCTAATATTAAAATACTCCTAAGATTCCATTCGAAAACTTTGAGTATTTTTGTCAACTCACCGTATTATGTCACAAATACCCAACTCCACCGAGAACTCAAGATTCTCACCGCTTCAGAAGAAATTAAAAACAAGGTGCGTCATACAACAAGAGACTACTGAGTCACCCTAACCCACTCATAACAGAGTTAACATCCCACTCAAACATTTTTATCCGACTTTAGTCAGATCTACTGCATTAATAACACAGTGCTACAAAACAAACGTCCCGAAATAAAACCTAGTGTAGGTTGTAGTGTTGAAGTGAAAACCTCTTTAGCGGCGGGAGTGACGATAAAACGAAAAACGACAAAAGCAAAAACAATACGCATTTGTATTATTTGCCTTTAATGTGTATGTCTGGCAGGGTGTCCAGATTGTTTAAAAAGAAAAGAGCCATGTCTGAAAAAAATCGCCATTTCTTTTTATAAAAATGAGATTTTGTTATAACATAGTTTTTAAAACCAAAAACGAATATAATGCCTTCAGGGTAATAATAAATAGCACAAATAACGTATACGATAGTGATGTAAAAACAATTTTATTTAAAAATATTCATACTTTTAAAAAATATTTGTATTAACCCATTTCCCAATAGGACTCCGCAATTAATGAATTTATTATAACTCCTTAATTGATTAATCGCACAATCCGCTTTTAAGCGCTCGGCGCTAAAAATAAAATAAAACCCATAAGGAGAGATCAGCTATTACCACAAATGAAATTGCAAATTTCACATTCAGCGGGAGGTGTCACAAATGGTGGTTTAATATTGACAAATGTTAGATATGCTACAACAAAATCGATAACAAGAAAAGTGTAGCCACATCAAAATTAAAGCTTTAATTCCATAACCTAATTATCACGCGTTTCGACGAATTTACATGAAGCGCACAAAAAATTTACTGAATGGGGGAAAAATCGCCAAAGTATCATAAAAAAATCACCAAATTGGCGCTAATCGCCCAATCTGGACACTCTGATGTCTGCTCATAGAACTTAAGCGGAGTATCGAATAGGGATGGGTAAATTCGATATTCGAAGCTTCGATATTAGAATTTTAATCGAATTTTAGCTCCAAAATGGCGAATTTTTGAAATCGAACTTTGTGTTGCTAAAATTCGGATAAAATCGAATTTTTCCAGAAAAAATTGAATTTCATCTTTATTTCCAAAAAATCAACTCTTCAAATTCTTTTCTTCCTGACTAAATTTGCCACCACTGTGTGTGGCACTCCATTTGTCTTAGGGATTCAAGGAAAAAATACATGTTTTTCGATCTGATGCATAAAAACAAAAAATCTGTGCCAAGAAGGAACTGTTATACCAAATTCAATTTAATTTTTTTTTTATAAAAAAACTAGTTTCTTTGTTGATTTTTTATTTTAAATTTTAGAGGCTTTTACGTTAGTAGAATGAAGCTTTTGCCTGAGAAAACCCCTAGTAAAATTTTCCGGAGAATAATTTTTTAGAATATATCAATCCATAAACGATCTGCCAAATTTGCTTTTTGCGAGATTTCTTGAAGTAAGGGTCAAATATGACCATTTTAGGCGGGAGATAATGGGTTAAAATGTTCTACGAAAATATTTCCCAAGAAATTTTAATATATATGTCTTAACCTTTAATTTCGCTCAGACATTTATTTTAACTATATTTTCGACTTTTTTGAAAACTACTTAGGCCGAAATATGAAAACTTTAGTAGGCCATAAAATAAAAATACGAGCTAACTTTTGCATATCCATCGAGCGTTTTACTGCTGGATGGGTAGACATTCAGAAAATGTTAACAGAGTACGGGCTGGTTTCGGCTGTCGCACAGTGTAATTTTAGATTAACTTTTTAAACAGGTGCCCACTCCCTTCAAGCTCCTCAAAATATTTTAATTGTTGCATAGTATTTTAAGTACAACACTCCTTTAAATAAATTCGACTTTTCAAACAGGTGGCAGCCCTCCCAAATGTAATTAAAAAAAAGTTTATTCAAAACCATTTCGATTGATACCCATATTGGAGTAATTTATTTAACTTATTAAATATGTAATTTGATTTTGATTTTCTTACATATGCACATTAGGTCAAATGATTACTTTTTCTGTGCGAAATTAATAGCAGCTAAAATATTGCATTATTTTAATGTAAAAAGATGGAAAACGTTGAAACAAGTGTAAAGGCAGTAAATAAAATGTTAAACAGACTTGGCTTTCGTAATACAGAACTTACTGCTTTTTTGTATGTTCAAATGATGAGTATATGTTTTAGGTATTACTCAAAAACATTGTCCAATTAGCTTGGTTTTGACACAAGTTATTTTCTTATCATACACAACCCGTTCCTCTTTAAAATGAGCTATATAATAAAATAAGTATGGTCACATGTACATAAATGGTTTCTTCTAGCGATTAGTTATGGCATTATCGAAATTCCTAAATTAAAAAAAGAAAAATATTTACTACATGTCTCGTAGATATGTCTTAAGGAGAGATTCCTAAAGCAGTTTGTCTTCATAAATCACTTCATTTTCACTTGAGGTTTCAGTATTTCCAAATTCTCCACCGATATTATCTATTTATATTCAGAATACAAATGCTGCTTTGTGACACATTTACCGAAAATCGCTGGTAACTTCCTGAAAAGAATACGAAAGTTTATATAACTAATTTGTTAAAAGAATTTTCAAAGCTCTATTCACTTTGAGTAAAAAAAATTGGAAATTTCAGTCCGTGAGTTCTTTCAAGGATTTGCCTTTTTGCGAAGGCGCTAGTGTATTTGTAACATAGCCTCGGCTACGCTACAGGAGATGAAATGTAATGCAAATTGAGGCTGCTATTTTTTTTTTGGTATCACATACTTCCATTTTCACTATTTATCACCATTAAAATGGATTATTTATCACCAAAGAATGTTGGAGATATTTTTGGAGATAGCTAAAAATTCGGAAAAAGGTTGGCTATCCTATTTTAGCACTTTAGCGATAGCGAAAGTTAGAATCCGGCTGATGGTCGACACAGTTGGCTTTTTGATTTCGAAAAGAACCTCATCAGCAAGAAACGCAATGTTTTCAGATATAAATATTTTAGCATCCTTTCCAAATTGTTTCCCATAATTTTCATATTTATTTGATAAATAACTGCAAAAAATACGCGTTTTTTTCTTCTAAGAGTTTCATGGAACTTTCGCAAATATCAGCAGCACCAAATTTTTTTTCAACATGGTTGACAACCGAAAAAGGCTTTTCTTTTTTCGAACATCCAATCAGCCAAACTTCAAACAACTTGCCTTTTGTGATAGCATGATAGCCCACAAAAAACCTTTTTTCATGAAAACGGCTAAAAACGGCAAATTAAGTAAAATAAATTGAACTCATTACATCTTAATTTATCCATTTCCGATTCCATTTTGTTTGCCGAAAGTTAACAAAATTGTAAAAGCTTACATAAAATCATAAATTGAAATAAATCAGAAAAATTTTTGAGGTTATGCAAATAAGTCAGTTTTTTGCAAACAAATGATAAAAAGTCACTTTTTTAAATTGGGACATAGGTTCTCACTTAGATATAGTTTTTTTCCCCATTTAAAATTTTCCTTTAGTTATTCGAACTTTACAAAAACAATGCACTTGAAATTTACAAAATAAACCGGTTGCGCAAACAACGTATCAATAACGTTTTGAAAGTGTAACTTTGGTTTATTGCTGTATAACGGTGTTTTTTATTTTACAAAAACTAAGTGAAGTTTCTGTTATTTTGGAGTATTCTCTACAGAATGGCAGATACAGATTTTATGACTTGGTGTTAAATATTTAACGCAAACAACTGCGGAAGCGATTATTTAAATTTGTTTTTCTAACCTGTGGCAACCCTTTTCATAGAACTAAAACTATGTTGCAGACCCAAAGGACAAGCCTTTAATTCGACTCCTAATTTTTTTAAATACAGATTTTATGACTTGGTGTTAAATATTTAACGCAAACATCTCCGAACTCGATTAAGAAGTTTCACTTCAAAAAAATTTTGCGAAATTCGAATTAAATCGAATTTGCACCACCGAATTTCGAATGGTTGGGCAATGTTCGAAATTCGGAAAAAAAATCGAATTTCAACCCCCCACTACCATACCCTAGTATCGTAGTCAAATTTGAGTGATTTTGTTTTTGTTTTCTGCGTACGTTAAGCTAGCCAATACGCGTTTGTGTGTTTATCAGTGTTGCCGTTATAGACCTTTGGTGGCTAGATTTTTTCATGTTTCATTTATTAAACAAGAACCATTAGTACAATAAGAATTTTCTTCTTTTTTAGCACAACAAAAATTCGCATTAATTGAAATTAATAACACATAAACTATTACAAAATTAACATAACTGTACAAATATAAAATAAAATATAAAATATAAGGACTTAAACAAATGTTGATGGTCGCTCAAGTTAATTGGAGAAATGAGAATATATGATTTTTTTTTAGTTATTTTTGATTAAGCTGCCCCTTGTTATGAGTGGAATAGAATTCCATGTTCTAATAGCACTGATAAAAAGTACTCTAGTCGATGTTATAAGGTTATAGTTGGGTACAATAAGGTGATTTGAGCGCTCAGACTTTGCGAATATTATCTTCTCATAGAGGTAGAAGGGCGTCTTTGTAGAGATTAGCTGGAACAGAAAAATACAGCTTATTGCCTTTAAGTAGTCCTGAATTTCACATCCTAACAGACTTGCCCTCCATTTCGATATGTGATCAAACTTTTATAATCCGTACACATACCGAGTTACATGATTGAATACTACACTGATCTTATGAGCCGATGCAGAGTCTAGCTTATTATAAACCAGCTCGGAGTAGGTAATAATAGGAACTATAAGTTGAATTGCTAACTGCCGTCTCGTGCCTACTGGAGTAAATTCCGCAGTTTGACGTAAGTTTCTTAGCGCACCATAAGCTTTGGAAACAACAGAATTTATATGATCCTTGCAACTTAAGCTCGAATTAATGACAAATCCCAGGTTTGTTATTTTATTTACATATTCTAAAGGTTTATTTCCAAGAACTATCTGGGGTATTGTTGTAATGTCAAGCTTCTTCTTGGCGATTGGTAAAACAAAAGACTTTCCCGAGTTAAGGCAAAGACCATTTCTCTTAGACCACTGCTCAATGGCAGATATATCATGGCTAAGTTGACGAATTATTAAATCTTGGTTTTCAAAATTATTTGAAAGATATGGCTGGATGTCATCCGCATAAGCATGCATTCTTGCAAACTGGCAAACACGAAAAATGTCATTGATAAATAAGCTAAATAAAAGAGGCCCTAGAATTGACCCTTGGGGAACTCCTGACGTAAGCTTTTCAGGTGTCGAGGTATTCGTACCAACCCTAACGCGTTGATGTCTGTCTGTAAGATAAGTTTTCATCAAACCCATAATAGCATTTAAGCTTATGACATAATATTGAATAGTTTACCGAGTCAAACGCTTTTGAAAAATCCAGTAGACAAAGTTAGCTGGTTCTTGTCAAACGGCAACCTAATATCGTCAAGAACTTTGAGCATGGCCGTTGAGTAACTATGTTTTGCCCTAAATCCCGAGTGAAAAGGTGAAATAAGATTATATTTATGAATATGCACGTTAATTTGTTCAGCTAATAATGACTCAAAGGCCTTAGAAATTGCTGGCAAAAAAGCTAATAGGCCGAAAATCACTAGGTTCACTAGCAGATGATTTCTTTGCGACCGGTCGCACACACGCAGTTTTCCACACGTCTGGGAAACAAGAAGTTGTAATGCAATGGTTAATAACATGCGTAAGAGTACTAATGATAGAAGGCAAGACAATCTTAATAAATTTTATAGGCAGGCCGTCCTATCCAATTGCATTTGAATTAATATTCAGAACACATCTTATGATATCACATTCAGACAGTGGGACAAAATTGAGCAAGGAACCTGCGAATTTAGCAGCGGTTAGAGGAAACAATTGATTTTGAGGGACAACAGAAGGACATTTTATAAAAGTACTATTTAAGACATCAACGTTTAATTTACAATCAGATACACACTATGCGCACGTACACGAAGATTTTTAATATTACGCCACAAGACAAACGATGGGAAGGAGGGGTCTAATTTCGAGGTAAAAAACTTTCGCTTTTCCATTCTGATTATATATGTAGCCTTGTTTCTTGCGTTTTTAAATAATAACCAATTCCGTTCAGTGTGCAATTTATTTCTGGCTTTTATAGCTGTTTGAACCTTTATATTAAACCTTGGATAAGACATCGACATGTTTTTACTTTCACGAACGGGAACATACAAATTAAAAGCATTTAAAAGATGACCATTAAGGAAGCTTAGCTTGTCATTAACAGTAACAAGACGCCAACAATCACTCCAGCCTATACTGAGAGATGTGAAAACAGAGAGTCAGTATTCAATCGTTTATAGTCCCTAAACATACAAGTATTACCGCTCCTAGGACGTTCGAAATCATTATCAACAGCACAAAATATAAGATCATGGTCAGAAATGAAGGATAACTGGTCACAATTTAAAACTATAGTTGGGTCAGAAACAATGAAATAGTCATGCAGGCTAGGGTTAGAGTTATTCTCAAACCGAGTAGGTACCGTCGTATTAACGAGAGAGAGACCAACTCCGGCTATAGCATCAGTAGGATTAGATGAATCACGAGAAAGCAGATTAATGTTGAAATCCCCACATATTATCATATTCATGTAATCTACGACCGAAGACGACAGAGCTTCCAAAAATGATGACAGACAATTAGACCTATGTGGGTTGTATACACAGGAAACTAAAACTTTTGCAGATGAGTTGAACAATTCAACAAAAAGGTATTCAACGCCACTTCCTTTAGATTTATATACAAGCCTAGCGTTTAAGTGGCTGTTGTAATATATAGCCACACCTCCACCCCTTTTCCCTAACCGGTCATTTCGGATTAGATTATAATTTCTCAAACTATAGCTCACGTCACTTACATCATTAAGAAACCAAGTTTCAGAAACACAAATCACATCAATGGATGAACATTCAAAAACATATCTAACAACATCAATTTTAACAGAGTTAAGGCTCCGTGCATTGAAATGCACAACGTTGAGTCCATCATAACGTCTACATAAAACATTTAACATCGCTAGACTACAAACATTCAAATTACTCTTAACGGCCATAAATTAAAACACATAGCTACCACATAGTTTTTTTGGCCACATAAATTTAAAATTGCCCCTAGCCCTTTTTTTTTAGCCTTTTGGAGAATTTATTCATACTTGGCATGAAAAAGCTGTATATGCTTAATTTGATCTCATTTTTGTTCATTTATTTATTTATACATACATACTATTAAAGGATTAGGGCTGTTAACTTATCTACTAACGATTTAACCATAGTTTAAAATAGATAAGTTTACGGCCCTTAATATGCTTAATTTGTTAAATGGCCCATCAAGTCGATTGACCGTGTATGTTCTTGTGGTGTGATTGCACCAGCTGCTGGTGCGACTTCAAAAACTATTTAAAAATTTTATGATTGTACCAGCATGCTGGTGTCGTGAGTGGTGAAATTAGCTAAATTTTCTAAGTAACAAGTATTTTGGCGGAAATTTCTTGCACTATATGAGTCAAAGCCGTGTTTATGGAAGATTAAGTTCACAATATTGCAGTTGTGAATTAAACAAAAATAATGTTTAACAAAATAGTAGAAAAATTATGAAATTTCGGCTCTAATCATTTCGACCTTTCCTCGACCTCATTTGTAAAGAAATAAATATTGTACCAGCATGCTGGTAAGTTATATGCTTCGAGCCTGATGGTACAATCACATGATGGAGCCAGCAAGCTGGTGTCGAGTATATTTCCCCTTTTATACAAAAAGTTTTTTGGTTGGATAAAATATTAGCTTTTTTTCCAGAGTTTATTGTTTTTCTATACCATTACTTATTGAAAATGTTTGCGTGTATACTTATATATGTGTATGTAGTAAAAAATTTTAGCTACCATTTTTAGCCACAACGACTTTTTTTTAGCTCTTTTTTAGCCCTTTTTAAAGGATTTGGCTACCACTAAAAATGATTCTCGGCAACACTGGTGCTTATGTGCCCATGTAAGCGCATAGAAATCAAGCGAAGCATTGAAGTCAAATCGAAGTGATTTTGTTTTTGTTTTCTTCGCTATTCTCGTCGCTTTGCCGGTCGCTCATATGTGTGTAAGTTTGTACATTAGTTAAGCTACAATACAAAAACTCGTCTACTCCATAAACAAGCATGTAAAAAGTACCAATAAGGGTCAAGGAGTTACCCAAAATTAACCAAAAAGCATATCGTCGATGTGTTTTCAAAACCACCCATCAACCAGTTGCAAAACCGCCTAAATCGCCGTTGTGGCAGAAATGATATTTGGTAACCCTGAACTCCAGACATCGAGATTTATGCATAAAAATCGTAAAATCGTTACTAAAACAACAGATTTGTAAAATAATAGCTAGATAAAATAGCGCCTACCAAGGCAATGCCTTCAAAGAAAACCCGTTTCTTCGCTCTCCTGTAAAATTTCAGTGCCGTCAAATAGGCGGTTTTGCAATTGATCGATAGGTGGTTTTGCAAAAACATCGACGATATGAAGAATATGGTTCAATTAACATTGCGATGTCCTAGAGCAGGACCATATACTCCAGCTCTGCATTACATCAGAGTGACACAAAACTTCTTCAAAGGATTACTCCACGGATTATCTTCCTCTCGGAAACACAGCCCAATAAACATCGAACAGGGATTACGATCGTTAAACTCGAGCAATGATCGGGTAACAATAATCTGGTGTAGTGACACGAGTTGGGCCGCTACGCCATTACAGAGGAGCATTTTGTAAGTATGTACTCCAATATGACACAAATGGACAACATGGTCCAACGATTTTTTCAGAATAGCCAATAAGCTGAAAAAGTTTGTGTGTTGTGTTGGCTCGTTTATAGCTGGAATTCCCAGATTCTCCCAAAACTGGAGAACAAATCAGAAGAAACTCAGCGTGATCAATACAATAGCGCAATCTTTCTCCACCTCCAATAGATCGCAGGACATCTTCTATAGCATCAGTACCGGCTAAAACAGTAACACTACGCGCACACTGCAGCCGGCATCGGCAGAATTGTGCTCGGCCGATATCGGCTATATGCGGGCGATATGAATAAACAATTGTGATTATATTAGTGCTCTCATACATAAACCTATAACCGAACCGACATGGGCCGTTGACGTCCGACAGTAATGATAAATTCAAACATGTTTGTTTTTATCGTCCGACGTCGGTGAAAAGTACCAAAATGGACTGCGAAAAATTAACTTATTGGGTGCAAAACAAATAAATTACCTATAAAATCGCATGTTTAGAATAGGTCAATTTAAATTCTTAAAAATATTTCACTGCTTACAAAATTGAAATGAAAACTAGATTTGTGCGTATAAATACGGTCGGTAAGTGTGCGCATCAGTTCGGACGGTCAAATTGTTTGGCCGGAATAGGTCGGCCTATCGGATGCAATGTGCGCCTAGCGTAATGGTAAAGTGTTACCATTACATCGATTCAAGGGCTACATCTAGTTAAAAAAAAAAAAATAGAAAATTTTGTCATGGTCGGAGAGCAACAGTATCCGCAATTGATGTGCAAGATGAATTTCAAAGGCTACATCTGAATCGACTTGAAATAATTGAAAAAGTATTATATGATTTTATTAAGCAAGGAAAGGGTTGCCATCGTTTACCTTCACTTGCCAAAGTTTACGCGCTCACGTGCAGGATCTTCAATTAGACAGAATAGCATCATCGTCGAATTTTCTAATTCGACATTCCCAATTTTGATATAGTAATTCCATTTAAAAGCCAAATGACGAGAGCAGGCGGAGTTGTAATCTATCATAACACACATGACGGAGCCTGTATTGTTACTCCACAAATAGGACTCAATAACTTTTCCAGTAAGTACTTGCAGCGAGAGCGTAAAAGAAAAACAGAGAGTAAAATTGAGAGCAAACGAAAATTAGCAGAAAAAGTTATTGAACGCAAAACTAGTAAAAACTTGCAACTTAAGCCATTTTTTCACTTTCTGACGGTTAAGTTTTGGCGCGCAATTTTCTTTTTAATTGGGAATAGTTCCCATCGCCATAAAAATAAAAAAATATACAAGAGATTTAAATTTTTCATTCATATTTTCATTTCACTAAATATGTTTCATCAAATCATCCTCTTAAACAGTTTGTTTACATTTGAATTTGAAACATAACCTTACTTTTTGACTCCTGCAAATTGCTGCTGGTAAAATTTTTACTTGCCAGAATTTGCAGCTCTCTTGGGTTGTTACACTCTCGTGTTCGCTCTCTCTTGCAAATATTTTGGCTTATTGAATGCATTTCCAGTAAAAACTTGCAAGTACTAGTAACAATTCGTAACAATTTTTTGATATTGAATGGACCTTACAATAAAATTCCGATGATTTTAAGTGGAGATTTTAATATGAATTATGCGTTGGTTCAGCGCCTTAAAAATAATAAATAATATTAAAATGAAAATTAAAAATGATTAGTGCGGTTGCGGTTGAGTACGGACGTGTTCTTTATTCGCTCCAAAAAAAATCATGTTTATCGTGTAACTAATAATACTTAAGCATCGAAAGACACACTAAACTATTATTGGAGTTCTGTGTCGTCGCGAACTGCCCTCAGCAGTATAAAAAATCAAACCGTGACCGCGAAAAATACCTAAATAAACAATAAGACCTTTGTGTATAAAAATTATTAAATTATTATTTACATACAAAACGGTAGTTAAGTGAGAGATGAGTGTCGAGGGCGCTCCCCTCGCAGGCATTCAATACAAAACGCAAGCAAAAGAAATGCATATTTGGCAATTAATGCATACAGCCCAAATAGCAAAACCAGCAACAACAACGCTAAAGAAAACTCTTATACTGCTAACACACTATCACAAACAGCAGATGCAGCCAAGCAAAGAGCATCTTCTTGCTCTCCAGCAGTGATCAATGCGGACAACAACGCAGCTGCCGATACTAATACTTCGACGGCAACAAACAAAGAAGAAAAATGAGCCAAAAATGCTACTGTTCAGACTGGGTTAGAGCGCTACAGATTAATACAGCGAAAGCGCACACCCGAAAAAAATGGAAAACAAAAGAATGTAGTCACTTCAGGAACTTCTAAATCGGCAGAGAATAATCGTTTTAGTATTCTCGATGATATGAATAATGATTCTAACCAACACGTAGTTAAAAAAATACAAGCCTCCACCTATTTATATACGAGAACAAAGTTCTTATGCTCTGGTGGATACGCTCTTAAAACTAGGAAAAATAATTTTCATGTGGTTCCTATTAAAAAGGGTAATATACACGAAGTGAAAATACAGGATTAAAACGAAGACATTTTTCGTAAAATTACCAATGAGTTTGTTAAGTGTAAGAAATCTTATTACACCTATCAATTTAAAAGTAGTCGAGGACTAGAAGTTGTCATAAAAGGCATCGAGTCCAGTGTGAACTCACAAGAGATAGAAAATGCTCTTAGGGAAGCAGATTTTAAGGTGCGCAATGTTTTCAACATCAAAACTAAAGAAAACATCCCTCAACCGATTATCAAAATAGAGCTAGAACCTGACTTTCACAATCTGAAGAATAGGGAAGTGCATAAAATATATCAATTGCGATATCTTCTACACCGAAAAATCTCCGTAGAAGAACCCCATAAGCGTAGAGGCCCAGTTCAATGTCATAACTGTCAGGAATTTGGTCACACACGTCGCTACTGCACCTTACCTGGTGTCTGTGTTATTTGTGGGCATCTACACACTTCTAAAGAATGTGTGAAACCAAAAAAAAAAATTATCAAAATCTATTACTTCAAGCCATTTAGCTAAACCATGAATAATCTCAAAATTTGTTTTTGGAATGCGAACGGGATAACCCAGCATAAAAACGAACTAGAAATTTTCCTAGAGCGATATCATATAGATTAATAACTTTCAAACTAATGGGTACAAATTCTTTGATACTAAGCATCCACAAGGTAAAGCCCGAGGTGGAACAGCTATTCTCATTCGTAACAGAATAAAGCACTATGAATTATAATCGCAAAGTGATGAGTTCATTCATAACACTGCAATACACATTGATGACACCGCATGGGTGGCCTTACTGTATCTGCAATATACTGCCGCCCTTGTCATAACATAACAGAAAAACAATTTAATGACTTTCCTAAAGTTGGGCAGTAATTTTATTGTAGCAGGAGATTATAATGCCAAGCACACATTCTGGGGATCTAGATTGATTACACCAAAGGGTAGAAATCTATATAAAGTAATCCAGAGCAGAGGATTTGACGTCTTGTCTACTGGTCAGCCAACGTATTGGCCATCTGACCCCCAAAAAGTACCCGATCTCATTGACAATGGTGTAGCAAAGGGTATTGCGCGACACCGAGTTAATACTGAAGCCTTATTTGATCTCTCTTTAGATCATTCACCCTGCCTCATAGCATTATAAATGTTTATTAATTATGAATAAAAACAAAAAAATCTTACAATAAGCACACAAACTGGTTAAAATACAAAAGTATGTCAGTTCGCACATTGACCCGCAAATTCCTATTCGGACCAAGAATGATATCGACAGGGCAGCTGAACATCTCACTGATATAATAGTTAAGGCCGCAGAAATTGCAACACCAAATCCTTCTATTAAACATCGCAGTTCTTACTGCCCTGGCCTGCACACCCCAAACATTCGTAACTTAATAAGTAAAAAGCGCAAATTAAGAAGGTAATGGCAAAGAATTTGCTCTCCAAAGCTTAAATAGGAACTGAATGTGTATACAAAGGAATTACGTATTTTGTTGCAGGCGGAAAAAGAAAGAAGTACGCAGTCGATCCTTCAGTCCTTGTCTGCTTCGAAACATACTGACTACTCCCTTTGGCGAACACTGAAGCATGCGATGAGGCCCGTTTTTCGAGAAGCACCATTACGTACTCGGAACGGAAGCTGGGCGAGGAATGATGAGGATAAAGCAAACGCTTTCGCCTATATCACAAGTCTTTAGACCAGGGGTCGGCAAAAATGAAACTGTGACTGTGTTGGTGAGAGCGCGATTAGATCACAGACAAGCGTTCGTCGCTTGAATTGAATGAAAGTATGTATGTATGTTTGTTGGTTAATACGCAAGCTAAAACTATTTATATTATTGTGAAAAGAATCATAGTGCCTTTTAATAACGTGGATATGTTTATCTGAAAAGCATTTGTAGCATAACAAACATTGCATTTTTCCAAAAGCGTTTGCCAACATGAAATACTTTTCGCACATCATTATTTTACGAAATATATGTTCAGTATGCATGAACAGAGTACAGCCAACCTCAATGTTGCTTCGTTGCTTCCTCAGCGACAGTGTTGCCAACTTTTGATTTTCAAAAAGCACCAAAAACTTGGAAAAAAGGCGTTTTACCAAACTAAAAGCACCAAATGGTTTTTAATCAATGGATGCTCTTTTCATAACATCGTGCACCAAGTAGAAATGAGCAAACAAATTCATGTTTTCATTATATAACCTCAAATATCGCCAAAAACCGTGATTTTTGCACTTTGAGGTTAGGATATCTCAAAATTCTAGTGCTAGAGTAATTGTGCGGCCAGATTTGGATTCAGCACCAAGAAACGATGTGTTTTACTCAGGTGGTACAAAAATTAAAATTTTTACAAATAATTAGAAAAGAAAAAAAGAAATACTTAACTTACTTGCATATCTACTAGCATTTTCAACGCGAATAGAATTGAACAAGGTGGGTTTGCAAGTTCAGCTTTTTATCAATCATGGCTGTATTTAAATGCATTTAAATTTGTACATTTTTGTAAATTCAGTTCTGCCACAGCTTTAAATATTTAAAAATTATTTCAGGTTTTAACTATATCGGAGTAATTTTAGTTCAGAAAAAAGGACTATAAAGACACTAGGCGCAAAATCATTTTTTTGGCGTTTTAATTTTCAAAAAGCACTAAATCTAGTGCTGAAAGCACCAAGTTGGCAACTATGGTAACAAATGCATGTGATGAGAGCTCCAACAATTGTTCTATGGCGTGCCGACCATTGATTTAAACAGATGAATTTGCCTTTCGCATATATGTACGTATATTTTTATCCACTGCTTTATATAAACGAACAAAAAAGAATCTTTGTAGCTGACTTAGGGCCGTTTTCTCATCTAACCTTTAGATTACCGGCCACTTTATAGTCTCGATATACGAGTTTTCGTTTTCTCTTCAGCGCATTAATTTCTCGAATCGATAAATTGTTGCTCACCCGATGCAACCTTTAAAAATTTGTACCCAACTTTAAATTTTGGTTCGGTTTTGGTTCATGAGTCAGATATATTAGATATTGCAACCAAGGTTGCTCTTGCTTTATATTTGCTTATGTTGCATTGCCAAGCTTTGAAATTTTATGACGAATGTAGTGAAGTTTCACACTCGGAAACGTCGTGAAGTTTCACTCTACGAAATAACAAATTTATTTTTAACGGTAAGATAGGAAAATGGAAACACTTTAAAGTGAGGAACAATTTATCTGCCCTGTTAGTAAAGGCAGCTTTACAGCTTACATAAGAAAACGGCCCTTAGTCGAAAAACTTGGTCCGGTTTAGGTATTTGTACAATGATTTTCGGTTGTTGTGTCCAAACGCATAACCCGAATCCAAGAACTTTAACATAAGCGCGGCCGAAGGCATAAGCAAGCGCAATAGGTGGTGGACCTAACAAAGTGCATGTTTTCAATGGCGTGGAAGAAGTGGTTATTGCATTAACTGGATTCAGAACCAGTTCTTCAGGCATCCAATTCATCCAGAAGCTGACTTAGATGCGCCCTTGATTACTATGCCCGACAGCTCCGCATATCTTTGTGAAATCATTCCCATACCGCGTTCTTACTCCGCTGCTATAATTGCAAATGCAATAGAATCCATCATTCCCTTCAAAACATGTAAAATCAAACAATTTTACTATAACTTGATGAGTGTTTTTTGTTTTACATTCCTTTCCACTTTGTTTTCCTTCATTCAGCTATCTTCGAAAAACAACTGATAGCTGGCAATGGGCACGTTCAGAAGGCGCAACAGCTCAGTAACTGTTGCGGTTGCACCTTCTGAACGCGCTGTTGTGTACTTCTGATCAACTGAACAGTTGCGTGTCAGATGATCGTAATATTTTTCTGATCATTTGAGACAACATGTTGGTGTGAGCCTTTGAGAGTTGAATTTGACAGCTAATGTAACAAGCAGTTCAGAGGACGCATAACGATCACTGTTTTTTTTTATCAACGGTTGCGCTCAACTGCTGCGCCTTCGAGAACCTATCCAATGCTGCACATGTTCTTGCAAGGGTTACAGCCGGTGTTGCCATTTTGATACTTTTGGAGCTAGATTTAGCTCTTTATATTTCTATTTAGCTCCGAAAATTGGGTTTTAGCTCCTAGCTCTTTTCCAATTTATCTAGCAATTTTTAAGCTCTGGAAAGTTTTAGTTGTATAAATAAGCCAAAACTTAACCGTGGATAAAATCGAAAATTTCGGGATGCAGTGTATCTTGGATCTAGGTTAGAGAGTTCAAAAATAATTAGAAGAAAATCCTTTTTCTGATAGCGCGAATTTTGTTTTACCTTACTAAGTTTACCTTTAAGGAGAGCTGGAAACAAAACTTTCCACTTACGAAAAAATTATTCAATTCAAATATCTGAAATTACAGAATTTAACAGTTTGTAAAGTATTTTTAGTTCACTGTTATAAGTGCCATAACAACTAACTCGAAATATATGCACTTTGTTTTGGTTTTAAAAGATTTTTTTGGCACTTAAATTTATAAAATTCGTTGTTTTTATTAAAATTGCAGAAAATGTTAAAACAACCTCACGTCAATAAATGCTCAACCTTAACAAAAATATGTAGCTCTTCATTTTAGCTACTATTAGTATTATTTAGCTCTTTTTAGCACTGGCTGCAGCATGTGGATTATTCGTTTTTCGTAACGTAGCTACTATTTACAAAAATTCGGGATCTAGAATAAGGGGGTATAATTATATTTTATATTAGAAATAAAGAGCAAGTTGTATATTTGTCTGGTGAGTCTTTTATTGAGCCAGAAGACTAAAGCGGTGACCCCTACGTTCAGGATTCAAACGCACATGCCCAACGGACGATATTATCTACGTTCTTCTAGTAATCAGCAGACAGAAAGAGAGAGTTTTTTGACGCAGAAAATATGACGGCAACAGAAAATAGCCTGACTGAAGAAGTTCATGATTTGAAGGAGCAACTCAGGCTACTGCAGATGGCACCGACGCCGGCACAAGCTACTTACTCGCAACAGCAGTTACAAGTGAACATTCCGAAATTTAGCAAGGCAAATCCAGATCTTTGGTTTGCAAAATCGGAACGCCTATTTAATTTGTACAATTTGGTGGCAGATGATCGCAAGTTTGACTTAGTGTCGGTGCATCTTGAGGCTAACATTGCCCTTGCCGTCGAATATCTGCTCTTAAAGCCACCTATAAGCAGGACCGTCGAGAGAAAACTCGGGCCCGGGACTGAAAAATCAAGGGCCCCTATACATAAATTGTATTAATTTACAAAGCATGTCGTCCAGTGTTGCCGCGAATCATTTTTAGTGGTAGCCGAATTCCTTTAAAAAAGGGCTAAAAAAGAGCTAAAAAGTCGTTGTGGCTAAAACTGGTAGCTACAATTTTTTACTTACATATACATATATAAGTATACACGCTAACATTTTAAATAAGTAATGGTATAGAAAGACTATGAACACTGGAAAAAAGCTAATTTTTTATCCAACCAAAAACCTCTTTGTATAAAAGGGGAAATATACGACACCAGCTCTCTGGCTCCATCAAGTGATTGTACCATCAGGCTCGAATCATATACAGTTGTCCACAACATAATAGGAGTGGGATATTTTAACCTGTTTTGGCTATTTGTCTTTAGTTTATTTAATGTTTCGTATTTTTTTGTAAAAGCCTAGCTGGTAATACAACAAACACCATATAAATTTATATTTTCAAGTTTGTACAAAAATTATAAAAATTCTGCAAATTTTCACCAAAATTTCAAACTATTTAACCAGAATCTTTAGAAAATATGTTGGTATGCAGTTTTGTAGCCCATTCAATTCTAGTCTGAAGAAGTGCAAGTTTCAAGCTGCTAAAAAATTCCGTTGATTTTTGAGAATTTTTTCGGTTGAAGGTGTTTCACGTTTTTTCCATACAGAGTATGTTCGACAATTTTCTTTTATGTGGGGACAGTGCCAGCAAAAAAAATTGCCAAAAATCAACGGAATTTTTTAGCAGCTTGAAACTTGCACTTCTTCAGACTTGAATTGAATGGGCTATAAAACTGCATACCAGAATTTTCTCTGAAGATTCTGATTAAAAAGTTTGATATTTTGGTGAAAATTTACAGAATTTTAATAATTTTTGTACAAAGGTTGAAATCTGAATTTATTCGCTGTTTGTTGTATACCCAGCTTGACTTTTGTATAAAAATAATAAACATTAAATAAACAAAAGACAAATAGCAAAAACTGACCAAAATAACGCACTCCTATTATTTTGTGGACCACTGTAACTCACCAGCATGCTGGTACAATATTTATTTCTTTACAAATGAGGTCCAGGAAATATCAAAATGATTAGAACCGAAATTTCACAATTTTTCTATCATTTTGTTAAACATTGTTTTTTTTTTTTAATTTACATCTGCTATATCGTGAACATAATCTTCCACAAACACGGCTTTGACTCATATAGTGTAAGAAATTTCAGCCGAAATACCTTTTACTTAGAAAATTGAGCTAATTTCACCACTCCACACCAGCATGCTGGTACAATCATTAAATTTCCAAATAGTTTTTTAAGTCGCACCAGCTGCTGGTACAATCACACCACAAAAACATACCCGGTCAATCGACTTGATGGGTCATTTAACAAATTAAGCATATTAAGGACCGTAAACTTATCTATTTTAAACTATAGTTAAATCGTTAATAGATAAGTTAACAGCCCTAACACTCTTACAGTATGTATGTATAAAAACGTAAGGAACATACAATACATATATGTATGTATATCAGTCTTTCTTAGTTTAAAAATTCATCTCGTACATAAATCAAAAAAAAAAAATAGATCTAATTAAGCATATACAACGCTTTCATGCCAAGTATGAATAAATTCTCCAAAGTGCTAAAAAAAGGGCTAGGGGCAATTTTAAACTTATGTGGCCAAAAAAAGTATGTGGTAGCTAAATCTAGCCACCAAAGGGCTTAAACGGCAACACTGATGTCATCAGTTGAGAGTTTTCCATTTAGGGTTTCTTTAATGTATAGAGTCAGAAACAATCAGCACGGATCGGAATAAATTTATGATAAAAGCCTATAATGAAGGAGCAGTTTCTAGCGAAAATAATACAAAATATTTGTTTCTATAATGAAATTAATTTTTTCTGTTATACTGTTAATTACAAACATAAGCTGGTATAATTCAAAGTCAGTTAACCAACTCATAAGTCTGTAATTTTTAGATCAATTAGCACTTTTTATACATATACGAGCTTCCCAGGCTTTCTGAGCAGCAAAGTTTTGTATGACCACGTCAATATCCAACTGCTTTGCCAGAGGTGCTTCGATACAAAGAGTAGCAAGCCCCGAAATGCGCTCTTGTTTAGAACACGAGCGATGGAAGTTCTTTACTCTGGCAAGCACACTGAAGGAACGTTCAGCACTATAGTATAGCTATAGCTACAGTAACAGGTATTGTGCAAAATATTCGCAAAGCGACGCAAATGTTCGGAAAAATGTTCTCTAAATTTTTTGAAAAAATTGAGTTTAATAAAACAAACGGTGGGAAGTCCGCTTCGAATTTAGCTTTGTAGATGTGTTTTAGATGGATTATTTCTTCTTCCAATTCAGGTGATACATCTGGGTGGTACTTTTTGATTAAATTTGCTGCAGAATTTCGAAGCAAACCTTCCTCCATTTTTTCGAATTGCCACAAAAAAGAAAACGCATCATTCAAATTTTGCATAACATGAAATCGATTTGAAATTCCTGCAATGACCGAGTCAATGATCACTAAAAAAGTATTTCTTTTGAAATCGGTTTCTTCATCAACATCCATTGAGTATTTTTCTTTCTCGTCGAAAAATTGTGTATTGTTTTTTTCCTGGCGGAAGGAAATGATGAAGAAACATTTAATCCTGCTGCTACTATTTTGCATTCCAGTAAAAGGCAATCCCATTGATTCCATATTAGCTGCATATCGGAGAGTAAACCTTCAAGATTTTGAGCTTCAACGTCAATAGTGATATCTCTAGCTTGAAGGATGATGTTCCTTTCATTAATGGCGTTCAAAATCTTGGACCATATAGAAGACATAAGGATGCATTTAAACTTTTTCTTGTACCTTAGAACGCCATTTACATCTCTCCGAGTTTCTGCTGTCAAAGTAACTTCAGCTAAATCCTCCAGTGCCTTTTGTACTCCTTTAAGATGATTTGCGAAGGGTTTCACTGCTTCAATTCTGGCTGACCACCTTGTGTCAGAAAGTTTGTGAAGCGAACCCGGCACATTTTTTTTAGGATTTCCCAACGTTCCGCACTACTGCTGAATATATTGAAACACTTTTGCACGACTTCGAAGAAAGTGATTGCGGCTGCACAACATTCCGCAGAATCAACACCACACAAATTAAGACTGTGAGCTGCGCAAGGTGAATAAATCGCCTTTGGATGCTTCTTCAGTATGTGACTTTGTGCACCATTGTATTGACCTTTTATATTACTTCCGTTGTCGTATCCTTGTGCCCAACAATCTATCAGAGAAATATTGTATTTATCGAGAGTTTCACAAATCAAATCGGCGATCACTGCTCCAGTTTTTTTGTTGCAGTCAATAAAACAGAGAAATCGCTCTTGAATCGTAATTATCATTTTATCTGGATTGAAATGAAGATAGCGCAAAATGAAGGTTGTTTGTTCGACATGACTAGAATCGGACGTAGCATCGACGATAATAGCAAAATATTTGGCACTTTCCCGTTATTTCACCATAAATGAAATAACATGTTGGGCACAGATTTTGATAAATTCGTCTTGAATTTCAGCTGATAGATAATGGACTTGCAATCGTTTATGCTCCTGTTGAGAACGTCTAACTTTCTCCAAATGCTCATGAAGTGTAGGATCATTACGACTGATAAGCTCTATAATCTCCAAAAAATTGCCATTATTTGGTTCTCCAACAAGATTACTTTCACCTCTGAAGCATAATCCTCTTTCACCAAGAAAACGAAGAGTGTTCAAAATTCGGTGTAAAATTTCTTGCAATTTTTTCGCTTCGCCGATGACTTGTTCATTAAGAAGTGTATCAATTGAAGTCTCTTTCTGAACCTGCATATGCAATGCTCGCCATTTAACATAGGGCTGAACGTGATCGTGATTGTTTTCATGCGCTGGTAGTTTATCATAAATTTTTTTCCACTTCTGATGTTGCGAATACACTTCTGGACGGCAAAGCTTGGAGCAACTGAAACTATTGGTATTTAGCAATCGACAAGGCAAGCAATAAAATGCACCCACCCTGGTACTCCATACCAACCAATCACGCTTCACAGTTTCACCGTCGGGTAAGTTTTTGGACCACAGCGAGAGAGGAAATAGCTCATTAGATCCATAACGTGGAAAAATAGCGGGTAATTGTAAATGACCACAATGAATTATTTCATTTACTACATCGGGCTGCAAAAACTCGGTTTTAATGGTACCAGTATCAAAATCGTTAACAAACTTATATTCGGCACACAATTCTTGCACCGATGTTTACTGATGCAGTTTGCATTTGCGTATGTTGTTCCAACAATGACACTTTGATTTGTTGAACATTACAACCGGAACTTTTTCCAGATTTAATTGCTTTTTCTAGCATGGGGTTTTCTTGCGAGACACCAGACACGTCTTCTGAAGAATCAGGTATGTGGGTTTCAGAGTTTAAAAACGTGACACCATCGACAGACCTGTTATCATCGTGTGATTCGGCAGTATTACTCTGGAGAATTTCGCGTTGTTGTACAGAAAAGATCTCTGCTATTTCGCATTTTCCTTTTCCTTTTTTCACGTTGAGAGCGCTCCTTGCGCTTCTGGGATCCAGATTTGTATTTGTACATGATGCAATTAATCTGAAAATTACCATTACAATACCATGTGACAGGGCATATGAGAAAATTTACATGCGCAAGCCACCACAGCTCCGGGAATTAATAAATCTAAAAGTATGGGTGGTTTTCATTGAAAATAAATGTAAAGAAAGCCGAGAGATACAAATTTCCAAAGGAATTGTTCACATTTTTAAACAAGGATAATTTTTAGCAAAAAGTATTTTTAATTAACCGTTATATACCCCTTCATTTGGCAACCATAGCTCTGCAACCGTTTTTCAAATCTGAAGCTTTAAAGGTCTTTAAAAAATCCTGATTCGCTGATACAAAAAGCAAACTAACCCCGAGCTCCAATACCATAGACATATCGATTTTCTCATTAAAAATTAAAGTATGTTACCGTCACGAATCAAGACGCGAGCTCAAAAATTGACCGCGAAAAAATACGCTTAAAAAAATTAAGGCGATGAAAGACTTAAGTAGTTGACAGCGAATAAAGACACGTAAACTTATCGCGGTCAACTATGTTTGCGGGTGTAACAGTATACAAATACCCCAAAGAGGTTTTGAGGAATGATGCTGAAGTGACAGTCGTACATTTTTTCCCGCGCTTTTTTGCCGTCAAAACACTCGAACGTCTTTATTCGTGTCTACATAGTGATGCTATCGCACACCTAGATCTAAGTGCGATCAACTCAAAAAAAATGTATAGCGATTTTTTTGCATAAATCAATTCATAGGACTTATTCAGTGTTGCCAGAACTTTTTGGACCAACCGGCTAAATTGGCAAAAATAACGGCTAAAAACTTTTTCAACTAAATTTCACATTTTTTATTTAAATAAATCATAAGTAGAAAGACAAGTTCTTGGAGAGAAGTTGCAAATTAAAGCTGGAAAAAATTTTCCCAGCAAGAATTTGCAGTTAGGAAAAACATACATATGTTTGTGGCACATGGTTGCATTTTTTGTCGCCGATAATGTGAATAAACAGGTTCGTCAAATTTAAAAATTTACCAACTTGAGGGATTTTAAAACGAAAAATTTAAGTAAATGCTTGTTTACTTAATTAATTTAGTTAATTCCAATGAATTGAAACGTACTCGGAATGTAATCTCAACCAGAGTCGATATAGGAAACGCGACAGTTAGTGCGGCAAAGAAATTGAAACGTATGTTGAAGAAAGTCGGACTAGCAAGAAATATACATGTAATAATAATAATAATAGATTGGCGCTTACACATATGTTAGTGTTTGGCCGAGCTTCTCCTCCGATTTGTGGCGTGGGCCTTGATGGTGTCACACAAAGCGGAGGAACCTACAGTTTTACGCCGACTCCGAACGGCGATTGTATTTTTATGAGAAGCCGTTTTTCATGGCAGAAATACACTCGGAGGTTTGCCGTTGCCAGCCGAGGGACGACAGCTGTTAAGAAAAAAAAACTTTTTTCTATATTTTTTTGTGATGTTGCTTTGACCAGGGCTTGAACCCAGGTGCTGTGGAGTGGAAGCGCGCACTGCTTACCACTACACCACAGCGGCCGACAATATACATGTAGATCCGGTTTTTTACCCCTCTGAAAGAATTTTAAAAATCTATACAAATTTCCTATGTTTGAAATGCAACCGTGGACACTAGCTTGCAGGGAAACTTGCAAGTTCCTGCAAATTTGCGTTCGTGCAGAAATTTGTAAGTTCCTCTACTTAAGAGAGAATTTGGGAGCATTTTTTCTTACTAACTGATATTTTGAGGGATAATTTTCGCTGGAGTTTCGACGAACAAACCTATTGTTTTCCCAGAGAATTTTGCTTTACATAGAAACTTGTGCTCTTTTACTTTCATTTTGACGCGTTTCAGTGTTGGATCTTGAAATTCAAGTTGGCCTTCAGTTTTTGGAATTTAAATAATTTCTCAGGAAAAGAGTTAGTTTAAATAAGTCCATATGTGTACATAGTGCTTGAAAATATCCATTTTTCCCTTGCCTTAAAACTTTAAGCGTGGGCAACAATGATGTTTTGTATTAAGGCAGAATTGTACATATATGCGCTATCTGGGAAGACAATACCTGTAACATTTATTCTTGGCAGTATATCCAAACACAAATGCGTGTTAAGCAAACAGTGAAAAAATTTGTTATGTTCTAAGTTTGCGAATAAAACTTCACACTTAAATTTAAGTCATTCATAACAAACATTTAATGAAGAAAATCCCCGTTACGGCCTTCTTTAGAAAAAATATATTCGTTTTAAATAAAAATAAGCGAAATCGGCCCAATTTTATATAACCCTGCCTCCGCGATAAGGCTAGTAGTTATTTCTAACAGATTTTGAATCGCTTAGTCAAAAATGGAAACATATATATTTGAATTTTAAGAAAACAGAAGAAGAAAAGTAAATATCAAAATCGGCTAAAAACTGCTATTTTTTTGCAAAACGGCTAACAAATCGGCTTCCGGCCAAACCGAAATTTCTCCGGCAACACTGGACTTATTACATCCAATTAATGCGAATATTTTTTTCTTCATGATTATATACATTAACTTAAAAAACTACTGTTATACCTGTTTTTGTATTAATTGCGCTGAGTCTGTACAATCCACAAGCAGTTATATTTCCCTCTATAAATTTTAAGTTAGCTCACTTTAGATCTAGGTGTGCGATATACTCCAAATTCAAAAGTTTATCCACTACCCTTATATGAGCATTCCAGCTCATTTGATATGACTTCTAGAACGTAAAAGTCAACAAACATAAGCAATACAATTAAACAGTTAGTAAGATTATCTTTTGTTTTCATATAAAAAAATTTTATATGAGGTTGGGTCTCGACCGAACTAAATCACTTCTTTGCTTAGTTTGGCGTTTGTTTTTGTTGAAATGATAAAAGCAATAATTTAAAAAGATATAATATTAAACACATGCATAAAAACTTAGCAATTGCTAAGCCTTTGCTTAGGTTTTATGCATACGAACCAATATTTATATTTACTTGCATTTGATTTATACTTCTCTCAAAAAATTCTGGCTCGAACAAACAATTTATTCCCAAATTTAATTTTATCTCTTTCTTTAAAAACACATGAAAATGAACCGGTCACTCAATTTGAATGGAAAACTGTTTAATAACTCCAATGAAGAAAACCGTGCAAAAGAAAAAATCGTGCAGCATTTATTTTGTGTATGATTATTTCAACGGTTATATAAAAAATATAGCATACTTTCAGGGATAATGAAGAGGCATATGTACCCATGCACTCTTTTAAAAAAGTAATTCAAGCTTATTGCTGCTATACAACAAAATAGTACATATAGTGATAAAAACACACACTGGATAAGTTCAGTCGATTACTTAAATCTTCGTTTTAAGTTGCGAAAAAATTGGTCATGGTCACACTTTCAAAGTTGGTGACAGGTAACAAGATCAACGGCAATAAGGTCAATTGACTTTATTTCCCACCCTGGCTGAAATAAAGTCAATTGACATTACTACCTTATCAAAAACGAAATAAAGTCAACAAAAATTTGGAAATAAAGTCATTAACGCTATTTCCTCATTTAAATGGAAATAGCGTCACCAATGCCTAAAGTATGTTGATTCATAGAAAACAATGGTGTTCTTACAATAAACTTTGCCCCGTAAATGTTGTTTTTTAATAGATGAAAAAGGTTATTGCCAAATCCTCAGTGTTGTGATATTAATCCACACACAATCATGAGCTACCACCAATTGATTTTATTAAAACAATTTAAATTACGAATATGTAAAAACACGATGCGAAAAACTAAACGCCTGCGCACAGCTGGAATACGAGAAATATTTGAAGAAAGTATGTAGAAATGATCCATAACTTGCAAAACATGTTTCGTTTCCACAAAAATAAAGCGAACACTATTAAATCGAAGAAACAGTCCATGTCCAAAAACCCCGGAGGAACACTGAAAGAATTCTGTGTTTTAAATTAGCATATTTTGAATAAATTCGGAATGTCTAAGGTGGAAAAGAAACCAACCTTTCTATAAGAAAACAATTATAGAAAAAGAATTTTCTTACACTGTATTCATGTCTCCGCCAGCAATTTGTGACGACATCAGTTAAAAGCAGCTAAGGAGAACGACGACACTTTTATTAGATGGCACATTCAACGAGCCAATGTGCCAACATGCGGGTATAAACAATTATTGATTACTAGAGTGCCAGCCACTGTCGAAATTCGACAGTTCTTCTAGTCTTTAAGACCCTTGCAGAGGTTTTCTAATTTAGCCCGTCGTTTAATTTATAATGTACAAAATTACTTGCCGGAGAATCTCCTGCTTTCGAACTAAACCTTAACTTAAATTTTGTATATCTTTGAATGTCGTTGGCAGGACTGGGAAAATAACCGATACATTCCAGTTTGACGATAAATTTCGATAATTTTATACATATCGATAATTCAATGAATTTCAAGAACACTAAAATCCCCAAACACATCAATGAATATCGATAACTTGATAAATTTCATTAACTTGACAAATTTCGCTAACCCATACATTTTTAAA
>NW_023458557.1:2681275-2711755 GCF_013731165.1 Rhagoletis pomonella | reverse complement strand
TGTACGTTGTCAAGGTGTGTGCGGGAAAGTGTACCATAGAACGCAGGTATGTGCGTCGGCTGATGACTACAGCCTAAAGACAACTGCATGATGTACATAGCTAATGTGGGTGAAGCTTTGAGAGAAATGATAGGTATTTCTGAGGCTAACAATATGAATATTATAGAACAAAAGACAGATATAGAGAAAATGTTAAAAAACTCACAGCAAGGAGGTAAAAATGTTGGTTGATAGTATAAAGAAGGCAAATCAGGAGGAACTAGAGGTTATAAAAAGAGTAGAGGGGCTGTGTAAAGTAAACTAAGAGAAAATGGAAAGGGTAGATTCATCCACTAGTGAGCTATGTAAACGAAAACAAGAAATAATTAGCGAAGTGAAGAAAGTGACAACAATAAGCCAAGAGAAATCGCAAAGTGGTGTGGGTGTATCGTATGTCAATGCATTGAAAAGTATTCCTCCTTTAATTGTCAGACCGAAAAATAAACAAGCGGCTGAGAAGACTAGGGTGGACCTTAATAAGATCGATGCATTCAATATGGAAATTGATAGAGTGTCTAATAAGAACAATGGGGCAGTGGTAATAAGCGCAAATAGCGTTGCAGATAAGGACAAAATAAAATCTGCTCTAGCAGACAATTTAAATAAAGATGTGTATGAAGTTACCGAACCAAAAGTTAATAAGCCTAAAATTTTATTAGCGCATATAAACTCTGAGTACACTGAGACGGAGATTATAAATAAGAATAGCTCAGAATAGCTATTTAAATGACGCAAGCTTGAGGTGTGTAAAAAATATTTAAATCCGAGCGTAGTGGTGAGTCATTTCCTTCATTCAGTGCAATAATAGAAATCGAGCATAAATTCTTCCTGCAAGTGTTAGAATCAAAAAGAGTTAATATTGGGTGGGATCGTTGCCCCGTCTATGATGGGCAAACCGTGAGAAGATGCTACATGTGTCTGGGCTTAAACCATAGCTCTAACAATTGTAACAAAAAGCTTGGGTGTAGCAAATGCATGGGAGAGCACAAGTCTGAGAGTTGCACTGAGAGTAACCAAAAACAAGTTTGTGGCAATTGTTGTGATGCTGTTAAAGAGTTAGGGCTGAATCTGGATGTGGAGCAGAACGCATTTAGTCGTGAATATCCTGTCTATATTAGGAAACTGAAACTAGAAAAAAATGGGTAGGATGCTAGCAATTAGGCGTAAGGGAAAAGCGTAACAGCTTCTTAAAATGTTTGTATCTTAATATAAATAGTATAATAGCTAATAAAGCCGAACTCGAAAGGCTTATTGAGACTGTTAATCCGGATATAGTTCTATGCTCTGAAACATGTACAACAGAGGAAATAAACGACTCAAAAATTTAGTTTTCGACATATCAGTGTATTAGGTGTGACTAACATAGTAGACATACAGGCGGGGTAATGATAATCTTGCGAAACACAATAAACTTTAAAATAATATTAAATAGATCGATTGATAAAAATGTCTGGTGTATAGTCATACAGCTAAAAAACTGTGATACCAAATGGAAAATCGGGGTGGTTTATCATTCACCTAGCGCCAGCGATGCTGATTTTTTGACATATATGGAGGCCATTTTATCGGAAATATGCGAGAATCTGGTAAATACTGTTATTATTGGAGATTTTAATATAAACCTAAACATAGTATCGACATATAGCAAGAGAGTCAATGAGATCTTCGCTCAACAGGCAATGCGACAGTTAATTAATTTTAATACGTGGGTTACTGAATATTCTGAAAACCTGATCGATTTGTTGTACTCGAACTCGAAACTATAATGTTTAGGTGCAATACAAAAAAACTAGGCCCTATCAATAAGCTGTCAGAAATAACTTCTTGGGAAGCATAAAGCCCGGACAACCTCGTACACCTCTTGGAACTTTACTGACCTGAATACTCTCAGCTCTGATGACATGCTCGAACATATTAATCATAGCTTGATTTCGAGTATGAATAAACTTACCTCTAGGGTACAAACTCGTGTTAAAATTCGAAATAAATGGTACGATAGACAATTGACTGAAACCAATAAAGAAAAGTTCAAGTTATACCAAAAGGCAATAGTCACAGATGATTGGGTAGAATATAATAATAAAGAAAAGGTATAGAAGGTAGAATATAATAATAAAGAAAAGGTATAAGAAAATTATTAAAACTAAAAAAATACAATGTTTGGAAGATAAAGTTGAAATAAATAGAAATGATAGTCGTTTGATGTAGAAATATTTGAAAAATATTGTCAATAGCACTGACAACAAAGAAAACATCATGGAAGTGCTTATCAATGGCAAAATGTACAGAAATAGTAGTGAAATTGCCGACAAGTTAAACACCTTCTTTGTGGATAGTATCGTCGAGATAAATAGAAATATAGAAAACATTGGCGCGGACTTGATACGACAGGAAAATCGTCGAACTACTTTTAAATTTGATGAAATTAGTACAGATGATGTTACCTCTATTGTTAAGAAATTCAAAACAAAAATTGGTGGAAATAATATATAAACCGAGGCTGTGATTAAAGATTCCGTGGAATATATGGGTCACTTTTACGCCCTGCTAGTAAATAATAGCCTACGGTCAGGAACTGTACTAAATGAATGGAAAACTTCGACTATAGTCCCAGTAAAAAAGTTTAAAAATACCATTAAACCTGAGGAACTAAGGCCAACAAATACCCTCCCTAAATTGGAAAAAATATTGGAAACGGCTGTAAAAAAACAATTAACATACTATGTCGAGTCTAATAACATACTCATTAAGGAGCAATCAGGTTTCAGGGCCAAACACTCATGTGAAACTGCTCTAAACCTGGTTCTATCACAATGGAAAGAGAACCTTAATTCCAGGACGAATATTGTGGCTGTATTCATTGATCTCAAAAGAGCCTTCGAGACAATTGACAGGGATATTATATTGAAAAAACTGGAACATATTAGTATAGAGAATTCCGAACTTAATTGGTTCCGTAGTTTCCTCTCAGACCGAAAGCAACAAACACAGGTTGATACATCCTTATCAGCGAAGGTAGCAGTTGATATTGGTCTACCACAAGGGTCGGTATTAGCTCCAATACTTTTTAATATTTATATCAATGTTGTGAAATCAGTTTTGAAATACTGTGAGGTAAAACTGTTCGCTGACGATACTCTCTTAACGATTAGCGACAGGATCATACCTAATGCAATGGTAAAGATGCAAGAAGATCTTGATTGTTTATACAAATGGTTGTGCACAAACAAACTCCAACTAAATGTGACAAAAACTAAGTCTTTGCTCATATCTAGGGCAGTCAACGTCGACCACATTAACTATAGATTAAAAATCAGGGATGAATTAATAGAAGACGTAAAAATCATTAAGTATCTAGGTATAATCATCGACAATAAGTTAAAATTTGAGGAGCACATTGAATACACAGTAAATAAAATTGCGAAAAAAATTGGTCTTAATAAAAGATCGTGTAAGTATCTAAGAAGGAGGCATAAAACCCTAGCCTACAGATCTATAGTTGAACCGCACTTCATATATTGTCCAACGATCTTTTTTATAGCTAATGACACACAAATTTATAAACTTCAGAAAATTCAAAGCGGAGCTATGCGATTTATTTCGAACAAACCATACGATACACCCATACAGGATATGGTCGCAGAGTTAAATTGGTTGAGCATTAAACAGCAAATATTTTATCACGCTACGAAATTCGTATTTAACATAAAGCAGGGTAGGCTTCCGGATTATCTAAGTGACAAGTTACGATATATTAACGAAACTCATTCATACTTACTAAGGGAAAACAACAGCTTCAGGCTACCGCTATATAGAACGGAAGTTGACAATATCTTCTATAAAGGGTTGAAATGCTTTAACGAGCTACCTGCGCAAATAAAACAGTGCACTTTCAGGAGGCTGCTATTTAACTATTGCAAAACACTGGCTATTAGGTAGCAAGGATTGGCATGGAAACTAGTCCTTACCATCCGTCCATAAATGAGGAGACAGAAGCGTTCGGCATGGAAACTAGTTCTTTCCATCCGTTACAGCAGCATGACTCTGGATCTCGTCCATTCAGAGCGCCTGCCTCTAAAGTGGTATGGAAAGGAGGCGGCTTGGAAACTAGTCCTTTCCAACCGCCCAGTATATGTACTGTGCTGCTCGGAATCTCGTCCATTCCGACAGTTCCGAAAATATGATACTCTTAGATATTTATTATTTATTAGATACATATGCATAACCTATATTTCACCTAGATTAATAGAAAAACTAAAATAAGTGTATAGGAAAATTAACATTACGCTATCCCTACTTTTAATGAATAAATGTGGACTTTGTAATTTTTGTTAAATATGTGTCATATGTGTATATATATGTAGGTCATATGACCGTAATAAATAAATAAATAAATAAATAGACAAATAACTTTGGACCACGTCAGCCGATTTCTCAGAGGTGGTCCCGTACTAATCTGGTTAAGATCCGACCAGTGGATCATGAGATATATATATATATTATTTTTTTATATGAGAGTTAAAGTCGTTTTTTTTTGCTAAAAATTACTTGTTAATATAAACAAACTGCCGTGTGAAGTGAAAGTTATAAAATTAGTTGCTTGTTGATCACCGTTCAATAATTTTATAAGTTCCATGATTTTTACAAAAAAGCACACAAATTGCATGCTTTATTTTAGAGAATATTTTTTTATCTAAAAAAATCGGTAGAGAGATATAAATGCTGGTTTATGCCCAAGAATACTTAATGAATAATATTTATAAATTATACTATATTTTTGGGACTAAATACCTACTCATATGAAAATCTAAACACCGTAACCATCTGGCCGGCCAGCATTTCAAAGAATTGATTCTAATAAAACGTTACCCAGGTATTATACAAATGAGGTTTACTAATTTAAATTTTTTTTAATTTTACAAGTGGTATGTAAGAGGTTCTATAAACTAATAGTATTAGTTACTAAAAACTTCCAAGATTAATTATTTCACTATAGGTATAAGCCAAATAGGCCAAAAGACGCATGCACGAAAAACATCACTTTTAGTACATTTATAAAAATGTGGCAACCATAACTGAGCGCGACGCACTAATACCACGACAAATGAGACTGTGTTGGTGTGCCCAGCATTGCTTTAGACCCAATGAAGGCTCTCATCCTTCCAATATTTCAGTACCCCCCAGTAGCTTCCGCTTCGGGTTAAAAAGAAAGATATAATTAACACCATTGTTCATGATCAGGCATGGGCAGAGAGTTAGCAGGTGCTAAAAGAGCGTAAGCGTCGCGTGTACGTATACAAGCGAGAGCGCAGCGATGAGAACACGACAGCGTGCAAAATGAATTAGGCACACTAACACATTCTCACTTTTTGCTCACGCTTGTTTGTGGTAGTGCCCACCTCTGTTCATGATATTCAGAAGAATAAAGCGACTGGTTACGATAGGATTACAGGTGAAATGATAAAGGAGCTTCCACAAACTGCCGTACATTTTTTGTTACATATTTTTAATAACATGCTTAAGTTGGGGCACTTCCCCGACTTATGGAAACTTTCGGAAATAATTATGGTGCAAAAGCCAGGCAAAGATCCGACGGTAGTAAGAGCATATCGTCCGATTAGTTTGATTTCTGTATTTTCCAAAATATTTGAAAAACTTCTATTGAAAAAATACAACCTTCACTAACAAGTAACCAAATAATACCACCACATCAGTTTGGTTTTCGTGAAAAACTTGGCACTGTAGAACAAGTTCATAGAATTGTTTCTTGTATTAGAGAAGCCTTCGAAGGGAAGCAATACTGCACCGGTGTATTTCTGGACATCTCTCAAGCTTTTGACAAAGTCTGGCATGATGGCCTTATATACAAACTAAAGGTTTCACTCCCTGCAAATACGCATGCAATTCTGGAAAGCTTTCTGGCGGGGAGAAACTTCAGAGTTAGGCAGAGTTCCTTTAGAACGGAAAGTCACCCAATATATGCAGGTGCCCCTCAAGGCAATGTTCTAGGACCCATATTGTACGTAATATACACCCGTGATTTGCCAATTGATGATAGTCTAACCATTTCAACATTTTCTGATGACCCAGCTATCCTAAGCAATAGTTCAGAGCCTAAAGAGGCTTCTTACAAGCTGCGAGAATATTTGAACAAGTTAGAGCTATGACTAGGTTCTTGGAGGATAAAGGTTAACGACAGCAAGTGTGTTCAGACAACATTTACTTTGAAGAAAGAAACTTTCCCACCACTAAAAAATAAACAGCAAGGCTATACCACAAAAAGATAGTGTCAAATACCTTGGGATGACACTAGATAGAAGACTTACCTGGAAAAAACATATAGAAAACAAAATTTCTCAAGCGAAACTAAAACAAGCAAGCCTTCAATGGGTTATAGGACACAAATCTAAATTAAGCCTAGACAACAAGATGTTTATTTTTAATATGATGATTAAACCATGTTGGGCATATGGAATCGGGCTTTGGGGCACAGCGTGCAATTCCATTTTGAACAGACTTCAAAGACTGCAGTCAAAAAGTTTACGCGCCATATGCGGACCACCGTGGTACATAAAAATACGAATATCCACAAAGATCTTAATGTAAATATGGTACACGAGGACATAAGAGGGCTAAGCAACAGTTACTCAGCACGGTTAATGAACCATCCAAATCGACTAGCGAGCGATCTTCTGAGCCCGAGATATGCCAGAAGACTAAAAAGAAACGATATCTCCGATATTATCAAATGATGCGCAATGTAATAAATTTCGATATCCGCAATATATCAATTTCGGCCCGGAACTGGTCCTTTCAGACCGACTATCCAACACCAGTGCCAGTGCGGCTCGGAAATTTGTCCTTTCCGACCAAGCACAGCCTACTGGATTGTAATTACTTAAATATAGAGAAGCGAAGGCGCGGCGTGGAAACTAGTCCTCTCCACCCGCCCAGGCAGTGCGGCTCTGGAACTCGTCCTTTCAGACCGCCTGCCCAGCACGATATCCAGCGATCCTGCTGCTCGGAATCTTGTCCATTCCGACAGCCACAACAGCTGCGATAAATATATATGTATGAAAAAAAATATTTCTAAGCATTGCCGCAGAAATTTTAAATTTAATAGTAGTTTGTAAGATTTGAAAACTAATTGTTAGTTTCGAAAGAAAGATTCAATAAATAAAAACAAAAAAATATTTTCAGCAGTGGCACCGAATCGACAACACGATCAAAAACAATCATCGGAGCTGTATTTCAAAGATATATTGATCACACCGAAGCTGAAGCATTTATTTCGTATTTTAGTTACCATAAGCCACTCGTCACTTTTGCAGAAATTTGAACATGAGTCTAGACAATAATAAAATTTAAAAAAAAAATTGAAAACGAAAAATTATAAGAACAAATTTTGCGAAAAAAGACGGTTAAGTATAACTTCGGCGAAGAAAGACGCGTAAGCATAAATTTATACCTGGCCGAGGAACTTCAGCAGCATTCCTTAAAAAATCTTTAGGGAATTGACATACTGTTACACCCGCAAACATAGTCGACCGCTAAAATAAGTTTACGGATCTTTCTTAGCCATCAAATATTTCAACACGTCTTCTTTCGCCGTCAACTACATTAAGAGTCTTTCTTTGCTGAAGTTTTTTTTATGCGTCTGTTTTCGCGGTCAACTTTTGAGCTCGCGCCATTATTCGTGTCTAGAGATGTTTTCATTACACCACTCAACAATTTTTGATCAAATTTAACCACCAAGAATGACATAAAACTTTTCTAACGTAGAATTTTGTTCTGTGAACATCACAAAAACACATACCCCCCTCCCCCCCTTTCGCATTTACATTAGACTATAATACTTTCATACAAAGAGCAAGTCACTTGGCCTCGTTTTTTGCAGACGTCTCGCGGTGGTGGCTTTTCGAGTTAACGTTTTGTGTATTTCGTCATTAGTGTGCAGCAGTAGTCTATCGTGATTTTTTTTACTTATTTTTAGGATTTCCTCCTTGACTTTTGAAATATTCAGCTCGCGGTGTAGGTTGTCGTTTCGGATGTATATAAAAAAACAGTGTTCCCACAAAATGTGACATTACATAGTCACAACACTGTGCAGACGTGTTTTTCTGGTGCTCGTCAAAAACTTTGATTTTACCCGGTATAAACGTTTTAAACTTGAAGTTTCTGTCGCTACATCTTGAGAAGTTGGTGCGGGGATTCCTGTTTTTATTAATTCGTTTGTTTGCTAAATCACCTGTGTGTTTTATTTGGTTTTGTAAACCAAACCTACCACCTGCTACATATGGATTCTGCTGGTAAGCGAAAACTCAGAACCAGTGTTGTTGCTCAGCATTTTTAATGGTAGCCAAATTCTTTTAAAAAAAGGGCTAAAAAAGAGCTAAAAAAAGTCGTTGTGGCTAAAAATGGTAGCTAAAATTTACTTACATAATCATATATAAGTATAAACGCAAACATTTTCAATAAGTAATGGTATAGAAACACAATGAACTCTGGAAAAAAAGCTAATATTTTATCCAACCTAAAACCTTTTTGTATAATAGGGGAAATATGCGACACCAGCTTGCTGGCTCGATCAAGTGTACCGTCAGGCTCGAAGCATATAACTTACCAGCACGCTGGTGCAATATTTATTTCTTTACAAATGAAGTCCAGGAAAGATCGAAATGATTAGAGCCGAAATTTCGTAATTTTTCCACCATTTTGTTAAACATTGCTTTTTTTTAATTCACAACTGCAATATCTTGAACTTAATATTCCACAAACACGGCTTTGACTCATATAGTGCAAGAAATTTCCGCCAAAAAATTTTCAAATAGTTTTTGAAATCGCACCAGCAGCGGGTACAATCACAAGAACATATACGGTCAATCGACATGATAGGCCATTTAACAAATGAAGCATATATAAACCAATGTCAGCCAGCTGTTCAATTTAAACTCGGTTTACTTAATCTGAATTTAAGCTTGACTGAAAACTGACCCTAAGGGCTGTAAACTTATCTATTTTAAACTATAGTTAAATCGTTAATAGATAAGTTAAAAAAACAGCCCTAACACTTTTACAGTATGTATGTATAAAAACGTAAGGAACATACAATACACACATGTATATATATCAGCCTTTCTTAGTTTAAAAATTCATCTCTTAAATGAATGCAAAAAAATTAGATCCAATTAAATGTATGTATACAACTTTTACATGCCCAGTATGAATAAATTCTCCAAAGGGCAAAAAAAAGGGCTAGGGGCAATATTAAATTTATGTGGCCAAAAAAATAATGTGGTAGCTAAATCTAGCCACCAAAGGGCTAAAACGGCAACACTGCTCACAACAACAACCATTAGCAAAGATTCTCCGGCAACGAAACTCCAGAAATTGGAGGGTAACGGTAGTCTCTCTGACGCCGAAGTGAAGGCACTGAAGTCAAGAGAAGAGAAAGTCTCTTTGATGGAAGAGAGGACCAAATAGCAAATTAGTGGCCTCTACAGTCAGCTCTCTTGAAGAAAAATTCACTGCTAAATTGCAAGACAGCTTCGAGGCTGTATCGCAGCGTATTGATACGGTTGAGTGCAGGTGCACTAAACTTGAGGAAGACTCTGCTTTTATTGTTAGCCTCTCCGCTGAACTTAATACAGTCCAAGACGAATTAAATAAACTAAAGCAA
Organism: Rhagoletis pomonella; assembly: GCF_013731165.1. Classification (NCBI taxonomy): domain Eukaryota; kingdom Metazoa; phylum Arthropoda; class Insecta; order Diptera; family Tephritidae; genus Rhagoletis; species Rhagoletis pomonella. The sequence goes on along the minus strand of NW_023458557.1, from coordinate 2,702,037 downwards.
GAGAAGGCGGCTGGCGAATCAAATGATGCTATAATTTTTGGTTTGCCCTTTGCTAAAGAGACATTTTCAGCTGTGCCTGCAAATCCGTCGCCCTTCCATCTCCGCTGTTTCGTGATATTTTTCGCACAAGACATACATAGCATCCAAACAGTGCTGTTATTGTAAAATTCAGTTCCCAATACGATCGCGCACGCACTTTGTCTGCTTTCGCAAGATACAGAAAAAAAACAAAGCTGCGCTGTCTGTTAAGCTAGCAGGTTTTGGCTGTGACAGCGACTTTTTCATTTATGAGAGTCTTTCTGCTGTTAAGAGAAAAATTTTGCAAGCTGGAATTAAGCTGAAAACACTGCATAGTGTGTTTTCAAGGCGAGGCGAGGTGTTTGTACGTGTGTCTGCTGACAGTGAGCCGGTTGCTGGACCCAGTAGCACGGACTTATTCAACATAATTAGTTATAACACATTAAATAATGTCTAACGTATATTGTTCCTCTGCCATTATTCATAATTGTATTATTTTTTTAATTTTTCCGTCCTCTTTGTTTTCAATCTCTGTTAAGTCTGTCAATAACCACCACTTTTCTGTTATTTATTTATTACTTGAAGCTGTCTCTCCCATATGTTATTCGTACGTCGGCGGATAAATCATTTTCTATCGTTGACGATAATCAGTCGGTACTGCTAAATATTCTTTGTAAGCAAGGCGATGGGCTAAATGTTGTACACTTCAATGCTCGTAGTCTTTATTTATTTATTTATTTATTTGGTCTACAGAAAAATGTTTTCTTACAGACAAATGAGAATAGAACATTTACATATTTAAGTATTTGTGATATATTACAGAATAGACTAAGTAAACATTTTAATTTATAATAAAAATAAATCAATAACACAAAAGATCCATGTTCCCGAGGACATTACTTCGTATGTGTGGCAGGCGGAAAGCTCTGGTTGCCGCTCCGCGCTATGAACAAGCTGTTGATCATGATCGGAAAGAACGAGTGTCCGATCCATGTTCCCGAAGTCATTACTTTGAATGTGTGGCAGGCGGAAAGCTCTAGTTTCCGCTCCGCTCTGTGGACAAGCTGTTCAGCATGCTCGGAAAGAACGAGTTTCCGATCCATGTTCCCGAAGTCATTACTTTTAGTGTGTGGTAGGCGCAAAGCTCTAGTTTCCGCTCCGCGCTGTAGACAAGCTGTTGATCATGGTCGGATAGGCCGAGTTTCCGATCCATTCTCGTATTGTCTTACGCGGTCCCGAAAGTATACGAAGCCGATTACAATTGTACTAAGCAGTCATAGATATTGTGTAATTTATCGTTCCCGGTTAAAGATATTAATTTATTTAGTTACAAAAAAGCGATTTACGTTTACATTTACCTCATAAACTGAACAGAAATACAGTTCACCAGCTGAACGATAAGGTGCAATGTAAGGGTTTACATGTTATTTATTCAAAATCTCAAGTAAGGTTTTCTTAATGGTAAAATGTGAGTCGGAGGTGTCAAAATAGTCGTAATGCTTATTAAAGTCCTGGCATAGGCAACGAAAAGCATCATGCATTTCAAAATTTGTTCTACAAATAGTTAGCTTAATGGGCTTGTATTGTCTAGAAGGCCTAGAAGGAATACAAAACGTGATCTGGTTCAGTAGAAAGGGACTATTGGCCATCCCGTTCAAGATCTTAATCATGAACAAAACCCCGAGCATCTCTCTACGGCTGTGCAGCGTTGGCAAATTTATGAGCTTCAAGCGCCTTTTGTACGGTGGGAGATTTAATGTCGAATCCCAAACAAATTATTTAATGCGAATAATATGAATTGTTTCTGTACCGACTCAAGTCTGTCAGAGCGCGTTTGATATCTAGGGTTCCATACAACGAACCCGTATTCTAAGATCGACCTGACTAGGGAGATGAAGAGAGCTTTAGTGACATAAGGATCTCTGAATTCTTTATCCCAAGATACTTTGGCTCAAAGCTAAATTCATGCTTGCCTCCCAAGCACCTGTGGTCAAATTTGAAACGGTTGGGTGTGCGCTCGGGCTCGGAGGCTCCATGCCAACTTGATGCCGATTTGCTAAATGAGTTCTTTGTATCCAAAAACTGTCCATCGAATATTGGTGCATTGATTCCAAGGAGCGTACCTGTTAAGTTTTACTTGGCAGAAAAATTTAAATTCAATTCAGTCTTTGAGGACGATGTAGCTAAGTGCGTTCTTCGGATAAAATCAAATTCCGTGGGTGCAGATGAGCTCCCTATTAAATTCATTAAGATTATTTTACCATATATATTGAGTAGTTTTACGCACACAATTAATCGCTGCTTTACTACTTCATCTTTCCCTGCCGTATGGAAAGTAGCCACTGTTAAACCTATAGCTAAAAACCGGGTGCGTCTTACCCGTGCCATTTTAGGCCCATAAGCATTTTACCGGGACTTTCCAAAGTATTCGAAAGTCTTATAGCTCAACAGGCCCCATCATAGTTGTTCAACGGCAATTGTAAAAGTGTTGGATGATATTCGTCACCCTTTCGATCAAGGCCACCTTACCTTGCTTTGCCTACTCGATTTCTCCAAAGCCTTTGATTCCGTTAATCACACATTGTTGTGTAATAAGTTAGCCAACTATTTTGGTTTCAGTGAAAGCGCTGTAAGGCTGCTTAAAGATTACTTAAGTAGTAGATTCCAAAAAGTTAAGTCTGGTAATAAGCTCTCTGAACTTGCCCCCATCTCTTCAGGCGTGCCACAAGGCTCCATTCTTGGCCCTCTACTATTTAGTATGTTTATCAACGATATATTTACGAGATGCTTGAATGCCCATGTACATGCGTATGCAGATGACGTTCAACTGTATCTCTCCAACAGAATAGGGTTGGTCGAAGACCTTAGCTATAGGCTGAATGAGGATTTGCACTCCATCTTTGAGTGGTCGAAGGAAAATCTACTTCATCTTAATGCGCAGAAGTCATATGTACTACCTATATTTAAAGAAAACATTGAGCCTTCCGTGATTCCAATTAAATTAGTTGACAAAGTTACAAATCTTGGGTTTGTCATTAACTCTAAGCTAACTTGTGAGTATCATGTTAACAAAACTGTGAGCAAAATATATTATACTCTTCGATATCTTAGAATTACCTCGCAATATGTTCCTTTAGCCACTAAGAAAAAGTTGGTTCAGAGTTTAATAGTTCCACTCATTACGTATTCTGAGGTAGTTTATAGCAAACTAGATTCTCACTCAAATCACAAGTTGGACGTCGCTTTTAATTTTGCCACGAGATACGTATACGTTCTGAAGAAGTTTGACCATCTTTCTTTGTTGTTGTTCTTAAATGCCAGGAACTGCGTCTTTATCTTTAAGATAATTACTCATGGGAAACCGGAATACCTATATGAAAAACTGATATTTTCTAAATGCTCTCGCTCTTTAACCCTAATTTTGCCCAAGTTCAACTACTTATGCTCTTCCCGACTGTTTTTCGTTAATGCTGTTAGACTTTGGAACTCCCTTCCTCAGTCGCTAAGGAAGTCATTGTCTAGAGGCAGCTTCAAGAAACTTATACTTCAGTATTTCTCTAATTAAAATTTCTTGAAAACGTAGTTATTGGCTATTGCAAGCTAAATTATGTTTATTCATGTTTATTTTTTTTCTCTTTTTCTAATTAATGTTTTAAATTATTAAATATTTCATCTGTGTATTTTTAATTGTTAATGTATTTAATTTCTTATATATACATCGCTGTACAAGAAAAGATTACATCTTAATGTACTAATTAACATTAAATAATTAAATAAATTAAATTAAATTAAATTAAATAAATTAAATAAAAAAAATTCCAAATTGGACAAAAAAATACCAAACTTATTTTTTGTGCAGAAGTGTAGAAACATACATAACGAGTCCTGCCCCGCCAAAATAACGTAAGCAACATTTCTTAAAAATTTTCTTTTTGATGCCGAAATATTCCTAGAGCATCTAGATGCCTTTCTGAATCAAAAAGAAAATTTTGGAAAAAATGTCGCTTACGTTATTTTGGCAGTTAGGGCTCGATATGTCTGTACATATGTATATCCGAAGATACCAAGCTTTTCAGGCAATCAGCGCTCCATTAACCTAAAGTTTTTAAGAAAGTTTGTTGAATTTTTTTTAAATATTGAACAATGTTTGAAATTTGAATTTGTTTGAGCTCTGTTAAAGAAAGAACAATATTTTTATAAAAAAATAACCAAAATTAAATTACAAAAAAAAAATGGTATGTTAAAACTTGTCAAAATATGGTGCGGCTATAATTTTTTCGACCACTGTATGTGAACAACTGACAAGAAAATATATCAAAAATTCACCGCTTGAAGGAAATTTTTCGACTCACACATAGACAGAGTGAAGTCGAACGCTGAATGCCGTAGCTTTTTGAACGAGAACATACGTATTAACGTTTAATTCTTCACATCTGAGGCATTCTTTTTCAATTTCGATTGGCTTCAAATTTTTTGTATAGGTTCTATACATGAAGTAGCTAACACGTGTTCGAGGAGTTTTTTTTACAAGCTTTTATTTAACTTCACTTGTATGTATGTATGTATGTATGTACATTTGTATGTATGTATCTTTGTATGTCCTGGAACTTTGCAGTCAATATTTAACAAACTTCCCGATGAGCTACAGACTTGAAACTTCAAACTTAGCTCAGAACTCGAGGACAATGCAATATATAAGATGACTTAATCCGCTAGGTGGCGCAGGAGTCGAGATATTTGTAAAACCCGCATTTATGGTCTGATTTGGTTCATATTCATAACCAGGGAACGGATTTTATGGAAATTGCCTTTTTTTCTGCTAAAGAGATAGAGTATATTCGATTAAGAATGTACATGATTTAGCTTTCCCTGATTCCATATATACACATTTGATGTTGCCTTTTTTTGCCTTTTTTAGATATTTGCCTTTTTTTGCCTTTTTTAAGATTTTTGCCGTTTTTTGCCTTTTCTACCTTTAAAAAAGTGTTTATAGCATTTACAATATTTTTTTTAGATTAAAAAATATACTCATGCCCATGCGGCTTATAGAAGCGCAGGGACCTCTTGCCAAATTGGTGTTGAAAAAATTCAAAGCCGTCTTCTCAGCAAACGTAGGCTTGGAGACAATAAGGGGTGTGGATCAAATTGTAAAGGGCGAGGAAAATGCCCTTATTCCTGATAATATGAACGTTTCAAACGTTCCATATTTAAATTGGGCTCCACTTGTATCAACTTACGTCGAGCGCACATTTAGTACATTCAAGGCTTTTCTTCGCGAAAATCGAATGAAAATGCTGCCAGAAAACTTCAAAATGCATCTTGTGGTTCAATGTTACTACAACTATACATATTAAAGTTTTATGAATTAGAAACTCGAAAGGATAAAATAGTCAAAGATTAAAAGTACAAATTTTTCATATAATGAAACTAGTGCATAGTTTTTCTCTTTTTACTTTTAATATAAACATTTCTAAAATAAATATATTTTTTGATTGTTCTTCGTATTTTCTGTCTTTTTTTAGTGCCTTATTTTGCTATTTTTGCAATACCTTTTTTTTGCCTTTTTCGCTATTTTATTTTGCCTTTTCCAGCCTATTTCGTTACTTTATTTTGCCTTTTTTATAGGGTTTTAGGTCCTAAAAATCCGTTCCCTGTTTATAACATATATTTCTTATATGAAAATAAATAAATCCACAAGTTGGCCGACAGGTGGCGCAGCAGACGAGATATTTGGAAAAACCGTGTTGAAAATCCGATTAAGTTCGAGATATTTGTAAAACCCGTATTTATAGTCTGCTGTGGTTCATAATTAGAACATATATTACCTGTATGAAAAGAAATAAATCCACAAAAAAATTTGATGATAGGTGGCGCAGTAGTCGAGATATTTGTAAAAACCGTGTTTATGATCCGATTAAGTTCACATTTAGAATGCATATTGCTTACATGAAAAGAAATAACTACACAAAAAATTTTGGCAGTTATGTGGCGCGTGAGTCTATATAATTAAAAAAAAATCAGCATCTGTGCTCCGATTTGGTTTATATTCAGAATATGTGTATTACCTATTTAAATTGAAATATATTGAAAATTTTGTTTGTTAAGGTCAAATCTAGCACGTTAGGTAAAAAATGTAGCTAAAAAGCAGGTCGCGGAAAATTTTGGCCGCGAAAGATTAATAGTACGACCTTCTCATATTAGCTCGTTTTGCGATTGTATTTTACCGCTGTAAATACTTAAGAAAACGGTCGTGAGCGAAAACATTTTCGCCTGCTTCGCATGCACGCGCAAATACAGATTCAGGTAGTGCCTTACTAAGCCTTTTTCACGCAAAGTAGTTTGTATTCTATTGTTTTATGAATATGCGTATGTAAATATCGTTTGTGATCTTAACGATCATTAGTATGCTCGTAAGAGATCGTTAACGCTTTTATGCGCCGTGGAACTTTATAAATCACTATAAATTGAAAGTTATGAGGTTTTGACCGCGATTAGTTGCAGAAAGATCGTACATTGATCATTCTCAGCACCCTGCTAAAAATTTCAAAAAATAGTATACAAAAATATTTAAAATAAAATTATAGTTAAAAAACTAAAAACACGCTTTTATTACAACAAGAACTAAAAAGTATAAAATAATTGTTATATATAGCGATTCCGTTTAAGAAGAATAGGAAGTTCCCTAACCTGATTTAATTTAACTTTTTTAAATCAGCTAAAAATATGATTAAAGTGATTGGCCCGTAGTCATAGACAAAATAAACTCCACAGTAAAGTTTGTTGCAGTTTTTTATACAGATATCCCATTGAAAATTACGTCAAAAAGCTGCGATTAACTTTACAGTGGAGTTTATTTTGTCTATGACTATGGGCCAATCACTTTAATCATATTTTTAGCTGATTTAAAAAAGTTAAATTAAATCAAGTTAGGGAACTTCCTATTCTTCTTAAACGGAGTCGCTATATATATGAATTATTTTATACTTTTTAGTTCTTGTTGTAATAAAAGCGTGTTTTTAGTTTTTTAACTATAATTTTATTTCTTATTTTTTTCTTCTTTTCTCTGATTCTGACTAATCATGTACTCCTTCAAATCGTTGTATCTGGGCCCATGGTAGAGGCTTCATCTTAAAGTCGTTTTAAAGCTAAAGAAACGGGCTTAATACTTCTATGGTCAAGATTGTCCTAAAGCTAACTTAGCTATTAACAGTTGAACTTTTTAAGCTGATTTGCATAGTGAAGACCAGTAAATTAGGGATTTATAATTATACCATCGTAATCTTTGTTTATTTCTCTATAAAAACGTGGTTAAAAAAATGGGGGGTTTTTTAAGAACTATTTTTAAAATATTTTTCGTCATGACGTTATTTTGTGAGAATCAAAAATTTTTTGTAATTTGAATTCCAAAACTTATGTGGAGATATATTTAGTAAGGTGTTACACATCGAGTTTTTGCAAGAATTAAAATTTTATTGCAGATTCCGATAGAATACCTATCCTTGTATGGCAAGATTTTTCTTTAAGGCGACAAACCCTTAAAAATGGGCGTGGTAATTGTAGGACTAAAGTTTGCAAAACGCAGGTTTTATTGCGGATTTCGGCAGAATATCGCTTCGTTAACAACATTTGTTCCACAACTTTTTCAATCAAGAAATATTCTAGAAATGGGCGTGGCAATATTAAAACCAAAGATAAAAGATTTAGACTTTATTGTGGATTTCGCCAGAATATCTATATGAATTGAAAAAGTTGTGGAACAAATATTGTTAACGAAGCAATGTTCTGCCGAAATCCGCAATAAAATCTGCGTTTTCATAATCTTAGTCCTGCAATTAATAATAATAATAATAATAGATTGGCGCTTACACATATGTTAGTGTTTGGCCGAGCTTCTCCTCCGATTTGTGGCGTGCGCCTTGATTTTGTCACAAAAAGACCAGGGACCTACAGTTTTACGCCGACTCCGAACAGCGATTGTATTTTTATGAGAAGCAGTTTTTCATGGCAGAAATACACTCGGAGGTTTGCCATTGCCTGCCGAGGGGCGACCGCAGTTAAGAAAAAACCTTTTTTCTATATTTTTTTTGCAAAATTGCTTTGACCAGGGCTTGAACCCAGGTGCTGTGGAGTGGAAGCGTGCACTGCTTACCACTACACCTGCAATTGTCAAGCCCATTTCTAGCGGTCTGTCGGCTTAAAGAAAAATCTTGCCATACAAATATTATGATTGTGTTGCTTATTGGCCGTTGAGTATAATTTAATAATTATTTTTGAGCTATAGGCCGTATGTTAAATAAAACATTAAATGTTTTTCTGTTTTATTTACTTTTTTATTTTTATTTTGGTCGATATTTCGCCTTCAGTCTTTTTTTAGTTCTGAAGATGCCTTCAGACTGAAGGCGAAATATCGACCAAAATAAAAATAAAAAAGTAAATAAAACAGAAAAACATTTAATGTTTTATTTAACATACGGCCTATAGCTCTAAAATTATTATTAAATACAAATATTATATCTGGATAGGTATTCTATCGGAATCCGCAATAAAATTGACCTTTTTGCAAGAACCCGATGTTTAACACCTTACCAAATATATCTTATCATAGGTTTTCGAAAAAAAATACAAATAATTGTTGATTCTCACAAAATAAACCATCTCGTCACGAAGAAAAATATTTTAAAAATAGTTTTTTTTAATCACGTTTTTTTTTTATAGATAAGTAAGCAAGGATTACGATGGTATAATTTTAAATCCCTAATTTACTGGTCTTCACTATGCAAATCAACTTAAAAAAGTTCAACTGTTAATAGCTAAGCTTGTCCATCTTATATATAGAAATAATAAGCCCGTTTCTTGGCTTTAAAATGGCGTTAAGGTGAAGTCTGTACAATCAGCAGAACACGAGATATAACGATTTGACGAAGTACATTATTAATCAGAATCACGAAAAATTTAAACTTTGACAGATCATATCTCCGAAGAAAAAAATAAGAAAAAAATTTCCTCGAACACGTGTTAGTTTTTTTCATGTATAGAACCCACAAAAATAATTTGAAGCGAATCGGAGACATGACATAATTTTTGTTACGAAATCCGTCCGACTTAAAAAAGAATGGCTCATATATGGTTGCCGGGTACACCGGAAAATTTATGGTAATTGAAAAGCTGACGAACTGACAGGGAAAGGTTGGACCACCCAAAAGCTTCCAGGAAAGGACACGGTGGATGTACTTAGCAATAGCTAACAACTCCCGCCCTCCGAAACTTTCAGGATTACCTAATGTGGAGTCAGAACCACTGTTGACCTATTTGACATGTAAGACCGAATCGAAAAAGTTACCAAATAGGAAAATAATTTACCAAATTACCGAACTTGATAAATAAAGAAAAAATTACCAATTTTGGTTAAAAATTACCGAAGCAGCAACGCTGTATATAAGCGTTACTTATAGATAGGGATGAAACGATACAAGTACATACTTGATACTTTTCGCCCGATACCAAGTAATTTTGGCATCAATACTTTTGAACCAAGTACTGAGTAGGTATCGAAAAAACCACTCGTATTGAAACCCGATACCAAGTTAAATTTTGCTCCGAAATTTTTTCCTCTACGTTTATGCCTAATCGCCCTGTGCTTTTTGGCAACTTAGGGCCGGTTGTTCAATGTCTGATTCGCACAAAGCGGAGGTAGAATCTCCGGTTAAATACAACGACTGCTTTATCGATCTCATATGTTATTGAAGAAAAGAAATAACTAAAAAGAGCTGATTCAAAAAAAAAATTAGAAAACACTAAAATAGTAAACGTATCCCAAGCCCAGAAAATTTAAACGCTATCTCCGAATCTAGTCTGTTGAAGAAAAAATATATATATATATATTAGAGTGGCTCAAAAACACTCTTTAAAAATGAATAAAGGCTACATCAAAATATTGTTATTTGTGAGAAAAAAATACGAGAATTTTTTTATTTTGAAAAAAAAAAATTTGGAGGTCGCGGTAGTCTGTTTTTTATAAAAACGCTGATGGTTTCAATTTTTTATTTTCACGACATGTTAAAGGGCATCTTAAAATGTTGTTTTTACATGTAATTACTCAGGTATTGTTTGGGAAATGCCGCGTGTAAGTGAAAAAGAAAAGTTTTTACCATTATATTTTGAAGAAGCCTTAACTGATATACTTTTTCTTGAAGTATCCGAGAACAATAAAATATCATGTGTTTCGCGACTTTGAGATTGCAATGATTGCTAGCTCAACTATTATGGCAATGGAGCAATTTTGTCGCAGGAGAGTTTCCATAAAAAAGTAATCAGCTGTGTCGCAAGGTCGCAAATTTCGCAACAAATGTGTCATTTGCAACAACTTTGCTACGTTTCATGAATCCCACTAATACACTTTTAAAATTCAAAACTCAAACTCACACACACATTCTCACTTTCAATATCAAACCACAAAAGTTCTGAACAGTTTGATTTCTTTATTTTAAATTTTATGTGATTTTGAGAACATCGCAATGTTTTTATCGTGATATTTTCTATCATGATACAAATAAAATTATAGTTAAAAAACAAAAAACACGTTTCTATTACAACAAGAATTAAAAAGTATCAAATAATTTATAGATATAGCGATTCCGTTTAAGAGGAATAGCAAGTTCCCTAACTTGATTTAATTTAACTTTTTTAAATTAGCTAAAAATGGGATTAAAGTGATTGGCCCGTAGTCATAGTCAAAATAAAGTCCACTGTAAAGTTAATTGCAGCATATTGACATAATTTTCAATGCAATATCTGTAAGAAGTAGCAAAAATTCAATGCGAAGAAAATTTTCCGCACCCTGCTTTTTAGCTACACTTTTTACCTAACGTGCTAGATTTGACCTTAACAAACAAAATTTTCAATGTATTTCAATTAAATAGGTAATACACATATTCTGAATATAAACCAAATCGGAGCACAGATGCCGTTTTTTTAGTTATATAGACTCGCGCGCCACATAGCTGCCAAAATTTGTTGTATAGTTATTTCTTTTCATGTAAGCAATATGCATTCCAAATGTGAACTTAATCGGATCATAAAACGGTTTTTCCAATTATCTCGACTCCTGCGCCATCTATCAGCAAAATTTTTTGCGGATTTATTTCTTTTCACGCAGATAACATACGTTCTAAATATGAACCAGATTAGAGTATAAATGTGGGTTTTACAAATATCTCGACTCCTGCGCCACCTAGCGACTTGCATTTATTTGTTTTCATATAAGTAATATATGTTCCAAATATGAACCAGATCAGACTATAAATGCGGGTTTTACAAATATCGCGACTCCTGCGGCACCTAGCGGATTAAGTCATCTTTTATATTGCATTGTCCTCGATTACTGAGCTAAGTTTGAAGTTTCAAGTCTGTAGCTCATCAGGAAGTTTGTTAAATATTGACTGCAAAGTTCTAGGACATACAAAGATACATTCATACATACATACATACATACATACATACATACACGTGAAGTTAAATAAAAGCTTGTAATAAAAAGAATGTAGTTTCATTGTCAGTTTTTCGTCGCCATATAAACAACCTGACAATTAAGTAGATTGTGACATTTCGTGCTACCATATCCAATATGTAAAACCCTCCAAATTTTGTTATTAATTTTTTGGTTACTTACAAACATTTTTTTAGAATCGAAATTTGAGCAAGCAAAAGGTATATTTTTGGGTACGGCTCGGTTACTTGTACAATAATTTTAGGTTAATGTGCCCAAATGCTTAACCGAAAGCTAAAAAATTTCACACACACGTGTGGTCAAACAATTACACGTTAGTTTAATATAAATATTTCTAAATTTCAGATACAAATTATTCAAAAATACTGTGGTAGCGTGGCAGCGTAGCCGAAGTTGGACTTTCAAAATTCTAATTTTACCCGATTCTTTAATGGGTCCGCCTCCGCTTGCCAACTCAAAATCCATTGAACAAATAACCGAACATTTCTCCTTTTGTTTTTGAAAGAGAAGAGGTCTAATGCTCAATAAGTTGATAACTGTGTTTCTAGTCTTCATACTAACAATACGTCGTCAATTTTGTTTCACACCCCCTCCAATATTGACCAGTGAAATATATTTGTTTTTACCCACAGAGACAACGATACTGTCGAAATATACTAGAGTTAGATAATACTCACTGTTTAATCGTCCGATTAATATGACGTGCGCACCCTAGCCCTCCCTTTGGTGACTTTCTTTCCACTGCGACGACGCTATGACCAAAAGAAAGTGGAGAAAGGAAACACACTCCAATATCAACAGTCAACGCGCGCACACGGGGAAACGGCTACCGGGAAGTTTAACGGCAACAAATAGACATTTATATATCTTATTCCTGCTTTAATTATTAAAAATACAACATTTATAACATTTTAAATATAAAACGCGAGTGGTTTTATTTAAAACGAACGCGAGAAAACCTTCCTCGCGTTGCTATGGTCCTTCTTCGCCATAACGAAAGGCACCTATGGGCATATGAACGCAACAACAAAAAACAAGAAAATACAATTTGAAAGTGAACATTTGTACAAAACATTAAGTGTGAAGACGGTGAACGAAAACAAAGAAACTGAAAAATAAAATAAAATTGGTGCATACAAAGACCAGAAAGCCACCAAAAAATATTTGTTACCGCCAAACTATAACCTGTCATCATCAAAAAAACAACATTAACATCAATCAGGAGCTCAGCAACTAGCGCACCAGCAACAGAGGCAAAAGCAGCACCTTACCAACATAAGGCGAGTTGATCAGCACCAACAATAATCGCCAGCACCACTTTCTGAGGCAAAAAAGCGGGAAAACAAAAGGGAAGTAAAAATTCATGATCATAAAGTTCTTAAGGAATTTTTTAATCTTCCTACTTATACATACAATACACCCATTTAAAAAGCAAAAAAAAGTAAACACACAAATTCCGCTCTATTGTCACAAAGATAAAAAAATAATATCAGTTCAGCTTACCCAGTAGGCGCCTAAATATACGTACAAACATACCTAACTACATATATACAGGCATACATACGCACATGCATGGTGATCCCTTTGTTTACCTACTTACATATATCTACCTATCATATATTTGCGCATAATTACAAAGCGCCCCTCAAACCAAATTAGCGTGCATTCCGAAGCACAGCTGTTAAAAACATTCTTGCTTGCAAATAAACATATTTAACTTACGTTTTGGGCCTATTCTTCGCCCCCACAAGCAGTGTAGCTCTCAGTATACTGCAACTGCATAACCATACATGTAGATTCTGCGCTCCCAGCAGTCTAACTAGTGTTTGATCATTTAAGGAACTTTGTTTTTCTGAAGTTTTCGCATAATCGTACGTACATATATACGTATAAACATACATACTTACAAACGCTTGCATCTTCAATACTCAGTGAAACCATTGCGCTGCCTTATATACATCTCCATTCATATATACATAAGTACACATATTAAGCAAGTTAACCCAGCAGTAAATTTGGTGGTAATACCCCAGCAGCAAATTTACCATTTCCCAAAAATATCTATATACTGACAAAAAGGAACACTCTGCAACCACATTGAAAAAAATATATATAAATATATATAACACGAAAATAAAAAATTAATCCCAGTAGTAAAATTCACTGGTCACAAAAATACATACAGTCCACAAAAACACAATTAACCACAATTTGCTGAACTAAGAGCCTCCTTTACATATCAAAATATAAATTAATCGTCAAATATTCAAAATACCAGCTGAACAAAGCCCCAAAAATAGTTCCAAAATTCCAAGGAAATCAACGATCGCCAAAATCTTTGAAAAGCTTCAGACTTCTGCCGAAGCAAAGAAATCAGAAAAGAGAAAATCTCATGACCCGTGTGCGCAAAAATTTAATATAGAAAATGATGGCTTTATGTGATATTGTGCCAGACTCACCTCTTCTCCCATAGAGGAATTCACAGAGTCGGCCCTCGAAATAAAAGCAAAACTATTGACAATCTCTGGGCGCGGTTACAAGCCGCATATGACTCACTTTTCCTAAAAGATGAAGAAGACCTTCCAGATAATTTTTTGGCGTTGGCGGAAGGCAAGTATCAATTTAGTATTGATACTTATGAAATGACTAAAGCGAAGATCTTAGATCAACTCAAATTGATCCGAGCTATAAGTTCCCCAAGCTCTCACTCCCGAGAAGCACAGAATTCGCACACAGATGAAAATCCTCACATGTATCTGCAAATCCCGCCATGTGATACAGAGATTTTCTACGATGGTTATGAAGAATGGCAATCTTTCCGAGATATGTTTACCGCCGTCTACATAAACCACCCCAAATTATCATCCGCGCAGAAATTATACCATCTCCGGTATAAAACAAAGGGCAAGCCGGTCAAATCGTCAAGAAATTCCCCCTTAGCGACGAAAATTTCGACCTAGCATGGCAAGCATTAAGCGAGCGTTACGAAAATAAACGCATATTAGTGGACAACCAAATCCAAGTTTTAATGAATCTTCCTCTTGTTCACGAAGAAGTTAGTAAACAAATTATTAATCTCCAAAGTAAAATAAAAATATGTCTGTCCATTTTAAATACACAAAATGTGTTGACAGACAGGTGGGACGCCATCCTAATACATATTTGCGTATCCAAATTGCCCAGAGAAATCCGAATACAATGGGAGCAATCATTGCTCAAATAGACGAATTCCTAACGTCCCGATTTCAAGAATTAGAAAGGGTAGAAATGAAATTTCCAAAACGTGTACCCAGAAGTTCTAATCTCTCAAAATCGAACGGTAAAATCAATGTTTCTCAAACAAATTCTAAGATGGTGTTTTCTTGCTATTTATGCAACACACCACATCCTATGAAAAAATGTCCAACATTTAAGACATTCTCAATACAAAGGCGCGTAAAATTTGTTAAAGCTAATAAATTATGCCAAAATTTCCGCGCCTTCAATCATACCTTGGCAGAGTGCAAGTCACAATACAAATGCATGTATTGTCAGAAAAGACATAACTCACTACTGCATGTCCATTCCAAAAAGGCAAACATAAAAGAAAATATTAAGAAATCGATCAACCTCGATCGACAGATACATGAAAAGCTCTGGTCATACCCAAAAGACCATAGCCCCACAAAATAGAGAGCAAGTGATCCCCTATGATCACCACCCAACCAACACGCAAACTCAAAAAGTAATAGCGCAACACAGCACAGCGCATGCGATCACCAATGATTGCCCCCAAGAGTTAACAAGCTACAAGCCGGAAAAGCAACCCACCTGCTCAAACTCCGCGCATGTTAACTCGCTCCAAATTGCCAAAGAAAATGAAGTTCTCCTCCCAACTGCAATACTGACAATAGAGCATCGAGGAGAACAGTTTCAACTAACAGCACTGCTTGACCAAGGCTCCCAAAAAACCTTTATTTCGTCAGCAGCTCAAAATAGGTTGAAGCTCCCAACCGAACACTCACAGTTCGAAGTAGTTACAATTGGTGGATGTAACTCAAAACGCACTAAGAAGCGCAAGTCAAAGCGGAAGATAAAAACCCAAGTTGTGATACTCAAGCAATTAACGGAGCAAATACCGACTTCCCCTATAAGTCGTATATGCATCAAAGAGTTCAATACCTATGAACTAGCTGACGCCGACTTCAGCAAACCAGCACCCATAGATCTGGTTATTGGAAGCGACATACTTCCACAAATTCTCCAACCCGGAGCCCAAAAAATAAATAATAATGTACTAGCACAAAAAACTATATTTGGTTGGGTGATAAGCGGTTCCGCCGCCAAACTTTGAAAACAAAGGGCAATAAATAAGACTCCACTCATTAAAAACAGTAAGCTCTAACCCATGAGCACACTACAAAAATACACAAATATTTATTTACTAATATCCTTATACGCCCCACACCTAAAAAGATTACAGTGCGTATAGAGCACCGCCCTCTGCATAATTTTTCGCTTTCTCCCTTTGCAGAACGATAACTCAAGGAAAACCCATGCCTGGAATATACAGTAACCCGAATATAACCGCCACACCCTCAATATTATGGCGGAGCATACGCAAACCCGTCCGAGTGCCAAGATTTATTGTCGTGACTACACTACTGTTCCAGACGACTGCAGATCGCACTATTCAGCACGTTCTTGCAGGCGGGGGCAGTGTTTAATCGTCCGATTAATATGACGTGCGCACCCTAGTACTGCTCTCCCTTTGGTGACTTTCTTTCCACTGCGACGACGCTATGACCAATAGAAAGTGGAGAAAGGAAACTCACTCCAATATCAACCGTCTCACCGCGCGCACGGGAAAACGGCCACCGAAAAGCGGAGTTCATATCGTATTAAATACATACATTAAATACCTTTGCATATAAATATTTAACTATTAATAATAAATATACCATTTATAAAGTTTGAAATATAAAACGCGAGTGGTTTTCTTTAAAACGAACGCGAATATCCTTCTCGCGTTGCTATTCACTTCTCTAAAAGCCATTAGGCCCATGAGTCCCAAAGTAAATCCCGTTTTGAAGTTACTTGAAGGCATGGACAAAGACAATATCGAAATTGTAATTTCAGTGTCTGAAATATATCAGAAATAAACGTATCCGGTATAGAAAACTGTAATAGTTCTGGCTAGCTACATTGCGAAATAATCAGAATACATAATGCCAAAAATTTTAAAATATGTTCACTAAAATTATATTAATGCAAAAACAAAGCTTTTGGGAAGTAGTTATCGAATTTAATGTAAAATTTAAACGTTTTTAAGAAAAGATATTAATTTTTTTTAAAGGTAAATGTTAATACAACTATTTTTTTATACTCCCAAATTTAGGATATAAAATCCTCTCTACCAAAAAACTTAAGTTGGGTAGCGCCGCTTCGAATTATTTACAATTGAGCAATTGTCAAAAATCTCCTTTTTAATCAAAAAGTTGTTTATTGAAACTACATTCTTTTTTTGTATCATGGTTTCTATGAAATACGATACAAAAAAATTTGCCGTACTGCGTTTCTTTCATATTTTTTTATATTCCCTGTCAGCATTTCGTTTATTATTCTTTTACATATTATCATATTGGCTAAACAGTTGGAACTTATAAACCTTGCCTTATTCTAAATTCTAAACTTGTCAAAAAAAATTGCGCGTCCTTTAAGTACGAGAGCCAAGGGTAACTTCGACTTCGCCACAAACAGCTCGACGTCGGTCAAAGAAAAAAAGGCCTTCGAAAGGTGACGAAGTGTCCTTATATTTATCCAGCCCAGTATCCGCCCTTAAGTCGAACCCATTAGAAGAATGGTAGGAGCTGAAAACTGCGTTTCCTTTATTGTATAAACAAGCACGATCATATTTACATATAATTGCAATACCTGTTCCTTTTGAACGATTGTTTTCGAAAGCAAGAGTAACAATAACCACGTCCAGAAATCGGTTGACTGGCAAATATTTGGAAAAAAATCTATTCTTGGGAAATACAACCAAAGACGACTTTTTTCGTGGAAATATTTTATTAATAAATGTTTTCTTAACCCTAGAAAGATAACCATGTGACAACATACGTAAAAGATAACAATACGCTTCAGGAGCGCACGATTTTATAACGCGTCTATTTTACTCTAATATCAACTACTTATGTAAATAATCTAGTAATTTTATAAGTTAAGAACAGTTTTAAAAACAAAATGAAATTTTCTTATTAACTTGTGCATTTTAAATATTTTTAAACATAAATTACTAAACCCTTTATGAAAAATTAACAAACATCAACACTATCCTGTATACGGAACCTAATCTCGTCAATAATAAAAACAATGTGTTTTTTTAATCCAATAGTTTATTATGTAATCAGTCCAAAAAGAAACAATAAATACTTAATTTCTAATTTTAGAGACAGTCATGACAAACGTCATTTTTGTGTTCGCCGCAAACTGCCTTTTTGTACTTGACGCAGGTCATCTTAGACATTCTTTTCTTTTTCGACATGCAGTAGCTGCAGTAATGCCTTTTTTGTTGTCGATATACTCTTCTTCATAATCGCTCTGAACGCTGTCTTCCGTCAGGTGATCTTCTATCTCGCTGTCACGTCACTCTCTTCTTCTTGGTTCAATATGGCACATATTTCGTCTTCATCCAATAGCTTTCTACTGGTCATGATGACAAAGTAATGGTTTTTCCCTAAAACAAAACAATAACACAAAAAATGCGCTTTACAATATCAGTAAATAATAATAATAAAAGTTACACAAAAGATATCCATACGCCTCTCGAGCGCACGGCATGCGTATAACTGCTGAACTATGATACTTACCGCAAAAAAACAGCCGTCCTACGACAGGGTAGACTGACGACTGAGTTGGCTATAAAGCATGAGCTAATTCGCGCGCTGTATGAAAAGAGATCGCAATATGTTCGTCGAGCGGGCGCCTCTCCGACGTACATAGGTTATCTTTCTAGGGTTAAATAAGATTAACTTGTAACTGTTTATCGTCGTTTAAAGTACAAAATCGCGTATCGTCATTCTGCAAAACCGCGTAACTGACATTGGCTGCCAAAAATTGGATTTGCTCACACAAGCTCTTGGCTCAATTCTTACCCATTCGTCCTGAAATATACTAGCCAGAAATGCGATTACTTTATAAAAAAGAGAACCATTTTGAAATATGAGTCTTTTTACGCTCTAGTAAATAGTTTCTACAATTTCACATACGCGGTTTTGCATTTTGCTGATACGCGGTTTTGCATTTTGTTGATACGCGGTTTTGCACTTTAAACGACGATATGTATCTCTATAGTTTTTCGATACTACTTCCAAGTAAAATTATCGATACCTGCATGGTATTGTTTCATCCCTACTTATAGATTGTAGAATATTAGATTGAGCTCGTTGAATTATCATTATAATTGT
This sequence comes from Rhagoletis pomonella, assembly GCF_013731165.1. Lineage (NCBI taxonomy): Eukaryota > Metazoa > Arthropoda > Insecta > Diptera > Tephritidae > Rhagoletis > Rhagoletis pomonella. The sequence continues at coordinate 2,683,065 of NW_023458557.1, read as the reverse complement.
ATTTTTGGATGTACCCCATATTTGTGCTCCGTACGTCCAAATTGGTTTTATAATTGCCTTGTATAGAAGTAATTTGTTAACTTAGCTATCCAGTTTTTAATAGTATTTGTTCTTTTTTCTTTGACAGATGTTGTTTCCAGGTCAGTCTACTATCAATGTGCATTTCTAAGTATTTAGCTACTGTGTCGATTGGAACATTAGTATTGTTGATGCTAAGATTCCGTGCTGAATATTTCTTGTTTGTTTTATATATAACTTGAACTTTTGTTCGTTAATCTTAATACTCCACAAATTAACCCCACCCAGAGTTTCGTCGAGTATTCTTTGTAATTTATTGGTAGCTATAGTTATATCTCTGTGACCGTAGAGTAGGGCAGTGTTATCAGCAAACGTGGCAATCATGGATGCATTATCGTCTGGAATAGGTATATCTGCCGTATATAGATTATACTGGATTGGTCCTAATACACTTCCTTGGGGGATGCCAGCTTTTATTCGTCGCAAGGATGAGTAATGATTTTCGCACTTAACGTAGAAATTTCTGTGGGCTATATAACTTTCTATTATTGAGTAGAAGCTTGGTAAAGGTTTTCGTAGTCTGTACGAAGGCCTGCATGCCAAACTTTGTCAAAGGCTTTTCCACGTCAAGGAAAATGGCAAGGCAGAACTTTTCTCCTTCATGTCAGTCAGAATTTTGGTTGTTAACGTATGGATCTGTTGAGTCGTTGAATGCTGTCTGCGAAATCCGAATTGGTAGTCAGGTATTACATTTTTTTTTGAGTAAGAATAGGTTCAATTTGGTCCAGTAATAACCTCTCGTAAATTTTCGACAAAATGGGCAGCAGACTATTGGTCTGTACGATAAAGGCTTTTTTTGCGTCCTTACCAGGCTTGCTATTATTTCGGCCACTTTCCATAGTCTGGGGAAAAAGCGCAATCTGAAAATGTCGTTGATTAAGTTCCGAAGGTAAGTAAGAGCATTTTAATCGCTTATGTGTTGAGGTTGTCGTTGGTGTGTATGTTTGCCGTAGGTGGAAGCGGTGGAGGAACGTTGTTAATAAGGAAAACTTTCTCGAAGTGGTCTGCTAGTACTGTCGATTTCTCGTTGTCAGATTTTGTCCAGGATCTACTATCGGTTTGCAGAGCTGGTTGGTGGATTGTTTTGTTTATCAAATTTTTTGATGCTTTCCAAGGGGAATAGTTCTTTTCCGATCTCGGAGTCAGGCTATAGAGATATCGACTTACTTTCGTGTTTTGGTACGACTGAAGTAGCGGTTTTAAACACTTAGTCACCTTGTAGCTTTTTTTGTTGTCATCCGGATGTCTTGTAGCTTGCCATTTTTTCCTCAGTCTCATTTTATCATCTATTTGCTTTCTTATGCTTGGCGGTATGAGGAAATGGTTTCTTTTTGTAGCTGTTTCGGGGTGGAGTGAAAAGCTGCGTTGTAATTGTGTCATTTAGGTATATGATGGCGGATTCGATGTTATCAGAGGACTTGAGGGGTATTTGTGTGTCTAGTCCATGTTGGATGTAGTCATGGAATGCACGCCAGCCGGTTTTCCTATTATATACTTTGGTGTTTACTAGATATCCCGACTCTTGCGTCCTCGTTCGAGCACTCTGGGCAACGTGAGCAACCCATGTGCGAGATGCGGTAACCAATCCGAGTGGAGCCTTGGGTCACGGCAGAAAGAGAGGGAGCTTCAGTGGGGACACTCCGACTTATTAGCTTTAAGGGCTCACTGAAGTCCTTAAAGCAGTCTTTTAGTTATGGTCCTGACCAGATCCC
>NW_023458557.1:2652020-2680875 GCF_013731165.1 Rhagoletis pomonella | reverse complement strand
AAATATTGGTTCCGTACGTCATGCGGACTGCGCCCCTCGTGCGGATGAGCGGGAATGGAGGGTAAAAACCGTTGGGATATTATTATTATTATTAAGTCTGCAGCGTCTGTTCACCAGTAGGTGCGGCTGCAAGCGGGTGTCTGCTTGGAGCAAGCGGCTCGCTATATAAACGTGTCCCGTCCCAGCAATGGGTTGTGCGCTGGGCTTGGGACCCGCCACGTAAAAACTACTTCCAGTGAAGACGCAAGGCAAAGCCTCGGATGAGACCCCCCCTTATGATGACGACCACGGCAAACGTTTAAAGGACTACGATTTGAGGGCATGCACCTGGAATGTCCGGACCCTTAATGGGGAAGGTGCCTCTGACATCACCGCCATCCAAGAAATGCGTTGGACGGGGCAAGGCAAACAATGTCTGGGGCCTTGCGACGTCTACTACAGCTGCCATGTAAAGGAGCGCAAATCCGGAGTTGGATTTGTAGTGGGAGAGAGACTCCGTCGCCGAGTACTGTCGTTCACCCCGGTACACGAGCGTCTAGCCACAATTCGCATCAAAGCGAGATTCTTCAACATCTCGCTCATCTGCGCCCATGCTGGACAGAAGAGAAGGATGAGGCTCCAAGGATCTCTTCTATGAGCGCTTGGAGCGCACGTACGAGCGCTGCCCGTCATGATATCAAAATCGTGCTTGGCGACTTCAATGCCACCATCGGAAAATTTAGCCTCCACGACGAAACGTCCGACAACGGATTGAGGCTGATCGACTTCGCCGGGGCCCGAAACATGGTAGTATGCAGTACTAGGTTCAAGCATAAAAAGATCCATCAAGTTACGTAGCTGTCTCCGGATCGAAAAACGAGAAACTAAATCGATCATGTTGTGATAGACGGAAGGCACACTTCCAGTGTTTTAGACGTACGCACACTCCGAGGCCCAAACATCGACTCGGACCACTATCTTGTTGCAGCCAAGATACGCACCCGCCTCTGTGCAGAAAAAAAGGTGCGCCCAAATATGCAAGGAAAACTTAACGTCGAAAAGCTGCAATCACAACAGACAGCCAGCGCTTTCGCTACTCGACTCTCACACTTGCTCTCAGAGAGCACTCTTCAACAAACCGACATAAGCGAGCAGTGGAACCATATTTCACGCTCATTAAGTACCGAGGCCCAAGAAGTAGTCGGATTTCAGCGAGCCCGAAAGAACAACTGGTACGATGAGGAGTGTCAGGAAGCTGCAGAGAAAAATAATGCCGCCTACAGGGCCACGCTGCGACCGGGCACAACGTGCGCTATGTGGGACCGCTATAGGGATCTGAAGAGGGAAGCGAGACGTAATTGACGCTGAAATGCTGGCCGACAGGAGGAACGCCCGTAAATTTTACCAGAGAGTTAGGCGACTTACGGAAGGTTTAAAGACCGGGGCGCACTACTGTGCAAAGCCGCTGGAGCTGACAGCACGCCAGCTGAGCTATTCAAGTACGGCGGCGAGGAGTTGATAAGGTGCATGCATCAACTCTTGTACAGAATATGGTCAGACGAACGCATGCCCGACGACTGGAATTTAAGTGTGCTCTGCCCAATCCACAAGAAAGGTGATCCCGCCATTCGCGCCAACTACCGCGGGATCAGTCTTTTAAGCATAGGTTACAAGGTCTTATCGGGCGTATTGTGTGAAAGACTGAAGCCCACCGTCAATGAACTGATTGGGCCTTATCAGTGTGGCTTTAGACCTGGCAAATCCACCATAGACCAGGTATTCACAATACGTCAAATCTTGGAAAAGACCCGCGAGAAAAGGATCGACACTCACCACCTATTTGTCTACTTTAAAGCCGCTTTTGACAGCACTAAAAGGAGTTGCCTATACGCCGCTATGTCTGAATTTGGCCTCCCCTCAAAACTCATACGGCTGTGTAAAATGACGTTGAGCAATACCACCAGCTCCTTTAGAATTGGAAATACCTCTCCGAGCCGTTCGCCACAAAACGGGGTTTCAGACAGGGCGACTCCCTTTCATGTGACTTCTTTAATCTGATGTTGGAGAAGATAATAAGAGCTTCAGAACTGAACCGCTCAGGAACAATTTACTAAAAGAGCGTGCAATTGCTGGCTTATGCCGATGACATCGACATCATCGGTAACAAAAACCGCGAGGTCTGTTCTGCCTTTTCCAAGTTGGATAGGGAAGCAAAGCGAATGGGTCTGGTGGTAAACGAGGACAAGACGAAGTATCTCCTGTCATCAAACATACAGTCAGCACATTCGCGCTTTGGCACTAACGTCACTGTTGACAGTTACAATTGCGAGAAAGTAGAGAATTTCGTTTACTTGGGAACCAGCATTAACACCGATAATACTGTCAGCATTGAAATCCAACGTAGAATCAGTCTTGCCAACAAGTGCTACTTTGGACTGAGTAGGCAATTCAGGAGTAAAGTCCTCTCTCGATGTACGAAAACCACGCTCTATAAGTCACTCATCATTCCCGTGCTGGCATATGGCGCAGAAGCATGGACAATGACAACATCCGATGAGGCGCCTCTTGGAGTGTTTGAGAGAGAGATTTTGCGGGAGATTTACGGGCCTTTACGCGTTGGCGACGGCGACTACCGCAGACGATGGAACGATGAGCTGTATGAGCTTTGCAACGATATGGACAAAGTGCAGCGAATTAAAATACAGCGGCTCCGCTGGCTTGGTCATGTCGTTCGAATGGACACCGACGCTCCAGTTTTGAAAGTATTCAACTCGGAACCCGCTGGTGGTCGCAGAGGAAGAGGGAGGCCCCCACTGCGATGGAAATATCAGGTGGAGAAGGACTTGGCTTCACTTGGCGTCAGTTGGCACAGGGGAGGAGAAACGACTGGCGTGCTTTGCTGAACTCGGCCAAAATCGCTTAGGCGGTTACAGCGCCAAAAAAGAAGAAGAAAAAGCTTACTATATTTATGTCGATTTTATCCAAATAGTCAAGTTGGGTCGGTGAATAATCTGATGACAATTCGAATCGCTATTTAATCTTAAATTTCTCCATTCTTAATTTTTTTAGCACACAGAATTCGATAACATCGGCTCTTTTTCTAACGTCTTTTGGCCAATATGATGTTTTCCATTGATTTCTACTTTTGCGTGGAGTAGTTGCCTTCCTTTCGTGGTGGTTATTCTTCAGTCCCACTTTGTATGCTTGGCATTAAAGTCGCCTGCTGCGATCTTAAAGTATTTATTTATTAAAAAAAAATTATATGCGGGTGTATATGTAAGACCTTAGTCTTTTATAATACATCTTATAGGATGGAAGTTACAAAGTTAAAAAATAAATTTAATCCTAGTACAATAATATGTATACTTAAAACTAACAGAAAATAAATAAGGGTAATAAAGCTTTATCTAAATACTCATAATTAAACTAAAGACTACGAGACAAGTTTTTGAAAGAGTTAGGCGCATAAAGATAAAGATGAACTCAAAATAGGAAGAGAAAATAAGACAGTTTAATCGCAGCGATATTCAATTTGTTGAATGAAAATAGTTGTAGTTGACACTTCTGTAGTTACCCCTATTCAAAGCAGCCTTGACAGATTCTGTAATGGAATTCCAGAGCCTCGCAGCATTAATGAAGAACAGCCATGATGAGGACAAGTAGGAACATTTAGGAATAATCAGACTTTGATGCCTTCTAGACCTTGTTAATTTTAATTTCTCATAAAGATATTTCGGAGTTTTATATTCTAAAAGTTTCTACATGAAAATACAATTTCTTGCCGCAAGATAATCAAAGATGCTGCGTCCTAGGATTTTAGTTCTCCACAAAGAGATGAGGTCATATCTTTTAAGGCCACAAACATAGAGAGTAACATTGTTGAACGCAACATCAATTTTGTGAGACGAAAGAAATTCAAGTTTGCTATAACCCAAATTGACCCCGTGTTGCCATATGGCAACGCAAAAGACATCGTGTTTAAGAGGGTGTAAAATAAAAACCGCTTACTTTAAAATGCTTATATGAACATTAACTAATTCCTAAAAGGTGTATCTTTCGAAACGCTTACGCTTCCGTCAGATCCTTGCTGTCTATCGAGTGTAATGCAAGTGTGTTCTTTAAACAAAATTAGGAGTGGCAGAAAACCATCAAAATGTCATATATGAAGAAGTAAGCATGAATTTATAGAAAGGGTTTTTTTATTTACAAAACATGACAGTGATAAAATATTAGCTAAAACATTAGTGACTCTATTGGTAATAAGTAACAATAAAAAACAATCGTGCATGCTATATAACTACGGTGACCATCCGTTCTGTTTTTTGCAGGACCGTACTGCTATTTAAAGGTCTGTCCTGCGTAGTTTTTCAAAACAGAAAACTCCCAAAATGTACTGATTTTTTTCAAGTGTCCTGCCTTTGTCCCGCAATTTCTTCGATATTTTAAAATTAACTTTTCCTAAGCTGGTTTTGAAGGTTCACTCAGTCAATGCGATCTAAATTTTGTACGGTTATGGACAATGGATAACGAGAAAATGAAGAGCAGCATCAAATGTATCAATAACACTGTTCTACAAAAGAACAATCAACATAAGCGATCTACAGTCCTCTTACAAAAATATATTACATTAAAATAAATTGATGAAAATTAGCCGAAAAGCTCCTACAACGCTATAGAAAATTATTACAAGCGACCAAAATCGAAAAAAAGTGAAATTTCAATCATTTTCTTTTTACAGAAAATCTGATAAGAAATGTACATGCTACGGAACACAATCTGCACAAATTATATACATTTGCAAAGGGCTTATCAATACCTTTCGAGCTGTAGGTCTTTTCATGTGATATTGACGATTAACTGAAAAAAGTGCAAATATACGTTTTTCGAACAAATCTCGAAAACACTTCTTTGAAACCATGCGTATTATTTTCGTTTTCAACGACCCAAAGTTTGCCTAAGAAATTTGCTTTACAGTGGTTCATATTTCGTGTAAAGTACTATGAAATATGCCTAATTATAATTTTGTGAATATTCATTACAAAAAGATTAATACCAATGAAGCAAATGTGATTTATGTTTAAAGTTCAAAATTGCATTAATAATTAAGAAATATACACTTCTCGTTATTTGAAAGCGCACCCTTTTAATACTTACTAGTTACAGTTTTCCTTTTGTTTGTTTAATATTCATTAATTTTGTATAAAAAATATAGCATATTCTACGTCTAAATCCGATTTAAAAAATTTTTTAAAATTAAAAAAAAAACAAGTAAGAAAGTCTAAGTTCGGGCGAAGCCGAACATTAAATACCCGGCGCAAGTATTAAATATATGTTTTTTCACCTTTCCGAAACCTTCCGCTAGATGGTAAGCCGGGGTGTATCACCGAGTTTGGTACAAATTGGTAGAACGGTTACCGATATACTTATATGAGATCATAAGTGGGCGGTGCCACGCCCATTTTCCAAAGTTTTACCATAATCGTATTTCTTGGTAAAGAATTGTTGCAAGCATCAATTTTGAATAAATTAGCTTCAATATTTACTGATTTATTGAAGATTTTGTATTTCTCTAAATTACCGTTATATGGGAAGTAGGCGTGGTTATTGAGCGACTTTAAAAATTTTCGGCCATTTGGTATGTTGTGCGAAGGCCAACAAAAGTTTGGAAGAAATTGGTGCAGCGGTTCCCAAGATATACACGTGTAACCATAAGTGGGCGTGGCTACGCCCATTTTCCAAAAATTTATAATATTCTTATTTTTCGTCTAAATATCAATTTTGAGTGAATAATCTCCAGTAGTTACTAAAATATCGCAGTTTTCGTATTTCTGAAAATTACCGTTATATGGGAAGTAGGCGTGGTTATTGAGCGATTTTAAAAATTTTCCGCCATTTAGTATGTTGTGGGAAGGCCAACAACTGTGCCAAGTTTGGAAGAAATTGGTGCAGCGGTTACCAAGATATACACATGTAACCATAAGTGGGCGTGGCTACGCCTATTTTCCAAAAATTTATAATATTCTTATTTTTCGTCTAAAAATTATTGTAAATATCAATTTTGAGTGAATAATCTCCAGTAGTTACTAAAATATCGCAGTTTTCGTATTTCTGAAAATTTCCGTTATATGGAAAGTAGGCGTGGTTATTGAGCGACTTTAAAAATTTTCGGCCATTTGGTATGTTGTGCGAAGGCCAACTACTGTGCCAAGTTGGAAGAAATTGGTGCAGCGGTTACCAAGATATACACGTGTAACCATAAGTGGGCGTGGCTACGCCCATTTTCCAAAAATTTATAATATTCTTATTTTTCGTCTAAAAATTATTGTAAATATCAATTTTGAGTGAATAATCTCCAGTAGTTACTAAAATATCGCAGTTTTCGTATTTCTGAAAATTACCGTTATATGGGAAGTAGGCGTGGTTATTTCGATCGAAGATATACACATGTAACCATAAGTGGGCGTGGCTACGCCCACTTTCCAAAAATTTATAATATTCTTATTTTTCGTCTAAAAATTATTGTAAATATCAATTTTGAGTGAATTTTCTTCAGTAGTTACTAAAATATCGCAGTTTTCGTATTTCTGGAAATTACCGTTATATGGGAAGTGGGCGTGGTTAAGGTCCGATTTCGCCCATTTTCAATACCAACCTACCTTGGATCAAGGGAAACCTACATACTAAATTTCGTTGAGATATCTCAATTTTTGCCCGAGTTATCGTGTACACGGACGGACGGACAGACGGACAGACGGACGGACAGACAGACATGGCTTAATCAATTTCTTTTTTCATCCTGATCATTTATGTATACATTTGTCTATATCTATCTCGATTCGTTTCGGCTGTTACAAACAACCGTTATGTGAACAAAATTAATATACCCTTGTGCACAAGTGCGCTTGGGTATAAAAGACAGTGGTGGCAATTTTTTTTATTGTCGGTGCTGCGCATTTTCTTCCATGTAAAAATTTTGTCAAGCATACTTTGTATGGAAGAAAATAAAAAAAGGGTGCGCTATTCAAATGACGAGGAATGTATATATGTAGTATATTTTTGTTATTTTTATACTACGCAATTATATGTAGGTAAATTTTTTTAATAATTGTCCTGCATTTTCAAAATATATTTGTGGTCACCGTATATATAACTAAAGAGTTTCTTAAGTCCGTTGCCATTTGGCAACACGGGGCGTATTGTGAACTGTTTCTCCTTTTACCAAATTTTGATATGTTCGCTAGCCCAAATTGACCCGTGTTGCCATATGGCAACACAAAATACCAACATGTATGAGACGGTGCAAAATAAAAATCGGTTGTATGTAATTTTGCAGTTTTGCAGGTGGTTAACTGATTCCATGTAGCCCTGAACTACCTAATCATATTGTCGTATATTTCATTGTCCAAGTGTTGAATTGGTATACAAGTGTAGTTTGTCTGTTCCAGGGAAAACTGGTGGTGCATTCTCATCTGCTATTTCATTACCCTAGATTCCCTTGTGACCGGACACCCAATAGATATGTAGGGTTTTGTAGCTTTGTCAATGGCTTCCCGGCTGCGAACGACGTTTATGCATGAAATACTGTATGAGGAAACTGCCTTAATTTCTGCCTGTAATAGGTGTAATTTTGAATTGATTGTCGCTTCAGTGAAGGCTAGCTCTGCAGTTATCCTCATTGCGAAAACCTCTGCTTGAATTATGCTGCAATGGTCAGGTAGCCTTGCTGTCCGCCTGACGTTCAGTTCCCGGCAGTAAATCCCGGCACCCATTCCCGTAACCATTTTAGAGCCGTCCGTGAAAATGTTTAGGGATCTAAGGCTAGGTTTCATTCCCTTGCGCTATCCCTCCTCCTCCGTTGTTTACAAAAACCGCTTCCACTTAAAACTAGGCGCCATGAAGTCTGTGCCGCTTATGCTTCCCGCCCCAATTAAGCGGTGCCAAAAGGTTCTGATATTGAATTTTTCTATGACCGTCAATCTACGTGCGGATTTCGCAGCACGGTTTTCCGCAACTCGGCCAATGGGCGGTAAACTAAGGGTTTTTTTAAAGAGCAGCCGTCGAAGTGGACCTCAGCGCTCCCACGACGCACAGTGCCACTAGGCGCTGAATCATCTCCATTGGCCCGAGGCATATGGACTTTTTTGCGGCATTCCAGCATACCAAAGCGCCATAGAGCAGTATTTGGCTGACTATTGCTGTGTAGCACCAATGCATCAGAGCAGGTGACAAACCCCAAGCGATTCCCACCATTCTTTTACTTGCATAAAGGGCGTTACTGTCCTTCTGCTGGTGAAGCATGTAAAACTATAGGGCGTGCAAAATGTGATGTGAGTTTATGTTTGAAATGTTTTGCTAATTTTCATACTAAAAATTAACTTCGTCATCCGCTTTACACGTGGTATATGGATATATTATCAATAAATGTATTAAAACTTATAAACAATGTTTCTATTATTTCATATTTTAACCGAATACTGTCGTCTAACAATCCATCTGGAATATGCCTCGTGTTGCCATATGGCAACGGCCGATATCGGAAGAACTATACTACTCCCAAAGTTTTAGTCATAGTGTTTCCTTTCCTTTAACGCTACTTTTATCCTGTATATAGATGAAACCAAAAAATCTAAAAAAAAATTAATCTGGGACAATTTGGGACAAACAAGCTCAGAATACGTAAAGTGAGGCAAAATGAGTTGAATGGCTAACTTTCTCCTTGTCCCTAAAGGTGTATACGAAGCTGTAATTCTTAATCTACGTAACACGGCATATACATTACTAACAACTTTATAAATATGGTCAGAACAATTCAACATAGAATTAAGAACAAAGCCTAAATTTCTAATTTTGTCAGTAAGCATTAGGACACTGTTACCAATACACAGTTTAGGAATATCTTCCACATATACTACACTCTTACTGATGGGCGACACATATGACTTAGCAGCATTTAGGCAAAGACAATTATCACAGGCCCATTGTGAAATTGCAGATAGATCACTGTTAATTTTAAAACACCAATCCTCAACAAGACCAACAAGACTGGACAAATACAACTGAATGTCGTCAGCATAAGCATGGACATTGACATATCGACACACAGAGAATACATCATTGACAAAAAGGCTAAACAAAAGAGGACCAAGGACAGAACCCTGCGGCACACCAGAGGTAACGATACTAGACATGGACGAGGCAGCCTTACAGGTAACCTTTTGAGTTATTCCTGCAAGGTAGATGGTCATAAGCTTTACAGAGCTTTCCGAAAATCCAAAAACTATTTAAGCTTCTTGCAAAGAAGGTCATGATTTACCAAGTCAAGGGCTTTTGAAAAATCCAAAAGGCAAAGAAGTGTTAGATTACCACTGTCAAATTGTATTCTAATGTCGTCAATTATTTTCAGCTTTAGAGCAGCTGGGATTAGGTCTAAATCCTGACTGCAATAGCAGATTGCGCTGACATTATTGACTCACACACTTTAGAAAAGGCTGGCAGAATGCTTACCGGCCTATAATCAGCGGGGCTATTGGCAACATTCTTTTTGGCAACTGGAATAATGACAGCCTTTTTCCACTCTGTTGGAAAATACGAGGTTGTTAAGCAGTGATTTATAATATGTGTTATAGTCCCCAGAATAAAGGGCAGCACAAGTTTCACAAACCTCAAGGATATCCCATCTTCACCTACAGCATTAGAGCTAACAGCCATGACACATTTTAAAACCTCAGCCTCAGCAAGTCCATCAAATTGAAATTTTTGTTTTGAAGTAAAATTATTCACAAATTGCTGGGATGGAGGGCTATTCATGCTCTTACTGGTGCTGGTAAAATAATCATTAAGTACGTTAGGGCCAATATTACTCTCAGCCTCAAGTTTTCCATGTACATTAAGCTTTTTAAAATTACGCCACAGATCTTTAGTTGGTAGAGACGGGTTCAATTTGGATAACTGTACAATCTCTTCGCATGTCTTATAATGGAAGTAGCTTTATTTCGGGCAGTTTTATATTGTGACCAAGAGTAAGCAGAATATCTCCTTCTCCATCTAGCGTATAGCTTGTTGCGAGTTTTAATGGCTGAGTTAACTTTATTATTGTACCAAGGGCAAGAACAATTCATAACCCGAACAATGCGTAGAGGTACATGGTAATTAAATAATTTGTCCAAGTTTCTATTCAAGAAATCAAGTTTTACATCTACAGTCTAAAAGAAACAACAATCTTCCCAGTTGACATTAGACAGATCAGCATACAAACAATTAACGTCTACGGACTTGAAATCAGGATACACAAAACTACCACTGTTCGCAGGACAATTAAATGACACATCTAGTGAGCAAAATATAAGGTCATGGTCCGATATAAAAAAACATTTGGTCAAATTTGAGAATGTGGTCAAGACTCGATATAATAACGAGATCTAACAAGCTAGGACTCGCATTGCTACCGTTTCTTGTTGGTACGTATCTATTAAATACAGTAAGACCTGCGGTAGGTACCTGGTGAAGTAGTTTTATAGCATGTGAGTCGCTTAAAAGAATGTTTACATTAAAATCACCACATATAACATAACGCTCATACTCAATCAAAAACATAGATAACTCAACAAAAAACGAGTCTAACATGCAACACCTATTGGGGTTATACACACAGGACACTAGAATTTCAGTTAAATTGTCTGAAATTTCCGCAATAATAAATTCCGTGTCAGAGTGATTCGATACTGCTAAAGGTTTAAGGTTTAGCGTAGACTTGTAATAAATAGTAACACCTCCCCCTCTTTTGTTTGTTCGGTCGTGACGTATCATATTAAAATTAGGGATGCCGTAATAAAAAGTCAGGGACAGTAGGGTTAAACTAGGTTTCTGATACACAGATGACCTCAACGCCTGATTCCCCGAAAATACTCCTAACATAGTCCAACTTTTCGGTATTCAGGCTTCTCGCATTAAAATGTACCACGTTAATGCCATTGGTCTGTTGTAGAGGTGTCAAACTATCGATAGTCACACCATCGATAGTTTTGATAGTTTTCAGAAAAACTATCAATATTCACGATAGTCTCGAAAAATAGAAAACTATCGATAGCACTATCGATAGCGCTAAATCAGTTAGGTTGCTTTGTTTTCACAGGTTCATATTGAAATAAATATTATCTTTTGAAAGTTATAACCATTTAAAATTAAGTAACTGCTTAGCCAAAATACTTCTCTTTTTAGAAAGTTCAAAAACAAACACAAGTTATACAAACAAAACAGGATTTACGATTAACATATGTATGTATAAATTCAAAAAAATTGGGGGAGATGATCGATAGTCCTACTAAACTATCGATATTTTTGATATTATAAGAAAAAATATCAATGAGTATTGATAGTCTAAAAAAATTGAAACTATTGATACTATCGATAGTGCTATAGATAGTTTGACAACTCTAGTCTGTTGGCATAAAATATCTATTAAGGCCTTATGGTTATTATTAAAGCTAGAGGCAGATTTACTAGTGCGGTTTAAATCCAACGCACCGAATTGATAAAAGAGCAACTACAAAATGCATCAAACACAAGAAAAACATAACACAACAGAAACAGTAAATGATTGCGAATAAACACAGCGTGAAAGAAAGCAAGGCAGAGTGAAAACATTTGAGAGTTGAAAAATTGTAAGAAAAATAGAGTAAAAAAACAGTGAATAGAGAGAGAAAGGCAAAGAGAGGAAGAGAAAAAACATCTTACTAACGTTAATTCAAAATTTGCATAAATTAAAACTAGCATACAGATAAATTGAAAGCCGATCGCGGAATCCATATATTCAGTTATTTGTTAGTTCTGGTGCCAATAAGAGTATTATCTTCGGCTCTGCTGCTCACTAGAATCGACTCTTCACCTGGCTTTAGCCGCACACAAATTTTTCCGCGGATGGAGAATGCTGACGCCAATAGCTTCTTCCGCCTAAGCTCTGAAGCATATGTCATTATCTCACGCAGAGTTTTTGCCAGACTCTTATGCAAATAAATTGAGGCCTAACCCGGCAACTCAACATCAGAGAGCGCTAACGATCTCTTCTTCGACTAACAAAATAAGGCGATGGATTTTAAGAGCTGATTACGATCACTAGCAGAAAACAGCTTCACAACAATAGCACAACCACTGCTGTTTTTTCCACTTCGCAGCCGAAAAACATCACGCATAGGCGGAGGTTTGTGCTGAGCTGCACTGTAAACCTGTGAAAAAATGTCAGGCAACACTCACCAGCTACTTAAGGGATTCCGTTAACAATAATATCAGTGAAAACTGCGCTGCTTTCAAGAGCGCTCAACTGAGCCTTAGTGGTAATCAGTTCACTGCGAATAGTGAGAACATCAGCACACGCACGTAAGGGGGGTTTTAGGAGGAGATGCAGGTTTTCGCCCTGGATTTTTCCGTGTTACAGACATTTCACTTTCTTTTTTAGCTATCAGGTGAATCGGCGTTAATGCGGGTCAGGTGAATCAGTATGTGCGTATCAGCGACAGAAACAACTAAGAGCACTCACGTACACCGATAGGTCAGCAATCTTTGGAAAATTTCGAAATTTAAGCGAGGAAAAGTGCAAATATTTTAGAGCACCACAAAAACACGTCCTACTCGATCGAGATTCGGACTAATCTTAAGTTTTGGAGGGCTTTATAATTCTGAGAGTGTGAAAGGTCCATAATTGTCTTCTAACTGCAAGTTTGTCGATTGAATATGGTCCAGTTGGTAGGGATTTAGCTCGGTGAAGCTTATTTTGCTTGTTATTATAATGGCTGAACCTTCAAGTCCGTTTCCATCTGGGTGATTCGTATTAACAATCCTATATCCGGGAATTGTCATAAATGATTTGTCCGAAAAATGGGTTTCTGATATGAGTGCTACGCCGGTCTTGTTGTCAGCTAAAAATTGCTTTAGCTACACAGCATGTTTAGTTAGTCCGTTAGCATTTTCAATGGTCAAGTTTAGTTACAAGTAGAGTCATGATTTTCATCATATTTGTCATTTGCTGGATTAGTTTTTTCATCATACCCTTAAGTCCTGTGATGCTGTGTTTATCGTTTTCTTGTACCTGATGGACCATGTTTTCTTCTTTATTGGGAGTTGCTACTTTAAGTGATTTTTTAACAGCAGCTGCTTCAGCGTAGCTTAGGCCAGGTTGTATAGCGCTGCTTGACGTAGGTTCAGCAGGATTGTTTTCTAGCGGACATTGTTCTCTTTTCCTTAAGGATGGGAATCGCTTAATTTTGAGAGCTTTTTATGTGTAGCAGCCTTTATATTTGGCGGTATGATTTCCACCACATAGTGCGCATTTTATATTTCGCTCAGGAATTATAGTTGCGCAATTTAAAGTTTTATGATTACCTGCACATTTAACGCATTTACGGTCCCTTGTGTAATAGTTATAGGTATGGCCCAGGTTTTGAAAGTTTTTACACTGTGCAATCGCTTTTTTATGGTGTGGGGGTTCAAATCTTACTTTTGTGTGATGCAAATTTGTTATCTTCTAAATACTCTTTTCTTTTAATCTCTAATGAGAACAGGGGTAGGGGTTTTTTGTTCCCTTTTGTCTTAAATTGTGGATATTTTGAACTTGTTGACCCTTTTCATGCAATTCCTGTTTGATGTCATCTATGTCCGTAGATGGGTGCAAGTGTCTTAATACTACCTTGATTCCCCTATATTCTTTTGATTTAAACGTGTAATATTTTGTACCTTTAAGCCTCAGCACTTTTATGATAGCTGTGTGGCTAGACGGATCATTCGTCTGAATTCTAAGTTCATTATTAGGCAGGGGACTGAGTATACAATTTTGCCCTACTGTTTGTTTTAGAGCTTAATGAAGCTTTTATTTGCTCTACACCTCGGACAAAAATTGGAGGAAGTTTGTTGCTTTTTGGGGAATATTTGACTTTACCTTATCATCTGCAGGATCTTCTTTTTGTTGGGATTTTACTGGCTTACTGTTACTGCACTGACTTTCGTCGTCCACTGTAAGTTCGATGAATCGGTTCGACGTAGCTGGTTGGCTCAACCAGTAGATATGAAGCGTTGCTTGATTGGACACGTTTTCTTTTGATTTGTGTTTCTTATTCACATTCACATACGTAACGCCAGGCTTACCTGGAGAGTTACGCGATCGTTTAGTAGGCTGAGACTTGCTTTCAATTACACCACCATGCGGCCCGCACGCCTCCACAAGTACGGGAGCGCAAGTTGAGATCATTGGCGACATGACCTAGCTTGTTGTTGCTGTTGTCGATGTAGTACTTGTTGATGCTGTTGTTGTTCGGGTTGTGTTGGTTGGGTTGGTTGTAGTGGATGAGTATACAGTGGTCGTTGCTGCTGAGAGCAACAAGGGAGTAGAGCACGTAGAGATCCAAGAGTTTGTTTCCAGCGAGCCACTGCTAGTTATTGGGCAAATTGACTCTAGTAAGAGAGTAGCTGACATTCTGTGATTAGACATTTCGCCTTTGGCGGGATAAATAGTCTAGAGTGCCGGTGGAGGTACCTCTCGTTTTATATCGCTATTGTTGCATAGCGATGGCTCAAGCAGTTCAGCTGAGGTAGATGGCGCATCAGCGAGATCCGCGTTGTTTCTGGAGAGCGCCCTACCGCCATTACATGCACGGAACCTTCATTGAGTGACGTATAATTATATTTATCTATTTACACTTGTTTTTGCTTTTGTTTTCTATTTCAACTTAGTTCTGCGTTTTCAAACTCCTCGTTTTAACAAGCCAAGAGAGTGGAAAACATTTTGTTTAGATTATGAGCGTCTACATCGCTGGCTGAATATGGATATTCACTAATAACAGCGTAGCTAGTCTTGGCCAGGCACGGAAAACAGCAGAAACACGTCCGCGCATGGTTGATGACTTTAACGAAATGTGCATCGAAAAGTTGCATTTGTCATACTTTCGATTTTATATCTGAGCGATTTGTAAAGGAGACTCCAAAAAAAGATGCGTGCCTTCATAGTCATAAATCACAAAAGTGGTTTGGTCACTACAGAAAAAAACATGCAGAAAATTTAAGAAAAAATTCGTTATTTTTTACAAAGCTTCAGATTCGACCGCCTTGAAATCATAAAAAGTGTTCGGACAAAAAAAGTTAGCCACCCTGTTCTGACGAGAATTCTGTTACAAAAACTTTAAGCCAATTAACACAGCTATTGGGTATATTTTAGCTTTTGTAGACTTCTTTTTCTTCTTATTTGGCGCTGTAACCGCCTAAGCGATTTTGGCCGTGTTCAGCAAAGCACGCCAGTCGTGTCTTTCCTGTGCAACGTCACGCTAATTGGAAATGCCAAGTGAAGCCAAGTCCTTCTCCACCTGGTCTTTTCATCGCAGTTGGGGCCTCCCTCTTCCTCTGCTACTACCACCGGGTTCCGAGTTGAATACTTTCAGAGCTGGAGCGTAAGTGTCCATTCGAACGATATGGCCAAGCCAGAGGAGCCGCTGTATTTGAATTCGCTGCACTTTGTCCATGTCATTGTAAAGCTCATACAACTCATCGATCCATCGTCTGCGGTACTCGTCGTCGCCAACCCGTAAATGCCGGTAAATATTTCGCAAAAGCTTTCTCTCGAATACTTCCAGAACCGCCTAATCGAATGTTGTCATCGTCCCTGCTTCTGCGCCGTATATCAGCGATTTGTAGAGTGTGGTTTTCGTACTTACTCCTGAATTGCCTACTCAGTCCAAAGTAGCACTTGTTGGCAAGAGTGATTCTGCTTTGGATTTCAATGCTAACATTATTAGCGGTGTTAATGCTGCTTCCCAAGTAAACGAAATTCTCTACTTTCTCGAAATTGTAATTGTCAACAGTGACGTGGGTGCCAAGGCGCGAATGTGCTGACTGTTTGTTTGATGACAGGAGATACTTCGTCTTGTCCTCGTTTACCACCAGACCCATTCGCTTTGCTTCCCTATCCTACTTGGAAAAGGCAGAACAGACTTCGCGGTTTTTGTTACCGACGATGTCGATGTCACCGGCATAAGCCAGCAATTGCACGCTCTTGTAGTAAATTGTTCCTGAGTGGCTCAGTTCTGAAGTTCTTATTATCTTCTAAAGCATCAGATTAAATAAGTCACCTGTCTGAAACCCGGTTTGGTGTCGAACGGCTTGGAGAGGTCTTTCCCAATTCTGACGGAGCTGGTGGTATTGCTGAACGTCATTTTACATAGCCGTATCAGTTTGGCGGGGATGCCAAATTCAGACATATCTGCGTATTTTTAGTGCTGTCGAAAGCGGCTTTAAAGTAGAGAAATAGGTGGTGAGTGTCGATCCTTTTCTCGAGAGTCTTTTTTAAGATTTGGCGTATTGTGAATACGTGGTCTATGGTGGATTTTCCAGGTCTAAAGCCACACTGATAATACCCAATCAGTTCATTGACGGTGGGCTTAAGTCTTTCACAAAATGCGCTCGATTAGACCTTGTAACCTATGCTTAGAAGGCTGATCCCGCTGTAGATGGCGCGAATGGTGGGATCGCCTTTCTTGTAGATTGAGCAGAGCACACTCAAATTCCAGTCATCGGGCATGCGTTCATCTGACCATATTCTGCATAAGGGTTGATGCATGCACCATGCACCTTATCAACTCCTCGCCACCGTCTTGAGTAGCTTGGCTGGCAGGCTGTCAGCTCCAGCAGCCTTCTTGTTTTTGAGCCGCGTTATTGCTATTTGTACCTCGTCATAGTCAGCTGAAGGAACACTGACTCCGTCATCAACGACTGGGGGCTCGGGTTCTTCTTCTCCACAACTTTCCATGCTGCTACCATGCAGTAAGGTGGAAAAGTGTTCCCTCCATAATTGAAGTACGTTCTGAACATAGTTATCTAGGTCGCCATTGTTGCTCTTACAGGAGTTGGCCCTGGTCTTGAAACCTTCCGTATGTCGCCTTACTCTCTGGTGAAATTTTCGGGCATTTTTCTTATCGGAAGGCATTTCCAGCTCTTCGCGCTCACGTATTTCGGCCTCCCTCTTCTTATTGCGTCAAGTACGTCTCGCTTCCCTCTTCAGACCCCTATAGTAGTCCCACTAGGCACGCGTTGCGCCCTATCGCAGCGTGGCCCTATAGGCGGCATCTTTTTCTCTGCAGCTTTCTGACAGTCCGAGTTCTTTCGGACTCGCTGAAATCCAACCACTTTTTCGGCGGCGGTACTTAATTAGCGGCAAATGTGTTTCCACTGCTCGCAGTGTGCTCTCTGAGGGCAGGTGTGAGAGATGAGTAGCGAAAGCATTGGCTTTCTGTTGTGATTGCAGCTTTTCGACATTAAGCTTTCCTTGCATATTAGGGCGCAAAATTTTTTGCTGCACCAAGATAGTGGTCCGAGTCGACGTTTCGACCTCGGAGTGTACGCACGTCCAAAACAGTGGAAGCATGCCTTCCGTCTTTCACAACATGATCGATTTGGTTTCTCGTATTTGGATCCGGTGGCAGTCACGTAGCGTGTTGAATCTTTTTATGCTTGAACCAAGTACTGCATACTACCACGTTTCGGGCCCCGCTGAAGTTGATCAGCCTCACGTTTCGTCGTGGAGGCTGAATTTTCCGACAGTGTTTCCAAAGATCCTTTCCTTGCCCACCCGGGAATTGAAGTCTCCAAGCACGATTTTGATATCGTGGCTTGGTCAGGGCTCGTACGTGCGCTCCAAGCGCTCGTAGAAAAGATCCTTGTGTACCTCATCCTTCTCTTCCGTCGGGGCATGGGCGCAGATGAGCGAGATATTGAAGAATATATATATATACATATAGTATATAAGATATTGAAGACGCACCGTTAAGGGTCCGGACATTCCAGGTGCTTGTCCTCAAAGCGTAGTCCCTCAAACGTTTGCCGTGATCGTCATCATAAGGGGACGTCTCATCCGGGGCATTGCTTCGCTTCATCACTGGGAGGGGTTTTTCACGTGGTGGGTCCCAAACCCAGCCCAAATCCCATTTCTGGGACGGGGGTGGTTTCGCATCCAAATACACGTTTATATAGGGAGCCGCTTGCTCCAAGACATACACCCGATTGCAGCCACACCTACTGGTGAAAAGGCGCTGCAGACTTCAGTGAGCCCTTAAACTGAATAAGCCGCAGTGGCCCCACCGAGGCTCCCTCTCTTTCTGCCGTGACCCAAGGCTCCACTCGGATTGGTTACCGCAACTCGCACATGGGCTGCTCACGTGTTGCCAAGAATGAGCGAACGAGGATAGAAGGGTCGGGATGAGTGTGGCCGTGCAACTGTAACTGCATGCTCAGCACACCGACTATACCCCATTGCATTTTGTAGACCTAGTTTAATAAAAAGGCCATAGCCTAAAATTTTTTTATACATAAGACTTTTGAGTAAAATTTAATAAAATTTATTAAAAATTTGAACTTTTATTATTTTATTAAAAAAAAAAACAGCGTTTAACATTCTTGTGTGCATTCTTTACACAAGCACAAATGATTAGGTCTTCAGTTTCATTAAGAAAAACTTACACTTAATTCATTAAGGTCACGAAATGACCTTTATATATGTTGATAGGAAAGTCCCGAGACTGCGTAAAAATTAAGTTTAGTCATTATATCCAACGAAAAGAAGTTAGTGCTTCTGTTAAACCAGAAAAAGCTTATTTTTTTGTAAAGAGTCGTGTTAATATATGTTTGAAGTTATGCAATTTTTGTTTTATTTAACCCCTATTCACCACAAAGAAAAACTTACTAATATTGTAATTCACGAAATTTCATACTTCACTGCGGGGAAAAAATATTAAAATTAATTCAACTACGCGCATAATAAAATGAAGCATTCGTTCGTGAAAAAGCATCCGTGAAGTGAATAATCAAGATAAAAACCAAAAATAAAATTTTATATTTAATTTGCATCTTGCCTACAATGGAATTCGAACCCTCACTCTCTTGAAGTTAAAAAAATGTGGGAAGCATCTTTGCGCACTCAGCTACAGCTACACAATTAAATTTGGTTTCAAATGTTTAATTTCAATCCACAGCACGCGATTAGTGCATTTGTTCAGATCAACATTTGCAAAAGGCTTCTCAAACAAAGCCCTCCTCATAGGGCTTCTCATAGAAGGCCGGTCAACATGTTTCCATTTAATGTCCTTTAAAAAACCCTTCCTGAGAAGCTTTATAGGCAGATCTCTGCCTAACGCAACGCTGTTCAACCTACAAACTGGCCGGAGTTGCCACGCCAACACCAATATATGAAAAGCGCTAGCGCCATTAACATTAAAAAAACACATGAGACACACACAATTCGCCTTAATTCTTTGAAAAAATACATTTACTTTGTTTTTGCTTTTGAGTTGGGAGAACGCCAGAAACTTGTGTATTTTGCCAAACTTAAAGCTTTTACTCAAGAATGATGAGAATATCGTGACATTTACCACATTCCTAGCAATTAATTTTGGTTGGCGGTACAACCGCTGCTCAGTGTATTGTGTGTTACACTGTATGACAATTGGTTCTGTGGCTGGGTTGGGCACGCTGCACTAAATCGAGATTTTCACTACCACTAGGGCTTCAGTGGTAGTGCATTTCAAATTTCAGTACCACTATATGGTTAGTGGTAGTGTAAAATTGTTTTCACTAATGGTAATGCATTTCCCATTTCACTACCACTACACGAATAGTGGTAATGAAATGCTCAGTGCACTGAAAATTTAGTGCAGCGTGCGCAACCCTGTACTGTGGTGACACTGAGATGGCGCCGTGTTCAAATCAGTACACTGCGCCATTGCGCTGAGTTAGTGTGCTGACAACACAGGTGGCTCCGTCATTATTGAGCTAGCGCCATAAAAATTGCGCTATTACCCATGGCTACTACAAACGTTACCACTGGTTGTGTTATTTTGGAACAAGTAAAGAATAAGGCGCGTTGAGCTTGAAAAAGTAGGCGTGGGCCGCCCCTTTTTCCAAGGGTTAATAATATAAATTTCTTATGGCGCAAATGAATAGGGACTGTAGTAGGGGGAGGGGTTAAAAGTGCAATTTTCAATATTTTCAAAAGCTTATATTTCGATTATACTAAACCGATTTTCAAAATGTTCAAAGGTAACGTTGGAAAGGTAATTGAATTACCTTTTAGTTGGTATATATATAAACATATAACTTATACATATTTCAAGAAAAACTAAAAGAACGAAATCATGGCGATTTAAAAAAAAATTTTTTCTATTAAAAAAATACGTAATTAACTATACTAAAGAATGTATTCATCAGCAAGAGCATTCAAAATTCTTTTAATACTATATCTCCATTGTGAGATTTATTGAAGATTTAGCCCTCTGACGAGATTTAATGCTAAATATTTTGGGATTTAATATATAAAATTAAATCTCGAAAGAAAGTGGATTTAAATTAAATCTTTGTTAAATGTTCAATAATGTTGATCAGTAAACACAATTTGTTGGGTGTTCCAACCACAAATACACAAGCCAATAGTCAAATGACTTCTGTGTTTTCAATATACAGTTGCGGACATTGAAATCTAGCCTATTAAAAAAGCATGAATTTTCGGAATTTTTAGGCGATTTTATATTTTGGTTAGTTTTAAAAGCAAATTATTAATATTTAAATAACTTTAGTTGTAATGTATATTTTTGAAATTACAAATTAAGAAAAAATGTTTTATGATAATATCATGCAGAATCTTCTCCGCTTTCTATAAGTCTTTTACGTGCTGCGACATAAAATTTATAAATAGCGGTAATGGTTCTGCTTCGATAATATTGCACCAAACATCATCCAGAACTCAATTTGACGCAAGAAATGCATTGGCAGTCATATTTGTTAGCTAGGTCTTCATAATATGCCAAAGGCCCGCGATTGGATTTTCGGTTCTCTTTTATGAAGAAAAGAGTTTATTTCCCCAAAAGCTCTTTAAAAAATTTTCTTTCAGCAAATGTTGTTCCTTACCGTTTTGATAATTTTTCTTATATTCGGGAAAATGATTCGAAATATGGTACCATTCGTTACATTTTCCAGACCGTACGGCCGCTGTGGTGTAGTGGTAAGCAGTCGCTCTTCCACTCCGCAGCGCCTGGGTTCAAACCCTGATCAAAGCAACATCGCAAAAAAAATTAGAAAAAAGGGTTTCTTCTTAACAGCGGTCGTCCCTCGGCAGGCAATGGCAAACCTCCCATTGTATTTCTGCCATAAAAAACAGCTTCTCATAAAAATACAATCGCCGTTCGGAGTCGGCGTAAAACTGTAGGCCCCTCCTCTTTGTGTGACAACATCAAGGTGCACGTCACAAATCGGAGGAGAAGCTCGGCCAAACACTAACATATGTGTAAGCGCCAATCTATTATTATTATTATGTATATTATACATATGTACCACGAATAAGAATCCAATAATATTAAGAATTCACATAATGAAATTACGCTCTGGTACCTTTCTTTTATCTGTCTGTATTTTAATGTCCGCAACTTTATTTATAAAATCATACATAAGCAGACGTAAAATATTTGAAAATGTGAACGTCAAACATATATCGTTGTGGCAATGGAGACGGTTGTTATTTAGCAACTGGATTTATTAAGTCTTAATAGATAAATCTCTCAATGGAGACACAGTATAATATGGTCCAAAACGCATTGCTTTTCAAATACCACTGAAACTCGAATACAAATAGAATACAAATTTCAGATAGTTTTTCTTTTTGTGTCTGAAAGCATAAATAATATATACGCAAAATATATTGCAACTCCTCTTGTTTAGGAGTTATGAATGTTTCAACAGCGGACTGTTACATTAAAATTTTTGGAAGTACTTTTTAAAGCTGCTTTATATTATCGAAAAAGTCTGCTCTCCTAATATAATGTTACGCAGTTTCCTAGCTTAAGGATGGAACTCAATAATTACGAATTAATTGAACTGATAAAATTCAATTCGAGGTCAATATTTGAACAAAAATTGTCGCACTGTTACGTTACAGATAGAGACTTTCACGTAACCTGGATACATAGTGTAGCTTTACGACAGTGCGGACGCGAATTCTTTCTCGCTGATTTAAATTTCGAGTTTTGCAGTGTGTAAAGTGCTTATAAAGCAAAAAATTTGCTCAAAAGTTTAGGGTTAACTTATTTTATATAGTGCTGGTGTTTTTAATGGTGTGAATCACTATCAAGGTATGTAATTTGCGTTTTATTCTATATCTTTGCTTATAAGTATATAAATACAAAATAAGCCAAGGGGATCCCTTTTGGCGCCAGCCAAACAGCTGATTTTGACAGCAGTGAACTGTTTGCTTTGTCCAGAACTTAAACCTTTAACCTAAGATTAAAAGCTTTAAAAAGCTATATCTTAAAGCGACTGAAAGCTTCAGATCAAAGCTCTAGGCTTGAGCTTGCAGCGCTCAGCTTAAAGCTCTGAGTCTAAAGCTACCCTTTATAAGGTGATGCCAACTCACCAAAACGGGCCGCACATAAAATAATGGAGAAGGGAGAAAATTTTCCAGATCCCTTTAAAAGGGGTGGGAAGATCTTGAGGTCACCAGTCGCGGATGCAGATAGGTATGCACGAATGAGTTCGTCGCCTGACGCTCCAGCACCGGAAGGAGCACCATCCTCTCCCCTAGATCTCAGCCGTGATTGCATAGAAATAGGGGAAAACATGGCAGCAAAAAGTCACAATGTGCAGAAAAACGATGCGTTGCTCATATTAGGTAATAAGCTGAGTAGCCTCGTTGAGAAGATGGCACTTCCCAGACGCTCCATACATCAACCGATGCGAGACTTGGTGGATGAAATCGTGATATTATACGAGGAAGTGAAGTCGTTAAAAGGCAATGAAGGAGTGGAAAGGAGTCCCACAGATATAAAGCCACTCAAACTTCTCCACCCTTTAAAAAGGTAAAAAATACTCTTAAAAGAGGCCTCGAAGACCCCTCGACTAGTGAGGTTAACCCGGCAAAGCGGCCCGGAGTTATCGAAGTGGCTACAAGCCAAAATAATGGCGAAGAGAAAACAATGGTGTCCTATAGAGATGCTTTGGCTAACACTAACCAAACAGCCCCCGGTGAATGGATCGTGAAAAAAGGCAAAAAGTCTAATAAGGCTAAGCCAAACCCTAAACCGGTTAAACCGAATGCCATTGTTATCAAGAAGGTAGGCGACATGTCTTACAGCGATATGCTGAAAAGAGTTAAACGCAGTGCTGACTTAAATAAGCTTGGCGAGCAAGTCAAAAGAGTACGCAAAACTGCCAAAGGAGAAATTCTGCTCGAACTCAATCATGTACACGAGGAAAATACAGAACTTTTTAAGAAGGGCGTGCAAAATCTGCTGGGAAATGAAGCGGAAATAAAAGCTCTATCCAGGGTAACCTTGATAGAGATACATGATCTAGATGAGATCACCACAAAAGAAGATATAGCTAAGGCTATATCTGAAACAATAACGTCGATTCAAACCTTCGACTTAACCTGGATCAAATCTCTCCGCAACGGATACTCAGGAACTCAAATAGCTTCGCTTTCGCTACCACAGCTCGTTGCGTAAAAGATTATAGTAGCTCAGAAAATTAATATTGGGTGGTCTGTATATCGCATTCGTGAAAAGACGACTCTGACCAGGTGTTACAGATGCCTGGATTTTGGTCATCAAGCGAGAGACTGCACAAATGAAGACCGCAGTGGTTGCTGTTTTAAGTGCGGCGAGAAAGGCCATAATGCCAAGCAATGCAACTGTGTACCCTCATGCGTGCTGTGTAAAACAAGCGTGCGTTAAAAACAAGAGCAAAGATATGAAGTTGCTGCAGCTAAACTTAAACCACTGCGAAGCTGCCCAGCAGCTGCTCTGTCAGACAATTACTGAGGAAAACATTGATGTAGCAATTCTAAGTGAACAGTACAAGAAACCTAACCAAGGTACTTGGATCTATGATCATAAAAAGAAGGCCGCGATATGGGTTTGCGGAAAAAAGGCATTAGTGGCAAACCTAGCTGTCATGAGTTTTTTGTTAAAACAAAGATCGACGGGATATATATATACAGCTGCTATGCACCACCGAGCCTCAGTCAGCAGGAATTTGAATTGTTACTAGACAGACTTGTGCAAGATGCCACTATGTATTCTCCAAAATTAATAGCTGGAGATTGCAATGCTTGTGCTTTAGAATGGGGCACCAGTAGAACAAATAATTGAGGTCATGCCTTGCTAAGAGCATTTGCTTCACTGGACCTGCTTCTGTTGAATACAGGTAACAGAAACACGTTTGAGAAAAACGGCAGAGGCTCCATTATTGACTTAGCTTTCTGTAGTCAATCGCTGGCAACAAAAACCACGTGGAAGCTAAGCGATAGGTATACGCACAGCGGCCACTTATCTATAATAATTGAAATAAAAACTACAATTACAATGTCGCGTCAAAACGTCCAAAGTGATGTAAGTAGTTGGTGCACAAAATGATTTGATATAAATATGTTTAAATTAGTAATTAGCGAAATAAGCAGCGTTATGAATATGCGGGGGAATGCAGAAATCCTCTCAGAAGCCCTCACTCAAGGTCTTATCAAGACATGCCATTCTTCTATGAGTAGAAAGGCCCGCGAAACGACCGGAGACCCGTATACTGGTGGACGGTTGAAATAGCGTCGTTACGGTCACAATGCAATTAAGCTAGAAGAAAATTCCAAAGAATAAGGTCGGATGAACTAAGGGATAGTTTTAAATCATTGCGAAAGAAATTAAAAGATGCTATAAAAACTAGCAAAAGAGATTGTTTCAAGGAACTTTGTAATGAAATTGATGAGTATCCTTGGGGCGGTGCCTATAAAGTGGTAATGAAAAAGTTCAAAGCTAGCCAAATACAGATGCCAATATGCCCGATGTTGCTTAAAGAAGTAGTAGAGACTCATTTTCCGCGGACGGATCCGCAACCATTGCCAGCGTCAATAGATGCTATGGCAAATGCCTGAGTTCCTCCTGTAAAGAAGGAGGAAATTGAAAGTGCGGACAAACGATTCAAAAACAACGAGGCTCCCGGTCCTGTTGGTATCCCAAATATTGCCATTAAAGCGGCAGTGGATACAATCCCATCAGCATTTTCGGAAGTTTTTAATAGATGCCTTCAAGACGGTATATTTCCGAATAGATGGAAAAGGCAGAGGCTGGTCCTACTCCCAAAGATTGGCAAACCACTGGGGGAACCTAGCTCTTATAGACCCCTGTGCATGATTGATGCTTTAGGTAAGTTGTTGGAGCGTATCATCTGTGACCGTCTATGGGAGCATATTGATTCTACGCATTGTTTGTCCGATGCACAGTATGGTTTTCGAAAAGGTAGGTCCACAGTCGACGCAATACGTAGAGTCACTGACATAGCCGAAGAAGCAATAAAAGGTAAACGCTGGAAAAACGGCTCAAAAGAATACTGCGCGGTAGTAACCCTAGATGTTAAGAATGCGTTCAACTCACTACGCTGGCCGCATATTATTAGTGCGCTGAAAGCGATGAGTATATATTTGATAAACGTAATAAGTAGCTATCTATGTAATAGAGCTCTTTATTATAGTACTGATGCAGGTACGAGGATTATGTCGTTACCAGAGGTGTTCCTCAAGGTTCCGTCCTCGGTCCGTTGCTTTGGATCATTGCTTACGATGGAGTCTTACGCCTCCCTATACCAAAAGGTGTTAAAATAATTTGCTATGCTGATGATATTGCGCTAGTTGTCGTAGCGAAAGATATTAAGGGCGTACAGATGGCCACCTCAAGTACTGCTAACTTGGTCGACGAATGGCTTAAGGATAATGGCTTGCAGCTAGCTATCGAGGAAACTGAAGGTGTACTTATAAGAAGCAGGAAGAAGAAAGAAAGTACGACTTTGAATGTAAATGGGTATGTATTTGAGACGATCCCAGCAGTAAGATACCTAGGTGTGATGATAGGTTGTCATACAAAATACACATTGAAACGGTTAGTAAGAAAGCGGCTACAGTCCACAGTTCGTTAGCTAGGTTAATGGCTAGTTAGAATCGAAGGAAACTCTTGAGTAAAGTAACACAATCGGTTGTTATGTATGCAGCCCCTGTTTGGGGACATGCACTCAAACATAAATCGTACGCTAATAAATTAAACTCGATTTTCCGGCTTAGTGCCCTACGTATATGTAGTGCTTTCCGGACAGTTTCGCATGATGCCGCCAGTGTGATTGCTGGTATAATGCCTGTTGATCTAATGGCTAGCGAGATCCAGCGCACCTACTTGACCTCCCGATCCAAAGGCAGAGTCCTCTCTAAGCACGAGATCGCGGCCGAACGCCAAAAAAGCCTCGCCCAACGGCAACAACGGTAGGAAGCGTCTTCGCCAGGTCGCTGGACCTCCAGACTCATCCCGAGTATCGAAGCTTGGCTGAGCAGATCACATGGCGGAGTAGATTTTTATATGACCCAACTGTTGAGTGGGCATGGCTGTTTCAGACAGTACTTGTGCAAGTATGGTCATGATGACACAATCGCGTGTGGTTCATGTGGAAATGTACCGGAAACTGCAGAGCATATATTCTTTGCATGCCCTTCTTGTTCCGCTAAAAGGAACAAATTAAAAGATTTGGTTCTGACTATTCCGGATCCTGAAAACTTGCTATCATACATGATAAATGACATTAAGGTCTGGGACGGAGTGAAATCTGTCAGTAAAGAAATAATGACTGAGCCTAGAGCAAGGGAACAACGCCGCCGGATAGAGAGTAAAGCCTCTCTCTAGTGAAATAAATGAAGTAATTGGCATTAATTGTGTTTCACTCTTGTTTTTTACTCCACAGGGAATCTCTTCACGAAGCACAGACGACAAAACGCTCCTGAACCCCTTATCACAAATGTGGATGGGGGATTATGGAAATGGCGTTATGGAGTGAGGCATTCTGTATGCCATGGCCCCTCTCTGATGAAATGCGAAAGCAGTCCCGGGGAGGCGGCTTCATCGGAGTTTCATACGGGCCACTTGATGGATAGTGCGCTATCCCAACGTTCGTAAAAACAAAAAAAAAACGTTACCTGTGTGATAAATGTCTAGCGAGTATAATTAGGTTGTTAAATAGCGTTTAGTGTGTTTTATGCCATAGGTAGCAAGAATTTAGTAGATTTGCGATTTGATATTTAATCCAAAGAAACTAATAACATGGTAATTATGAATGCAGATCTGAAGGTTTCTGATGCTGTGCTGCTGTAGGTCGTGTCAGAAGTAATTTTCAACGTAGAACACGAGCTCGAGCTTAGAACTGCGCCAAGATGTTGACGTTTTTCGAGGTTAATAGCAATTTTTATTTGCTCTAAGCCATAAGTACTATTCTTACCCTTCAAAATGCGCATTTGAGTGGTGCTTAAAGATTTTTTCCTTGAGAAGCTATGACCATTAAAAATTACGTAATTAGTTAGAAAGCATATGCATGGTTTGGCGGCGTTTTTATTTATTAGTATTTATTTCCATAACTCTTGAAGGAAAAATCGTATAGCACCATTCGAGAGTGAATTTTGAAGGATAAGATTAGTACTAGAAAAATAGGCGAAATAATTCCAGTAATTTTTTTTATTTAATCGGAAAATTTTCTTCTTCTTATTTTAGCTACTTATTTTACTCCTTTTGGACTTGTTCCTTTTTGAAATAACCGAATCCTCGCACTATTTTATTTTTCTACGTAATACTTATTTTCTGAACCTATAAAAGTAAAAAAGAATAAACGTTTTAATTATAGGACAATAACACATCGAGTAGCTTTAAATATTGCATGCAAAACGAGCCCTCTCTCTAACTAATAAAAAAATTGTACCTGAAAATTCAATTAGTAAAAAGACTGTTGCGATACAAATAGTTTTCCACCTAAAACACATGGATAAAGAAAATACAAGGAACTATCTTATTTCATTGTGAAAGAAGGCCGAAAATACTCGAAGAAAACTAGACTTTCCCATTTTTTAACCTGGTGAACTCCGCGCCAAAAAACTGTTTGATATTTTGAACTGTAACATTACATTAAAAAATACTGCCGACTTTACTTATTTTCAGATAGAAGGCTAATAACTGATTTTTTGTCAAACTCTTTTATATTAACTCAAAAATAATATAAGGCAAGCAAGAGAAAGTTTAGTCCAACAAAATGGAGGTCCTTATATATAAACCACCACTTTGTTTTGATTTTTTTTAATTTTCGTTAATTTAAATATGTCTCGGGATTAAGAGAATTTTTATGATTGATAACTTAGAATGTGCATGATTCAGACATAATCGAAAATCTCCGGAGCCTCGCCAAACCTGAGAAAAAAATACTTCACCTAGGTTTCGTTTTCGGCGATTTGGGCCATATACACATTTTGGAAATCGGTTCAATAATTTTTGAAATATAAGCTTCTAGCCCCCTACCACTACCTCCTTCATTTGCACGAAAAAGAGACGCGTGTAGCACCGTACAAGTGGTAGAAGTGAAACTTCTTAATCCTTCGGAGGGCGCGCTTTGAAACTTACGCGAGAGGGCGCTCCGCGGCAATTTAGCCGCAAGGTGCATCTCAAAGGTTTACTGCATTTTTTTTTCTATTTATGTCGAACAATCATTCAAGTACAACATTTGAATAATTTGTGTTTATACTGAAACATTTTATAAGCATTTATTTCTTAACTTTTATTCGTCATCATCAAACACATTGGCACATTCTACACATTGTGAAATATGCTTGCAATGTTTTCTGCAAAAATCTTTGTTACAATTTATACAACAAATTTTTTGATTTATTATTCCTAGTACATATTCACCGGGGAATAGCTAATCTTTCTGCAATTCCTAAATTATTTGAAGCAATTATAACAAATCAGTTGACGCATTCTATCTCTTCTAGCATTTCATATAGTCAACATGGATTTTGCAA